>NC_060140.1:836412452-837044845 GCF_021461385.2 Schistocerca piceifrons | reverse complement strand
ACGATCTACTCTCTTCTGCAAGAAGGAAGTCAGTACCAAGACTAAGTTATCTGTGCACCGTTCAATCTTTCGACCAACTTTGTTGTATGGGAGCGAAAGCTGGATGGATTCAGATTACCTTATCAACAAGGTTGAGATTACGGATATGAAAGTAGCTAGGATGATTGCAGGTACTAGTAGATGGGAACAATGGCAGGAGGGTGTCCACAATGAGAAAATCAAAGAAAAACTGGGAATGAACTCTATAGATGTAGCAGTCAGGGCGAACAGGCTTAGATGGTGGGGTCATGTTACACGCATGGGAGAAGCAAGGTTACCCAAGAGACTCATGGATTCAGCAGTAGAGGGTAAGAGGAGTCGGGGCAGACCGAGGAGAAGGTACCTGGATTCGGTTAAGAATGATTTTGAAGTAATAGGTTTAACATCAGAAGAGGCACCAATGTTAGCACTGAATAGGGGATCATGGAGGAACTGTATAAGGGGGCTATGCTCCAGACTGAACGCTGAAAGGCATAATCAGTCTTAAATGATGATGATGATGATGATGATGAGTAAGTGTCCAGTGTGAGTGCTAGTAAAACTCAGAAACGAGTCCCGGTACGATCAACGGAGTTATATGGCGGGGTAGCCCTCTGTCCTTAAAGGGCGTGCTTTTGAAGATATAACGGCTGAGAAGTTTCGCCCTCTAGAAATTTCTAAAACATTCCAGAACATTCAGAGTATTCGAGGGCATTCCACAACACTCCAGAATGTTCCGGAATGTTCCAAAATGATCCGGTATGTTCTGGAATCTTCGGGAATAGTCTGGAACATTCGGGAAGATTCCAGAATGTTCGGGAACATCCTGGAACATTCCAGGTCATTGTGGAACGTTCCAAAACACTCTTGAATGTTGTGGAATGTTTTGGAACATTGTGGACCATTCGAAGCCTTTTTGATGTGTTGTGGAATTCGCCACTGGTGGGGCCCCCGTTGGTAGGGGTATATAAAGCAAGATCCGTCGTGGGTTCGAACGTCAGTTTCGTATCAGTGACGAAGGGAGGAACCGGAAAAGTAGTGCAGTGAGTGAACAAAAACGAACAGTGAAGTGTGAGTAGCCGAAGTGGTAGAGTGACTGAATATAAATCGAAAATAAAGTGTGAAAACTGTACTTAGTGTATCTGTTAATAAAAAGTTGATTTGATTTATACTGTACACACTGCCCAAACTTAAAAGAGGCGGAGATCTTGCCAGTCCAGAAGCAAAACGGCGAAAACGAAAAGAACAGCGAATTATCCTTGTATTCCAACCAACACAAAATCTCTTATCAACTCAATGAGCGAAGCCGTCTACCCCAGCTAGTGATTTTATAGTACTCGTTTGGAGCAAATCTGAAGTTTCTCTTAGCTCTGAATATTTCTTCGTGAAGTATTTCCACACTGAGCTTCGCGTATGTGACAGTATTTCAGCATCTGCTCCCCCTTCCACCCGTACACCTGTTCCAGCAGTCGTGCCATTCACCTGTCTCGGGAGTCCAGCGCTAATCCAGGCAGACAGCTGTTGCTTGGCTTAACAGCAGGCAATAGTCTTGGACGCTTTGGATTCTCTCCGTAACAGGCTAAGCATTTGTAATGGAGCGACCAGACCTGAATACTGCGCATGCATGGTGTTGTAAAGCGACGTCTCGGAGAAAGGGCTGCTTCTTTAAGCTCGGGGCGGTAAAGCGAGGTCGTAGATTCAATTCTCGCCTCGAATACCAATTTCAACTCGTTACTCACGAGGACCACCAAATGACAGACCAATGCTACACTGTTTTCAATAATACGAGGTCCATCATATAAAAGTCTCCGACAGGAAGTATTCTTAAACGGACGGTGTAATGTGATATCCATCACTACCTGTTGCATCCTCGTGCTCACTAACTGTTGTGCGTAGCATTTTCTGTTCTGTTGAGGAATTTGCGATTTGTGTGATACTCAAAGAGTTTTGTGAGGTGGCTTCATCACAAACGTACGGCTGCAGTTGTTTAGAATGCCGAAACGGTTTCACGACTGTGCCGCAGCTGCTGGACATACCTGGCAGAAGTCATGTCGAGGACCTGTCTGACAGCTGCGTGTGGGGTGAAGATTCTCGCCCCAAAGAAGGATCACGTAAACGTCTAACTCCACTTTAGCCTCGTAAGGGAAATTTTGAAGATGTATTACGAAGAACAAAGAAAAATGAACCAAAAAATCGTCGGTGGATGCACCATCCCTTCGGTTAAAAAGTTCTGTCTGTAATCCTAGGAGCGAATACATAAACGGAGATACGTTGTGTGTATGACACAGAAAAAAATTGAAATGCTAATACGAGACGAAAATTTAATAGTCATGGGTGACTGGAATTCGACAGTAGGGAAACGGAGAGAAGGAAACATAGTAGGTGAATATGGATTGGGGCTAAGAAATGAAAGAGGAAGCCGTCTGGTAGAATTTTGCACAGAGCATAACTTAATCATAGCTAACACTTGGTTCAAGAATCATAAAAGAAGGTTGTATACATGGAAGAAGCCTGGAGATACTAAAAGGTATCAGATAGATTATATAATGGTAAGACAGAGATTTAGGAACCAGGTTTTAAATTGTAATACATTTCCAGGGGCAGATGTGGAGTTTGACTACAATCTATTGGTTACGAACTGTAGATTAAAACTGAAGAAACTGCAAAAAGGTGGGAATTTAAGGAGATGGGACCTGGATAAACTGACTAAACCAGAGGTTGTACAGAGTTTCAGGGAGAGTGTACGGGAGCAATTGACAGGAATGGGGGAAAGAAATACAGTAGAAGAAGAATGGGTAGCTCTGAGGGATGAAGTAGTGAAGGCAGCAGAGGATCAAGTAGGTAAAAAGACGAGGGCTAATAGAAATCCTTGGGTAACAGAAGAAATACTGAATTTAATTGATGAAAGGAGAAAATATAAAAATGCAGTAAATGAAGCAGGCAGAAAGGAATACAAACGTCTCAGAAATGAGATCGACAGGACGTGCAAAATGGCTAAGCAGGCATGGCTAGAGGACAAATGTAAGGACGTAGAGGCTTATCTCACTAGGGGTAAGATAGATACAGCCTACAGGAAAATTAAAGAGACCTTTGGAGAAAAGAGAACCGCTTGTATGAATATCAAGAGCTCAGATGGAAACCCAGTTCTAAGCAAAGAGGGAAAAGCAGAAAGGTGGAAGGAGTATATAGAGGGTCTATACAAGGGCGATGTACTTGAGGACAATATTATGGAAATGGAAGAGGATGTAGATGAAGATGAAATGGGAGATACGATACTGCGTGAAGAGTTTGACAGAGCACTGAAAGACCTGAGTCGAAACAAGGCCTCGGGAGTAGACAACATTCCATTAGAACTACTGACGGCCTTGGGGGAGCCAGTCCTGACAAAACTCTACCATCTGGTGAGCAAGATGTACGAGACAGGCGAAATACCCTCAGATTTCAAGAAGAATATAATAATTCCAATCCCAAAGAAAGCAGGTGTTGACAGATGTGAAAATTACTGAACTATCAGATTAATAAGTCACAGCTGCAAAATAAAAAATGGTTCAAATGGCTCTGAGCACTATGGGACTCAACTGCTGAGGTCATTAGTCCCCTAGAACTTAGAACTAGTTAAACCTAACTAACCTAAGGACATCACAAACATCCATGCCCGAGGCAGGATTCGAACCTGCGACCGTAGCGGTCTTGCGGTTCCAGACTGCAGCGCCTTTAACCGCACGGCCACTTCGGCCGGCAGCTGCAAAATACTAACGCTAATTCTTTACAGACGAATGGAAAAACTGGTAGAAGCCGACCTCGGGGAAGATCAGTTTGTATTCCGTAGAAATGAACATCAAATGAAGATGAACATAAAAAAAACCAAAACGAGGATAATGGAATGTAGTCGAATTATGTCGGGTGATGCCGAGGGAATTAGATTAGGAAATGAGATACTTAAAGTAGTAAAGGAGTTTTGCTATTTGGGGAGCAAAATAACTGGTGATGGTCGAAGTAGAGAGGATATAAAATGTAGACTGGCAATGGCAAGGAGAGCGTTTCTGAAGAAGAGAAATTTGTTAACATCGAGTATAGATTTAAGTGTCAGGAAGTCGTTTCTGAAAGTATTTGTATGGAGTGTAGCCATGTATGGAAGTGAAACATGGACAATAAATAGTTTGGACAGGAAGAGAATAGAAGCTTTCGAAATGTGGTGCTACAGAAGAATGTTGAAGATTAGGTGGGTAGATCACGTAACTAATGAGGAGGTATTGAATAGGATTGGGGAGAAGAGAAATTTGTGGTACAACATGACTAGAAGGAGGGATTGGTTGGTAGAACATGTTCTGAGGCATCAAGGGATCACAAATTTAGCATTGGAGGGCAGTGTGGAGGGTAAAAGTCGTAGAGGAAGACCAAGAGATGAATACACTAAGCAGATTCAGTAGGTACTGGGAGATGAAGGATCTTGCACCGGATAGATTAGCATGGAGAGCTGCATCAAACCAGTCTCAGGACTGAAGACCACAACAACAACAACGACAATACGATGTACATCCAGAGAGTTAAATTCTGTTTCTATTTATTTCCGCAGCAACGCTACAATCGCACTTTAGCCTATGTGCAGTAATTGCTTTGAGTCGAGGAGATGCCGGTGACACCATTTTTGGTTCTCTCTGCGTCGTTTATACCATATACTGCTTTTTCTTAGAATGGCAAAGTTGGTTGAAAATACTGCCGCTTGTGAGATTGTATAAGTAATTCGTTTTCTAAGTGCGAAGAACACTAAACTGATCTGAATTTATCGACAGATTTGCAAGCTTTACGGAGGAAATGAGATGAGTGATTCAGTGGTAACGAGATGAGTCCGACAGCCCAGCGAAGGAAGTGATGGAGTGCACGATGAAGAATGTGGCAGGCAGTCATGTTTGGTTAATCAAGAATTGGTTTGTGCAGTTGAAAAACTCGTAAAGGAAAACCGTAATACTGCAGTATCAGCTCTTTCTAAGAACTTTGTGCAAATTTCAAGGTCACCTCTGGCGTATGACAAAAGCTGTCAGGCGCCGATGCCGCACTGCAACACATCGCTGTCGGGCTGGTTGCCAGCTCAGCGCCTGCAACTAAAGGACGTTCTGACTCCGCCATTTGCAGCGCGACCTGCTGGGGCCCTCGCGTACACAGGACCAAATCGCAGAGAGCTTGTGAATCAGCGAGAGAGTTCGCTCCTGCCACGAACCTTTTGCTGCATCCACTAATGTCACGTACAGCCATTGAGGAGGAAGTGTACCTCCGCCGTGCGAGTATTTAGCACCGCACCAGCGCCGATCACGGCAGCTTCGACACAGCCAGCCAAGAGATGAAGTCGGGTCCGGATCCAGCGCCTCTTCGACCGCACGGAGCCTACGCCGCCAAGGGACATCGGAAACGTCCTCGCGGGCATGTTGGTATTCTGTCAGATTCATCTGCGAACTCTTACAGACAGTAACGTACATGTTAGTCTCTTCCAACGTGCTCTGCCCAAGGTTAGAGAGGACTTAAACATTTGGTAGCCAAACTAGTGGAGAAGAAGTGCAGAAGCTTTCATTGTGTTGTTTCCTCAACAAACGCTTGTATTCCAAGTACTTGTGTTTAGCCGTGTTCTTATTATCCTGTTACGAACTAGTAACATAGTTTGTTACTTGGCCGCGCGGATAGAGGCGCCATGCCACTAACTGCACGGCTCCTCCCGCCGGAGGTTCGAGTCCTCCCTCGGGGATGGTTGTGCGTGATGTCTTTAGCGTAAGTCAGTTTAAGCAGTGTGTAAGTCTAGGGACCGATGGCCACAGCAGTTTAGTCCCTTAGGAATTCACACACATTCGAACATTTTTTTGTTACTTGTTTGTGATGGTCAACCATTTGCGTTAAACCCATTGTGTTAGTAAATATAGAGGATGAACGACATGCTCGCGTATTTCTCGCGCAAGTGTTCGAAGTCCAGAATATTGCAACCTCACCATGACTTTCTTTCTGAAAAACTGAATTTTCGAAAACTGTGTGCTCGTTGGATGCCTAAAACCTCTTACAGAGCACAACAAGAACAGTGTCTGATTAGTGTGAAAGATGGCTGTACAAGACAGCTTCCATTCCCGAACGTGTGACGCTACTTAATTAGCCTCCATAAGTTGCGCACATGGCTTTTTGGGTCTGCTTAATTGGTAGGAGAACATGCAGTGTGTGTATATATTTATTTTGTGTGTCAACCATCGTTCTCGCCATATACGAGGGTTGTAACTTAAATAGTGACACACTATTTATTCACAACCGATACAAAAGAGTTAAATGTTTGGACCTGTTACTGTCCTTCACGGTAGTCACCAACATTGTGTAGAACCCGTTCCTAGCGATGTGGAAGCCGTAGTATACCGTTAACAGAACCTGTTCAGTTGATTGTGTGAATGGAGGGGTCTACTGCCTGTCGAATCTCTGGAACAGTTCTGAAGCGAATGCCACGAAGTGGTTCCTTCATTTTCGGAATGAAATCAAAGTCACCATTACTTGCGACCAGCTTTGAGAAAGAAGCGGCGACAATTTCTGCACAACCCACCCATCACTTTGCACGACAATGCGCGGGCGCATACAGCGCAAGCTGTGGCTGCTCTGTTCGGTCGATGGGACTGGGAAGTACTGTACCATCCACCACACTCCCCGAACTTAAGTCCTTATGACTTTGATTTGATTCCGAAGATGAAGAAACCACTTCGTGGCATTCGCCTCAGAACTGTTACAGAGATTCGACAGGCAGTAGACCGCTCCATTCGCACCATCAACAGAAGAGGCTCTGCTAATGGTATACTACGCCTTCCACATCGCTGGCAACGGTTCCACACAACGCTGGTGACTACTTTGAAGGACAGTAACAGGTCCAAACATGTAACTCTTTTGTATCGGTTGTGAATAAATAGTTGCCACTATTTAAGTTACAACCCTCGTACATTCCGTTTCCTCAGTGCCTACTCAGCATTTCGCAAAGTAGTACTCACGCTTGTCTTCAGATTCATTCATGGATGTGTCTAGTCTTCAACCTGTTCCGATTCCCTAACGACACACGTTCATAGGACTTTTTTAGTTTATTTTTCAATCTAGAATCACCTCACAAATTATGTGACGTTCCTCCCTTATCACTCTGTACTGCTGCCGGCCGCGGTGGTCGTGCAGTTCTAGGCGCGCTGCTGCTACGGTCGCAGGTTCGAATCCTGCCTCGGGCATGGATGTGTGTGATGTCCTTAGGTTAGTTAGGTTTAATTAATTCTAAGTTCTGGGGGACTGATGACCACAGCAGTTGAGTCCCATAGTGCTCAGAGCCATTTGAACCATTTGAACTCTGTACTGAAATCAGCGAAGTGCTTTGGTGCTACAGTTCTTGGACATAAGACATATTTTTAGATCTTGTGGTTAACCTAATTTCTCATTCCGACACCCTTTCAATGAAACACCATTACACTCGTTCATTCAGGTAGTAAATCAGAAAAGCTGCATTTCTAATAAAGCTGCTACTGCATGATGAAGTAAGAATTTAACACATAGCAGACAAACTTGAGTGAAACGTAATTGCCGGGCGGTGTGGCCGTGCGGTTCTAGGCGCTTCAGTCTAGAACCGCGTGACCGCTACGGTTGCAGGTTCGAATCCTGCCTGGGGCATGGATGTGTGTGATGTCCTTAGGTTACTTAGGTTTAAGTAGTTCTAAGTTCTAGGGGACTGATGACCTCAGAAGTTAAGTCCAATAGTGCTCAGAGCCATTTGAAACGTAATTTCTGGATGGTTAGTAAATTACTGCTTGTATAGCAACACTATTTTGAACGAAAGAGTTCAGAAATGGGAACTAGCAACTGATGCAGTTACATTTTATGTAATTCGTCGTCTCATGAAAGCTCATCAAATAAAAAAAAGAACAACAAATTGATTCTAGGATCAATTAAATACATACTCACTTGAAGAAATTATTTGCAGGCGACCAATTAGGGGAACAAAATATCATTTAGAAATGTGATACTGCCATTAAAACCGGGACAAAATGTTGTGAAGCAACTCGGGGCGAACGGATTTTATCCTCATCTCCGAGAAAGACACGACTCTCGTTGTTGTGGAGTTATTAACTTTCGAGGAGGGCTTCAGCTGCGGCAAAGCGCACCAATTAGGTCTGCAGTGTCCTCTGGCAAACAAGAAGGACTGGAAGTTTTATGAGAGCCGTGTAGACGAAGGGAAAACTACGTCCCGAGAGGAGATAACGCGCTGGATGCTATTCACTTTGCAAGGTACTGCAAAACATTTGATTACGTGTAGTTCACTGTGAACAGTTCACGATATCATCACTGACACATCGCCAACAGTGTGATGTGAGCTGAAAGAAACAGAATACTCGAGGGGAGACTGTACCCTAAATCTTCAATTTTTTTCATAGAAAAATTTTAATGCCTATTTCACATCTTTTGAGTGTTTACTCTTAGATGCCAATACGATTTGGCTGTATTGGAATTACAAGTACTAAGTTAAGTACCAGGACGTCACGCTGATAATACTCACAGTCGTCTTGGAACGGATGTTGTGGTCAAGAGTAATACGTGTCTCTCAGAGACTTGAGAGACACTGACGGCGAGACGCAAAATGAAAATGAACATCAAAGTATTTCAAACAATTCTCATGTCTAAAAGAAGATACTTTCGGTTCTCGTAGAAGCTGTTTCTCAGATCAGTATGAAGAGTGAAGAAAGCAGGAGTCCAGGAACTCCTCTACCATCCTTCCAGAAGAAGATCTGCTTATGCAGAGGTCAACGATGCAGTTCATGAGATGCTGGCTGGAGAAGGAAAAATTCAAGAAGAAGGCAACCCTGGGCTTGAGATTACAAAAAATAGTAGCCTTACAGTAGCGGGAAGGGAAAATTGATGGTGCTGGTGGATTTTACTGTATGTGCCTTGTACTAGAATTGAGTTTGTAATGAAATTTTAAAATCTATTTTCTTGTAAGTTTGCTTTTATAAATTCAAGGTTGACTTTTTTATCCTAAATATTTACCAATCTCAATAAAATTTTTGCAGGAACTAGTCTAGAGGTATCTGTATACGGTATTAACATTATCGAAAATGTAGTTTATTTTGGTATCATATTTATGTACCGACAATTAAAGAAAATTTATGGTTGAACCTTGAAAAAACACTGAAAGTAAATTAATAATATGTTTCGTAAAATGAATGGACAGAACTGTTGAACTGTGTCTTGAGAATGTACCTAAGCAGTATTGAATCAGATAAGTTGTTCTGCAACAATAACATTAAAAATCATATTAAAAATTCAAAACTCAAAAACAAATGAAGTTGTGGACTTAAAAACTTGGTTACTGCTACATCTTGATATGATAGATATGATTTTTACTTGGCTGAAATATCCGAAGACTTTCCGCAAAATTGGATGATTTATTCAAGAGAAGGTGCCACACAAACTGAGCGAGTTAAGTACGCATGGGTCCACCTCTGGCCCTTATGCAGGCAGTTATTCAGCTTGGCATCGATGACAGAATCGTTGGGTGTCCTTCCGAGGGATCCAGTGACAAATTCTGTCCAATTGGCGCGTTTAATCGTCAAAAGTCCCGAGATGGTTGGACAGCCCTACCGATGATGCTCCAAACGTTCTCATTTGGGAAGAGATCCAATGACCACGTTGGTCAACTTGGGTTTTGGCAAGCACAAGCAATAGAAACTCACGCCGAGTGTGATAGGCATTATTTTGCTGAAATGTAAGCGCAGGATGGCTTGTCCTGAAGGGTAGCGAAACGGGGTGTACAATACTGTCTAGGTACCGTTCTGATGTAAGCGTGACGCGGATGACAACCAAGGGGGTCCTGCTATGGAAAAAAATGCCACACCAGACCATCACTCCTGGTTGTCTGACCGTATGGCCGGCGACAGTCGGGTTGGTATCCTATCACTGTCTGGGGCGTCTTCAGACATGTCTTCAACTTGAAATCTCCTTGAATGGAGTACAACTGTCTTTACTGATGAGTGCCGCTTCGAACTGAGCCCCGATGGCTAGCGAAGGCATGTCTGGACACTCCCCAGACAGTGATGGGATATCAACCTGACTGTCGCCACCCATACGGTTCAACAACCAGGCGTAGTGGTCTGGGATGTCACTTTATTTCATTAGCAAGGCTCCTCTGGTCGTCATCTGTGGCACCTTTACAGCACAGAGGTTCGTCGACAGTATTCTACGCCCCGTTTTGTTACCCTTCGTGATAAAGCATACTGGGTTTGCATTTCAGCAAGATAATGCTCGTCCACACACGATGAGAGTTTCTATTGCTTGTCCTCGTGCTAGCCAGAACCCACCTTGACCAGCAAGGTCACCGTATCTCTCCCCACTTGAGAACGTTTGCAGCATTATGGGCAGTGCTCTCGAACCATCTCGAGACTTTTGACGATCTAACCCGCCAGTTGGCACGATATCCTGCAGGACGACGTCCAACCACTCTATCAATCAATGCCAAGCCGAATAACTGACGCCAGAGGTGGACCAACGCGTTATTGTCTTGCTCAATTTGTGAATCTCTTTCTCTTGAACAACTCTTCCAATTTTTCTGATATCTTAGCCATTGTTTGTCTGTTCATATACATCACATCCACGGATTTTCGTCCCAAACGGATCATTCCTTCTTGGTGCGTCATTATTTTGTTTTAGCGTATACAAATGACCTAGTGGATAACGTGGGAGTTCCATGAGGATTTTAACGGATGGTGCTGTTGTATACAGAGAAGCTAGAAAATGGAATCGGAACGTGGGAAGGCCGAAAGAGGATCGTCACTTGGCTTGGTGCAAGGACTGGCAATAGATCCTCAACATCAACAAAATGACGTTGCGCATAAATAGGCACAAAGACCCCTTACTATATGATCACACGATTACAGAACAATCATTGGAAGCAGTCATGTCCGCGAAATTTCGTGGAGTGTGCGTCCGGAGCGATTTAAAGTGGAACGAACACATGAAACTAACCGCAACTGTGGCGGATAACAGACTCATACTCAGTGGAACAATCCTGAGAAAGTGTAGTCCACCAGGAAACTGGAGTGCATACAAAACCCTTGTTCAACCAGTACTTGAAGATGGCTCGTCAGTCTGGTTTCCACACCAGATAGAATTGATAGAGAGATTAGAGAAGGTCCAAAGAAGAGCAGCACGTTTCGTTACAGGTTCATTTAGTAAACGTGAAAGCGTCACGGAGGTGCTCAGGAGGAGAATGTGACAAGTACCATACCCCGATTTTACAGAAACTTTGCTGAGTAGAAGAGGAAGCAAAATAAGCGAACACGTTCACGGCTTATCCGTAGATACCCGACCGCTTCTGAGAAATCGACCGTCGAAATTGCCGAAGTAACATAGATGCCTTTCATCGCGTTCTTACGTTCAGGCCAACTGGTGGCGCAGTGGCAGGCGTAGCTGCCTCTCAATAACGAGTCCCCTGTTCGATACTCGATTATTGATTTTATTATTTGATTTTAATTTATCTACCTATGGCCGTAGAAGATTACTACACGAATGTCTCTTATCAACGTAGGGGATATGAAGGCTTTACGTTAACTGTAAAACTGCAACTGTGATTCACAATAAGTGTCATACATTTATTATATACAGAAGAGCCAAAAAAAAAAAAATACACACATATATATTTCCGCATCTGACTTACGAAGCTCGTAACCTAACATCAAACCTTTTCGTGACAGGAATATGCATTTCCTCTCATTCAAGAAAACAAATAAATCATGTATTAAGACGAATTACACCTGACAATGGACCCACAGGGTCCGAAATGCATCGTGTACTGAATAAAACAAGAAAAATTGCCACTGAAGGTGATTTTTAATTCATACCTCGAGTGAATTGAGTATAGTCACGTTTGAAGCTGCAAAATACGGATAAAAAAATAATAAAAAACTGGTATGCTTGCTTAATATCGCGTAGGGCCCTCGCGAGCACGCAGAAGTGCTGCAACACGACGTGGCATGGACTCGACTAATGTCTGAAGAAGTGCTGGAGGGAACTGATACAATAAATCCTGTAGGGCTGTCCATAAATCCGTGAAAGTACGAGGGGGGTGGGGATCTCTTCTGAACAGCACGTTGCAAGGCATCCCAGATATGCTCAATAATGTTCATGTCTCGGGAGTTTGGCGGAGAGGATGTGTTTAAACTCAGAAGAGTGTTCCTAGAACCATTCTGTAGCAATTGTGGAGGTGTGGGGTGTCGCATCGTCCTGCTGGAATTCCGAAGTCCCTCGAAACGTACAACGGACATCAATGGATGCAGACAATCAGACAGGATGCTTACGTACGTGTCACCTGTCAGAGTCGTATGTAGACTTGTCGGGGGTACCATATCACTCTTACTGCGCAGGGCCCACACCATTACAGAGCCTCCAATAGCTTGAACAGTCTCCATGGATTCATGAGGTTGTCTCCATACCCGTACACGTCCACCCGCTCGATAAACTTTAAAACGAGACTCGTCCGACCAGGCAACATGTTTCCAGTCATCGACAGTCCAACGTCGGTGTTGATGAGCCAAGGGCAGGCGTACAGCTTCGTTTCGTGTCATCAAGGGTACACGTGTGGGCCTTCGGCTCCGGAAGCCCATATCCATGATGGTTCGTTGAATGTTTCGCACGCTGACACTTGTTGATGACGCAGCATTGAAATCAGCAGCAATTTGCCGAAGGGTTGATCTTCTGTCATGTTGAACGATTCTCTTCAGTCGTCGTTGGTCCCTTTCTTGTAAGATCTTTTTACGGCATCGATGTCGGAAATTTGATGTTTTACCGGATTCCTTATATTCACCGTACACTCGTGAAATGCCCGTACAGGAAAATCTCCACTTCATCGCTACCACGGAGATGCTGTGTCCCACCGCTCGTGCACAGACTGTAATACCACGTTCAAACTTAAAAAGATAACCTGCAATTGTTGCAGCCGTAACCGACGTAACAACTGCGCCAGACAGTTGTTGTGTCACATAGGCGTTTCCGACCGCAGTGCCGCGTTCTGCTGTTTACATATCTCTGCATTTGAATACGTATGCCTATACAAGTTTCTTTGGCGCTTCAGTGTATAGTATATGTGTTACGGTATTTTCAGGGATTACAATCATTTTAAATTCTCGTATTCTTGTATTTCATTCTTCTCAGTTTTTATATTCTATTCTCATGTGTAGTCTTCAGGAAGATTTGATGAGGATCAGGGTCGTATGACTAGGGCCTCCCGTCGGGTAGATCGTTTGTCGGGTGCAAGTCTTTCGATTTGACGTCACTTCAGCGACTTGCGCGTCGATGGGGATGAAATGATGATGATTGGGACAACACAACACCCAGTCCCTGAGCGGAGAAAATCTCCGACCCAGCCGGGAATCGAACCCGGGCCCTTAGGATTGACATTCTAGCGCTTGCAGTGGACTATGAATCACGATACACCATAGGAATTTCACCGAAAACAATTTAAAATAATTTTTCCTTTCATTTATTGTGTCTTTTAATTCATTCACCATACATACGAATACGAGTAAGGACAACATTATTTCAATATACATTGAAAACCATTTGCTTAGAAATCTTCTATGGACATGGGTAGATACATGAAAAACAAAACTAAACACAAAATTAACCGCAATTCGAATACGGGGTGCTAAAATGTAAAACTGCGAAACTATCCACTGTACCACCTCTTCGGTCAAACTAGTTACTCGCTAAAAGGCACGTAAAGTACGTCGAAAACTTTGACCATCATTTTCTCAGAAATTGTCGATTGTCTATGGTTAAGCCGAGACACGTGTCCGCTTATTTTGATCCCTCTTCCACTGAGCGAAGTTTCTGGGAAATCGGCTTATGGCACCAGCCTTGTTTTCCTCGGCAGCCAATTCAAGTGGCAGACGCCGCAAGAGAGTTGCTCTGGATCACACAGTGCGGTTTACTGTTAACGTTCGGAGAACGTGCGTTCCTAGAAGCGTCCACCAGTGAAATGCCCTGCTTAACCCGCAGGATAGGACAGATAGAATAAATTGTGGAAAGGGGTCAAAATAAGGGGCTGTCAGTTACCCTCGAACATACAACTTTATTATTTGATTAAACATTACAAGAACCCCAAAAAATATTTTTAAACCCATAGTTTTAATTTTTGGGACTTAATTAAAAATTAAATTTAATTAAAAACGGCTGAAGGCTAATAATTTAAAGCGTAAGCATAAACAGAATTTTAAAAGGCAAGCCTTGTCTTAAAACAGTTCTTTAGTTAGGGTGAAGTAAGTAAGTTAAAACATTAACTCCAAAACTCCAAAACATTAATTTTTTTTAAATACCAAAGTCCTTACGTGAAACAGTTTTTTAATTTAGGCTGAAGGCCTTAAGAAGAAACAACTAAAATTCAAACCGGCTGAAAGCCGAAAAACTAAAAGTTCAATACGTTAAAGTAAACAAGTTAAATTCAAATCGGCTGAAGGCCGAAGACTTAAAAAATTCAAAACATTTTATAAATGCCAAAGAGCTTATGTGAAACAGTACTTTAAACTAGGCTGTAGACCTTAAGGGTAAAACAACTCTAATTTAAAACACAAAACCGGCTATAAGCCATACAAGTACCAAGAACAAGAACAAATTTTAAAAAAAGGCAGTACACACAAGGGCGCCCAGACGTTCCAGGGTCGGCCTGTAATTCAAATACTAACGCTCGCTTAGGTGAGACAGGCAGTCGGGCCAACCATTCACTATCCGACGACAACCCAACCGACCGACAGTCAGCGGCCCGACCGACAAGATAACTTCCACTTCACCCGATGAGGCCACAACAGAGAGTTCAACGGACCAACGTAGAAGATATTGGCGCCCACAACCAACCATACACGGAGCTGTCAAACTACACATCGTGCTGGGCAGCAACAACACGATGAGGAAACTACACTGCCTGAAACTTACGTCAACGCCCAAGGTAGGTAACCGGAATGTTAACGGCCACAAGGCAGAAGATTCCGCTGGTGCACTTCAATTCAAATAACCAAATACAGTGAAACTCCACCAGAGGGTGGCTAGAATTTTCCAACTTGGTTGGGCTGGATTATTTGGGGGAAAAGACCAAATTGCGAGGTCATCGGTCTCATCGGATTAGGGAAGGGCGGGGATGGAAGCCGGCCGTGCCCTTTCAAGGGAACCATCCCGGCATTTGTTGGAGCGGTTTAGGGAAATCACGGAAAACCTAAATCAGGATGGTCGGACGCGGGATTGAACTGTCGTCCTCCCGAATGCGAGTCCAGTGTGCTAACCACTGCGCCACCTCACTCAGTTTTTCCAAGTTGAAAACCACGTTGTTGCTCGCGGGAATATCCCAACAGCCGATAACGAACTCCAAACGACACATTGTGAACAGTCTTGACATGCTGGTAGGTTAAATCAAAACTCAACTTTCGTGTCCAGGGTCGGTGAGCCACGGACCTCGTAGCAATGGGAACAGCGCCACACTCTCCGACACCGCGTAGAGACCGCCAGCAGGCCCCGGCCAAACTACGCCCCGCCGAGAATTCTTCACTGCTCCACGCCAGCCGACCGACTCCTCAGAGGCAGTACGCCGACAACATTTAAAATAACTTGTGAGTCAAAATCACACAAACTACACACAGTTTCACGAACACTTGCACGAAGAACTAGACAATGCTAACGACAGTGACTGTACAATAACATGGACGAATCGTGAGTCGGCACACACAGCCAACCCATAAGCGATCGCCGGCGAAATACACGTCGTCGGGCAAGACGACCGACCGACGACCAACCAAAGTCGTCCCCACCCCAATCATGTCTGTCGGCAACCGTCGGGCGAGTCAAGGCGTTCCGGACCTCGCTACCGGCGCGCCCCGACTGAACTTGTGCAGCGTGACTACTCAAACACTGCCAGGTCCAAACTCCGGCTGGCACGTTCCAACTGACTCGTCTACACACGACGACCGGGAAGTAGTAGCAGTCCAGCAAAGATAATACGGCAGGGCTTATATCGATAAGTGCTGCTGCTGCCGCTCACGGCCAGGCAAGCCAGCAAGTCAGTGACACCAGTAATAGAAATTAACATAACGAGGTGGCATAACGCTCAAAACAGGGTGTTAAGTAATAGATGGCACGAACACAAGCGACGCACGGCTCAATCAGCATATTGCTTCCTCCTATGTACGTCTGGTGAAAGACCATAGAGACCAGGAACGCAACATTAGAGAGGTTCGAGCCCACACGAAGCCTTGCCAACAATCGTTCTTGCCACGACCATTCGAAACTGGAACATGAAAGGTTGGAAATGACCGTGGGTCACGAAGTGCCATCAGCCACAGACCGTAAGGTGGTTTGCAGAGTATAGATGAAGTCTCTCGACAATTTTTTGGGATTGCAATTTTGAAAGATATTGTCAAACTAAGTACTAAAGTCGTTTACACTACACGTTGTCAGATGCTCGGTGTTATAATACAGATGCATATGCTGGTACTACTCAATTCATGCAACGCAAGTCACATAAACACAGGGACGAGGGCTGAATATTTTACGACAGCATGCCTAAACCTCATGTACCTGGTTTCCCCGCGGCTGTCGTGTTGCTTCTCCACCGCCAAGCAAAGATTTGCTCGTACAGCGTGGCAGGTTGGGGACACATCACACATTGAGATCCAAGTTTAACTGGTAAAGTCCAAACATATCTTGATAATCAGCAACTTAAATTTTGTGCTGGACTGTTTACAACTAATGTATCAAACAATCGCTGTAGTAATTTATTGGCATTTCAGCCACGTAGACCATTGGAATGTAACGAGATCTTTTGTCGAAACATAAAGGACTCAGTTAAAACGCTTGGAGTATATATGCACAAAATTCACTGTTTAGAAGCGTAACACAGTCGTTGCAGTTAGCATTACTCAGTTCTAGTGACGTAATTAGTTATGCGCCTTAAGATAGGTAACCCAACTTACGTAATGTGCAGTTGGATGTGGATGATGTAATGTGTGTTGCCTACCTTAAGGGGCATGAATATTTATTTATTTTTTCCACTGCCAGTGTTATTTTGCCCACCCTGCATGTGAATGTGTTTTAGACCGTATAATGCATTTTACTGTTGACAGCAAGGACGCAGGATGATTTTATATAATATCACACCACACTGAGAATAGTGCCATACAGGATGCTGTAAATAACTTTATGATAGGCTACCTGATGATGGTCAGGTTATCAAAACCACTAACTTATAAAGATTTACCTCATCAGCAGCTCTTAGGCGTTTCGAAATATGAATTGTTCTCTTATCTTTAGGAAGTTTATATAGAAAAATTTATTATTTTGCGCAAATAATTTTCGACGTCCATAGATGGGCACTCAGCAGACAATGGCAGTCAACCAGCTAAGCTCGACTGCCATACTGATACATCTGTAGAGGAGGAGGGCATGTGTTGGCACTGGATTTAATCTCTTCTCTCATGTCCATTCCCAGTTACAAGGACACACCATTACAGTGGGTGCAACCATTAATCACAGCTAGCCCACTAAGTGGCGTCCAGTTTAAAGGCTTGGACTGAGGCATGGGTAACGGAATAAACCAACAGTCACAACACTGAATACTGGCTATAGGTCGGCAGTTGATAGTGTCTGGCGAAATCGGTTGATAAGAGACATACTGAGGAATGGCGGAATTGTCAGTTTGGTAATTGAGGAAGCAGGTTCAAATGGATGTAGGCAGATGTAGCTATTGGGAGGTGAAGAGGCTCGCATAGGGAGTAACATGGAGAGCTGCATCAACCAGTCTTGAGACTGAGCCGGCCGCGGTGGCCGAGCCGTTCTAGGCGCTTCAGTCCGGAACCGCGCGACAGCTACGGTCGCAGGTTCGAATCCTGCCTCGGGGATGGATGTGTGTGATGTCCTTAGGTTAGTTAGGTTTCAGTAGTTCCAGGTTCTAGGGGACTGATGACCTCAGATGTTAAGTCCCATAGTACTCAGAGCCATTTGAACCATTTTTTGAGACTGAAGACCACGACATCAACAGAGCCACGAAGAGCACTCGCCACTGCCATTATTTCAGTCAGTACCACAATTGTGAAGACTGGTCTGTAGAATATGCATGTGAAAACTTATAAGTGAGGGGGGGACAGGGAGTTCTGTTTCTTTCTGTTGTTTCCACATCTAAAAGTTTGAAGATAACTGGATTTAGAGCCTTCGTGAAATTTTTAATTACAACATTACTTGTTGCGACTGCAGTTTTGTCATGTTGTCATTTTAGAGCATTGTTGGACATTATAACCCAGTCAGTAGTATAAACTTGTGATAATTTGTGTAAGAGCAGTTGCATGAGGTGTTGTGAATTTATCGGCTGTTTCATATACCATACAGGTTGTTACAAAAAGATACGGCCAGCCTTTCAGGAAACATTCCTCACACACAAAGAAAGAAAATATGTTTTGTGGACATGTGTCCGGAAACGCTTACTTTCCATGTTAGAGCTCATTTTATTACTTCTCTTCAAATCACATTAATGATGGAATGGAAACACACAGCAACAGAACGTACCAGCATTACTTCAAACACTTTGTTACAGGAAATGTTCAAAATGTCCTCGGTTAGCGAGGATACATGCATCCACCCTCCGTCGCATGGAATCCCTGATTCGCTGATGCAGCCCTGGAGAATGGCGTATTGTATCACAGCCATCCGCTATACGAGCACGAAGAGTCTCTACATTTGGTACCGGGTTTGCGTAGACAAGAGCTTTCAAATGCCCCCATAAATGAAAGTCAAGAGGGTTGAGGTTAGGAGAGCGTGGAGGCCACGGAATTGGTCCGCCTCTGCCAATCCATCGGTCACCGAATCTGTTGTTGAGAAGCGTACGAACACTTCGACTGAAATGTGCAGGAGCTCCATCGTGCATGAACCACATGTTGTGTCGTACTTGTAAAGGCACATGTTCTAGCAGCAGAGGTAGAGTATCCCTTATGAAACCATGATAATCGAGGAAGTACAGTACATACTGACGAAACTAAAATGAGCTCTAACATGGAAATTAAGCGTTTACCGGACACATGTCCACATAACATCTTTTCTTTGTGTGTGAGGAATGTTTCCTGAAAGTTTGGCCGTACCTTTTTGTAACACCCTGTATACGCTATAGAGCTGGTGAAAGAATTATGTAAACAAAAGAAAACTAAAATCCGTCCGAACAGCCTTGAAGGCCCAACGGCACCGACCGGCCGCCGTGTCATCCTCAGACTTAGGTGTCACTGGAAGCGGATATGGGGGTGTGGCACGTGGTCAGCACACTGTTCTCCCGGCCGTTGTCACTTTTCGTGACCGGTGCCGCTACTTGTTAGTCAAGTGGCTCCTCAATGGGCCTCACAAGGGCTGAGTGCACCCCAACTGCCAACAACACTCGGCAGATTGGACAGTGACCCATACAAGTGCTAGCCAAACCCGACAGCGCTTAACTTCAGTGACCTGACAGGAAGTGGTGTTGCCACTGTGGCAAGGTCGTTGGCACTGATGTAAAAAGCTTGTTGTTCAGAATGTCCTAACCTTCCTTACTCGACATTGGCTACGATTTCTTTGTTGATTTGCCATTCCACATAATCATGCCATATCAGTGTCTACGTAATTGGGAAGACAAAATGATGAGGTGTTCTGATGAAGCGTCTCAGAAAGATAGCTGCGCATGGTTCAGAGGGCACATTTTTTCCGTGAGCGGAGAAATGTAAAAGAATGAGTGAGCTGACTGGCGAATGTAAAAGGAAAGGGAAATAACATCCAACGTGATGACTATCGTTCTTCACTTAACTCCAAATTGTTCTGTGCCTGATTTGTAGCTAATTGCAATGGTCAACAAGTCTACTTCTGGCATGATGGTATATCAAGTGCTATTTAGTTTTGGGTGCAGAATAAAAATGTACCCTTAGAAATGTGGTATCAATTAAGGTTTTCGAAATATTTGACGTTATTAAGGGAAGTCTTTGTTCTGCAGAGGCTATTTGTATTTTTGAAATAAACCCCTTACTTCATGCCTTTGCTCTGTTATTGTAATGGCATCGGCATCATCTGTCGTGTTTTATTTGAAATGTGAACTAACGGATTTTAATGTGGTATAGACTGGCACAGCGAGAGAGAACTGCATAAGGGTTGGTTTTTATCGTTTACGTACGCAATTTACATCTGTGAAAGTAAATTATAACGTCATCTGACAATAATACCAAACATAACACATATTTTTATGTTATTTGTGTGACTTCTGCTAACTAGTGATGTATATGCAGGTTGTGTTCATTACCCTACGTTCGTAAGGAACCATTATTAGAGAAACCATTTCCTCCACACTATTGTATGAAAGATAAGATGTGAGACTACATTTTTCCACTGCGATGGAGGTAGCTTGAAATTAACGCGAGGTGCGAAATTAGCTAAGACCACAGAAGCTTGAAACAGAGTGTTTATTTCAAAAACGAAAACAGCCTATGCCAGATAATGAATTTACTCAATAAATTTGCGGCACTTATTGACCCATACAGGCAAAGGAATATTATATATTTGTGGAGGTATGTTCCGTCTACGCAACTAATTGAAGCAGTTTGTTTATTGCTATATGCGTTTCGCTTCTTTTATTTGTGAAGCTTCAGTGGCCTGTGATACATGTTTCTTTTTACACATATAATAAATGTGTAATGTGGTAATTACAGTTGTTACTATGTTACATTTTGTCATGTTTTTCTCTTGGTTTTCTCCCGATTCTAACTTAAAAAACAAAAGAAAAACGTGACGAAATGTAACATGGTAACATATTGTAACCACCAAATTAAACATTTGTTATATGTATAAAAAGGAACATATATTACAGGCCATTGAAGATGCTTCACAAATAAAAGAAGCGAAACATGTATGGCAACAAACAAACTGCCTTCAATTAGCTGCGTTGGACGGAATAGACGCAACTAAGGAACGAAATACAACACAAAAAATGACGAGAATATTAGATACTACGTACCATTTTTTCACATTTACAGTTAATTTTGTCATTTTTTATGGGACTGGCAACACGTCAAAAATAACTACAATGTCAAGGAATGGCCTACGAGAAAAATTTTCGTTCAGGGAAAGGAAAATGTTAAGAACAAATCGTTAGTCTTGCCGATTAACATCACACTGGCTCCACTTCGTATTGTTAGGACTGTTGAAGAATTTTTCAAATTCTCTTGATAAATAGGGTGCATATTTCAGTCATTTCGAAGCAGTTTTTCTTGAGTTCAGTGGATCAAGTGTAAATGAGAACTCTGATGCTAAACTTGAGAATATCCAGTTACACGCTCAGATTTCCTTCAACGTCAGTGTCACACCTTTTTGTGCAACAGAAAATAAGGGAACTATGTTTCCACAGTAACTAAACTGTTGGATAACTACAAAAAAATGGTGTGTAGGATGTCACTAAAAATACGTCTTTTACATTCGCAGCTTGATTTTTTTCACACAAAACTTCCGTTTTGATAGCGATGAACAAGGTGAACGCTTCAACCAAGAGATTTTAACCATCAAGGATTCTGGAACCCTCCAATGATGAACAATTACTGTTGGTTTTTATTTAGATGTAGCGGAGAGACTCCTTAGGAGAAAAGGACCCTCATGTCATTTATCCAAATAAACTGACGTTAAAATTCTGTATTAAAATTTCTAATTATTATTATTGTTATTTTGAAAGTATGTGACCTTTTCCGTAGAATCATGACTGTTTCGATGTTTTTTTGTAAGTGAATAATTTTCGGGTTCTGTGCGTCGTATCTTTGCTTTCATTAATGTTCACCGTATGTTAGAAATAAGGCCGATAGCATTTTACTATTGTTTTGTATTTCATAACTGTAATGTGATAGAGGAAATCAGGTCGCACCTCTGAATTCAGCATTCCAAAATTAGAAAATCAGACCATTTAGAAACCAGATGCAGAAAATAGAACCAACTTGTTGACCAGTCTTGTTGCAAAGAAGCCTCCAAGCTCCCTTATCGGCCTCGGCTCACAGCGAAGGGCCCTCACCAGTGATTGGAGAGTTGGCCTGACCTCCACGGTGAAACCTCACGAAAGCCATCGAACAGACACGTATCACGGTGGCTAAAATAGGAAGGGTCTACGTACGCTTACACTGCTTCTCGGCGCCGAAATACCTCCGCCAACACGCAACGCAAACTGGGAGGACGACGTAAACAGCTGATCTAAAGTATTTAGCTGTTTTCAGTGAAAACTGTAGAAGGCCCACGTCAAATTCTGTAAACAGCGCACGTAATCAACGCGCAAATATTACTCCGCAAACCTTTCTGTCACCCACGAGTAACAGATCTGCAGCTAGTCAGTACATTGATAAGAATAACCCACGCCTACAGCGATCATGATCTATTAAACGACACTAACTTCAAAGTCTTCACCGAAAATTATACTTTTATTTCGTGCACTAGATATGGACCAAACATTATGTGTATCATCAACGATGTCCCATATACACTGAAGAGCCAAAGAAACTGGTACACCCGCGTAATATCATGTAGGGCCCTCGCGAGCACGCAGAAGTGTCGAAACATGACGTGACATGGATTCGACTAACGTCTGAAGTAGTGCTGGACGGAACTGACACCACGAGTCCTGCAGGGCTGTCCATAAATTCGTAAGATTATAAGGGGGTGGAGATCTCTTTTGAACAGCACATTGCAAGGCGTCCCAGATATGCTCAATAATGTTCATGTCTGGGGAGTTTGGTGACCAGCGCAAGTGTTTAAACTAAGAAGAGTGCTCCTGGAGCCACTCTGTAGCAGTTCTGTACGTGTGGGATATCGCGTTATCCTGCTGGAATTGCCCAAGTCCGTTGGAATGCGCAATGGACATGAATGGATGCATGCTTACGTACGTGTCACCTGTCAGAGTCGTATCTAGACGTATCAGGGTCCAATATCACTCCAACCGCACACGTCCCACTCTACGAGGTGCATTCAAGTTCTAAGGCCTCCGATTTTTTTTCTCCGGACTGGAAAGAGATAGAAAGATGCGCATTGTTTTGAAATGAGGCCGCGTTCATTGTAAATACGTCCCAGAGATGGCAGCACCGTATGGCAGATGGAATTTTACCGCCAGCGGCGAGAATGAGAACTGTTTTAAATACTTAAAATGGCGACGTTTTCCTTACTTGAACAGCGTGCAATCATTCGTTTTCTGAATTTGCGTGGTGTGAAACCAATTGAAACTCATCGACAGTTGAAGGAGACATGTGGTGATGGAGTTATGGATGTGTCGAAAGTGCGTTCGTGGGTGCGACAGTTTAATGAAGGCAGAACATCGTGTGACAACATACCGAAACAACCTTGGGCTCACACAAGCCGGTCTGACGACATGATCGAGAAAGTGAAGAGAATTATTTTGGGGGATCGCCGAATGACTGTTGAACAGATCGCCTCCAGAGTTGGCATTTCTGTGGGTTCTGTGCACACAATCCTGCATGACGACCTGAAAATGCGAAAAGTGTCATCCAGGTGGGTGCCACGAATGCTGACGGACGACCACACGGCTGCCTGTGTGGCATGTTGCCAAGCAATGTTGACGCGCAACAACAGCATGAATGGGACTTTCTTTTCGTCGGTTGTGACAATGGATGAGACGTGGATGCCATTTTTCAATCCAGAAACAAAGCGCCAGTCAGCTCAATGGAAGCACACAGATTCACCGCCACCAAAAAAAATTTCGGGTATCCGCCAGTGATGAAAAAATGATGGTGTCCATGTTCTGGGACAGCGAGGGCGTAATCCTTACCCATTGCGTTCCAAAGGGCACTACGGTAACAGGTGCATCCTACGAAAATGTTTTGAAGAACAAATTCCTTCCTGCAATGCAACAAAAACGTCCGGGAAGGGCTGCGCGTGTGCTGTTTCACCAAGACAACGCACCCGCACATCGAGCTAACGTTACGCAACAGTTTCTTCGTGATAACAACTTTGAAGTGATTCCTCATGCTCCCTACTCACCTGACTTGGCCCCTAGTGACTTTTGGCTTTTTCCAACAATGAAGGACACTCTCCGTGGCCGCACATTCACCAGCGGTGCTGATATTGCCTCAGCGATTTTCCAGTGGTCAAAACAGACTCCTAAAGAAGCCTTCGCCGCTGCAATGGAATCATGGCGTCAGCGTTGTGAAAAATGTGTACGTCTACAGGGCGATTACGTCGAGAAGTAACACCAGTTTCATCGATTTCGGGTGAGTAGTTAATTAGAAAAAAATCGGAGGCCTTAGAACTTGAATGCACCTCGTATAACAGAGCCTCCACTAAATTGAACAGTCTCCTGCTGTCATGCAGGGTCCATGGATTCATGGGATTGTCTCCATACCCTTACACGTCTATCCGCCCGACACAATTTCAACTAGACTCGTGCCGGCCGCGGTGGCCGTGCGGTTCTGGCGCTGCAGTCCGGAACCGCGGGACTGCTACGGTCGCAGGTTCGAATCCTGCCTCGGGCATGGGTGTGTGTGATGTCCTTAGGTTCGTTAGGTTTAAGTAGTTCTAAGTTCTAGGGGACTTATGACCTAAGATGTTGAGTCCCATAGTGCTCAGAGCCATTTTTGAACTAGACTCGTCCGACCAGGCAACATGTTTCCAGACATCAATAGTCCAATGTCGATGTTGACGGGCCCAGGCGAGGTGTAAGGCTTTGTGTAGTGCAGTCATCAAGGATCCACGAGTGGGCCCTTGGCTCCGTAATCCCATATCGATGGTTGCACGCTGACACATGTTGATAGCCCAGCAATGAAATGTCTAGCAATTTGCGGAAGAGTTGCACTTCTGACAAGTTGAACGATTTTCTCTAGCCGTCGTCCCATTCCTGCAGGATCTTTTTCCGGCCGCAGCGATGTCGAAGATTTGATGTTTTGCTGGATTCCTGGTATTCACAGTACACTCGTCCAATGGTGATACCGGAAAATCCTGACGTCAACGTTATGTCGGAGATGCTGTGTCCCATCGCTCGTGCGCCGACTATAACACCACGTTCTGGCTCACTTTAATGTTGATAACCTGCGATTGTAGCAGCAGTAACCGATCTAACAACTGCGCCAGACGTCTTATACAGGCGTTGCCGACCACTTCGTCGTATTCTGCCTGTTTACATATCACTGTATTTAAATAAGCATGTCTATACCAGTTTCTCTGGCGCTTCAGTGTATAAACACACGTTACATTACATCGTAATTACGTACAAATTTTAAGTGATGTAGACACTTGCACTAACTGAGATAAAAGGGCGAACCACATTAGGTTCACTGTATCGGCTTTCAGACATTCCTAGTCACAGATCCTACATAGGAAGAGTAAGAAAACCATTCTGTACATTTCTGCGCAGACAGGAGAACTACATAACTCCAAGTAAACTCACAGGTAAATTCGCGCAAAAAGTAAATTGCAGAAAACAGTCTCTTTAAATAATGCTCTTTAATAAAATGAAATGACGCGGTTGACGGTTTCGAACAACAGGTTTATCATCAGACACCTGTTCGCCTGTATGACTTCGATTGGCTTACGCTGACCACAAGAGGTCGACTGTTTTCGTTTGTATGAAAGTTTCTTGAGGTGACGTGCTTTACAGCAAAATGCGACATTAGAAAAATGACTACTTTACTGTAATCAGATGTAACGATGAGCTAAAAACAAAAATAATTTCTAGGATAAGATATGAGTTCAGTTTTTGTTACTTACATCGAATATCCTGTGTTGTTCTGAGGAAGTTTATGTTCAGCGAAATAATGAGTAAAATTCAACCCTTTTCTGAACTTTGAGAGCACAAGCACAAGCGCACACACAAACACACACACACACAGACACACACACACACAGACACACACACACACACACACACACACACACACACACACACACACACACACACACTTCGATATTACGTCTGTCGACATTGATGTTCATACAGGCTGACAATTATTGAACTATATGAAAAAAAAACATAAATTAGTTACACATTACGGTGTGCACACACTTTATTCAGCATTTAAACGTCACTACAGATATTCGGATTTACGTTATGACATGTTCGATATACCTGCTATTATTGGCGATGATGTGGGGCAGGCGAATAGCGAAATTCTGCATTACCCGCTGAAGTGTCGGAACATCGATGCTGTCGATGACCTCCTGAATGGCTGTTTTCAGCTCAGCAATGGTTTCGAGATTTTTACTGTACACCTTGTCTTCAGTAAAGTGCAACAAAGGGGTCGCACGTGTTCAAATCGGGAGAATATGGCGGCCAATCGAGGCGCATACCAGTGGCCTCTGGGTACCCCAGAGCCAGAATGCGGTCCCCAAAGTGCTCCTCCAGGACATGAGACACTCTCCTGCTTCCATGGAATCGACCTCCCTCTTGCTACTCCGTGTTGCTCTGTGACTGGACACTGTGCACCACACAGTCACCCGTTGAGGGTGAAGAGACTTCTCGAGCGAAAAATGCGGATTCTCAGCCCCCCAATTGCGCCAATTATGCTTTCTGACGAACCCATCCAAATGGAAGTACGCTTCGTCGCTAAACCAAACCACACCGCGCGTACTAATTCCCATCATGCCCCGCGGCGAACCGTGCAGTTTGAACTTCCTGACGCAAACCGTTCAGAAATTATGATGATTTTATTTGATAACTGTCACCATGTATGTAAAGATCACGACTGAAGAGTTGCAAAGGATTCGTTTGTCAGAGGCGTTAACACATTCACATTCTGTTGTACTGTAACATTCATGTGCCTTGAATGCCGACACCAGCTTGCTTACCAAGATTTGATGATGACAAGCGCTGGAGTAATGAAGAAGAAGTCTGTCTACCAGTATTGTGTTTGCCTGAAAGCAATAACTAAAACCTCAGAAACTGGCTCCCAAATAGTTACTAATACGGTTTACATTTGACAGTGTTCTTTAATTGCACTGTGTGATTCGTACAAAATAAGCTGTGTCACGACGAGTTTGTAAAAAGTAAATGCGCCGTGCCTGTGGCCCACATACTTTTTTTTCCTTTGACTTTTTTCAGTATCGCATACTGTAAGTAGGCTGTTTAGGTTTTTATGTTGGTAACGCCACGTAGCGCTCTGTATGAAAATCGCTGACTGCGCTGTGTGCAGTCTGTGGCTGATTGAACTCGTTGTTGGAATATTCGCTTGTGTAGTGCTGGATAGTTGGATGTGAACAGTGCGTAGCGTTGGGCAGTTGGAGGTGAGCCGCCACCAGTGGTGGATGTGGGGAGAGAGATGGTAGAGTTTTGAGAGCGGACGATCTGTAGGTGTGTCCGTCAGAAAAAGGAGATTTGTAAGACTGGGTGTCATGAACTGATACACAGGGTGTTATAAAAAGGTACGGCCAAACTTTCAGGAACTTTCCTCACACACAAAGAAAGAAAATATGTTATGTGGACAAGTGTCCGGAAACGCTTACTTTTCATGTTAGAGCTCATTTTATTACTTCTCTTCAAATCACATTAATCATGGAATGCAAACACATAGCAACAGAACGTACCAGCGTGACTTCAAACACTTTGTTACAGGAAATGTACAAAATGTCCTCCGTTAGCGAGGATACATGCATCCACCCTCCGTCGCATGGAATCCCTGATGCGCTGATGCAGCCCTGGAGAATGGCGTCTTGTATCACAGCCGTCCACAATACGAACACGAAGAGTCTCTACATTTGGTACCGGGGTTGCGTAGACAAGAGCTTTCAAATGCCCCCATAAATGAAAGTCAAGAGGGTTGAGGTCAGGAGAGCGTGGAGGCCATGGAATTGGTCCGCCTCTACCAATCCATCGGTCACCGAATCGGTTGTTGAGAAGCGTACGAACGCTTCGACTGAAATGTGCAAGAACTCCATCGTGCATGAACCACATGTTGTGTCGTACTTGTAAAGGCACATGTTCTAGCAGCACAGGTAGAGTATTTCGTATGAAATCATGATAACGTGCTCCATTGAGCGTAGGTGGAAGAACATGGGGTCCAATCACGACATCACCAACAATGCCTGCCCAAACGTTCACAGAAAATCTGTGTTGATGACGTGATTGCACAATTGCGTGCGGATTCTCGTCAGCCCACACATGTTGCTCGTGAAAATTTACAATTTGATCACGTTGGAATGAAGGCTCATCCGTAAAGAGAACATTTGCACAGAAATGATGATTGACACATTGTTGGATGAACCATTCGCAGAAGTGTACCCGTGGAGGCCAATCAGCTGCTGATAGTGCCTGCACACGCCGTACATGGTACAGAAACAACTGGTTCTCGCGTAGTACTCTACATACAGTGACGTGGTCAACGTTACCTTGTACAGCAGCAACTTCTCTGACGCTGACATTAGGGTTATCGTCAACTGCACTAAGAATTGCCTCGTCCATTGCAGGTGTCCTCGTCGTTCTAGGTCTTCCCCAGTCGCGAGTCGTAGGCTGGAATGTTCCGTGCTCCCTAAGACGCCGATCAATTGCTTCGAACGTCTTCCTGTCGGGACACCTTCGTTCTGGAAATCTGTCTCGATAGAAACGTACTGCGCCACGGCTATTGCCCCGTGCTAATCCATACATCAAATGGGCATCTGCCAACTCCGCATTTGTAAACATTGCACTGACTGCAAAACCACTTTCGTGATGAACACTAACCTGTTGATGCTACGTACTGATGTGCTTGATGCTAGTACTGTAGAGCAATGAGTCGCATGTCAACACAAGCACCGAAGTCAACATTACCTTCCTTCAATTGGGCCAACTGGCGGTGAATGAAGGAAGTGCAGTACATACTGACCAAACTAAAATGAGCACTAACATGGAAATTAAGCGTTTCCGGACACATGTCCACATAACATCTTTTCTTTATTTTTGTGTGAGGAATGTTTCCTGAAAGTTTGGCCGTACCTTTTTGTAACACCCTGTATATATTATGACTTTTGAGCACTATTAAGGTAAATACATTGTTTGTTCTCTATCAAAATCTTTCATTTGCTAACTATGCCTATCAGTAGTTAGTGCCTTCAGTAGTTAGAATCTTTTATTTAGCTGGCTGTATTGCTCGCTGTATTGTAGTAGATCGAGTAACTAGATTTTTGTGAGGTAAGTGATTCATGAAAGATATAGTTTATTGTTAGTCAGGGCCATTCTTTTGTAGGGATCGTTGAAAGTCAGATTGCGTTGCGCTAAAAATATTGTGTGTCAGTTTAGTGATGATCAGAATAACTAAAGAGAGAACTGTCCGAGTACGTTCAGTTTTCCTCAGCTGTTTGAAAATCAAATAACGTTTTTCCAGCACTGTCATTCTTTACATACAAAAGGAAAGTTTCAATACCTCATCAGGTAACAGATTGTCGTGGCATAACCTCTGCTTAAGGATATTCCGTCATAGTGTCTGCCGCGGCCTAAGGAAACTTCCCTGTTGGAAGCTATTGCTGACTCCAGGAGCCTTAGCACGCGCCCAACTCCAGCGCTCAAAAGCATCCATCTGTCTTTACGTGTCTGTTCTCGCTGTCGAACTTGAGACATCCGGATGCCGAAATTGCGAGGAAAATATTATTAAGTTGTCTGCATTAGATTTCAGGAATGACGATTTCGTTTATTTGTGTGCTGTTCACTTGTCCTACTGCATTTCGACCTGCTTCCAATCATCCTTGTGTTCCTGGATACAATCCCCATACTAGTTTATCATTCAACCGAGAAAGAGAATACAACTTTCATTTCAAAGTTACAATCCAAATTTGAAAGGTAAATTATAACACACGTGTACAGTGATGAAACCCAGATGTACTCATCGAGGCCACGAGGTCCCGAGTTCGTGTCTCGGTCCGGCACACAGTTTTAATCTGTCAGAAAGTTTCGTATCAACGCACACTCCGCTGCAGAGTGAAAATATCATTCTGGAAACATCCCCCAGGCCGCGGCTAAGCCATGTCTCCGCGATATCCTTTTTTCCAGGAGTGTTAATTCTGCAAGGTTCGCAGAAGAGCTTCTGTGAAGTTTGGAAGGTAGGAGACGAGGTACTGGCAGAATTGAAGCTGTGACGAAGGGTCGTGAGTCGTGCTTGGGTATCTCACTTGGTAAAGCACTTGCCCGAGTTAGACAAAGGTCCCGACTTCGACTCTCGGTCCGGCACACAGTTTTAATCTGTCAGGAAGTTTCATATTAGCACACACTCCGCTGCAGAGTCAAAATCTCATACTGTTGCGTTATAGGTTGATCATACACTGATCAGCCAAAACATCACGACAACAGGCGTAATAACCGGTATGTGCACTGTTGACTCGGATAACAGCGGCAGCGCGTCGTGGCGTGGAAGCAATGAGGCCTTGGTAGGTCGCTGGAGGGAGCTGGCACTACGTCTAAACACACAAGTCACCTGACTCGCGTGAATTCCTGGGAGGTGGGCGATGAGCTCTGATGCCACGTTCGATCACATTCCACGTGTGTTCGATCGGGTTCAGATCTGGTGAGTTGGGGGGGGGAGGAGGGGGAGATAGCACATCAATTGGAACTCGGCACTGTGTTCCTCGCATCAAACCATCACACTCCTGGCCTTGCGACATGGCGCATTCTCTTGTTGAAAAATGCCACTGCCGTCTGGAAACATGATCGTCATGAAGGCGTGTACGTGATCTGCAACCAGATTCTTGGCCGTCATGGTGCCTCGCACGAGGTCCACTGGACTCGTCGATGCCCTCGTGAATGTTCACCAGAGCATAATGGAGCCGCCGCCTGCTTGTCTCCGTGCTGCAGTACAGGTATCGAGAAGCTGTTACTGTGGAAGACGACGGATTCTCCCCTCCCATCGGCGTGATGAAGAAGGTATCGGGATTCATCAGACCGTGCAACGCTCTGCCACCGCTCCAACATTCGGTGCCGATGGTCACGTACCCATTCCAGTAGTGGTTGCTGATGTCGTGGTGTTAGCATTGGCACATGCATTCAGAGTCGGCTGCGGAGGCCCATCGTTAGGAGTGTTCGGTGCACTGTGTGTTCAGACACACTTGTACTCTGCTCGGCATTAAAGTCTGATGTTAGTTCCGCCACAGTTCCCCGTCTGTTCTGTTTTATCAGTCTGCCCAGCCTATGACGTCCAACATCAGTAATGAGGGGTGGCCGACCAATCCCTGTGGAAGACGACGGATTCTCTCCCTCCCATCGGCGTGATGAAGAAGGTATCGGGATTCATCAGACCAAGCAACGCTCTGCCACCGCTCCAACATCCAGTGCCGATGGTCACGTACCCATTCCAACAATGAGGCCTTGGTAGGTCGCTGGAGGGAGCTGGCACTGGAGACTAGAAATCTATTCTGTAGGAATCAGCATGGGTTTCGAAAAAGGTGGTCGTGTGAAACCCAGCTCGCGCTATTCGTCCACGAGACTCAGAGGGCCATAGACACGGGTTCACAGGTAGATGCCGTGTTTCTTGACTTCCGCAAGGCGTTCGATACAGTTCCCCAGAGTCGTTTAATGAACAAAGTAACAGCATATGGACTATCAGGTCAGTTGTGTGATTGGATTGAAGAGTTCCTAGATAACAGAACGCAGCATGTCATTCTCAACAGAGAGAAGTCTTCCGAAGTAAGAGTGATTTCAGGTGTGCCGCAGGGGAGTGTCATAGGACCGTTGCTGTTCACAATACACATAAATGACCTTGTGGATGACATCGGAATTTCACTGAGGCTTTTTGCAGATGATGCTGTGGTGTATCGAGAGGTTGTAACAATGGAATATTGTACTGAAATGCAGGAGAATCTGCAGCGAATTGACGCATGGTACAGGGAATGGCAATTGAATCTCAATGTAGACACGTGTAATGTGCTGCGAATACATAGAAAGATAGATCCCTTATCATTTAGCTACAAAATAGCAGGTCAGCGACTGGAAGCAGTTAATTCCATAAATTATCTGGGAGTACGCATTAGGAGTGATTTAAAATGGAATGATCATATAAAGTTGATCTTCGGTAAAGCAGATTCATTGGAAGAATCCTAAGGAAATGCAATCCGAAAACAAAGGAAGTAGGTTACAGTACGCTTGTTCGCCCACTGCTCGAATACTGCTCAGCAGTGTGGGATCCGTACCAGATAGGGTTGATAGAAGAGATAGAGAAGATAAACGGAGAGCAGCGCGCTTCGTTACAGGATCATTTAGTAATCGCGAAAGCGTTACGGAGATGATAGATAAACTCCAGTGGAATACTCTGCAGGAGAGACGCTCAGTAGCTCGGTACGGGCTTTTGTTAAAGTTTCGAGAACACACCTTCACCGAAGAGCCAAGCAGTATATTGCTCCCTCCCACGTATATCTCGCGAAGAGACCATGAGGATAAAATCAGAGAGATTAGAGCCCACACAGAAGCATACCGACAATCCTTCTTTCCACGAACAGTACGAGACTGGAATAGAAGGGAGAACCGATAGAGGTACTCAGGGTACTCTCCGCCACACACCGTCAGGTGACTTGCGGAGTATGGATGAAGATGTAGATGTAGATGTCTGGACGTGGTCTCACCTTTCTTCCGGCACATGTTGAAGACACTCACCACAGCATTCCTCGAACACCCGGCAAGTCGTGCAGTTTCCGAAACGCTCGTGTAGAGCCTCCTGGCCAACACAACGTGTCCTCGACCAAACTCAGATAGATCGCGCCTTTCCCATTCTACGCACGGAGAGCACGCTCACTGATACCACAGGAACCTTGCGTGTATCTGACTAGCAGTCACTCCTCGCCAGGTGACGCTGTTACTCCCTGCACGGGTTTCTATCGATAGTAGGTCAGTAGTCTGAATGTTCTGGCTGATCAGTGTGAAACGTCCCCTTAGAACAATTTATGATTGACTGTACTGATAAACCTCTTACATTATTTGCTTTTCAAACAGCTGAGCAAAACTGAACGTACTCAGACATTCACTAAAGTGACACACAATATTTTTTAGCGCAACGCAATCTGACTTTCAGTAATCCCTACAAAAGGATGGCCCTGACTAACAATAACCTATACCTTTCATGAATTCTTACCTCACAAAAATCTTCGTTACTCAAACTACTGCAATACAGCGAGCGCCAATACTGCCAGCTAAATAAAAGAGTCTAACTACCGAAGTGACTAACTACTGATGGGCATAGTGTTCAAAAGACATCATATATATGTATCAGTTCATGATATCCAATAATACAAATTTACTCTTTCTAATGGACACACGTCCAGATCATTCGCTCTCAAAACTCCGCCATCTCTCTCCCCACATCCACCACTGCTGGCGGCTCACCTTCAACTGCGCAACGCTACGCGCTGTTAAACAGCCAACTGCCCAACGCTACAATGTCGAATATTCCAACAATGCACACCAGCCACAGACTGCACACAGCACAGTCAGTGATTTTCATATAGAGCGCTACGTGGCATTAAAAACCTAAACAGTCTACTTACAAGTGTATAAGTACAGAGAGAGACATGTATGCTGTCGTAGACTAACTCCAGGTTATCGGAAATAATGTGGAAATAAAATCCTAAGGCTACATAATTTATCTCACAGGTTTTTAGTGCTACGTGCATGTATGGGTAAAACGAAAGCCGTATAGGATCGCTTCGTTGTTGGTCTGTCTCCTGACTGTTAAAAATTTCAAGAAAGGGTAGCCGTATCAAACTGAAATTTATGTCACGTACTGAGAGCCATGGTCCCTTGGCGGGGTAAAAACCTAAAGCTTCTAAGTCAACGCAGTCGAAAGATACAGCCATTAATGTCACATATTTTAGTACTACTCGCAAATTCACTCATCAAAACCTGTGGGGGACTTCCCATTGGCCTAGAATCATGAAATTTGAGAAAAAGGAAGTCTTCACAGTACAACCAAAGGAAACAATCCGGAATCTGTGTACTTGTAAATATATCACAAGAAAAAAAATACACCTCCTTTGTGATTTGTTATCCGACGTCAAGATTAAAAAAAGCAGTAGTTCCACAGTTAGGTTGGCTGTTTCGCAATGATGTAAGTCAAGCACCTGGCAAGGAATGACGTTTTTGTCCTTATGACGCGTTTGGGAACATCCAGGAGCGACTACTGAACATCACAGGGTGACAGTTATTGAACTACACGTAATAAAACCGTCATAACTTCTGAACGGTTTGCGTTAGGACGTTCAAACTGCACTGTTGGCCGCGGGCATGATGGGAATTAGTATGCGGATTGGTGTTTAATTTAGCGACAAAGTCCATTTTCATTTGGATGGCTCCTTCAATAAGCAAAATTGGCGCATTTGGGGAACTGAGAGTACGCATTTCGCGAGTAGTCTCTTCACCCTCAAGTTGTGACTGTGGTGTGTGCAATGTCCAGTCACGGAATAGTCGGTCCGATATTCCTCGATGACACGGTGGCTACCGAACGGTAAAAGATGAGGGTTTTGGAAGATGATTTCATCCCCGTTATCCAAAATGACCCTGATTTCGCAAGATGTGGATCATGCAAGGCGGGGTTCCATTCCATCGAAGCACGAGAGAGTGTGTGATGTCCTGGAGGAGCACTTTCAAAAATGGTTCAAATGGCTCTGAGCACTATGCGACTTAACATCTGAGGTCATCAGTCCCCTAAAACGTAGAACAACTTAAACGTAACTAAGCTAAGGACATCACACACATCCAAGCCCGAGGCAGGATTCGATATTGCGACGGTAGCGGTGGCGCGGTTCCAGACTGAAGAGCCTAGAACCTCTCGGCCACAGCGGCCGGCGAGGAGCGCTTTGAGGACCGCATTCTGGCTCTGGGGTACGCAGAGGCCACTGGCATGGGCCTCAATTGGCCGCCATATTCTCCAGATCTGAACACATGCGACTCATTTTTGTGGGTATATATTTAAGACGTGTACAGCAATAACCCAAAAACCATTGCTGAGCTGAAAACATCCATTCAGGAGGTCATCGATAGCGTCGATGTTCAGACACTTCCGATGGGTCATGCAGAATTTCTCTATTCGTCTGCGCCATATCATCGCCAATGATGGCAGGCATATCGAATATGTCATAACTTGAATCCGAATATCTTTAGTGACGTTTACATATTGAATAAAGTGTGTGCACACCGTAGTTTGTAAATATACTACTGGCCATTAAAATTGCTACACCAAGAAGAAATGCAGATGATAATCGGGTATTCATTGGACAAATATGTTATACTACAATTGACATGTGATTACATTTTCACGTAATTTGGGTGCATAGATCCTGAGAAATCAGTACCCACAACAACCACCTCTGGCCCTAATAACGGCCTTGATACGCCTGGGCATTGAGTCAAACAGAGCTTGGATGGCGTGTACAGGTACAGCTGTCCATGCAACTTCAACACGATACCGCAGTTCATCAAGAGTAGTGACTGGCGTATTGTGACGAGCCAGTTGCTCGGCCACCATTGACCAGACGTTTTCAGTTGGTGAGAGACCTGGAGAATGTGCTGGCCAGGGCAGCAGTCGAACATTTTCTGTATCCAGCAAGGCCCGTATAGGACCTGCAACATGCGGTCGTGCATTATTCTGCTGAAATGTAGGGTTTTGCAGGGATCGAATGAAGGGTAGAGCCACGGGTCGTAACATATCTGAAATATAACGTCCGCTGTTCAAAGAGCCGTCACTGCGAACAAGAGGTGACCGAGACGTGTAACCAATGGTACCCCATACCATCACGCCTGGTGATACGCCAGTATGGTGATGACGAATACACGCTTCCAATGTGCGTTCACCGCGATGTCACCAAAGACGGATATGACCATCATGATACTGTAAACAGAACCTGGATTCATCCGAAAAAATGACGTTTTGCCATTCGTGCACCCAGGTTCGTCGTTGAGTACACCATCGCAGGAGCTCCTGTCTTTGATAAAGCGTCAAGGGTGACCGCTGCCATGGTCTCTGAGCTGATAGTCCATGCTGCTGCAAACGTCGTCGAACTATTCGTGCAGATGGTTGTTGTCTTGCAAATGTCCCCATCTGTTGACTCAGGGATCGAGACGTGGCTGCACGATCCGTTACAGCCAGGCGGATAAGATGCCTGTCATCTCGACTGCAAGTGATACGAGGCCGTTGGGATCCAGCACGGTGTTCCGTATTACCCTCCTGAACCCACCGATTTCATATTCTGGTAACAGTCATTGTATGTCGACCAACGCGAGCAGCAATGTCGCTTTACGATAAATCGCAATCGTGATAGGCTACAATCCGACCTTTATCAAAGTTGGAAACGTGATGGTTCGCATTTCTCCTCCTTACACGAGGCATCACAACAACATTTGACCAGGCAACGCCGGTCAACTGCTGTTTGTGTATGAGAAATCGGTTGGAAACTTTCTTCATGTCAACACTTTGTAGGTGTCGCCACAGGCACCATCCTTGTGTGAATGCTCTGAAAAGCTAATCATTTGCATATCACCGCATCTTCTTCCTGTCAGTTAAATTTCGCGTCTGTAGCACGTCATCTTCGTGTTGTAGCAATTTTAATGGCCAGTAGTGTAATTTACGTTTTTTTTTTTTTTTCATGCAGTTCAGTGACTGTCGTCCTGTAGATGTGGCGTTTGATATTGTATGTGTAACAAATATTCACAGACTAGTCTGCGAAAGTTTGTTTCAAAGAGAACTTGAAAACTCATATCAACGTGCAGTAATCGCTCCTGGATATCTGATGATTGACAATTCCGAAACGTGTCTTATGAGGCATAGTCATTCCTTGCCTGATATTTGACTGTCACCGTTGCGTCCTGGTCAGCCTAAACGGAAAACTACTCACGATTATAAAATGGTCGCAACTTTACGTCATATTTTTATGATTGAAATCAGAACATTCCCAAAAACCTGGAATGCCAGAGACTGATATCTTGCCGGTATTAATAACAGGCAAAAATGATCGAGATCTCGATTCCCGGAATGGATGAAGTGTCCACCTGCTTAATTAACTTTGTACGAAGCCCTCAGTGTCCGAGTTCTGCTCGCATGTGACAAGCTTTTTTTACAGTGTTACGTGTTGCTGCTTCACTTTTCATCTGTCCTATTGATCGAATTGCATTCCGCATCCCCCCTTCGAAACCCGTTTTTTCTCGTGGAAACCATGCTCCGATCTAAATCTGCCTAGCATCTGAATTTTCTCATATGTCTCATTCAATTTCTACCCTTAACAGGCAAAAATATCGCAGCTGGGAAAATAACTGGATAAAGTCGAGCTAGCTTTCGCTAAATGAGAGATGATGTTTCCGAGAACGGCACACGCTAACTAGCTTAGCGTTGACCTGCCAGATAATGCGGTGTCACCCGCGCGTTTAGAAATGTCACTAATATCTCCGAATAAAATTGGAAAAGCTTTTTGTGCAGGATATTTCCGAAAAAATACAGTTTATGGTTCCATGCACGCAGCACGTAGCGGAGAGTGCCCACGCTTCTGTGCGCGTGTCGTATTCCATTAGTTTTCGTCGAAAGCAGAGTGATGAAATATGGCACTGAAGTGAGACGGCTAGTTGGATTTCTGTGTCACGAACACTAGTCCAGACAAGTTCACTCATTATAGACCCAATTGGGCGAAGGTTAACTGAGAGAGGAAACTGCCAAATGTCAGGCAGAGAAAACATCGTTTAATATCATTTCCACAGTCCGCCATCTTTGTAAACGAATAGCAATTAAGAGGTGTCCGCCCATCTCTTTAAGGGAGTCAAGGACCCGTGTAGCGAAATTGGCGGGCGATTCACGCTTGCTGGTTCATTCCGCAAACGCGTAGCCATGTAACCGCATGTTCTCATTTTGTTACTAAATCGTAGGCGACTTGTTAGCATATTGTGAATGCCAGTTGTCTGGTGTGACATCACATGTCGATACGTATCACGGCACCTTTCAAAGTTCCTGTTAACGCAAACATTTTTCAACGTTTGGTGATCTAAATTAAAAAGGTCGTCTGCTACACAGCACCAACACGTATCTCTTTTCTTATAAAGAAATATCCAACAGGAATGAGGCAGTTCGGAAGACTTCTTCTTCCGTGATTCACGTATCACAAAGACGCTTTCGAGTACTGTTTTCGAATAAGCGTCGAAAACAGGGAGATAAATAATCTTCGAAGAGCTACGATCGATATCTTTCATTTTGATCCGTCATTAAGCGATAGGAAGAACGGATGCAGGACAGTAGAAAACTGGTTTTGCGTTATCACTATATTCAGCAAAAGGTATCGCCCTGTTTTTCGATTGGTGAGAAGTGACTGTTTCACCTGCTAGTTGTTTTTTACCATACTTACTAAATTACCCTATTTACTCCCGACATAGGACGGTTATCAAACTTTTTGTTAATGGAGGCGATATTAATGGAGCGACTGTTTACAGTAAACAGTACGGCTCAGTATGACGAAGTGTTGTAATTGTGCAGAGACCTTTAACAGCTATGTTAATGGAGAAGAAATTCTCTAGGAATGCATATTTCTTATGTATAAAAAAGTACATAAAAATGAAGTAAAAGAGATTGCAATAACTAGAGGGGAATGACTGTTCTTTCCTCTGTGGATACAACTGTTTACACGAATAATAAAGCAAAGAATACAATAATAGGCATAAGATTTGGAAGAGTAAAGTGGATTTAGGGTTAGTAGACAAGCGTAGACAATATATCGATGATATGGGACAGCAACCACATATGTCAAAAAATTCAGTTTCACAGGAGAGTGAAAAAATGTTATTATCATGAAGATAACAAGCATATGTAAAATTCTATCAATATAATACATTTCACTTCTAAAATATCAGATGAAAAAATATTGGAAAATAGTAATTAAAAAATAGTAAATAAAAAATTGACATACGGTGTTACTGTATGAACAAACTGAAATAGAAGGTTTAAGTCCAATACTATCGATATTCTGTCTCAAAGGGCTTGCAGGAAAGTAATAGGAAACAGAAAAGAGATGCATACAGTATTTATTGATGTGAAGAAGTCTTAGGACAGCCTGCCAATTATAAACTTATGGTAATCAATGAAAGACAAAAAAGTTTCTGCGGTTTATTTTAATCCAGTCGAGCAACCTTGTAAGGATAACAGTAACTAATGTCGAAATAGGGCGGAAGAGTTGACAGTGAACAAGGGATTGAAACATGGTTGTTGTATCTCTCCTATGTTATTAGATATACACTAGTGTCCAAAAGTAAAGCAACAAACGGAAATTTTGCAATGTTATTTTGCCAAAAAACAGTGTAAACATGTGATAGTAAAGCAGAAACGAAGAACATAGAACGTAAACGATTGCAACATGCATAACAGTAGATAAAAATGTTCTTCGTTTTTTCCAACTTAACGGATTTGCACACACATTCGGATATCTGGTTAACATGCTCAGCATGGGATGCTACCATGCCTGGCTGCAATGCAGGCCTGACAAAGACGAGGAATGCTGTCATTAGTCTCGTGTTGAGGCGATAACGCCCATTCTTCCTGCAGAGTTAGTTGCTCGCAAGTCTTCGAGAGTGGTTGGTGGATGCTGACGTGATGCAACCCGTGTCCCCAGCGCATCACAGACGTGTTCTATGGGATTCAAATCGGGAGAGCGAGCAGGCCACGCCGAGCGTGCAATATCTTCCGTTTCCAAGAAAACATCAACCACCCGTGCTCTAAGAGGTCGATCACTATCGTCCATCTATACGAAGTCTGGACCCACAGCACCTCGCAACAACCGCACATAAGATCCCAGATCTCGCCGTGATACCTGACACCTTGCCGATTCACCGGTAAAATTTCATGAAGAGGTGTTCGAGTGGTCAACATTATCCCTGCCCACACCTTTACGGACCTCGATATCGGTCTCTTTCCACAATTTTTCGATCCCGAAATCGTGTTCCACGTTCCCTCCGGATGCGGATGCGTCGAGAATCACTCTCCAGATCAAACGGGGACTAGTCAGCATAGAGAACATTACAAGAATAGCTAAGAAACAGCTCAGTACACACAAAATAACTGGTTTTCCACAACACTACCACAACCCCCAGTATATATTGCTGCAATACGAAGTTCACTTTTTAGTATTTGTTTACTAACAGCCGCTCAGATGTTTGCAGATGACATGCTGTTCGCTAAGTAAAAAACAGCAACAGAAGCAAAAAGCGCACAGAAAATTGGTCGCAGACAGCGACAATAATTGCTTAAAACATGTTGTAACATACAATAAATAAGATAGTATAAAAGTGTCCATAGAAACCAAAGAAAAATTTTGAGTAGGATTTAAAATCCAGGAAGAAGAAAGAAAAACCTTGAGATTTGCCGATGACATTGTAATTCTGTCAGAGACAGCAAAGGAACAGTTGAACAGAATGGACAGTGTCTTGAAAGGATGATATAAGGTGAACATCAACATAAGCAAAACGAGGACAATGGAACGTAGTCGAATTAAACAGTTGACGCTGAGGGAATTTGATTAGGAAATGAGATACTTAAAGTAGTAGATGAGTTTAGCCTTTTGGTCAGCAAAATAAATGATGGTAGAAGCAGAGCGGATATAAATTGTAGACTGTCAATGCAAGGAAAGTGTTTCTGAAGAAGAGAAATTTGTTAACATCGAGAATAGATTTAAGTGTCGGGAAGTTATCCCTGAAAGTATTTGTATGGAGTGTAGCCATATATGGAAGTGCAACGAGGACGATAAATAGTTTAGACAAGAAGAGAATAGAAGCTTTTGAAATGTGGTGCTACAGAAGAATGCTTAAGATTAGTCAATGAGGAGGTACTGAATAGAATTGGGGACAAGAGGAATTTGTGGCACAACCTGACTAGAAGAATGGGTCGGTTAGTGGAACATGGTCTGAGGCATCAAGGGATGACCAATTTAGTACTGGAGGGAAGCGTTCGGAGTAAAACTCGTAGAGGGAGACCAAGAGATGAATACACTAAGCAGAACTAAAGAACAGTATAAGCATTGTATATCGATAGTCAGAGGTGCAAAAACAGCGCATAGCTCTTATTAATCAATAAAATACGCTTGTCCGCAGAACCCACGGTCTTGCTGTTGAGAGGGTTAATTCTTATTTTCACCTGGTCAGCAGGTCAGGTGCTGAAGTGTGGACGCTAAACGATTAGTCTATACTGATATGTGCAGTCCACTTAGTGGTGCAGCTACAAACGTGCAGAAAAGATCAGGTTGTAAAGTTTGTGTCGTGTTAGTGGGAAGACTGTTCGACACAGCAGCCAACACACTGGTGTGTGTATATATATCGAGGTACCACACATAAAAATATCAGCACTTATACCCGGCACACCCTGTATATAAAATATGTAATAGCGAAATTTTGTTAGCAAAGATGAAGGTTGTGTTAACCGCTTCTCGGTTTATGATTGGAAGTACTATAGGAATGTGACATTGTAATCACACTAAACCAAGTATACAAAGTTCTGTCTAACTGTCTTCTTCAAAGACCACAAGAGTAACTGGAAAACAAAATTGGTGAATGCCAAGGTGCCTTTCGCCCTAGTAGATCCTGCACAGAACAAATTTTCAACCTAAAGACCGTGCTTAAAATACACAGCAGTCAGAAACAGCCCAATAATTTGCACGTTTTGAGGTGTTGTGCCTTATATAGCTCCTGTCTAGGTCCTGTGTATCACGGAACACCTGTGTATCGGGAGAATGACTCGTGCGTACACAGTGACAGATGGTCTGAAGCGGGTTCGGTCGAGTGCGTACTTCTAATTTTCATCTGCTAGAGGACAGGAGGACTAAACAGAAAGAACTATACTGTAGTGAAGAATTTTGACCAACAGGCAGTGCACAGAGACATTCAAGAAACAGGTCAAGAGAATGTTTTTGTGAATTGTTCTGTTTATTTCTTGAAGGATTTTTTGTTTATTTCTGTTTGTACAGTTTTGTATACGCTTTTAGTAGTGTGAATGATGCGCGAATCTGGTCTAAAGTAAAAAGGTAGATCATTGTTCTACTGATGACGCTGTACGAACTAGTGTGAGAAAAAGTTTTAAGGCAGTATGAATGCAGACGACGGGGAATGTCGTATCATAATATGTTAGGTAAGTTTATTTTAAAAGGAAAGCCATTTCGAGTGGAAATGAAAGTAGTTAAAGTAGAAACAAAATATCAGAATGTTACATATTTATTTCGGGAAAAAGTATAGTTCGAAAGTGTGTATTTTGTTGATGGTTAATCATGAAAAGCGCTGACTAACGCGGGACAATAATGTTTTTCTATTGGCCTTAAATAAAACTGACCAATCAGAACGGAGTATTCTTCGTGCGTCTTTTCTCTTGGAGATAGAGAATGCTTACAGCAGTCTAGGGGTCCGAGCCCAGCCTTTGAATGGTACGGTCGTGTGTAGTATGAGCTCCGAAGTAAGTTATAGTTTGCCTGTTTTGGTTGTGCTACATGCTTAGAAAGTGCTTTAAAGCGAAGGTATATTTATTCCAGTGTGTTTTTCTTAGAAAGGACAGATTTTTTAATTAATTTTGTGTGTGAGAAAAGACAGTAATTCCGCGTGGCATATTGAGCAGATTGGTGCCGAAGAACTGGAGTGCATTAGATACTGATAAACTTAATAGTACGGCGAGCATCTTCATTTAAGAACAATCCGTGCTCAGTAGGTGTTCAGATTTCGGGAAATACGTTACCATAAACTTGCTAACGTGAATTAAAGGGTTTGTGCATGACAAGATTAGCACGGGCTTGGCGGTGGACGTGTACATCTCACGGTTCTATATTTACCGAAGTTTTGCCAGTATTTTCACATTTCATTCCAAATCAAGACCTTTTCCCGATTCTTAGAATAGTTACATTGTATGCAGCCTGGTGCGAGTTGCTGTACGGTAGGTTTCTGCTCGATTTCCCTACCGGCGATCTGGTGCAACGAGTTCACAGTGAGGTGCAGGCAATGGACGAACGTAACCGCGCCGCGCAGTTTGTTGACTTTAAAAAGGCATACGACTCAGCTGACCGACAAGCACTTTATGAGATCCTTGAAAAACAAGAGTTAGATCCAAATAGTCTTAACCTCATCAAAGAAACATTGACCGTTTAGTAAAGTATGACGGAATAGCGTGGAAACCATGCATTTCCGGACATAAATTGCTTAACTGCATTTTATTCGAGCCTATCATTTCCGGTGATCTGATGAGTTTATTTTCATATTCGGAGTATCTACTTAATCTTGTAAAGTTGAGCAGAATGTTTAAAACATTCAATGCGTAATCATATTAACTGCAATCCATAAGTTTTGGTCACTTGTAATAATTGTTTGCAGATCGCAGTTTAACTCCTGCACCCTGGAAGTGACATGATCAGCGGAGCCTTCCTTTACACATTCACAGATTGGTGTGTTCCTGCATTCAAAGACTGCAGATGTTTGAGATATGGACGATGACCAATTAACAGGTGTACCACACCTGAAGTTGGGGCAGCATCGTGCAGTCTGGGCCTGCTCCCAATGCTTGGTAATGTGCTGCATATCCGCCTTGCAGTGCTTCTAGTGTCCACAACCATTATGTCAATATGGGCGCCAGGAGCGACCGTCCTACACGAGAATCTCTGCCAACAGCAAATCGCAGATTCATCGATTAGCGCACAGTGTACGGAATTCGTTGCCTGTGCTCGTAGAGTAGAAATACAGCTGAGCCCGTTGCCAACATCAAACCGCAATTACCGTCTCACTTCAGCAATAACTGTGTTCGTGTACATTTTAGACGAAGAGGAAACTTCAATATTACACTCATATTCCGTGTTGTTTGCACATTTATTTATTACCAGGAATGTTAGAATCATTATTGCTGCTGCGAATGCAAATCGAAGTATGTCGAAGTAGGGAAAGATAATTTACACAGTTATGTTATTATTATAGCTATCGAAATAATAAGACCCTCTTTATGTACTGAAAAATATCGTAGGGCTAATTTACGGGACTGTATGGCCAAGTGCTAGATCGATAGCGTTGCAGTCACTCAGTGTGTACGTTTGTATAACTACCACCTGCAGGTAAGATTTGTGCACTCGTATGAGTCAGTAATTACTTAATATTCATACTGGTTTGATGGGCCCGCCATAAATGCCTCTCCTAATCCAACATTTTCATTGCAGAGTAGCACTTGCAAACTACGTCCTCCGTTATTTGCTGGATGTATTCCAATCTCTGTTTTCCTCTACAGTTTTTATCCTCTACATCTTCTCTTCCTCTAGTACTAAGGAAGTCATTCCGTAATGTCTTAGCAGATGTCCTACGATCCTATCCTTCTTCTTTTCAGTGTTTTCCACATGTTCATTAACTCGCCGATTCTGAGGGAACCTCCTCATTCCTTACCTTATCAGTCCACTTAATTTTCTGCGTTCTTCTGTAACACCACATCTCAAATGTATGTACTCTCTTCTTATCCGGTTTTCCCACAGTCCACATTTCACTACCGTACAATGCTGTGCTCCAAACGCACATTCTCAGAAATTTCTTCCTCAGATTAAAGCCTACGTTTGATACAGTTTGATACAGTTCCCCTTAGTCGTTTAATGAACAAAGTAAGAGCATATGGGCTATCAAACCAAATGTGTGACTGGATTGAAGAGTTGCTAGATAATAGAATGCAGCATGTCATTCTCAATGGAGAGAAGTCTTCCGAAGTAAGAGTGATGTTTTGATACAGTTCCCCACAGTCGTTTAATGAACAAAGTAAGGGCATATGGACTATCAGACCAATTGTGTGTTTGGATTGAAGAGTTCCTAGATAACAGAACGCAACATGACATTCTCAATGGAGAGAAGTCTTCCGAAGTAAGAGTGATTTCAGGTGTGCCGCAGGGGAGTGTCATAGGACCGTTGCTGTTCACAATAAACATAAATGACCTTGTGGATAATATCGGAAGTTCACTGAGGCTTTTTGCGGATGATGCTGTAGTATATCGAGAGGTTGTAACAATGGAAAATTGTACTGAAATGCAGGAGGATCTGCAACGAATTGACGCATGGTGCAGGGAATGGCAATTGAATCTCAGTGTAGACATGTGTAATGTGCTGCGAATACATAGAAAGAAAGATCCTATATCATTTAGCTACAATATAGCAGGTCAGAAACTGGAAGCAGTTAATTTCATAAATTATCTGGGAGTAGGCATTAGGATTGATTTAAAATGGAATGATCATATAAATTTGATTGTCGGTAAAGCGGATGCCAGACTGAGATTCATTGGAAGAATCCTAAGGAAATGCAATCCCACTGCTTGAATATTGCTCACTAGTGTGGGATCCGTACCAGATAGGGTTGATAGAAGAGATAGAGGATCCAACGGTGAGCAGCGCGCTTCGTTACAGGTTCATTTAGTAATCGATAAAGCGTTACGGAGATGATAGATAAACTCCAGTGGAAGACTCTGCAGGAGAGACGCTCAGTAGCTCGGTACGAGCTTTTGTTGAAGTTTCGAGAACATACCTTCACCGAGGAGACAAGCAGTATATTGATCCCTCCTACGTATATCTCGCGAAGACACCATGAGGATAAAATCAGAGAGATTAGAGCCCACACTGGGGCATACCGACAATCTTTCTTTCCACGAGCAATACGAGACTGGAATAGAAGGGAGAACCGATAGAGGTACTCAAAGTACTCTCCGCCACACACCGTCAGGTGGCTTGCGGAGTATGGATGAAGATGTAGATGTAGATACTAGTACACTCCTCTTGGCCAAGAATGCCATTTCTCCCAGCTCTAGTCTGCTTTTTATGTGCTCCTTGCTCCGACCGTCATGAGTTATTTTGCTGCCTAGTTAGCAGAACTCCGTAACTTCACTACTTCGTGATCACCAATCCTGATGTTAAGTTTCTGCTACATCTCATTACTTTCGTCTTTCTTGACTTACTCTCAGTCCATATTCTGTACTCATTAGATTGATCATTAGGTTCAGAAAATCCAGTAATTCTTCTTCACTTTCACTGAAGATAGCAATGTCAACAGCAAATCTTATCATTGATATCCTATGAATTTTAATTCCACTCTTTAAGCTATCTTTTATTTCTGTAATTGCTTCTTTTATGTGTACATTGAACAGTAAGAGCGAAAGACTACATCTATGTCTTACACCCTTTTTGATCCGAGCACTTCGTTCTTGGTCTTCCACTCTTATTGTTCCCTCTCGGTTCTTCTACATATTGTATATTACCTATATTTCCCTATAGTTTGCTCCTATTTTTCTCGGAATTTCGAACATCTTGCACCATTCTACACTGTCGAACGCTTTATTCAGGTCGACAAATCCTATGAGCGTGTCTTGATTTTTCTTTAGTCTTGCTTCCGTTATCAACCGCAGCGTCAGAACTGCCCCTATGGTGGCTTTACCTTTCCTGAAACCAAACTCATTGTCATCTAACACATCCTCAATTTTCTTTTCCATTCTTCTGTATATTATTCTTGTCATCGACTTGGATGCATGAGCTGTTAAGCTGATTGTCAGCCCTTACAATCTTCGGAATTTTTCCGAACGTCAGATGGTATATAGCCAGATTTCTTCATTCTACACTCAACCGTGAATAGTCGTTTGTTGCCAATGATTTTAGAAATTCTAATGGAGTGGTATATATCCCTTCTCCCCCATTCGAGTTTAAGTCTTCCAAAGCTCCTTTTAAATTCTGATTCTTGCACCGGATCCCCTATGTCTTGTATATCGACTCCTGTTTATTCTTCGGTCACGCCATCAGACAAGTCTTCCCCCTCATAAAGGCCTTCAATATACTCTCTCCACCTATCCGCTCTCTCCTCTGAATTTAGCAGTGGAATTCCAATTGCACTCTTAATGTTACCACCTTTGCTTTTGATTTCACCAAAGGCTACTTTGGGTTTTCTATATACTGAGTTGGTTCTTCCGACAATCATTTCTTTTTCGATTTCTTCACATTTATCATGCAGCCATTTTCCCTTAGCTTCCCTGTACTTCCCATTTATTACATTCCTAAGTGACTTGTATTTTTCTGTGCATGAATTTGCTTGAACATTTTTGTTCTTACGTCTTTCCTGGATCAAATGTTCACATGTGTGTGAAATCTTATGGGACTTAACTGCTAAGGTCATTGTCATCTAACACATCCTCAGTTTTCTTTTCCATTCTTCTGTATATTATTCTTGTCATCGACTTGGATGCATGAGCTGTTAAGCTGATTGTCAACCCTTACAATCTCTCGTGATTCTTGAACAGGGTATTCACTATTACTAGCTGAAATTTATTGCAGAACACGATTAGTATTTCGCTTCTCTCATTTCTGATACCAAGTCCATATTCTACAATAACCCTTTCTTCTACCTCTTCCCTTACAACCGCATTCCAATCCTCCATCGCTATTAGACTTTCATATCCCTTTACGTACTGAGTTACCCGTTCGGTATCCGTACATACTTTTTCTGTCTCTTCATCTTCGGCTTCCGACGTCAGCATGTATACCTGAACCATCGTTGTCGGTGTTGGTTTTTGGTTTTCTGTCGATTCTGATGAGAACAAGCCCATCACGGAAGCGTCACACTACTTAACCTAAATTATCCTAAGGACAAACACACACCGGGACCAGCCTTTCCTGGATCAACTGAAGTATTCTTCGCAGTTACTTCTTCGAACTTATGGCTTTGTTTCCTAATTCCATGATTGCCTTTTTTTAGATATGTCCATTACTCTTCAACTGAACTGCATACTGAGGTATTCCTTATCGCAGTGTCTATAGCCACAGAGAACTACAAGCGTATTTCTTCATTCCTTAGTATTTCTGTATCCCACTTCTTTGCGCATTGATTCTTCCTGTCTAGTGCCTTAAATTTCAGGCTACTGTTTATCATTACCAAACTGTAATCTGATTTTATATCCGTTGCTAGGTACGCCTTGCAATCCAGTATCTGATTTCTAAATCTCTGACTGATATGATGTGATCCAAGCGAAATGTTCCCGTATCTCCCGGCCTTTTCCAAGTATAGCTCCTCCTCTCGTGATTCTTGAACAGGGTATTCACTATTACTAGATGAAATTTATTGCAGAACACGATTAGTATTTCGCTTCTCTCATTTCTGATACCAAGTCCATATTCTACAGTAACCCTTTCTTCTACCCCTTCCCTTACAACCGCATTCCAATCCTCCATCACTATTAGACTTTCATATCCCTTTACGTACTGAGTTACCCGTTCGGTATCCGCACATACTTTTTCTGTCTCTTCATCTTCGGCTTCCGACGTCCGCATGTATACATGAACCATCGTTGTCGATGTTGGTTTTTGGTTTTCTGTCGATTCTGATGAGAACAACCCCATCACGGAAGCGTCACACTAACTCACTCTCTACCCTACATTTCTATTCATAACAAATTCTACTCCCACTATACCATTTTTTTACTGCGTGGATATTACACTATGGTCATCTGACCAGAAATCCTTGTCTTCTTTCTATTCCACTTCACTGACCCTCACTTTATCTGGTTTGAGCCTTAGCATTTCCCTTTTCAAATTTTCTTGCTTCTCTAACACGTTGAGTTCTGACGATCCACGCCACGACTCGTGGGACATTATCCTTTCGTTGGTTATTCTCGTGATCATCTCCCACTTGGCAGTCGCCTGCCGAATATCCGAATGGAGTGACTAATCTGGAATCTTTTGCTAACGGACAAATCATCATGACACTTTTTCAACTACAGGCCACACGTCCTGTGGATACACGGTATGTGTCTCTAATTCAGAGGTTTCTATTGCCATCTGCATCCTCATACCGTTGATAATTGCTGATTCTTCCGCCTTTTGCGGGCAGTTTCCCAGCCCAAGGGCAAGAGAATGCCCTTAACCTCTGTCGGCTCCTCTGTCCTCTTTGATGAAGCTGTTCTCAGAACGAGAGTGACTTCTTATGCTGTAAGTCTACGGCCACCATTGGTGATGATTTTTATTCTATATTTAAACGGTGGCGAGGTTCGAACCGGAGACCGAGGACGTTTTGATTACTAATCAGAGACGCTATTCCTAGACGCTTCGTTACTCCTGAGCTTAGTTTAAAATTGTCGCAATAGGAAAATGTGATTCTAGTGCCTCTGATGTGGGGAAAGACTTAGTGCTATTAATACACAACTCTGCAAAACTTAAGGACCAGATAGATAATGTACCATACGATTTCAACATGACCAGAGGTCACCATTTGGATGACTTCACAAGGGTAAAATGATCGGGAGACTGGACGAAGGACGAAGTGTGCCGTCTGCACTGCAGGAATCTGTTATTGCCCACAACATTGTTTCACGTACATCGGAAGCGTTGCAACCCACAAGCACTGCTGCACGAAGAGAGGAAGTGATGGACCCCATCAGCTATAGCAGCAGATGACCGCTGCGCTGTGCAACATACAATAAGAGACCCTTGTCAGAGAATGGGTGGAATTGCAACAACATTCAACAGGACTGCAACGTATCCAATCTTATGCTCCACAGTGCCACAACGACTGCATAAGTATGGGCTCTTTGCCTGAGACCAGCACGATGTGTTCCGTTGACAGACGTACATCGGCAGCACTGTTTGCGTTGGTACCAGGGACGTAGGGACTGGACGAAAGAGAACTGGCGTTGTGATTTCTCGGATGAGAGCAGATTCAGTCTGAGTAGTGATTCTGGATGTACTCTCACATGGCGAGAGATGGTAACACGTGATGCACCAAGGAATATTGTCGAATATGGTCGTTATCTTGGTCCAGATGTTACGGCGCGGGGAGCATGTGTGGTCGTACTGACCTGCAAATCTTTGAACAAGAAACACTCACTGGTCAAAGTTATTGTGACGTCGTACTCCTTCACCATTTGCATCTTTTCACGGTACATTTGGCTTTGTTTTTAGGACGGCAATGCGCGATAGCGTAGAACAGCGTATGTGGAGCAACTTTTCGGACAAAAGGGTATTCCGCGAATGGACTGGCCGGCCTCGCCCCCACTCCCCCTCCTCCTCCCGCGCCGCGACTTAAAACCCATCAAGCACGAGTGGGATGCCCTGGTCAGACCTATTGGAACATCTCCACATGCACCAAATCTTCTTCTTCTTTTGCTACTGCCTTCGTCTCGCACTGTGCGCAGGGTCGGTAGAGTTAAGTACAGATCTGGCATGGTAAATTTTTGAATGGGTGGCCGGATGCCCTTCCTGCCGCCACCGCATACTCCCTGGGACGGAATAGTGTACCCCAGCTGTCTGCGTCTAGAGTAAACCATGAAAGAGTGCGAACGTGTTTTAAATGCCTGCGAGGCGTTTCATTGAGTCGGGACGAGGCGGCCAGCCCAGTATTCACATAGTGGGATGTGGAAAATCGCCTGAAAACCACATCCAGGCTGGCCGGCACACCGGCCCTCGTCGGTAATCCGCCGGGCGGATTCGATCCGGGGCCGGCGCGCCCACCCGAGTCCAGGAAGCACCGCATTAGCGCTCTCGGCTAACCTGGCGGGTAGTAGATGCACCAAATAGCTGCTTATAATATGTAAATTTTATTTACGAGACACTGGTTCGGCTTTATCGCCATTTTCAAGTACCTGCGATTACAGTGCTGGTGAGAACAGGTATGGATGTCATTTATATTAAAGTATCTGTATTGTACTCACGTCTAGGTTGATGTGACATCCGTATTATGTCGTTAGTGGACTGTTTTACAACTGTCACTGCTTTAATAAGATGGAAAATGGTGTCAAGATGTCGAAAATAAAATGTTAGTTGCGACTTGACAGTAGTTTGTCAGTTCCACTCTTATGAAGCTATATGTTCACAAAGATAGTGCAGATGAACAGCGGTATTATTTTATTAACTAGAATATGTTCTACAGGAACACGCAAATCGATAAATCGGAACTAACATATGCAACAACCAAAGACAATCGCAACAAATTCTAGTTAATAAAACAATATCGCTGTTCATCTGCACAATCTTTGTGAACATATAGCGTCATAAGAGTGGAACTGTCAAACTACTGTCAAGTCGTATCTAACATTTTATTTTCGACATCTTGACACCATTTTCCATCTTATTAAAGCAGTGACAGTTGTAGAACAGTCCACTAACGACATAATACGGATGTCACATCAACCTAGACGTGATTGCAATACAGATACTTTAATATAAATGACATCCATACCTGTTCTCACCAGCATTCGTCTTTTGAAGCGATCCACGAATCGATCCAATTTATTTCTTCATGAGATCCTAAGTGTTGGTCAGCCAGACCATGCACCATTGATCTCTAAACAGGTGATAATCTGAGAAAGCAATGTCTGGAGAATACGGCGGGTGGGGTAGGACTTCTCGCTGAATTGCGGCCCTTTATCTTTTAATGCTCTGCTCAAACGCGTTAATTGCGTTCGATAACGAACACCTGTGATTGTTTCACTTGGTTTTAACACCTCATAGTACACGACGCCGAGCTGGTGCCACAAAATGCAGAGCATGATCTTGGAACCGTGAGGTTTCTGTTTGGCCGTATACGTGGAAGCATGGCCGGGATACCCATGATTTTTTTGCGTTTAGGGTTATTGTAATGATCCCATTTTTCGTTCCCGGTCAGAATGCGATGCAGAAATCCCTTCCGTTTTTGCCTCTGAAGCAACTGTTCACAAACACACAAACGCTGTTCAACGTCTCTTGGTTTCAGCTCACACGGGACCCAAGTTCCTTCTTTCTGAATCATGCCCATAGCCTTGAGACGTTTTGAAATGGCTTGCTGTGCCACTCCCGCTATCGTGCCAGTTCTTCTTGAGTGTGCCACGAATCTTCACTCAGCAATGTCTCCAATTCTGCATCTTCGAAAACATTCTCTCTTCCACCACTATGCCGGTCTACGGTGTTAAAATCACCGTTCATGAAGCGTTGAAACCACTCACGACACGTTTTTTCACTAATAGCGTCCTTACCATACGGTACTTGAGAGCATTCGGTGAGACTCACCCGCTGTTTTCTTCATATTGAAACAAAACAGTTTCACGTCCCGCAAATGACGAGAATTAGGCTCGTAAACTGACATTTTCAATCAAGAAGAACTTTATGATGCAGAGACAAATCGACTAATGTTTGAATGATGTTATGCTGACCGAGGTCCAAGCTAACTGCCTGACGTCTGCGAACTGATTCTTTCGACCGCTACTTACCGTTGTCGCCACCTATCGGCAAACGGCGGATGCAAAGTTGTACACCTTGCAACATTTCATTTTCAACATCTCAACATCATTTACCAACTTATTAAAGCAATGACAGTTATAAAATAGTCCACTAACGACATAATATGGATGTCACATCAGTCTAGATGCGAATACAATACAGCTACTTTAATATAAATGACAATGACATCCATACCTGTTCTCGCCAAAATAGTAATTCCAGGTACTTGAAAATGCCGATAAAGCCGAATCATTCTGTCGTAAATAAAAATTACTTATTATAAGCAGCAATTTGGTGCATCTACTCTAATAATCATGTCGCTATCAGACATACATTATGCTGCTGGCCCAAAAAAAGAAAAATGGTCGACCATCAATCAGTTCTCAGACACACAGGAGGAGGAATGGAGGCACTACCGTAAGAACTACTTACCAACCTTTTGGTCAGCATGGGAGCACCTTGTAGGGCACACCCTGTTGTGGTGATCACGCTCTCTATTAAGAACCATGTCCCGCCTTTTGGAATGTCCAGGACACCATCATAAATAGTGGTGAATGCAGTAAAATTATTAAACTTCCTGGCATATTAGAACTGTGTGCCAGACCTGAGTCGAACTCGGGACCTTTGCCTTTCGCGGGCAAGTGCTCCAACCAAGCTGTGAGGACGGAGCGTGAGTCGTGCTTGGGTAGCTCGGTTGGTAGAGCACTTGCCCACGAAACGCAAAGGTTCCGAGTTCGAGTCTCGGTCCGGCACACAGTTTTACTCTGCCAGGAAGTTTCATGTCAGCACACACTCCGCTGCAGAGTGAACATCTCATTCTGGAAACATCCCCCAGGCTGTGGCTAAGCTATGTCTCCGAAATATAATTTCTTTCAGGAGTGCTAGTTCTGCAAGGTTCGCAGGAGAGCTTCTGTAAAGTTTGGAAGGTAGGAGACGAGGTACTGGCAGAAGTAAAGCTGTGAGGACGGGGCGTGTGTCGTGCTTGGGAAGCTCAGTTGGTAGAGCACTTGCCTGCGAAAGGCAAGTCCCGAGTTCGAGTCTCGGTCCGGCACACAGTTTTAATCTGCCAGGAAGTTTCATATCAGTGCACACTCCGCTGCAGAGTGAAAATCTCATTCAGTAAAATTATTGTCTTTCAATAAGTCATTCCTCTTTGTCTCATTGAGAATTTGTTTCAGTTACTATCTGTTCTTTCTATACATGATACAACTTTCATCCACCTATATTACTTGGCAGTAACACGTCTTGCGAAATGTACTTTCATACCTTAGTTTTGCACACCCCCAGGATGAACAACAATTAGACAGTCGAAAAAAAAAAACAAAGAAAGATATGAGTTCCATCTCTAGACATATTCCAATGTGTAACAAATCGTTAATTTTCTACGTATCGTAACTCCAGATTCGATGTTTTTGGGGACATTTGGCGTTCTAGGATCCATTTTGGAATTCGGCATGAGCATAATTTATTAAAACAGAAACTCTACGGGTCGGCCAAGAAGTGCAGAAAAAGCAGCAACGCTGGCGCCTCGCTATTAGAGGGAGTCCCTGAACCGGCGCTACCGACTACAGACGTCCAGCAGTGAGTCAGCCTCTCGGCGTACGCTACGATCTGTTTGCCCCTGTTGTGACGTCAGAGCCGGTGTCACAGGCCGGCCGGCACAAAAAAATATCACGTTTCCCGGTTGTTGTGCAACTGTTTTCGTCTGACGCAACGCAGCACGTGCTAGCATGGCCGACGTGACCAACGGCATCTGTCGCACGGAATCTCTTATCTGCCATTGTCTGGCCCTTCCTTCCGGATATCTGTCATTTACCGTTCACCGGGTGTCTTTGGCCCTTCACACGGGGCAATTGTCAACCTCGTGTGTCGCAGATTTAGAGTAATTTGAAGTTCAAGGGGAAACTCTGCAAAAGGAATTTTTGCAATCGTCGGTGTCGCATGGAGCTGTGTGACCTCAATTCAGTCATGTGTACTCCATCTACATCTATATGTATGCTCTGCAAGCCACTATTCCGTGCGTGGTGGAGACTTCCTTGTACCATTACTGTCCCACTTGCAAATGGAGCGAGGGAAAACGACTATCTACATGCCTCCATAAGAACCCTAATTTCTCCATCTTATCTTCGCGGTCCTTACGTGAAATGTAGATTGGCGGCAATACAATCGTTCCGCAAATAGCAGTTCTCTAAACTTTCTCAACAGTGCTCCGTGAAGAAACGTTATCTTCCCTTCAGGGATTCCCATCTGAACTCACGAAGCATTTCCTTAGTACTCGCGTGCTGATACAACCTACCGGGATGAAATGTAGCAACAAGCCTCTGAGTTTCTTGACTGTCTTCCTGTAATCCGACCTGGTGGACATCCCAAAAACTCGACCATTACTCAAGAATGGGTCACACCAGTGTTCCACACGCGTTCTTCTCTGCAGATGAACCACACTTTCCTAAAATTCTCCAAATAAACCGAAATCGTTCATTCGCTTTTCCGAACTTACGTTCTCGTGCCGTGTCATATCGCTTTTAAGCGATACGGCTAGATATTTAATCGCCGTGATTTTATCAAGCAGCACACAACCGACACTGTATTTGAACATTACAAGGTTGTTTCTCCTACTCCTGGTCCCAGTTGATATGGAAGAAGGAGACACTGCCAGAAGAATGAAAATGGACTATAATATGCGCAATATACAAGAAAAAAAGCAAAATGTAATGTGGTAAATACAGAGGAATCATCTTGTTGAATGTAACTTATAAGGTACAGTCGATCATTATCCTCAGAAAATTGCAACCATTCATGGAGAACAACATACAGGAGCATCAAGGTGGCTTTCGACCAAACCGATCGACAATAGATCACATTTTCACACTAAGACAACTGTTTGAAAAATACTGGAAATATGCTAAAGATATCTACAGCCTGTTCGTCGATTTTCAATGTGCATATGACAGCATCCATAGAAATAGCCTATACAATGCAATTCGTGAGTTCAGAATCCCTGAGAAGCCAGTGAAAATGGTGCAAGCTTGTACGGAAGTGTCAAAGGCAGCAGTACGTTTCCGAGGAGCCACATCAGAAACATTCGAGATTGAGACAGGCCTCAGACCAGGGGATGCTCTCTCATGTGCTCTGTTCAATGTCGTCTTAGAGAAAACAATAAAAGAGTGTTGGCAATAGGAGTGGGCTGGAGTAGAGATTGACGGTAACTTCAATTGTCTCGCATATGCAGATGACATAATACTACTAAGTGAATCAAAGCATAAGTTGAAAGGAATGTACCAGAAAATGGACAATCATGCACAGAAAGTAGGGCTCAAAGTGAATCAAGACAAAACAGAATTCATCAAATTAGGAAGAAGCCAAAAGCAGGAAGAATTTCTTGAGGTAGATGGCAAGCGGTGAGTACACCAGTTCAAATACTTGAGTTCTTGGTTTACCACGGGGAAAAACATAAAAACGGACATCAAGGAAAGAATAGCAGTGGGAATGAAATACATTCATTCCCTCAGAGAGACGCTCGGCTCTAAATCGATGTCAGTGAACACTAAGATGAAATGTGTCCAGCAGTAATGTACGGTTCAGAAACATGGAGCATGACTACGCGAGAAAAAAGTATTAATATTTGAAAGAAGAGTCATGAGGAAGATGTGGGGACCAGGTTTAGATAACGAAGATTGGAGGAGGAGGAAAAACGAGGAAATCTAGCTACTGATGCAACAACCAACTATCCTACAGAAGATAAAGAGCAAAAGAGTACAACAGATGGGCCATGTAGGCCGTACGCCAGATGGAAGACAGGCGAAGATAGCACTATAGGGGAAACGAAACACCGAACGCCCCATTGAGTGGCCAAGGCCGCGCTGGATGGACAACCTGACGAAGGACCTAGCAGTCATGGGGACTGAAGACATCTGGAGGAACCGAGCATAAAACAGGAAGGAATGGAGGCAGTTTGTGGAAGCAGGGCGTGGTCCGCAGGGTCTGTCATCGCTGGATATCTATCTGTTTACAAGGTTGTTTCTCCTACTCGTCTGCATTTTTCTACTTTTACAGAAAACTACTATTCATCACTCGAAATAGAAATTCTAAGTCATGCTGTATCCTGCTACAACAACGACACTTTCCCTCGTAGCATCGCCTCGTCAACAAACAGTTGCAACTTGTTGCTTCGCCTGTCCGCCGAATCTTTTATATATGTAGAGAACAACAGCGGTCCTATCACACTTCCTAGCGGTGCGGAGTGACCGCGAGGTTTGAGGCCCCATGTCACGGATTGAGCGGTCTCTCCCGCCGGAGGTTCGAGTCCCCCCTCGGGCATGGGTGTGTGGGCTGTTCTTAGCATAAGTTAGTTTAAGTAGTGTGTAAGTCTAGGCACCGTTGATCTCAGCAGTTTGCTCCCTTAGGAATTCACACACAAAAATCACGTTTCCGTGGGACATTCCTGGCGGTACCCTTGTCAGAGAATGAACACTCGCCATCGAGAACAACGTATTGTTTTCTATTCCTTAGCTACTCTTTGAGCCACCCACAAATCTGGGGAACATATTTCGTATGCTCTGACCTTCGTCGAGTTTGCAGTGGGACACCATGTCAAACGCTTTTCGGAAATCTAGTGATATGGAACCTGTCTGTTGTTCTTCATCCATGGATCACACGAGATCACGCGAGAAAAGAGCAATCTGAGTTCCGCACGATCGATGTCTTCGTAATCTGTGGACAGAAGCTTCTGCCCTTGAGGAAATTTATTGTATTCGAACTTATAATATGTTCAAGAACTATGTAGCATACTGACGTTAAAGGTATTGGTGTGTAAGATTGCGGGTCCGTTTCTTGTAGCCTTCTTACATACAGGAGTCACCTGCACATTGTTCCACTCGCTCGAATATTTTGCAGTGGTCGAGAGATTCCGAACAGTGCAAGCTAAGCAACGGGCCAGTACCGTAGAAAACTCTCTGTAAAGCAGAATCGGGATTCCATACGGACCACGTGACTTTTTTGTTTTCAACTCTTTCGTTTGTTTCTCAACGCCAGGGGTAGTTATTTCAATATTCTTCATACGGGAGTCTGTGCGACGGTAAAACAGTGTAAGATCCATGTCCGTGAATGATGTTTTAAACGCGAAATTTTCTTTGGCTTTCCTTCTACAGTCTTCTATTGCCATGCTGGACCGATTGACAAGCAGAAGACTTCGACCCAATTGATTTGTATCCCTCATGGCTCTTGATGTTTCTTTTAAATGAAACTGCTCGGGTGTGGCCGAGGAGCTTCAGTCTGGAACCGCGCGACCGCTACGGTCGCAGGTTCGAATCCTGCCTCGGGCATGGATGTGTGTGATGTCCTTAGGTTAGCTAGGTTTAAGTAGTTCGAAGTTCTAGGGGACTGATGACCACAGATGTTAAGTCCCATAGTACTCAGAGCCATTTGAACCATTTTTTGAAACTGCTCGCGAATGTTTTAGGTTAGGCCTGACCGTGACTGTTGTGAATGTGTACTGAAACTACAACTTATTCCAACCAGTCACTATTTTATTTCCACTGCGCGGTTCGATGTGTTACGCTTCCACCGTCAGGTGATATTATGTCAATTACTGAGACTTATATTTACTATATGTACAATTTCTGGGTAAGCTGCGGCACTGTCTGGTACCACAAGACAAAAACAAATCCCTATTTTAGTACTGTTCATGACTGCAATCGAAGACCTTTAGCCTTGTTCTAAAAGAGTGGACTTTTTTGTTTTCTGCTACCAGATATTGCTAAAGCTTACCCAGACTTCCCCACATATTCACTGCGTCTTCGTTATTCCTAACTACAATATTGACGCCATGTGGCTACGTACACACTGCCAGATACACTCCCTGAAAAGTCAAGGTGTGTGTAAACGTCGAATCACAGAGCGGGCTGTCGAATAACATCACTGATAGAGCCAGCCTTTTCGGAGCGACCTACTTATTTTGATCGGGTTAGATTGCCAGTGGCCTGGATTCTAGATGTTGCGCAGTCTATTAGTGCATAAACTGTATTCCAAAATACGTAGAAAATGTCCATGTCTCTCGACCTTCTGAACAGGGTGTGTTAAAAAATGTGTCACATATTCCTTTATGAGGTAGTATTGGTGAAAACTACAAGAAAAGTTACTATGATGATACGTCCAGAAAAAGTCCACATACCCTGTTGAGATATGGGCCGTTGAAGATCCTCAGTTCACAGCCTGCATTTTATTAAGAGATGAGATAGGATTCACAGGAGATACGCACATGTCGAGAGATGCAAATCCTCTAGCAGTCACGGAAGTGAGACGTCTGGATCTGTTTAGTACCTATGTATGGCCAGGAAATGTCGGAGACAGGATCATAGCCCCATACATTTTAACTGTATCGCCGATTCCCGTGTTTTAAATTACCTGTGCTATTGGAGATAGTTACCTTTGCAGAAAGAGAGCGACTGTGGATTGTGAACAACGTGGCGCCATACCATTGTCTACGCCCGTGCGACACTACCTCCCGCAATGTTCCATGGGCAATGGACTGACGGACAAAGTCCGATAGCATGGCCTCCACACTTCACCGTACTGGATTTCGTTGCATTTCTGGCTATGCAGTCATTTACAGGCATTGATTTATGCCAAAGCTGTCGGCAATGTCACACGACCGTGTGACCTATGTACTTGAAGCAGTGCGAAAGGAGCCAGGTGTATGTGAAAGAGAGCTTGGCACACTGCGAAGAAGAGCTGAAGCATGTGTCAGGATGTGTGGAAACCAAATGCACCACTGCCTGTAGTTTCTACTTCTACATAACAGACAGACGGCAATGAGAGGAAAGATTGTCTCAACAGATGTTAGTTTCCTGACTTATGGTTCTATGAACATTTTTTCTCGTGTTTACCAACGCTACGCCCTGTAGAAACATGTGACACCATGAAACTATATGGTCCCAGAGATATTTTCAATTCTCAAACATCTACAATGTAAATATTGCAGACTGAAGGGACAAATGGAAATTTGTACCAAGGCTGCGATTCGAAACAGAGTCTCCCGCTCATTAAGCAGACGTGCTAACCACTATGCCATCCTGCCAAGGTAGCTTTGCGCGACTGTCAGGATTACCCTAGTATGCCTCCCTTCTCAGTCAAAATTCCCATTCACGCTTCAGAACAGCATTGTAGAGGCTCTCCAACTGTGTTGGGGGGGGGGGGGGATACAAAGTGGGCTGAGGCGTATATGGGAATTTGGATTATGGAGGGAGGCGGAGGCGTAGTAGGGTAATCCGTACTGTTGTGCAAAGCCACGGTGCCAGGATGGTGTAGTGGGTAGCACATCTCCCTAGTGAGTAGGAGGCCCTTGTTCTAATCCCGGTCTTGGTACAAATTTCCATTTTTCGCTTCAGTCTGCATAAACAAAAAACAAAATTAATCGTATGAAAAGCAGGTGCCAGCTGAAATCCATTAGGAAATCTTCAGGAAACGCACGTACTGTTCGCACGTGTTTTGTGGGCTGCCTACACTGCAAGGAGAGGTTCAACGCATTGCGTACAACTGGATGGACGACCTTGGAGAAGGATCTTCATCTACATCTCCACTCCACAAGCCTCCTTATGGTGTGTGGTGGAGTGTACGGCAGTACTACACACATGGTATTTAATGGGCAGTGAATTCGTCTCATAATGTGATACTAACTAGTTCAAAATTGAAAGCTATACAGTCATGTAACACCGACAAATGGTTAGAGTGTCAAAATCAGGACACGACACAACATAAATTCCCTTGCAAAGCATTAGCAAAAATATGTGACTGTACAAAAAGTTAGAATTTCAATAGTTAACCACACTGACTTTAACACCGTAAGAGCAGAATTATTCACTGCACCGGGCATGTGGCCGTATTCTGAAGAAAAAATAGAAAGTGTCAAGTGGCTCCTACCACATTTTGTACAATACATATTCAAAGAAATATGTAAGTCACTTTACGAGTTCCAAACATACAAGTAAAATTGGAGAACTACAAGAATGTACATACTTAAGAAAAAGTGCAGTATTTCCCTACGGCAATATTAGAAATTGGATAATGCTGTAAAAGAAAATAGACACATAAGAATAATGATGTGATAAGTGACTCATAGATTTCTATTCTACTTCATTTGTAGTATGTTTCAACCTACTTCGGTTACAAAGTTAAAAATAGTTTAATCACGAATATGAGATAAAACAGAAAAGAGAAACAGAAATAAAATATGCTGTTGAAAATAAAGTAGTAAATCCTATCCGTACAGGATGACCTAAAAGTTGATGCAGCTAATAAACACAGGAATGAAAATTGCTGTTTGAGACTTTTTCTGTAGTCAGCATTTCCAGTAGAGACACCGTAGGGGAACTCATCAACTATAGAATCATAAATTAGGTCTTGGATTCTCAGGAACAGGAACGTCAGGATGCGGAATAAGAAGTAGGAGTTACAGGACTACCACCATTGAGGAGCGACAGGGAAGACGCCCGCCAATTAGAACAAATCTTAGAAAAATGCATTAAATAAAATAAAAAGTTGGATTAAAATCCGCAGACTGTATGAGGCTGTAGCAGCTCATACTCTTTTCAGAGAGCAGGGCAGGTACCCGAATACATAGCGCAGGGGATACCACTAGTTAAAATGGAAGAGATTAGTGCTTAACGTCCCGTCGACAACAAGGTCATTAGAGGCGGAGCTCAAGCTCGGATTAGGGAACGTTATAGAAGGAAAACCGCAGTGCCCTTCCAAAGGAACCACCACGGCATTTGCCTTAAGCGATTTAGGGAAATCACGGAAAACCTAAATAAGGATGGCGGAACGCGGATTTGAACCGTCGTCCTCCTGAATGCGAGTCCAGTCCGCTAAGCACTGTCCTATGTCGCTCGATAACTAGTTAAAGTGTTAAGCGCCAGTTGCTTCTCTGCCCGGACATGTTTCCAGGTAATAATTTTTGTGTAATCATTGACATTTTCGCACCCATTTCCTGACCTATTTCCCGATGTGTCTGTTTCAGGTTCTTTACTCTTCTTTCAGTCTCCTTTATTGATATTTTCTCTCGTTTGGCGGCACAAGTACGTGGCTTTTGTAAGAAATTCATTTCCACTGCGTGTGGGGAGAAGTGAAGTGAAACTCGGGGACAGAAGCTGTTTGTACAGTTGTATCACTGTGTGAGGATCTTCGCGCAGTCGCAGTTGTCGTTTTCTGTGGGACATGAGCCCAGCGTCAGCTTCTGGCTTTCCTCTTTCTTGCTGAAGTTTCTTGAAGGCTTCTCGGAACTATCGGGCGTGGTAATTCCTTCCGTGGTAACGCACCCATTACATATATGTCAAATTTTTTATAATATTACATATATTTGTCAAATTTTATATAATATTACTTATCATTCGACATATGTCCATTTCCGTGGTCATGATGTCGAAGATCGTTTCGGTATACATTCTATCGCAAGTACGTACTATCCGTTAAATCCTTGGTGTGAAACGGTCCCGTTTGTCTTTGACCGATGTGAAGGACTCACTTGGTCGGCCTATGTACTGTTGGTATGTCAGTTTTCGCACGATTCTCTCCTTTACCGTGCGTAAGTCAGTAGTTCTTGCAAACAGAATGTCATCAGCATGTTATGCCCTTAGAATCCTATCATCAGTGTGTAACAAGCATGTCTTTTAGTTACATACCATTTATATGTACACTCAACTCTTAGCTATGGCATTCTTTATTGGGGATCAAACGCACAAAATATGAACACAATTTTCAAACTCCCGAAAAGAGCCATAAGAATAATAACCGAAAATACTAGTCGAGCTCATTGTAAAGGTCTGTTCAAAACACTGGGGATTTTAACTGCTCCATATGAAAACATTTACCAGTCAGTTGTACACGTCAAAAATAACATTGGTAATTACTACACAAACAGCTCTGTCCATGACGATGCAACAAGAGATAGACCCAACTTACATTTACCAAGAAAAAATAAACATAAAACTCAAAACAGCATTTTCTACCAAGGAATAAAACTGTACAATAAATTACCAAAAGAGATTCAAGAAATTGCAAAAATACACTTATTTAAAAAGGCAGCTAAAAAGCACCTGTTATGCAATACATTTTATACATTGAAGGATTACTTAGCTAAAACAAAGTAGGGGTTTGATAAAAATGTTATGCAAATAAATAATAATAATAATGATTATAAAATATCCAACATTCCACATAACACATTCACACTATGTTCTTTTTCCTTCTTTTTTTCATTTTCTAGAAAAGCTTACCCCCAAGCTATGCATAGCACAATACTAACACCTCTCCCTCTTTCTGAACTCAACATCTCACTCATTATAGAGGGATGCTGACTCAGCTTTTCAGGATAGCGTATAGGAAGTTGTGGTACAGAAAATGGCCCAGTGATCACCAGTGTGTGCGTGTGCGTGTGTGTGTGTATGTGTGTATAGTGAGTGAAGTGTTTTGAAACAATGTGTGTATATTGTGTGCAGTGACTGATAGTGAGATATGAGTGAACAGTGTGGCATTATTTGTAAAAAAAGTATTGTATACCAGGAGTAAATCTAATGATTGTCTCTAACTAGAACACTGTAAATATATGTGCTTACGAATTAGCTCATTTTAAATTGATCTAAATTTGTAAATACTTTGACAAGTCCTACATCCTAGTAAAAAGAGGTCTACGGATGAATAAAGCTACCACTACTACTACTACTACTACTACTACTAGCTTGTGGTAGAGCAATTAGCACTACTGCCTCTAGATCGCAGGGTCGAGAGGCTTCCATCTAGCGACCGAACATCCCTAACTAGGATCTCGCACCCAATAAAGCCATACGGTCCTTTCACCGTACGTGTGTATGGCAAAAAAGTTGTTTATGTATAAGGCGGCAGGCAGACCCACCGGAATGCAGTATTTTCAACTTCAAACTCATGGTCCACCAGGTTTTAAAGCCCTGCATCGAGCATCCTGGTACGAGGGAAGCCTCTGGTCAACAGACGGACTTACCAACCAGGCACTTAAGACGATGACTATCCATAAGATGTTTTAGGCCTGAAGGCATTATTATAGAATAAGAAGAGGACGTACATGAGGATGAGATGTGATACATGATATTGCGACAAGAATCTGATAGAGCAATGGGAGACCTAAGTCGAAACAAGGTCCCAGGAGTAGACGACATTCAGTTGGAACTGCTGATAGCCTTGGGAGAGCTAACCGCGACAAAACTCTTCCATCTAGTATGCAAAATGGATGAGACAGGCGAAATACCCACAGACATCAAACAGAAAATAATAACTCGAATTCCAAAGAAATCAGCTGCTGACAGGTGTGAATAATACCGAACTATGAGTTTAATAAGTACTAACACGATCCCTGTACAGAAGGATGGAAAAACTGGTAGAAACAAACCTCGTAGGAGATCAGTTTGGAGTCCGGAGATATCTAGAAACACGTGAGGCAATTTTTGGAAGCCTTTTTGCATTGTTGTAGACATTGCTCTCCTTCTGAGAATATCAAGTCTTTACACTTACCCTACGAATTGTCTTAGAAGATAGGCTGAGGGAAGGCAAATCTACAATTATAGCTTTTGAGAGACTGGAGAACACTGTTTTAAAGGTAACAGAGGTAAAATAGATATAGCGAAAGACTTTTTACAGCTTGTATGGAAACAAGACGACTTATGAGTCGAGGGGCATGAAAGGGAAGTAGTGGTTGGGAAGGCAGTGAGACAGGGTTGTAGCCTATCGCCAGTGTTATTGAATCGGTACATTGAGCAAGCAGTGATGGAAACCGAATAAAAATTTGGAGTAGGAATTCAAGTCCAAGGAGAAAACGTAAAAGCTGAGGTTTGCTGATGGCATTGCGACTCTGTCAGAGACAGCAAGGGACTTGGAAGAGCAGCTGAAAGGAATGGACAGTGTCTTGAAATCAGGATATAAGACGAATATCAACAAAGGCAAATAACGCGAAACAAGGATAATGGAATTCAAGTGAATTAAATCAAGCGATGCTGAGGAAATCACATTAGGAAACGAGACACTTACAGTAGTAGATGATTATTGGTATTTGGGCAGAAAAATAACTGATGATGGACGAAGTACAGAATATATAAAACTTAGACTGAAAATGGCAAGAAAAGCGTCTCTGAAGGAGAGATACGAGAGTGAGTCAAATGAAAACCTTAAATATTTTTTAAGAAATTTTCAAATGTGTGTGAAGTCTTATGGGACTTAACTGCTAAGGTCATCAGTCCCTAAGCTTACACACTGCTTAACCTAAATTATCCTAAGGACAAACACACAAACCCATGACCGAGGGAGGACTCGAACCTCCGCCGGGACCAGCCGTACAGTCCATGACTGCAGCGCCTCAGACCGCTCGGCTAATCCCGCGCGGCAATATTTTTAAAAATATTATTTATTGTGCAGAAATGGTACAAAGCTGTATCACTTTTCAACGTAATCTCCCCCACGCTCAATGCAAGTCCTCCAGCGCTTACAAAGTGCATAAATTCATTTATAAAAAAAATAGTCCGCGCAACCACTTATGCACCGCGTGGCGTACCTCTTCATCAGAACGGAACTTCTTTCCTCCCATTGCGTCTTTGAGTGGTCCAAACACATGGAAATCACTTGGTGATGACGAATGGCGCCATTCCTTGCTCGCTCTCTTCGTTTCCGGTTGGTGGAAGTGAACCCAGGTTTCATCCCCAGTAACGATTCTTGCAAGGAAGCCCCTTCCCGTTCAAAGCGCTGGAGAAGTTATTCACTAGCATCAACACGTCGTTCTCTCATTTCAGGAGTCAGCTGCCGTGGCACCCATGTTGCAGACACTTTGTGAAACTGGAGCACATCACGCACAATGTGGTGTGCTGACCCATGACTAATCTGTAAACATGCTGCAATGTCATTCAGTGTCACTCGTCGGTTTTCCTTCACTATGGCTTCAACTGCTGTCAGTCACAACTTGTTGTGCCTGACCTGGACGAGGAGCATCTTCCACTGAAGTCACACCATTTGCGAACTTCCTACTCCATTCGTAGACTTGCTGCTGTGACAAACATGCATCACCGTACTGAACCTTCATTCGTCGATGAATTTCAATAGGTTTCACACCTTCACTACGCAAAAACCGAATAACAGAACGCTGTTCTTCCCTGGTCCAAGTCGCAGGTGGGGCGGCCATCTTTATACTGATACTGCGACGGTATGTGTGCATCTGCCCTACACTGCCACCTACAGGCCATTCTGCACGCTGTTTGTAGGACGCTTACCAACTTACAGGAGAACGGCGCGAAATTTCGAGTTGTTATTGCAAATTTAAGGTTTTCATTTGACTCACGCTTGTATCAGTTACGTCGAATATAGATTTAAATGTTAGAAAGTCTTTTCTGAAGTATTTCTGTGGAGTGCAGCTATGTACGAAAGTGTAACATGCACGATAAAAGGTTTAGACAAGAAGAGAATAGAAGCTTTCGAAATGTGGTGCTATAGAAGAATGCTGAAAATTAGGTGGGTAGATCACGTAACTAATGAGTAGGTACTGAACAGTATTGGGGAGGCAGGAAATTTGTGGTATAACTTGACTATAAGAAGGGATAGTCTGACAAAAAGCGCTCAAGGAAACGTGAATTTGGTACTGGAGGAAGGTGGAAGAGTGACGGGGGAGCGGTGGGGGAAGGGGGTGAGGGGGTGAATGGGAGACTGTAGAACGAGACGGAGAGACCAACACAGGTTGCAATAGTTGTTAGGATCTGAATGGGCTGGCGCAGGATAGAGTAGCGTGGAGAGCTGCATCAAACTTGTCTTCGCACTGAAGATAACGACAACTCATGTGTAAAATACAGATTTGAAGCTTTTTTTTGTACACGAGAGTTCTATTATTTAAAGAATTGTGGATTTGGGGGAAGAGGGAGGGGTTGTCGCTGGTTGTAATCTATTGCGGCTGATAACAAGTACTGGGCTCCGTTCAGTAGTCGTAATTCTGGCTCTGTCTGGGCTGAGCCTGACGTCAGCGGGGGAACACCCCCCCCCCCCCCCCCCCCCGGTGGCTGTTGCGAGATATCGATCGGCGCATCCCAGTGTCAGGGGCGCTCAGCTGAGCGGCTGGTTGGGGTAGGGGGACCTGCGGCCGTGTCAGTGGTGGGGGAAGCCGTAGCTTTGGTAGTGGCTCGGAGGGAGGGGGGGGGAGTAGGGGCGGGAACCGTGCCCGTGGCCTGGCCTGCCCTGCCCCACGGCGCCAGCTTGTGTTAGGTTGGGCCGCGCCGCGCACTTGCACGGCAAAACATGGCTCCCAAGTCTGCCCGGCAACTTTGGTACTCCGGGGGGCTGTGCGGGCATCTCAGCGCAGTGCTACTGTCCTGTATTGAGGGGTTACGAGATCCCGCTAACATAGGGCTTCGTTACGGCGACTTTCGAAAGAGTGGCGTTCTCAACATGTCTACCGAGCGGGGTAGCTCAGTGATAAACAGAAGACGGAAGACGGTTTAAATCCCTACCCTGCCATAATCTTTTTACGTATCTCATGGTTTCCATAAATCGCTTAAGGCAAATTCCGGAATGTTTTCTCTGAGATAACACGGCTGATCTCCCCCCTCCAGCTTTCCTGATTCGAAGTTTGTACATCGTCTCTAATGACATTGTTGATGATAGAATTGTTTTCTATCAACTATGCATCTGAATCATTTTGCAACATCTGGAGACCTTAAAAGGCATTGCTTTTGAGCCTCTTCCGACCTCGCTTAAAAATGCATGGCTTTTACGGATCTTTTGCGATGTTAGTCAGTTTGAGTTCCGGAGAAATGTAGAAATATTCGAGGCAACACTGACTTTACGGTTTATCTAAGACAGTAGGTTGAACAAAGACAATCCTGTATTTATTGCTTTCATAGATTTGGAGACAGCTGTTGACAATGTCGAATGGAGTGGACTCTGAAATCGTGAAGGTAATAGGGCTAGAATACAGGAAGCGAATCTGGACAGTAGGGTGATGAGGAAGGATAGACCAATGAAGCTATGTGAGCTCCTCTCGGATGCGCAGATTTGTATAGGGCCTTGCGTTGTCACAGAGAAGGAGAGTTTCGTCCGCTTTTTTGTGGCGATGTACACGCTGAAGTTGTTTCTTCAATTTCCTGGGGCTATCACTACACTCTTCAGAGTTGATTGTTTCACCATGAGGGAGGACATCATACAGAGTAACGCCCTCAGAGACCCAGAATTCCGTTGCCATGACTTTGCTGGCAGAGCGTGCGGCTTTGAACTTCTTTCTTCGGGGGAGAAGCGGTGTGGCACCACTTCTTGGATTGCCGTTTTGTTTCCCCTTCGAAGTGACGAACCCATGTTTCATCCCGTGTGACGATGTTCGACAAAAAATTGTCAGTATCAGCCTCGTAACGCGTAAGCAATTCCGCACAAATGGTCCTTCGACGCTCTTTATGATCCTCCGTGTGGAACTCAGCGGGCACACACCTCTGAGTATCCAAAATGGTGGACAAGTGTGTCTGAACTACCAACAGAGACGCCTAGTTGAGGAGCGTTTGATCGTTATTCGAATCCGAGTGTCCGCACGTTCCAGCATTGCAGTAGTCACAGCTGCGTGCTGCCGGCCGGGATGCGGGAGATCGGACAGGTTTGTGCGACCTTGTTGTGATAATGAAAGACGCGCCGCCCAACGATTCATCGTGCTTTTGTTCACTACCAGTTCTCGGTACACACTCTGAAAGCGCCTACAAATATCTGCGATGCTCTAGTTTTCCGCCAAAAGAAACTAAATGACAGCTCTCTGCTTGAAACGCACCTCCCTTACGGACCTCATATTGAAGGCTGCCACTTATCTGTACTTCATGAAACTATGGGGACTGAAGCGGGTATATTCCAAGATGCCCCACAACAAATTCCACATTTTTTTTCAACTGAAATTGTGCGAGAAAAAGAATTGTTGCATTACTTACTGGAACCCCGTCGCATTGCAACAGGACTAGTGGTATTATCAGGAAACACGATGTGAACTGCGGTTTTCTACATCAATATAAGATTATAGTCCTTTTAGGATCTGTGAAGGATGATCTTAGTTTGGGTAAGGTGGGTCTCTGTCGTATTCTTTGCAGTTACGGCATGACATATATTTCTCAGATCTCAAGGACCGTGGAAGACCTGTGTGTATACACTAAACTTCACACACGCTTACTAAAGCCGATCAGGTCAGCTGTTGCAGAACATTAACTTGGACCGGTCATCCTAAGGAATATAAGAACGTGGAGATTCTGGTGTGCACTACGAGCTACTGGAATAGTGGAATTGAGGAAGATGTTGAGATTAAACTTCCCGGCAGTTTAAAACTGTGTGCCGGACCGAGACTCGAACTCGGGACCTTTGTCTTTCGCGGGCAAGTGCTCTACCACTGAGCTACCCAAGTACGACTCACGCCCCGTCCTCACAGCTTTACTTCAGCCAGTATCTCGTCTCCTACCTTCCAAGCTTTACAGAAGCTCTCCTGGGAATTTGCAGAACTAGCACTCCTAAAAGAAAAGATACTGCGGAGACATGGCTTAGCCACAGCCTGGGGGATGTTTCCAAGCACTTGCCCGCGAAAGGCAAAGGTCCCGAGTTCGAGTCTCGGTCCGGCACACAGTTTTAATCTGCCAGGAAGTTTGATATCAGCGCATACTCCGCTGCAGAGTGAAAATCCCATTCTGGAAACATTCCCCCCGGCAGTGGCTAACCCATGGCTCCGCAATATCCTTTCTTTCAGCAGTGCTAGTTCTGCAAGGTTCGCAGGAGAGCTTCTGTAAAGTTTGGAAGATAGGAGACGAGGTACTGGCAGAAGTAAAGCTGTGAGGACGGGGCGTGAGTCGTGCTTGGGTAGCTCAGATGGTAGAACACTTGCCCGCGAAAGGCAAAGGTCCCGAGTTCGAGTGTCGGTCCGGCACACAGTTTTAATCTACAAGGAATTTTCATATCAGCGCACACTCCGCTGCAGAGTGAAAATCTCATTCTGGAAGTTGAGATTAAATTAGCAAGTGACCTTATAAATAGAGAGACAGGTTCAAACGGCCGGCGCAGAGAGACAGGATTCTGCTTACATCCTGCTTGGAATCCTGCTCTATCCCTGGTCATAGAACCAAGGGATAGAGTTAATGTTATTTATTGACCCGTTGGTAATTAAGTTTCCCTGTTGATACCTTTTGACGTTGCCCGTCTTTGGTTGTGTGATGTTTTTGTGGATATACCGTTTTGTGGACCTTGCTTCAGCATAGCCCCGCGTACCGAATGTGTATATTTCCTGGGACAGTGGTCTGTCGTCGCTTCTCTGCCCTGAAAATTGGGGCGTTCATCTGTCGGAATACTGCAATTGTCAATGACGTCACCCGGTTGCATTCCAGTAAGTTATCTGAACAATCCATATGCCGTATGAAGCTGAAGTTTCAGTTATATCTCACTGGTAAAAATTGAAATTAACTGTTCATCTTTTTCAAACGTGGCTACATGTCTGACGCATAACAAGGAGTTGACAGACCATTATTCAGAGGAGAACAACTTCCTCAATCCTCTCTTGTGGATAGTAAGGGACCGTCGAAGATATGTATTGCGAGGATGGTTTGGCGAACTAGCTTTGAAACGTGCTTCAGCGATAGGTGAGCTTCTAATGAAAAAGAATACCTGCCCATAAGGTCACGTGATGATTGTTGTCCATTACTTCAGATTACTTTCAATAACTTTTCTTATGTATTGACCAAACTTTTATTTTTCCAGCACCTTACGTGTTTCGACTTTCTGATATTTTCGAAGGCTACAAAATACAACACCAAACTGGTATCAGAAGATACGAAAATATGATACATTTCACACTATTGATAAGAGATAGAATATGGCTTCCTAGCTTACCAGTGATGTGTCAGTCATATAAAATTGTTTATTGCATCACATCGACATTGTCAATCACGAGACAAGTGCAAACTGCTACCAACGGAAAATTTTGGAAGCCAAGTGGACTCAACCGCTATCCGGCGCCGGGTACGTGGTTGACGCTGCAATTTGTTTTTGTTTACAACCCCAACTAAATCGTTACATCGTATCATCGTATAAAACAATTTCATCAGTAAACATAGAAATCAATTTACAATGTTTTACAAAAATATAATTACTTAAGAAAACAATGTGTAACAGATTATTGGGTGGTCCAAACTAATACATTGGAAGAACGCTGATTGACGCTGGGGCCAACTGTCTGTTAAAAAACAAATATATATATATATATATATATATATATATATATATATATATATATATATATATATTTGACAACATATAGCACATAAATTGCTATTATCAGTAAAAGCTCATAAATATTTAATAAATCTTAAAATTATAAAGCTTACTAGAGGGCTGGAAGGGAATTTGTTTAAGTTGGCCCACTTAAGATAACGTAAAAAGATCTCCTGTGGTTGTGTGACCATAATACTGTTTTCTGTGAATAACAAACATTGTAGAGCGCCATGACGCAGTTAAAGAAGGGGGGAGGGGTGAAGGGTTCCACAATATTACCCTTGGCATATTAAAAAATCCTCTAAAACGGTTTGTAATGCTGTGACTGCAAATGTTATGAAGTGACAGCTTTGAATAAAATAACGCGAAAGCGTTGACTAGAAACAATATATGTAATGAACAGTTCTATATGTCTGTCATAGCACTGGTAAGCTAGGAAACGCCAGCCGCGGTGGCCGAGCGGTTCTAGGCGCTTCAGTCCGGAACCGTACGACTGCTACGTCGCAGGTTCGAATCCTGCCTCGGGCATGGATGTATATGATGTCCTTAGCTTAGTTACGTTTAAGTAGTTGTAAATTCTAGGGGACTGATGACCTCAGATGTTAAGTCCCATAGTGCTCAGAGACATTTGAATCATTTTTTGAGTTAGGAAGCCATATTCTAATTACGATAATGATGGAACCTGAGTGGAGGAATTAATATTTGTGCCACAGCCGAGACTTGGACCACGGTCTCCTTGCTTTCTAGGCAGGAATACTGACCATTACACAATCGCAGTACTATCAGTAACAATACTGCACGGACTACGTAAGTCCAGTGCCCTCCCCCAAGACAAATTTCAGATCATATCTTCAGCTTACTTTTCCCCTAACTCGTCACTACTGCCAGGGCTCTCTTCCATTGGAATAGCACCCCAACGTTGGACGTAATGGGGAAATCCTGTACCTCGGGTGGTCGTATAGATCTTGTAATTTATTATAAGACATATTATAGTGGTTGGACTGTGTGTCTTATGAGTAGTGAAATTTCGATATTTTCATATGTTCTGATACCAGTTTTCGGTTGTATTTTGTAGCCTTTGGAAATGACGGAGACGAAACGCGTAGGGCGTTGTTTGAAAAATAAAAGTGTGCTCAAGACGTAAGGAAAGTTATGAAAAGTGCTTCTAAATAGCTGCGTCGTCTCACAGCATTTTCATGCAAACTGTAGTAGTAGTAGTAGTATTAGTAGCTTTATTCATCCGTAGATCTCTTTTTACAAATATATAGGACATGTCAAAGTGTTTATAAGTTTAGATCAATTTAAAATAAGCTAATTCGTGTACACATACATTTACAGACTTCTAGATAGAGACAATAATTAGATTTACTCCTGATATACAATACTTTTTTTACAAATAACTTCTTAAATAATGTAATGGCACACTGTTCACTCATATCCTACTATCAGTAGCTGAACACACTATACACACATTGTTTCATAACACTTCACTCAGTACACACAGAAAGACACACGCACTGATGATCCCTGGCCCATTGCTATCCTGGAAAAACTGAGTCAGCATCGCTCCATAATGAGTGCGATGAGCTCAGAAAGAGGAAGAGGTGTTAGTGTTGTGCAATGCATAGCTTGGGTGGGGGGGGGGGGGTGTTTTTCTAGAAAAGGTAAAAAGAAGGAAAACCAACATAGTGTGAAGCTGTTATGTGAAATGTTGGATGTTTTATAATCATTATTATTATTTGTTTGTACAATATTTTTTTACCAAACCCCTGCTCTGTTTTACCTAAGTAATCCTTCAATGTAGAAAATGTATTGCATAACAGGTACTTTTTAACTGCCTTCTTTAAATAAATGAATTTTTGCAATTTCTTTAATCTCTTTTGATATTTTATTGTACAGATTTATTCCTTACTAGAAAATGCTGTTTTGAGTTTCATGTGTATTTTTTCTTAGTAAATGTAAGTTGAGTCTATTTGTTGTTCCATGGTCATGGACAGAGCTGTTTGTACAGAAATTACCAATGTTATTTTTGATGTGTACAACTGACTGGTAAATGTATTCACATGGAGCAGTTAAAATCCCCAGTGTTTTGAACAGATCTTTACAATGAGGTCGACTAATATTTTTGGTTATTATTCTTATGGCTCTTTTCTGGAGATTAAAAATTGTGTTCATATTTTGTGCATTTGTTCCCCAATAAATAATGCCATAGCTAAGAATTGAGTGTACATATGAATAGTATGTAACTAAAAGACACTGCATGTTACACACTGATGACAGGATTCCAAGGGCACAACATGCTGATGACATTCTGTTTGCAAGTACCTTTGTGTGTTCACACCACTTCAACTGAGAATGAATATCCATTCCCAGAAATTTTGCATTTGTTACACAATCTATAGCGGTGGCGTCTACATTTAATTTAACGCTGTCATATTCCCTCTTCAAACTGAAATTCACGGCGCTAGTTTTCTTTGTGCTGCAGCTGGTACTTCGGTTTACTCTCACGGTGAGAGTGCCAGCGGCGCCATTGTGGGAAAGAAAGAAGTATCGAGAGCGGGCGACCTAGAGTTGTGCGGATGCCGGGGCGGCACTGCGTTATTCGCATCAGTTCGACTCGGCTCAGTTGGCTGTGACGGCTAGCCGAATGGCATTATGACGCACAGTGGAGCCAGCGATCGATTGCCGGGACTCCAGCCGTCACAGGTGAAGGCAGCAAGGGCGCCGGGAACTCGGAAGCCGCCAGGCACTGGAGTGTAGAGCGAGCTGTGGCACTCGATGTACACTGTGGAATGTTCTTAACACAACTTCTATAACACAACTTCGCGCATGTATTAGCAGGGTTCTTTATGAACATAAACAAAGAGCTACACTACTGGCCATTAAAATTGCTACATCACGAAGATGACGTGATATAGACGCGACACTTAACCGACAGGAAAAAGATGCTGGGATATGCAAAACAAATGATTAGCTTTTCAGAGCATTCATACAAGGCTGGCGCCGGTGGCGACCCTTACAACGTTCTGACATGAGGAAAGTTTGCAACTGATTTCTCATACACAAACAGCAGTTGACTGGCATTGCCTGGTGAAACGTTGTTGTGATGCCTCGTGTAAGGAGGAGAAATGCCTACCATCACGTTTCCGACTTTGGTAAAGGTCGGTTTATCTTATCGCGACATTGCTGCTCGCGTTGGTCGATATCCAATGACTGTTAGCAGAATATGGAATCTGTGGGTTCAAGAGGGTAATACGGAACGTCGTGCTGGATCCCAACGGCCGCGTATCACTAGCAGTCGAGATGACAGGCATCTTATCCGCATGGCTCTAACGGATCGTGCAGCCACGTCTCGATCCCTGAGTCAACAGATGGGGACGTTTGCAAGATAACAACCATCTGCACGAACAGTTCGACGTTTGCAGCAGCATGGACTATGAGCTCGGAGATCATGGCTGCGGCTACCCTTGATGCTGCATCACAGACAGGAGCGCCTGCGATGGTGTACTCAACGACGAACCTGGGTGCACGAATGGCAAAACGTCCGTTTCTCGGGTGAATCCAGGTTCTGTTTACAGCATCATGATCATGATGGTCGCATCCGTGTTTGGCGACATCGCGGTGAACGCACATTGCAAGCGTGTATTCGTCATCACCATACTGGCGTATCACGCGGCGTGATGGTATGGGGTGCCATTGGTTACACATCTCAGGCACCTCTTGTTCGCATTGACGGCACTTGGAACAGTGGACGTTACATTTCAGATGTGTTACGACCCGTGGCTCTGCCCTTCATTCGAACCCTGCGAAACCCTACATTTCAGCAGGATAATGCACGACCGCATGTTGCAGGTCCTGTGTGGGCGTTTCTGGATACAGAAAATGTTCGACTGCTGCCCTGGCCAGCACATTCTCCAGATCTCTCACCAGCTAAAAACGTCTGGTCAATGGTGGCCGAGCAACTGGCTCGTCACAATACGACAGTCCCTACTCTTGATGAACTGTGGTATCGTGTTGAAGCTGTATGGGCAACTGTACCTGTACACGCCATCCAAGCTTTGCTTGACTCAATGCCCAGGCGTATCAAGGCCGTTATTAGGGCCAGAGGTGGTCGTTCTGGGTACTGATTTCTCAGGATCTATGCACCCAAATTGCGTGAAAATGTAATCATATGTCAATTCTAGTATAATATATTTGTCGAATGAATACCCGTTTATCATCATCCATTTCTTCTTGGTGTAGCAATTTTAATGGCCAGTAGTGTGCTTAAGCTTCCATGTGCTGTGATACAAGCTCTTCCCGCTGTGTACACTACTCTGGTCGCTATGTGCTGCCTGCGACAGACACTCTTATTGCGACTGCGACTGTGCGACTGCAAGTGACTCGACTCGGTGACTCACTGGATGAGTTACTGGGCCCTCCGGTCCGCGGCGGCGATCTAAAGTCCTAGCGGACGAGAGGGCGTTGGCATGCGTATTGAAATACAGAGATACGCAAACTGGTAGAATACGGAGTTGCGGTCGGCAACCTCTATAAAAGACCACAAGTGTCTGACGCAGTTATTAGATCGTTTACTACTACTACAGTGAGAGGTATCGAGCTTGAACGTTGTGTTATATTCGGCGCACGAACGATGAAGTGGGTATTTTGCAAAAAAAAAAAAAAAAAAAAAAAAAAAGCTCCGAGCACTATGGGACTCAACTTCAGAGGTCATCAATCCCTTAGAACTAACTAACCTAAGGACATCACACACACAGCCATGCCCGAGACAGGATTCGTAGCTGCGACCGTAGTGGTCGCCCGCTTGCAGACTGTAGCGCCTAGAACCGCTCGGCCACCCCGGCCGGCGGGGATTTTGCAGTATGAGCATTTCACGTGTGTACCGTGAATATCAGGAAACCGGTAAAACATCAAATCTCCGATGTCCCTGCGTCCGGAAAAAGATCCTGCAAGAAAGGGACCAACGACTACTGAAGTGGAACCCTTCCGCAAATTGCTCCAGATTTCAATGCTGGGCAATTAACATGTGTCAGCGTGCGAACCATTCAACGAAACATCATCGATATGGGTTTTTGGAGCCGAAGCCCCACTCCTGTACCCTCGATGAATGCATGACGGAAAGCTTTACGCCTCGCTTGGACCCGTCAACGCCGACTGGACTGTTGATGACTGGAAACGTGTCGGCTGGTCGGACGAGTCTCGTTACAAATTGAATCAAGCGAATGGACTTGTACAGGTATGGAGACTACCTCATGAATCCTGCATGTCAGCAGGGGACTGTTCGAGCTGGTGGAGGCTCTGTAACGGTGTGGGCGTGTGCAGTTGGAATGATATGGGACCCTGATACGTCTAGATACGACTCTGACTGGTGACACGTACTTAAGCATCCTATCTTATCACCTGCACTCATTCATGTCCATTGTGCATTCCGACGAACTTTGGCAAATCCAGCAGGAGAATGCGACACCACGCACGTCCAGAATTGCTACAGAGTAGCTTCAGGACCATTCTTAATTTAAACGTATCCGCTGGCCGCGAAACTCCTCAACATGAACATTATTGAGCATATCTGGGATGCCTCGCAACGTGCTGTTCGGAAGAGCTCTGCACCCCCTCGTACTCTTATGGATTTATGGACAGCCCTGCGGGATTCATGGTGTCAACTCCCTTCAGCATTACTTCAGACATTAGTCGAGTCCATCCCACGTCGTGTTGCGGCAGTTCTGCGTGCTCGCGATGGTCCCAGACGATATTGGGCAGGTGTACCAGTTTCTTTAGCTCTGCAGTGTAGATCCCGAACAGATCCCACACGATTTCTACAGGGTTAACATCGGGTGATTTAGAGGAGTAGCCGAAGTGCTTCAGTGTTCGTCAGCTGTCGGAACACGACTGTTGTCATAAGACGGGAGTTTCCACAGCATAGTCGCCGTACCATGCGGATGTAAGACGACACTTGTTCACAGGGGATGTCGACATAAACATCCTGGGTCATGTTCACGGTAACATGAACGAATGCACCGTAGCCATGGTACGAAAAACGTCCCCGAAACATCACAGAAGTACCTCTGGCCTGAACCACACCATCCAGACTCATAGCGGCTGAAGCTCCTCATTCGGCTGTGTCGACTCCTCGCGTCAGTTGAAGAGAGGCGACATCGCGACTCTCCGGACCACAGCAGACGCCTCCAGCCAGCTACAGCCCAGTTTCTGCGGTGTCTGGCCCACTGAAGGGCCAACGACAGAGTGACGGTTGAAAGAAACTCGAAATTTTTTTATTTACGGAGTTCGAATGTGTATATATTGAAGAATTATTCCCAAAAATGATATGCGCGAACTCCCGAAAGAAACGATCCTGTGACCGTTTGAAGCTAAAGCGAATGGTGAATTGAAAAGTTATAAACATAAAACGCCACTGTCACAAGTGGTTATCGATGCCTACACCCCTGTTTATAACGATTTGAATAAACCTGATTGTCTGGAGCGTTGTTTGGGCGGTTTTACTTAAAATGTTAACGAGAGTTTCAATAGTCTCATTTGGATTTTTAGACAACACAGTTGTATGGAGATAAACAGCGATTAATTTACTTATAAATAATTATTCAAATGACAGTCACAATCGCATTATTTATTTTGCCGCCAACCGATTTCAACCCGCGGTGGGGTCATCTTCAGGACAATTTACACCATTTGGTCGCTCACTGGAGTCGTCACCATGCCAGTAACTTCACTGTAATTTGGTTGTGGTTCTGTTGGGTCGTTGTTGAGACTTTTGACCAGTTTCCATGCCTTCCTACTGCTGTGCTTCATGTCCGTCTCTTGTAGGAGGTTGCACCACTTTTCCTTTCTCGCTTCGTAGATACCATACATCAGTACCTCACCTGCCTGGATCGTTTCCTCTGAGAAGGGGTCCTTATTGTACAGTTCTTCATACTTTTTCAGAGCTTCCTTGCTGCTACCATTGAGTCCAGCGATATACTGGGTGCGGCACCCTCTAGGTTTGCGCCGACGAGAGATTTTCTTGACAAGGCCTATAAAAGTTTCATATGATTGTATCTCTGGTATAATTTCCAGGATCTCCTTATCAAGGTCCTCTGTGAAAAGTTCCCAATGAGCTTTTTTGGAATTGAAGCGTCTCTTGAAGGGCATTACATCTGATTTGATTACTGCAGTAATGCAGCAAGTTATTGCTCTGTGTTGCGATCTTGGAATTGGGTCCTCGATTTGCTTTACAGTTTGCAGGGATACCTTTTCGGAGACAAAGATGTTATCTCGATTATATCCTGGTTTCCATCTTCCGCTGTTAAATGATGCAGGCAACTGTGGGTCATGTATCAATTTCAGTTTAGTCTGGTCTGCCCAGGTCTCCAGCATTTCGCCATCGTCATTTGTCTCTTTATAACCCCATGCGAGACCGTGACAGTTAAAATCTCCTAGTACAACTTTCATGTTTTTTGAATGGAAATTTCCAGGCTCCGTAAATTTGAACCTCGCACCGGGTGGTTTGTACACGGATGTTACAGTACATGAATGTAGCTCAATAGTTAAAATTTCTATATTTTCTTTGCAGGTCAGAGCACAGGAGCGTACGTCTAAGTTCGGTTTCACAAATATAGCACTTCCATACCTTTCGTGTGGTCTCTCAAGAACTAATTTCATGCCCTGTATTTTTGGTCTATGGCTAGTTGGTGCTCTGTGTGTTTCTTGTATCACTAAAACATCACAGTTGTTTCGTTTGCACATGTCAGATAATAAAATTTCTTTATTTACAGATAAGCCTTCAATATTGCAGGAAGTTGTCACTAGTGATGGTCTTGATAAAGACCTTTTTTGAGTCTCTTCGGAGAGTTGTTTTGTCATCTTTGGTTTTGGTGCTCCGGTGTTTGCAGGATTGGCCGACTAGGTCGTTTCCAGGGAACGCCCGATTGCTTGTTGTTCGAGTGGTGAACGCAATCTTCGTGGAGGCTCCTGCAGTGTCCCACCAACTACTCATGAACGGAAAAACTAAAAGGAAGATCAGGAATGGCAAAATTAAAAGAAAATTGAACGAGGAGATTAGCTTCCTAGCTCACCCGTTCTCCATTCAGGAGCTACAAGATGCCATCAAAGATTTGAAAAACAATAAGGCCGCTGGCCTCGACGATCTGAGATCTGAGCAAATTAAACATTTTGGACCGGGAGTACAAGCATGGATCCTAGAGCTAATGAATAACTGTATTACAACAATGCAAATTCCTAAACTGTGGAGGAAAGCTCGGGTTATTGCGTTACTAAAACCGGGGAAAGACCCAGCTGAAGCTAAAAATTTCCAGCCTGTCTCACTGCTTTGTCATTTATTTAAAGTGCTGGAGCGAATGATCCTCAAACGCATAGCTGATTATGTGGACAAAGCCCTCATTAACGAACAAGCTGGATTCCGACCAGGAAAATCATGCTGTGGCCAAATCCTTAATCTCACACAGTACATCGAAGACGGCTATCAGAGGGGAGAAGTAACTGGGGTCGCATTCCTGGATCTCAGTGCTGCATATGACACAGTTAACCATAAGTTGCTTACCCAGAAAGTGTATAACGTCACTAAGGATTACACCCTTTCTATGTTCGTGCAATGTATGCTACAGAACAGACGCTACTATGTAACCTTACAATCTAAAAACAGCCGATGGAGGACACAGAAAAATGGACTTGCATAGGGCAGTGTCTTGGCTCCAATATTATTTAACATCTATACCAATGATCTTCCCATCAGCCACCAGACACGAATGTTCATATATGCTGATGATGCAGCAGTGGCCACACAGGATAAAACCTTTGAACAAGTGGAGGAGAATCTCACAGGAGCCTTAACAGAACTTGCTACCTATTACTACGGCAATAATCTCAAACCAAACCCCAGTAACTCTCAAGCATCCGCCTTCCATCTTAGGAGCAAACAAGCCAAACGGAAACTCCGAGTCATGTGGCAAGGGGAAGAGCTGAAACATACAAACAGCCCAAAATACCTGGGAGTAACATTGGACAGAGCACTTACTTTTAAGCAGCACTGTCACAACACTAAAAAAAAGGTCTGCGCCACGAACAACATAATGCGGAAGCTAACAAGTTCATCGTGGGGAGCTCAACCACATGTTTTGCGCACCACAGGTCTGATGCTGAGTATCTCAGCAGCGGAATATGCGGCGCCAGTTTGGAGGAACTCTGCCCACGCTAAGCAAGTTGACGTCGCCGTAAACGAAACTGTACGTATTGTCACAGGATGCCTCAAACCAACTCCCACAGCCATCATTTACCCCATCATAGGCATAGCACCACCCACTATCCGCAGACAAGCAGCCGCCGAGATCGAAAGATCAAAACAAAAGAATGATCCTCGACACCCGATGTATATGCACCGAAAACAACGTGTCCGGCTGAAATCCCGCAGGAGTTTCATGGAAACTACTGAAGAGCTCACCACCAAGCCCGTCGCAAGGCGGCTATCTCTTTGGGAAGAAATGGTGCCACACTCCACAATGGAACTACTTGAGGAGGGATCTGCAGGATTTCAACTACCTTTTGCAACTTGGAGGTCATTAAACCGGCTGCGCTCTGGAGTAACTGGGTGCAAATCAAACCTATTTAAATGGGGTACAGTGATAGCGATAGGTGTGAATGTGGAGCAATACAGGACTTGGACCACCTGCTGATCTGCCCAGATATGTCTATAACATGCACTAAAGATGATATTTTGAAAGTCAATGACAAAGCAATCTACGTTGCTAATTACTGGGAAGGGAAGATATAATTGGTGCATCCGGACACGGAAGAAGAAGAAAACCATGCCAGTGTGATAGTAACTAACCGTACACAGGCAGGGTGACGACTCCAGCGAGCGACCAAATGGTGTAAATTGTCCTGAAGATGACCCCACCGCGGGTTGAGACGGGTTGGCGGCAAAATAAATAATGCGATTATTACTGTCATTTGAATAACTGGTCTCATTTGGAGATACGCTCCAAAAATAACGCCAAGCCGAAGCGAAATTGCCAACATTGCTTCAAATTCGGCCGTATGTCTATTCAGTGTAGACCATACTGCATTAACGCACATGGCAAATGGTCTTCAAATCAAAATCGGCGATGAAATGCGTCGATTCTGTGAAGATAGAGACGCCAGTGGCGATGCCCTCAGCGGCGAAAAGGGCTTTGAGGACGAAAATGAGGGCTTATCAGGTTACAGCAGCAGAAAGCGGCCACCCACTAGCCGGGACGATAGTTATTATGGACCAGACATCGATGATACCACGTAAGTTTCAAGCTTTGTCCCTTTTTTGTATGATAAATACTTGTCAAACTTTAAACGCGTTTCTCTCAAAATCATGTTTCTCGGCATCGTTGTCGTCGCCTACGCTACAATTTTCACCCGATTTTAATGATTTTTGGTCTCTGTTGAAGCATACTGAATTCTGTTTAGTTCATCGTAGCCGATTTTTTTATGTCGATATTTAGTATTTTTTTCGGCCAAAAAAGTGGGGTCCAAAAAAACGGCCATTTTTTTCAAATGTCACTCACACAATTCCGAAGACTGCAAGAGCTGACAAATGCGAGAATTATCGCACAATCAGCTTAACAGCTCATGCATCCAAGTTGCTAACAAAGATAATATACAGAAGAATGGAAAAGAAAACTGAGGATGTGTTAGTTGACTATCAGTTTGGCTTTAGGAAAGATAAAGTCACGAGAGAGGCAATTCTGACGTTGCTGATGATAATGGAAGCAAGACTAAAAAAAATCAAGACACTTTCATAGGATTTGTCGACCTGGAAAAAGAGTTCAACAATGTCAAATGGTACAAGATGTTCGAAATACTGAGAAAAATGGGGGTAACCTATAGGCAGGCAGAAACGTGTAATATACGAGATGCACAAGAGGCAAGACTGAATAAGAGTGTACGATGAAGAAGGAAGTGCTCGGATTGAAAAGTGTGTGAGACAAGGATGTAGTCTTCCTACTGTTCAATCTGTACATCGAACAAGAAGTGACGGAAATAAAAGAAAGGTTCAGGTGTGGACTTAAAATTCAAGGTGAAAGAATATCAATGAGATGATTCACTGGTGACCTTGCTGTCCTCTGTGAAAGTAAATAAGAATTACAGTATCTGGTGAATGGAATAAGCAGTTTGATGGGAACAGAATATGGACTGAGAGTAAATCGAAGAAAGACAGAAGTAATGAAAAGTAGTAGAAACGAGAACTGCTAGAACCTTAACATCAGGATTGATGGTCACGAAGTAGATGAAGGAATTCTGCTGCCTAGCCCGCAAAATAATTAATAACGGACGGAGCAAGCAGACATCAACAGCAGACTAACACTGGTAGAAAGAGCATTCCAGGCCAAGAGAAGTCTAATACTATTAAAGGTAGGCCTTAATTTTAGGAAGAAATTTCTGAGAATGAACGTGTGGAACACAGCATTGTATTGTAGTGAAACATGTACTGTGGGAAAACCGGAACCGAAGAGGATCGAAGCATTTGAGATATGGTGCTACAGACGAATGTTGAAAATTAGGTGGACTGATAAGGTAAGGTATGAGGACGTTCTGTGCAGAATCGGAGAGGAAAGGAATATGTGGAAAACACTGATAAGGAGAAGAGACACGATGATAAGACATCTGTTAAGACATCAGGGAATGACTTCCATGGTACTGGAGGTTGCTGTAGAGGGCAAAAACTGTAGAGGAAGGCAGAGATTCGAATACATTTAGGAAATAATTGAGAACGCAGGTTGCAAATACTACTCTGAGATGAAGAGGCTGGCATGGCAGAGGAGAGGAATTCGTGGAGGGCCGCATCGCATCGAACAAATAAAAAAAAATAAAAATAAAAAATAAAGAAAAGGACGAATCAGGGAGAGACACTTCCACCACATCAATTACTGCCAGTGATAAAATCCGATACAGTTGTTTCTTACAACTGTAGCGGAGTTTATAACTGACAGTGAATAACAGTTGTGGATGTCTCGTGAAGGGAAACATCAATTTTTATACACGCCGTCATAATGTTAATTATGATCATCATTATAATCATCTACATCCAAGTATCAGGGGTGAGAAACCTGTTCCGGCTAGAACTTCTTAGCTTCTGAGCTTCGTCGTTTCCTGGGCCGACCTATGCCCCTTAACCCTTTGGGTATGTATTGTAAAGGAAGAAGTCAGATTGTATATCGCCTGACACATACCTTCTAGACACCAGTAGTAGTTTTGTTGCCGCTTACCCCTTATCACTTATGCCTTATTTGATCTTAAGTCATCCAAAGCTCCTTTTACATTCTGATTCTAATACTGGATCACCTGTCTCTTCTAAATCGACTCCTGTTTCTTGTTCTACCACAGAGACCTTCAATATACTCTTTCCCACTATCCGCTCTCTCCTCTGCATTTAACATGGAATTCCCGTTCCACTCTTAATGTTACCACCCTTGCTTTTAATTTCACCGAAGGTTGTTTTGACTTTCCCATATGCGTAGTTAGTCCTTCCGACAATCATTTCTCTTTCGATTTCTTCACATTTTTCATGCAGCCATTTCGTCTTAGGTTCTCTGAACTTCCTATTTAGTTCATTCCTCAGTGACTTGTATTTATGTATTCCTGAATTTACCCGAACATTTTTGCACTTCCTTCTTTCGTTGATCAACTGAAGAATTTCTTCTGTTCTCCATGGTTTTGTACCTACGTTTTTCTTTCCTACTTCTGTGACTGCCCTTTTTAGAGACGTCCATTCCTTTTCAACTGCACTGTCTACTGAGCTATTTCTTATTGCTGTACCTATAGCCTTAGAGAACTTCAAGTGTATCTCGTCATTCATTGGTACTTCCGTATGCTACTTCTTTGCGTGTCGATTTTTCCTGACTTATGTCTTAAGCTTCAGCCCACTTTTCAGCATTACTACATTCTGATATGGGTCTACATCTGCTCCTGGGTACTTCTTACAATCCAGTATGTGATTTCGGAATCTCTGCCTGACCATGATGTGATCTAACTGATATCTTCCCGTATCGCCCGGCCTATTCTAAGTGTACCTCCTCCTCTAGTGATTCTTGAACAGAGTAGTCGCTATTACTAGCTGAAACTTATTACAGAACTCAATTAGACTCTCTCCTTTCTCACTGCCTGTCCCAAGTACATATTCTCCTGCAAACTTTTCTTCTACTCCTTCCCCTACAACTGCATTCCAGTCCGCTATGACCATAACATTTTAAACTCCTTTTACGTACTGTTGTACTCTTTCGATATCTTCGTATACTTTTTCCTTCTGTTCATCTTCAGTCTGAACTATTGTTGTCGCTGTTTGTTTGCTGTCGACTCTGAAAAGGACACCCTATCACAGAACTGTTCGCAGTAACACACTCTCTACCCTACCTTTCTAGTCATCACGAATCCCATTCCCGTTATGCAATTTTCTGTTGCTGTTGATATTACCCTATACTCATCCGACCAGAAATCCTTGTCTTCTTTCCATTTCACTTCACTGGCCCCTACTATATCTAGATTGAGCCTTTGCATTTTTCAGATTTTCTAGCTTCCCTACCACGTTCAAGCTTCTGACAATCAACGCCCTGACTCGTAGAACGTTATCCTTTCGTACGTTATTCACTCTTTTTCTTATGGTCACCTCGCCCTTGGCAGTCCCCTCCCGGTAATCCGAATGGGGGACTATTCCGGAATCTTTTGCTGTTCGCTGCCTCTGTTCCGTACACTTTCTATAGCATACCGTTCCTCCGTCGCCTTTTATCTTTCGTAATTATGCGTCGCGTAATAGCTCTAGCACGAATCTTCTGAATCACTACCTAGACAGCCCACAGGAGACGAATGTGCTGCAGCTTATTATGTTGAGCACCACTGGCTGTTTATCTGTATGTCTGCAAGCAAACGTTTCTCACATTAGTTCTGATTGAAATGTTGATCCAATCACCTAACCTTTTACACGCATCTCGCGCGTGCCCCTGACACAGAAGCATTTTTTGTGGCTTTTCATCTAGTGGAATGTAGAAAGTGAGAAGGAATTGTGCCAGCGCGTTCTTTCGACTTGGGAAAGCAGTGAGCGGAAGTATTAGTACGTAAGTTTATAAAGTTACGATTGGCTGTCTAAAAACAGATACACCTCACAGCAACAATTAAAAACTTGGTTTCAGATAAAGCACAGTTTAAACAGAATTTGAAAGCGTTTTGGTAGGCAAGTTCTTCTACTGTGCCCGGGTTCCCGGGTTCGATTCCCGGCGGGGTCAGGGATTTTCTCTGCCTCGTGATGACTGGGTGTTGTGTGCTGCCCTTAGGTTAGTTAGGTTTAAGTAGTTCTAAGTTCTAGGGGACTGATGACCATAGATGTTAAGTCCCATAGTGCTCAGAGCCATTTTCTTCTACTGTGTAGACGAGTATCTTAACAGAGACTGTTAGACCAGCTTTGTTAAAAATGTCTGCTAGATTCAGTTTTGGCAGCACTTGGTCACAAAAGTCAAGATTAGGTATTTTATGTATGATAAATTTATTAAAAGTGCATAACTACATTTGAATTCTGACAGCGTTTTAATTCTGTAAATATTAGTAGTTCCAGTTTACTGTAACGTGTTCACCTATTTTTGACAATCTCCTGACAAATGATCAGGATAGTGAGTATCATATACAAAAGTTTCTTATGTTACACTTTCTGAGTTGACCCACATCCACGAGAATCATTTTTGGGTACATGAAATGAAAACTAAATGTAATTTAAGCTAATCTAAACAGATCTGCGATTGTACCGAACTTTTCCCTAAGGGTGTGGAACATCCCGTTATCCTGAATGGAGAGTCATCTTCAGACACTTGAGTAGTACCTGGTGTGTCCCAGGGGTGTACTATAGGACGTCTGCTCAAGTCATCATATATATCACATCGGACCTACACAGGACAGGGTGCAAATACCAAGAACAGGAGATTGAGCAGAGGGTTCCCGGAGTGACCAGAGAATGTAATAAGAATACTGAAAAATCTAAGATGGTAAACAATCTAAGAAAGGGGCCATGCCTTACGTACTTTAACGTCGAGAATACATGCAGCTGTGGAACGATTTCCGCCTGACGTCATCGGTTCGACACGACACACATCTGCGGCAATAGCGTGACACGGGGTTGGCCTTTCCCTACGACCTATGACTCACTGAATAATTCAAGTCGGAGAGGACAAAGAGAGTGCCTAACAAAGCGCCCACATATTTCGCTCAGAGGACCCGGAATGGTTTCCACAGTATGTGACGAGGAAAGTGTACTACGATCGCGAATCACAGTTTATGATATAGACTGAGTGATCCATTGGAGTGAGAAATGATAAAACAATTTACTGTGTGCCCTATATATCGAGTTTTATTCTTCACGATTTTGCTCGAGATCATTTTGGGACATCTAAACTCTGTTGAGCCATTGTCCCTCAAAAGGTTCATAGAAGCCATGGAAGCAATCTCCCAGTCCAGACTATACACCAGTTAGGTTCCTTTCAGAGTATGCTGATGTAATAGCTCCATATTTAACAATTACATACAACAGCTCGCTCGACGAAAGATCCGTACCTGAATATTGGAAAGTTGCACAGATCACACCAATATTCAAGAGAGGTAGTAGGAGTAATCCACTTAATTACAAGCCCATATCATTAACGTCGACATGCAGCACGGTTCTGAAAAATGTATTGAGTTCGAAAATTATGAATTACCTCCAAGAGAACTGTCTATTGATACCCAGTGAATACGGATTTAGACCGTCAGTGAGAGAGCACTTCGATTTCCTGCTGCTAATAAGGCGTGTACACCGTTCGCTTGTTACACATTTTTACGAGCTTCAAACAGGTACAACTTATTTTCAGTTATCTGGGTAGTTACTATTTTATTTTTGTAATTTCTTGCGTGTTTGAGTGCCTACTAGACACAACCTTTTATTTTAATAACAGTGTAGTGTACAGTATCGCCGTTGCTATCGACCCTCGTATCGTACAGGCTTTTGTTTGTTTGGTTAGAACAGCTCAGTGTCGGTTAGACCGTCAGTGAGAGAGCACTTCGATTTCCTGCTGCTAATAAGGCGAGTACACCGTTCGCTTGTTACACATTTTTACGAGCTTCAAACAGGTACAACTTATTTTCAGTTATCTGGGTAGTTACTATTTTATTTTTGTAATTTCTTGCGTGTTTGAGTGCCTACTACACACAACCTTTTATTTTAATAACAGTGTAGTGTACAGTATCGCCGTTGCTACTGACCCTCGTATCGTACAGGCTTTTGTTTGTTTGGTTAGAACAGCTCAGTGTCGGTTAGACCGTCAGTGAGAGAGCACTTCGATTTCCTGCTGCTAATAAGGCGAGTACACCGTTCGCTTGTTACACATTTTTACGAGCTTCAAACAGGTACAACTTATTTTCAGTTATCTGGGTAGTTACTATTTTATTTTTGTAATTTCTTGCGTGTTTGAGTGCCTACTAGACACAACCGTTTATTTTAATAACAGTGTAGTGTACAGTATCGCCGTTGCTATCGACCCTCGTATCGTACAGGCTTTTGTTTGTTTGGTTAGAACAGCTCAGTGTCGGTTAGACCGTCAGTGAGAGAGCACTTCGATTTCCTGCTGCTAATAAGGCGAGTACACCGTTCGCTTGTAGGGTAAACATAGTCATGTGTAGGGACTGTGGTTGCTGTGAGCGGACGCAAGGAGAATTGGCCACACTTCGGGGGCAGGTGGAGGCTTTGTCTGTTAGGCTCATCGAGCTCGAGGCGCAGGCGTCGGCTCGTAGTGGCGTTGGGGCAACTGTGGTGAGACCTATGCCTACTTCGGTGGCCTTGGAATCGCATGGAACCCCTGATGTCGCTGCGTCTTCCGGCAGTGAGCGTCTTACCGGTCAGCCATCACTCCAGGGTGAATGGCGGACAGTGGTGGGCTCGCGCGTGCCTGGCCGAAAGGCGAAGGTGGGATCTGGCCGCGTGGCAGCTGCCTTACCCCTTTCCAACAGGTACGGGATGCTTCCTAGTGGTGATGACATCGTTTCCGAGCCACCACAGGATGCCTCGCCTGTTGGGCCAGTGGCCGATTCTCCGGCAATGTCCCGACAGTCACAGAGGGCGGGCCTATTAGTTATAGGGAGCTCCAACGTTAGGCGGGTTATGGAGCCCCTTAGGAAAATAGCGGGTAGGTCGGGGAAGAATGCCAGTGTGCACTCGGTGTGCTTGCCGGTGGGTCTCGTCCGTAATGTGGAGGAGGCCCTTCCGGCAGCTATTGAACGCACTGGGTGTGACCGGCTGCAGATAGTAGCACATGTCGGAACGAATGACGCCTGCCGCTTGGGTTCTGAGGCCATCCTTGGTTCCTTCCGGCGGCTGGCTGATTTGGTGAAGACAACCAGCATCGCACGCGGAGTGCAAGCTGAGCTTAATATCTGCAGCATAGTGCCCAGAGTCGATCGCGGTCCTCTGGTTTGGAGCCGTGTGGAGGGTCTAAACCAGAGGCTCAGACGACTCTGCGACTATAATGGTTGCAAATTCATCGACCTCCGTTATTGGGTGGAGAACTGTAGGGCCCCCCTAGACAGGTCAGGCGTGCACTACACACCGGAAGCAGCTACTAGGGTAGCAGAGTACGTGTGGCGTGCACACAGGGGTTTTTTAGGTTAGAGGGACCCCCCCTTGGGCGAAACGATAAAATACCTGACGGCTTACCAGAGAGGACATTATCATCGTTGATAAAGAACGTCCGTCCTCAGAGACCAAAAACAGGAAAAGTCAACGTAATATTGGTAAACTGCAGGAGTATCCAGGGCAAGGTTCCTGAATTAGTATCTCTTACTGAAGGAAATAGTGCGCATATAGTATTAGGAACGGAAAGTTGGTTAAAACCGGAAGTGAACAGTAACGAAATCCTAGACACAGAATGGAATATATACCGCAAGGATAGGATAAACGCCAATAGTGGAGGAGTATTTATAGCAGTAAAGAATTCAATAATATCCAGTGAAGTTATTAGCGAATGCGAATGTGAAATAATCTGGGTTAAGTTAAGTATCAAAGGTGGGTCAGATATGATAGTCGGATGCTTCTATAGACCACCTGCATCAGCAACCGTAGTAGTTGAGCGCCTCAGAGAGAACCTGCAGAACGTCGTGAAGAAGTTTCGTGATCATACTATTGTAATAGGGAGAGACTTCAATCTACCAGGTATAGAATGGGATAGTCACACAATCAGAACTGGAGCCAGGGACAGAGACTCTTGTGACATTATCCTGACTGCCTTGTCCGAGAATTACTTCGAGCAGATAGTTAGAGAACCAACTCGTGAAGCTAACGTTTTAGACCTCATAGCAACAAATAGACCGGAACTTTTCGACTCCGTGAATGTAGAAGAGGGTATCAGTGATCATAAGTCAGTGGTTGCATCAATGACTACAAGTGTAATAAGAAATGCCAAGAAAGGAAGGAAAATATATTTGCTTAACAAGAGTGATAGGGCACAAATCGCAGAATATCTGAGTGACCACCATCAAACGTTCATTTCTGAGGAAGAGGATGTGGAACAAAAATGGAAAAAATTCAGAAACATCGTCCAGTACGCCTTAGATAAGTTCGTACCGACTAAGGTCCAAAGCGAGGGGAAAGATCCACCGTGGTATAACAATCATGTACGAAAGGTACTACGGAAACAAAGAAAGCTTCATCATAGGTTTAAGAGTAGTCGAATCATAGCTGATAAGGAAAAGCTGAACGAAGCGAAAAAGAGCGTAAAGAGAGCAATGAGAGAAGCATTCAACGAATTCGAACATAAAACATTGGCAAACAATCTAAACAAGAACCCTAAAATGTTTTGGTCATATGTAAAATCGGTAAGCGGATCTAAATCCCCTATTCAGTCACTCGTTGACCACGATGGCACCGAAACAGAGGACGACCGAAGAAAGGCAGAAATACTGAATTCAGTGTTCCGAAACTGTTTCACTGCGGAAAATCGTAACACGGTCCCTGACTTCAGCCGTCGCACGACGCCAAAATGGAAAATATTGAAATAAACGATATCGGAATTGAAAAACAACTGCTATCACTTAGTAGCGGAAAAGCATCCGGACCAGACGAGATACCCTTAAGATTCTACAGTGATTATGCTAAAGAACTTGCCCCCTTTCTATCAGCAATTTATCGTAGATCGCTGGAAGAACGTAAAGTACCTAGCGACTGGAAGAAAGCGCAGGTCGTTCCCATTTTCAAGAAGGGTCATAAATCAGATGCGAATAATTATAGGCCTATTTCGCTTACGTCAATCTGTTGTAGAATAATGGAACATGTTTTGTGTTCTCGTATTATGACGTTCTTAGATAATACAAATCTCCTTCATCATAACCAACATGGATTCCGCAAACAGAGATCATGTGAAACTCAGCTCGCCCTATTTGCCCAAGAAATTCACAGTGCCGTAGACACTGCCGAGCAGATTGATGCCGTATTCCTGGACTTCAGGAAGGCATTTGATACGGTTCCGCACTTACGTTTAGTGAAAAAAATACGAGCTTACGGAATATCGGACCAGGTTTGTGATTGGATTCAGGATTTCCTAGAAGAAAGAACACAACATGTCATTCTTAACGGTTCAAAATCTGCAGATGTAGAGGTAATTTCGGGAGTACCGCAAGGAAGCGTGATAGGACCTTTATTGTTTACAATATACATAAATGACTTAGTTGACAACATCGGTAGCTCCGTGAGGCTATTTGCAGATGACACGGTTGTCTACAAGAAAGTAGCAACATCAGAAGACTCGTACGTACTCCAGGAAGACCTGCAGAGGATTAATGCATGGTGCGACAGCTGGCAGCTTTCCCTAAACGTAGATAAATGTAATATAATGCGCATACATAGGGGCAGAAATCCATTCCAGTACGATTATGCCATAGGTGGTAAATCATTGGAAGCGGTAACGACCGTAAAATACTTAGGAGTTACTATCCGGAGCGATCTGAAGTGGAATGATCACATAAAACAAATAGTGGGAAAAGCAGGCGCCAGGTTGAGATTCATAGGAAGAATTCTAAGAAAATGTGACTCATCGACGAAAGAAGTAGCTTACAAAACGCTTGTTCGTCCGATTCTTGAGTATTGCTCATCAGTATGGGACCCTTACCAGGTTGGATTAATAGAAGAGATAGACATGATCCAGCGAAAAGCAGCGCGATTCGTCATGGGGACATTTAGTCAGCGCGAGAGCGTTACGGAGATGCTGAACAAGCTCCAGTGGCGGACACTTCAAGAAAGGCGTTACGCAATACGGAGAGGTTTATTATCGAAATTACGAGAGAGCACATTCCGGGGAGAGATGGGCAACATATTACTACCGCCCACATATATCTCGCGTAATGATCACAACGAAAAGATCCGAGAAATTAGAGCAAATACGGAGACTTACAAGCAGTCGTTCTTCCCACGCACAATTCGTGAATGGAACAGGGAAGGGGGGATCAGATAGTGGTACAATAAGTACCCTCCGCCACACACCATAAGGTGGCTCGCGGAGTATAGATGTAGATGTAGAAAACTTCGTATTCTGAAACATAACTAGCTCTTTACACACACGAAGTGTTGAATGCTACTCACAAGGGATTTCAAATTGATTCCGCATTTCTAGATTTCCAAAAGGCATTTGACACTGTACCACACAACCGCCTTGGAGTGAAATTGCGTGCTTGTGGAATACCGTCTCAGTTATGTGCCTGGACTCGTGATTTCCTGTCAGAGGTTGCAGTTCGTAGTAATTGACGGAAAGTCATCGAGTAAAACAGAAGTGATTTCTGGCGTTCCCCAAGGTAGGGTTATAGGCCCTTTGCTGTTCCTTATCTATATAAGTGATTCAGGAGACAATCTGAGCAGCCGTCTTAGGTTGTTTGTAGATGATGGTGTTGTTTATCGCCTAGTAAAGCCATCAGGAGATCAAAACAAACTGAAAAACGATTTAGAAAAGATATCTGAATGGTGCAAAAATTAGCAATTGACCCTAAATAATGAAAAGTGTGAGGTCATCCACGTGAGTATTAAAACGAACCCATTGAACTTCGATTACACGATGAATCAATCTAATTTGAGAGCCGTAAATTCAATCGAACACCTAGGAATTAGAATTGCGAACAATTTAAATTGAAAAGATCACATAGAATATGTTGTGGGGAAGGCAAACCAAAAACTGCGTTTTATTGGCGGAGCACTTAGAAAATTTAACAGATCTACTAAAGAGACTGCTTACACTACGCTTGACATAAAAGTTTTCTGGGTATGGTACCGCGTCATAACATAAACTACTGCTGCTGGAGAAGAACCAACGTTTCGGCCACGGTTAGAGCGGACTTCTTCTGGGTCTAGAGGTGCGTTCTAGCTACGCAGTGTCCTTTATATTTTGTTGTTACTGTTCATTGCGCATGCCATTACGTCAGAATTTTAAAAATTAGTCAGGAAACCGTTCGAGTTCTACTACGTGCCAAGCCACCGAAACACAATCTTAACCGAGAGGAAAGGGCAGCTATCAGGGAACTGAAGAACAACGACGAAATTGTGACATTAACAGCAGACAAAGGCAATGCTACGGTCGTCTTAGAGACTTTGCAGTAAAAAGACAAGATGAAAGAATTATTAAATGATCCCATCTACAAAGAACTAAGGCCGGACCCTACGGCGAAGATAATTCGAAAGGCGCATGCCGCGATTAAGGACTCGAGAATTGATGCTGACACAGCCAAGGGTTTTATTCCCAGAGTACCAGTTTCTCCTAGAATTTACGGTGTTCCAAAGATACATAAGGATAGTTACCCTTTGAGGCCAATAATGAATGGGATCAATTCGCCTACTTACAATTTGGCAAACTATCTAGCCTGCAAACTAAGACGTCTAGTTGGCAAGACGGACTATTATGTGAAGAACTCGACGCACTTTATAGAACGCCTAAAGGGAGAAACAATTTTACCTACGGACATCATGGTCAGCTTTGACGTGAAATCACTATTTACGAACGTGCCAGTAGACGAAACTATCCGCATCCTTCAGGAGCATGTCCCGCCAGACATATGCGACCTGGTTGAGTTGTGCCTGACTTCAACGTACTTCAAATGGCAAGGAAAATACTACGAGCAGACAGACGGCGTAGCAATGGGGTCTGCCCTATCTCCGCTGGCAGCCGACATATTCATGGAAGCATTTGAAGCAACGGCCCTCTGTTCAGCTCCTTGACTCCCACGTTGTTGGTTCAGATACGTGGACGACACGTTCGCTATATGGCCTCATGGTGAAACGGAGCTACACAAGTTCCACGAATATTTGAACAATATGCACGGGAAGATACAGTTCACGCTCGAAGTAGAAAAGAATGGTGCAATCCTATTTCTAGACCTCGAAGTATACAGGAGAACAGAGGACACACTGGGGCGCAGAGTATATCGCAAGCCTACACATACAAACAGGTATCTGCACGCCCAATCCTACTACCACCCAGCGCAGAAGAACTCTGTCATACGTTCTTTGGAAATCCGTGCGCAGCGCCTAAGTGATGCTCAAAACATCACACCTGAGCTTAAAAGGCTACGCACAACGTTTCTAGCCAATGGCTACAGTCATCAGTCTATCAACACAGCCTTGTCAACGAACACAAGTAAGAAAGAAAAGTAAGAAATAGACAAACTGCAGCCAACAGTACGCTTACCTTATGTGAAAAATGTTACGGACTGAAAAGGCAAACACCTTCGCCGCGTTGGAGTGCAGCCTGTCGTCTATAGTGGTAGTAGGATCCATGACGCGCTAGGCTCCACTAAGGACAAGGTGGATGTATTACACACTGCAGGCGTTTACAAGGTGGAATGCGAATGTGGAGAGGCATACATCGTCGAGAATGGTAGGCCAATAGCAACGCGCAATCGGGAACACGAGCGCTATATTCGTCTAGGGCAACACAACAAATCTGCAGTGGCAGAACATCAGCAAGACTGCGGAAATGAAATAAAATTCAGCGAAGCCTGTGTGTTGGCCAAGCAGCCAATTATGACGAAACGCAAACTCAGAGAGGCCGTCAAAATACTTAAACACCATAATAACATGAACAGGGAGGATGGACTCAGGCTTGCCCCATGTTGGCTGCCAGCAATCAGTGCCCAACAGACGGCACTGTCAACACGAGGCACGAGCGCTACCGGCGAGTAACTACCGCCGCGCGGCCGACGCCCAGCCCTTGGTAAACAGCAGCCAACTTCTCATTCGACGGTGACCACCAATCATGGTACATAACACAACAGCCAATAGACAACAGAGGTCACGTTCTCCCTACACCGAAATAATCTGTTAAAATAAAGTTCCCTCTCCTTCTTCCTTAAGTGACCAATGAAACTACCTACCTTTTAAAATTCTGACGTAATGACATGCGCAGTGAATAGTAACAACAAAATATAAAGGACACTGCGTAGCTAGAACGCTCCATTAGACCCAGAAGAAGGCCGCTGCAACCGTGGCCGAAACGTTGGTTTTTCTCCAGCAGCAGTCTTTTTTTTTACATTATGACGCGGTACCATACCCAGAAAATTTTTATGTCGACAGACACTGGCCGCGGAAGCCTACGCAATTATATTACACTACGCTTGTCTGTCATCTTTTGGAATACTGCTTCACAGTCTGACATCCTTCCAAGATAGAATTAACAGAGTACATAGAGAAAGTTCAAAGAAGAGCTGCACGTTTTGTATCGTCCTGAAATAGGGGAGAGAGTGTCACTGACAGGATACAGAATTTGGGATTGACACCATTATAAGAAGGTCGTTTTTTGTTGCGGCAGAATATTCTCATGCAATTTCAATCACCAACTTTCTCTTTCGAATGCGACGATATTTTGTTGACGTTTATCTACATAGGGAGAAATGATCATCAGAATAAAATAAGGGAAATAAGAGTTCGAACGGAAAGATATAGGTGTTCGTTTTTTCCGTGCGCTGTTCGAAACTGGAATAATAGAGAATTATTGTGAAGGTGGTTCGATGAACCCTCTGCCAGGCACTTAAATTTGATTTGCAGAGCAACCATGTAGATTTCTTTCATGGGCAAGTGCTCTACCAACTGAGCTACCCAAGCCCGACTCACGCCCCGTCCTCACAACTTTACTTCCGCCAGTACCTCGTCTCCTACCTTCCAAACTTTGCAGAAGCTCTCCTGCGAACCATGCAAGACTAGCACTCCTGAAAGAAAGGATGCTGCGGAGACATGGCTTAGCCACAGCCTAGCGAATGTTTCCTGAATGAGATTTTCACTCTGCAGCGGAGTGTGCGCTGATATGAACGAAACTTCCTGGCAGATTAAAACTGTGTGCTGGACCGAGACTCGAACTCATTCCAGGATGTGCCTGAAACGCTTAAAGTAAACATCGGGACGATCCGTTGCAAATGATCAAACGCATTTCCTTCCTTGTTCTTCTGCATATGTACACACATCAAAAAAAGTTTTGCACTATCCAGCTTCCCAGAACTCCTGAAAATAGACGTTGACTGTGGATATTGTATCACAGGCACAATTCCTTTCACTAATCAGCGATGTCACTAAATCCGCCCAAAGATGTAAACAACCACGCGTGAGCAGCGCCTATTAGACGGAGGGGGTTCGACAGCCCATCAGTTCCAGTAATTTCACCAGGAAGAAGGTATCTGGCTCGTGTTATCGGTAGTTCAACAATGCCTAGACGGTCAATACCGTGGTTCGACAGCGTCCGCATTGTTACTTTGTACCAGGAAGGGAAGTGTCCAGGCGTCTTGGAGTGAACCAAAGCGATGTTGTTCGGACATGGAGGAGATACAGAGAGACAGGAACTGTCGATGACATGCCTCGCTCAGGCCGCCCAAGGGCTACTACTGCAGTGTATGACCGCTACCTACGGATTATGGCTCGGAGTAACGCCGACAGCAACGCCACCATGTTGAATAATGCTTTTCGTGCAGCCACAGGACGTCGTTTTACTACTCAAGCTGTGCGCAATAGGCTGCATGATGCTCAACTTCACTCCCGAGGTCCATAGCGACGTCCATCTTTGCAACCACGACAATATGCAGCGTGGTACAGATGGGCCCAACATCATGACAAATGGACCGGCCAGGATTGGAATCACGTTCTCTTCACCGATCAGTGTCTCATATGCCTTCAACTAGAGAATGGTCGGAGACGTGTTTGGAGGCAACCCGGTCAGGCTGAACGCCTTAGACACACTGTCCAGCGAGTGCAGCATGGCGGTGGTTCCCTGCTGTTTTGAGGTGGCATTATGTGGGGCAGACGTAAGCCGCTGGTGGTTATGAAAGACGCCGTAACGGCTGTAGGACACGTAAATGCCATCCTTCGACCGGTAGTGCAACGATATCGGCAGCTTATTGGCGATCTCCTGCTTACATGGCAGACGCTCTATCCATCTGAGCCACCGAGGACACAGATGAATAGCGCGACTGCAGCTTTTCCCTGGAATAAATGATGACTAACTGAAACCCTCAGCTGCCAATCACATAATTGAGACGATATTCCATAAGCACGCAATTTTACTACGATCCGCTTGTGTGTCAAAAGCCTTCCAGAAATCTAGGAATACGGAATCGATATGAAATCCCTTGTCAATAGCACTCAGCACTTCATGTGAATAAAGGGCTAGTTGAGTTTCACAGGAACGATGTTCTCTAAACCCATGTTGACTGTGTGTCAATAGACCGTTTCCTTCGAGGTAATTCATAATGATCGAACACAATATATGTTTTAAAATCCTGCTGCATATCGACGTTAACGATATGGGCCTGTAATTTAGAGGATTACTCTTACAACCTTTCTTCAATATTGGTGTGACCTGTGCAACTTTCCAGTATTTCCAACTTCGAGGTTATCGTCATGAATCGCGGTGACTTCATTGTAATTGTTGTCTTTCAATTACTGTGTCATTTCTGTTCTCAGCACAGCGTATTTCTTGCAGTTACTTCGTGTACTATACTGTAGCAGTTCTTTCTAACAAGGGAAACTCCACATCGTACCTCCCTCAGACTTTAGTAGTAAAATGGCCCAGTGGATAGCTCATCAGAAACTGAACACAGATCAAGCATCAAAACAGGGAGAAGGTGTACTGGCTAGTGAATAAAAAGCAAAATAGAAAGAGCGAACGGCTCAAGGACAAGAAATGGAATATAGAGCAGGCCGAAATAGCAGCGGCGCAGTGCATAAGTGGTCACGGTGTTGGACTGTAACCAGTCGAGCCGGGTTCAAAACTCGCTCGTGCCATTTGTTTTTTTTTTTTTCATAAAATTTGAACTGTCCGTTCGGTCGTTGAAATGTTTCTTCTCTTTCTGTAGTCTTCGCAGTTGTCATACTATACATTGGTTATGAAATATGAGTCATGTGGTAAGAATACGTTACCGTCGCAAGTAAATGAAATGTGATGAACAATGAGAGCAGGTGAGACACCACACAGACGTCTCACATAAATGAAAACAACATATAAACGGGTCTGAACTACGTCACAACTAAATTATTCCAGATTCAAAACTTCCGAAACGGAACGCAACTTCAAAAACGTTAAAAACATATGTTTTGACAGAGCACAAGGAAAGCTGTCTGATTGTGAAACTGTTGCGTTCATTTGTTACAGCTTATGTGACAAACTATTATGTTTTCATCATTTCCTTGGGAGCGATCACATTCACATTTACACGAACACCTAAATTCGGGAAGGAGGCATGCGTCACTCACTTACCAGGCGTACAAATTAGATGCGTCGATAACAGATTCCTATAATATGACTCATGTACTCTCACTAATGTCATGTATGACTCACCAGAAGTTTTCCTGTGGAGGATTTGGTTGACTTGTCGCCTTGTCATTAAACATTTACGGTTCCTATTCGAAATCCAATTCCATTCGGCTGCTAATAGAGTAGTTGTGTAGAATCAAATGTCATTACAGGTCCCTACCTTACACCTTGCTGTACACCACGCCACACACACAAATTTTAATACAGCGGAGAAAAGGAGGGAGGTGCGAACTCGGATCGCCCGCTTGGCAGAAAAACACCGTGACCACTTATTTATGGCGCCGCTACTCTTTCGGCCTCATCCGTAGCTCACGGTCTAGGGGCTAGCGTTGCTGCCTCTGGATCACGGCGTCCCGGGTTCGATTCCCGGAGGGGCAGCCGACACGGTAGCTCAGCGTCTTCGATCAGAGGGTTAGCTACCCTCTGTAACAAAAAAACTGAGTGAACAGATCAACGGAGAACCTAAATGGGTGTCATCGAACGTCCGCCTCTAACAGATTCACCGAACACTATAGAACAAAGTGAGAACAAACAAAAAAAGAGGGATTGCAGATTTTTTTCTGGCCGGGGACTGGGTGTTTGTGTTGTTCCCATCATTTCATCATAATCCTCATTCGTGGTGAACATGGCTAAAATTGGACTGTGTAAAGATTGGAGCATTGTATGGGCGCTGATGACCGCGCAGTTGAGCGCCCCACAAACCAAACATCATCATCATCATCATCTTTCGGCCTTATCAATATTGCACTTCTAGTCGTTGGGCCGTTCATTGTTTCTACTTTGCTTTTTTTTCATAGTTCAGTAAACCTTCTTCCAGTTTTCGTGCTTTTTCTGGAGCTTTATACGAACGTGAAGGATGTATTGAGGAACAGTAGAAAAAAGGAGTAGAATCGTCTCTGATTTGGAGCTAAAGGTGAATTGTGAAGGTCAGAGTGGCTGATCTGATTCTTAATGAAGAGGTACGGCATGGAATTGGCGAGAAAAATTAACGTCAGAACTTGAATAAAAGAAAGGATCAGTTGATCGGAAACATTCTGAGGCTTGAAGGAGTCGTCAGTTCGGTAATGCGTGGAAGTGTGGCGGGTAAAATTTGTAGAGGAAGACCAAGCATTTATTATAGTAAGTGGATTCAAGTGTTTGTAGGTTTCAGTAGCGTAGACCGTGTATACTTTGACCAACGTGGTTACTTCGAATGGTTCAAATGGCTCTGAGCACTATGATACTTAACATCTGAGGTCATCAGTCCCCTAGACTTAGAACTACTTAAACCTAACTAACCTGAGGACATCACACACATCCATGTCCGAGGCAGGATTCGAACCTGCGACCGTAGCAGCAGCGCGGATCTGGACTGAAGCGCCTAGGACCGCTCGGCCACAGCGGCCGGCGTGGTTACTTCGACCACTCAGACGCCAAAAGTTATTCAACTGTCTACTGGCTCTCATTTGGAATCTTAGTATATTCTGTTTGGTGTTAAAGTTCCATCAATACACTCTAAAAGGCGCCGTGTAATGAGAATGTTCTTGCGCTAAAGTTCGTCAACGTATTGCAACTGAAACGTCCCCTTTGAACAATTATACATGACTGTGCTTAAACTGACACACAATATTTTGTTAGCGCAACGCAATCTGACTTTCAAAATTCCCTACAAAAGAATGGCCCTGACTAACATTAAACTATACCTTTCACAAATCACTTACCTCACAAAAATCTTCGCTGCTCAAGCTACTGCAATACAGCGAGCGCCACTACTGCCAGCTAAATAAAAGATTCAAACTATGGAAGGCACTAACTACTGATAGGGCTAGTTAGCAAATGAAAGATATTAGTAGAGAACAAACAATGTATTTACCTTGATATCATCATATATAAATATAGCAGTTCATGACAAATTACAAATCTCCGCCATCGGGCTATGTAAGTAGGCTGTTTATGTTTTCTTATTGGCAACGTTACGTAGCGCTCAATATGAAAATCACTGGCTGTGCTGTGTGCAGTCTGTGGCTGCTTTGCATTGTTGCAATACTCGCCATTGTAGTGTTAGGCAGCTGGCTGTGAACAGCGCGTAGCGTTGCGCAGTTGGAGGTGAGCCGCCAGCAGTGGTGGATGTGGGGAGAGAGATGGCGGAGATTTGTAATTTGTCATGAACTGCTATATTTATATATGATGATATCAAGGTAAATACATTGTTTGTTCTCTACTAATATCTTTCATTTGCTAACTATCCCTATCAGTAGTTAGTGCCTTCCATAGAGCTGGCAGTAGTGGCGCTCGCTGTATTGCAGTAGCTTGAGCAGCGAAGATTTTTGTGAGGTAAGTGATTTGTGAAAGGTATAGTTTAATGTTAGTCAGGGCCATTCTTTTGTAGGGAATTTTGAAAGTCAGATTGCGTTGCGCTAACAAAATATTGTGTGTCAGTTTAAGCACAGTCATGTATAATTGTTCAAAGGGGACGTTTCACAACTTGCAATTTTATACGAAAAGGTGTATTAAAATCTGGTTGTGCAAAATCCACCGACATCATTTAACTGCAAAGCCATCGGTGTTTTCAACTATATCACGTACGTTGTTCGATTCATTCTCAAAACATACCACAGATTAGTCTTTTGTTCACATGTATATATCTGCTGGTATATCACGATTTATGAGGTCAGGTGCACGATTTCTCTGTTTTGGAGTTACTTTCAGCCTGGTCATTGTTAGTAAGAAATACAAACATTAACCTTCCGTATACAGACGAAGTCTCATTTGTTTTTGTTAATTTGCCTACAACTAAGAAAAACAAATGACAGTCATACGAGGGTTGCCCAGAAAGTAAGTTCCGATCGGTCGCGAAATGGAAATGACTGGGAAAAATCCGGTAAAGTTTTGTACAGATGTGTTGGGCAGTGTCTCTAGTATGCCCATCGATCGTGTCGCGTCGATCTTTTCAGTTCTGAGTGAACAGTGAGCACGTGAAGATGCGTAGGCAATAGCGTCTCCCGCCAAGTATGAGGGCCTGGTTAGAGATTTCGCCTATGTGACGCAGCCCACATAACACAACTATCGAGCAATTCCTTCTTCATGCCAATTCTCGGCCGCACACTGCAGGGGCAATGAAGACGCTCCTGCAGCGTTTCTGATGGTAAGTGTTTGATCACCCACAGTACAGCCCGTAATTGGCTCCCTCTGAATCTCATCTCTGCTCACAGAAACCGCTGGCTATGAAGACAAAATTTTTCCACAGACAACGAGCTGCAGATCAGTGCAGATAACTGGCCGAAAGCACAGGTGGCTGCTTTCTATGACGAGGATATTGGAAAGTTGATACGAGACTACGACAAAACTCGAAGTTGGAGCGGCAACTATGTAGAGCAGTAGGTGGAAGGTCTACCTAACCGTTGCAAATAAAACCTTTCTGGTTTTCACTGTGGTTTCCATTTCGCGACCGATCGGAACTTACTTTCTGGACAACTCTCGTATATCGTTCAAATTGCAAGCTGTTATGGTTGAGGCAGTGATTCAGGTATAACATATTATGTCAAATATTTTCAAAAACAAGCAATCAATTTTGTTTGGCAACGAGTGGCAGATAACGTCTGAGTAAGTGAACAATGAATAACCTTAGCTCTAGCTGCATCGGATGTTTTGAAACGAGGCTTTAAGATGGGTGAAATTTAAGGTATTATACTCAACTAAATTTGGAGTTATATCTGTGGTACTGCATCCTGGCACCTTTCATTATATTTGTAATTTTTATAATGGACGATAGTGATTGATTTATGTGCCGTTTTTCTTTTATGTAGCTTAATGAAGTATTTAAGAAAATTTTAGATTAATATACAGGGTGTTAGTGTAAGAGATTGCAAAAATTTAACAGGACAAAGACGGTGCTTCACTGAACAATTCGAGGAAGGGGACCTGGGGTCGGAGAAGCCATCTTAAGGAGATAATGGGAATAAAATCACATTATTACGTACTTTTTTATTTACATTAGTTAACTGCAAATACAGTCATTGACATAATGAACGTACCATTTATGCTGAAACATACAAAATATGCTGAAACTGAAGGCCATCACCATGAATGCAAACATGACATAGACGTAGGCAAACAAGATCTTGACGCATCTTGACAAATATTCCTGGTGTGTTTAGAATCAAATCACAGACAGCTACAATTCTGAAAACTAAATTCCACCTCCATATCCACTGTGGTCTCTTACATAAGTGACTTTATGTATCCCCGTAGGAATTATCAAGGGGATTCAGGTCAGGTGACCTCGCAGGCCATGGAATGGGACCTCCCCTTCCAATCCAGTGACCAGGAGATACTGTATCGGTACTGCTCCATTTTATTGTACTGTAACTCTGTGAATAGCAGTGAGTAATGATAAGGTCTGTCGTTGATTACTGGGACAATGTAAATACGATACAACAAAGCCACTTTATGTTCAAGAAAAGTAAACAAAACCTGCGTTATGATATCCTGGTAATCAAGCTCGTCCTACTTGTTTCCTTGTAGGAAATAAAGAATGTGCATGTGAATAAACAGCACAGTACTTTAAACCTGTATGCATTTTGGTTGTAAATAAGCTGCTAGATAAAGCGGTAGACAAGTTTACTTCCATATCTCCTTAAGCTGGCTTCTCCAACCCCAGATTCCCTACCTCAAATTGTTCAGTGGAGCATCCTCTACGTCGCTTTACATCTTTGTACACTCTTATGAACACAAGCTGTATTTATGAGTGGTCAATTTTTCATTGTGTTTTTGATTATCTATATCCGGACCCCACTCCAGCTACGGCCGGGTCTGGGTGCTGACGAGTCCTCTTCTTTTGGCTCGGTCCTCCTACCACTTTTCTTCCACCACTTGCTGCCAGGTCACATCTCTCCTTTCAACAGATATTCTCACTCCCATTTTCCACCGTGTTCTTGGGCACCCTCTGGGTCTTTTCCCATCCATCTGTAGTTCTTCCATAATTTTGGGGAGTCTCTGCCCATGCATCCTCTTAACATGCCCATATCATCTTAAAGGGGGTAGGACGTCAAACGGGCCGACTTGGAGCAGGAGAGGCATCACAGGACATTTTAATTTCCACTGTCTATATTTTTACAAATAAATTCATAAAACATTGTCAGCATCACCAGGAAGGATTACGGATTCACACTAATTGCAGTGGAAGATCGGAGACATAACAAAATAAAATTTTTTTTACGTGTGAAATTTCTTCATTCTTTCACTTACTAATGGCTCCATTTGTTGCTATAGGTACACTTTTCTTCCTAAGTTAGAGAGATTCTTCGATGAATTTTGCACAGCATACAAACCATACTTACAGGTGTATGAAACACTAGAATTTATTTAATTTATGAAAAAATGAATGAGCTGTTATATTTTAAACTTCATGTTTAGAAAAAACACAAATTTTCTAGTTAAGTACCTCAATTTTTACCACAGTTTTTAATAGATTTGTAAAATTCTAGCCAGCCGTGCGGTTCTAGGCGCTACAGCCTGGAGCCGAGCGACCGCTACGGTCGCAGGTTCGAATACTGCCTCGGGCATGGATGTGTGTGATGTCCTTGGGTTAGTTAGGTTTAATTAGTTCTAAGTTCTAGGCGACTGATGACCTCACAAGTTAAGTCGCATAGTGCTCAGAGCCATTTGAACCATTTTTTGTAAAATTCTAGAGTTTCACACACCTTTGAGTATGGTTTGTATGCTGTGCAAAATTCATCGAAGAATCTCTGTTACTTATGAAGAAAAGCGTACCTATAGTAACAAATGCTGCCATTAGTAAGGGAAAAAAATGATGAAATTTCACATATAAAAAAAATTATTTTGTTATGTTTTAGAACTTCCACTGCTGTGAGTGTAAATTTTGAATCCTTCCTGGTCATGCTGACAATGTTTTATGAATTTATTTGTAAAAGTATAGACAGTGGAAATTAAAATGTCCTGTGATGCCTCTCCTGCTCCTACCCCTCTTTTTCAATTTCTTCTCTCATACTTTCTTGTTTAAGGTCCTTTCTAATCTCTACATTCCTTACTCTGTCCATTCTTGTTTTTCCCTTAACTGCCCTGAGAAATTTCATTTGCCCTGCTTGCTGTCTGCTCCAGTCCCTTTCTGTCATTGTTCACATTTCTCCACCATAGCTGACAATAGGAAAGTAATAATTCTTATAAGGAGTTTTGCTTTTTCTGAACCTTCCTTATTCCAGATCAGGTGTTTTATTATTTGGTAGAAATTGCCTCCCTTCTGTAACCTCCTATTAATTTCGTTAGTTATTCTTCCATCCCTAGATATTTCACTCCTTAAATAAGTGAAACTTTCTACCACTTTGAGGGGTTCTCCATTCAAGGTGATATTTCCGTTGATCCCTTTCTCTCTTCCAAATACCATTACTTCACTCTTATCTTTTTGATAGTATTGACCACAAATGGAATGGTAGCTGGCAGTTTTGACGGAAGTATAGGCCGGTCATTGTACCCCCAAATCCATACTAACTTTGACCACCTACAATTTTATCCATTACTTCCTGTGAATTTTAGAAAATGTTTTGCACTAATTAGTATGTAATCTACGCTGGCGTAAGCTGTCGCCAGCACTTCGATCGGAAAAGAGGCTGTGAGAAGATCGATAGTAGGCACCGGAGCAAGCGAGCCTGTCAGGAGAGAGACCAGAGACATACTCACCAGAAACGCGCCGCCAACGCCCTCTCGATCTCCAGCATTTAGATCACCGCCGCGGACTGGAGGACCCAGTCAGTCATGCAGTGAGTCAACGATTCGAGTCATCAGTCGCAGCCCAGAGGGAGTCGCAGTTCTCAGCCTCTAGCTCAGAGTCAGTCAGTACCACGCGACCAAAGTAGTGTATGCATAGCGGACTTGCCGGCAGCTGATGACCGCGCAGTTGGGCGCCCCACAAACCAAACATCATCATCATAGCGGACTTGTACACTGTGTGATCGAAAGTATCCGGACACTCCAAAAAACATACGTTTTTCACATAAAGTGCATTGTGCTGCCACCTACTGCCAGGCACTCCATATCAGCGACCTCAGTAGTCATTAGACATCGTGAGAAGCAGAATGGGGTGCTCCGCAGAACTCACGGATTTCGAACGTGGTCAGGTGATTGGGTGTCACTTTTCTCATACGTCTGTATGTGAGATTTCCACACTCCTAAACATCCCTAGGTCCACTGTTTCCGATGTGATAGTCGAGTGGAAACATGAAGGAACACGTACAGCACAAAAGCGTACAGGCCGACCTCTTCTGTTGACTGACGGAAATCGCCGACAGTTGAAGAGGGTCGTAATGTGTAATAGGCAGACATCTATCCAGACCATCACACAGGAATTCCAGACTGCATCAGGATCTACTGCAAGTACTGTGACAGTTACGCGAGAGATGGGAAAACTTGGATTTCATAACCAACACGTCTACATCTACATCTACATGACTACTCTGCAATTCACATTTAAGTGCTTGGCAGAGGGTTCATCGAACCACAATCATACTATATCCCTACCATTTCACTCCCGAACAGCGCGCGGGAAAAACGAACACCTAAACCTTTCTGTTCGAGCTTTAATTTCTCTTATTTTATTTTGATGATCATTCCTACCTATGTAGGTTGGGCTCAACAAAATATTTTCGCATTCGGAAGAGAAAGTTGGTGACTGAAATTTCGTAAATAGATCTCACCGCGACGAAAAACGTTTTTGCTTTAATGACTTCCATCCCAATTCGCGTATCATATCTGCCACACTCTCTCCCCTATTACGTGATAATACAATACGAGCTGCCCTTTTTTGCACCCTTTCGATGTCCTCCGTCAATCCCACCTGGTAAGGATCCCACACCGCGCAGCAATATTCTAACAGAGGACGAACGAGTGTAGTGTAAGCTGTCTCTTTAGTGGACTTGTTGCATCTTCTAAGTGTCCTGCCAATGAAAGGCAACCTTTGGCTCGCCTTCCCCATACGTCTGTATGCGAGATTTCCACACTCCTAAACATCCCTAGGTCCACTGTTTCCGATGTGATAGTCGAGTGGAAACGTGGAGGAACACGTACAGCACAAAAGCGTACAGGCCGACCTCACACAGGTAAATGAGAAACGACGACTCGCTTGGTGTAAGGAGTGTAAACATTGAACGACTGAACAGTGGAAAAACGTTTTGTGGAGTGACGAATCACGGTACACAATGTGGCGATCCTATTGCAGGGTGTAGGTATGGCGAATGCCCGGTGAACGTCATCTGCCCGCGTATATAGTGCCAAAAGTAAAAATCGGAGGCGGCAGTGTTATGATGTGGTCGTGTTTTTCATGGAGGGGGCCTCCACCCCTTGTTTTTTTTTTGCGTGGCACTATCACACAGGTCCAAATTGACGTTTTTAGCACCTTCTTGCTTCCCACTGTTGAAGAGCAATTCGGGGATGCAGACATCATCTTTCAACACGACCGAGCACCTGTTCGTAATGCACGGCCTGTGGCGGAATGGTTACAAGATAATAACATTCCTGTAATGGACTGGCCTGCACAGAGTCCTGACCTGAATCCTATAGAACACCCTTGGGATGTTTTGGAACGTCGACTTCGTGCCACACCTCACCGACTGACATCGATACCTCTCCTCAGTGCAGCACTCCGTGAAGAATGGGCTGCCATTCCCCAAGAAACCCTCCAGCACCTAATCGAACTCATTCCTGCGAGAATGGAAGCTGTCATCAAGGCTAATGGTGGGCGAGCACCATACTGAACTCCAGCATTACCGATGAAGGGCGCGGCGAACATGTAAGTCATTTTCAGCCAGGTGTCCGGATACTTTTGATCACAAAGTGTACTTCACCAGCAAGGACTATTACGTAGACCTTGTACTACAGAGACTAGATTAAGATAAGAACTTTCTGTTCTGATTAATAAACGAACCTATCAATAAATGCGTGCAGTGTGTTATAGAAGAGGGTACCGGCCACAAAACAACATACTCTCCTTGCTTTCCGTGGTACAGCTCTACACTGGAAACGAGACGACACAAAACAATCCTTTCATACAAGTCAATGTATTCACTAACATAAACATCGCAGAAGCTAAAAAAAAACAGCCATGATACATTTCAATCTGAAAACTGGTCAAGGTGTGCCCTGTGTACTGTAGTTGTGCAGAGATAGAGAGGACCAATTAGCGTCGAAAGAAGTTGGAACTTGATTTATTTCCAAAGAATATTCTTAACAATTTATTTTATTTACTAGCGATTCATCAAGAACATTAACACATTCAATCACACTATGTAAGCATGGAAGTAGTTGCCAGGGAGTAACTGATGAAATCATAACCAAATTCCTTTTAACAAATGGGAATTTTATTCACTTTTATTCACTTTTTAAAAGAAACAAATTTAAAATTATAATCAGAAAGCACCCTCTAAACATCAAAGTTACAATTTATTCAGCGGCAGAAAGAAACAAGTTTTGACTGTATGATCTTTCGGCCAAAGAAATCTTGCCGCTCCCTTTTGACACGGCCCGTAGTTACGACCGCTCAAACAGCCTCTGAAAGACTACACTGGTGCAAATCTGCAACACACCAGATAACTTTAAACTAAGAGTTTTAACAATTGACACAAGCACGCAAACTATGCACGCCCCGTAGGAGGGATGGAAATGGTACAAAACACTAACAATTAAAATGTGCAATTCGATTTTAATTTCTAAGAATAGTTTTACGGTGAAAGGGTGGCAACTTTATATATTAAAATGATCATTTAAATAAAAGCCCATGAAAAGCAATCTTATATAAAATTCTACAAGGTTGGCCAAACAATAGTTAAAATGCTCTACAGTGCACAGATACCACCTCTCAAGATCATAGGCAATAATATCAAAGTTTCCAAAGATCAAAATATATTTCAGGTATTAGGCCGTTACACCCCAAGCAATAAATTCGTTAATACACCAAATCCGACAAACATGACAGAGGCAGCAACTAAAGTACGGTAGATTGATAGGGAGATTACAGAACAACCCGAACCGCAGGTTGCTCTAACCCGCCCCTACTCCACAAGGGAAAACCGGACCACTCAATTATTAAACAACCTCCTCCCCGTGGGTGGACAAACGGAGAAGAATGGTGGGACGACCCCAAAGCAAAACGGCTGGTGACCTCACCAAGAAAACAAGTAGAATTTAACAAGAGTAAATCAAACAACATATCACCAATCACTTAACTTCTAATAAATTGCGATTTCTGGAGAAGACCTGGTGCAGCACCCCCAAATCGCTATCCGGAAACGTCCACTGACAGCCACTTTAACGGACGCAGGAAGGCGCGTCGATCTCCCGTCTCATGGCGTCGCAGCTCGCACCGGCTAGACTGATGTCGTGGGTTGTCTCCTGTTGCTCTCGTGTCGACCGCGAAGTCACTACCCCTCGCTATACGCCGCGGCCCACTGGATTCACGTGACGACCTCACATGCGCCGACGCTCAAGACGGACAAGTCATCTTGTGTCTCAGTGCGCGACCGACCAACCGATCGACCCAACCGCCAATGACCATTGCCTGAGCAAACTCGAGCAGACTGGCGGCCTAACGCGCAGACTCAGATGCAGGAACTAAGCCCCGACCAGGCGACCACTCGCCGAGTTCTCTTACTGGCGGAGTGGAAAGGTTCTCATTTTGCCGGCTTTAAAGGTTGATCTGAACAACAGGCATACTAGCACTCCAAACGACAGACAGACACTAACTGCCTAACAAATGGCGAGTTTTTTTTTTCCTTTACTGAATTTCAATTCCCCCCGAAGGGGGCGGGCTGGCAGCAGCTTAGTACGCTGCTCTACAGCCTACAGACTTTTTAAAAACGGAAGAAGAAAAGAAACAAGAAAAACAGGCGATATAACGGTAACTTAAAGTGTAAAATGGCGGAAAATTGTGGCAAATTAAAACAGAAAGCAAAGGGGGTTGGCAATGTTAATAAAATACACAGGAATCAGACAAGTAACATAGTAGACACACAATTAAAAAACATGGCGGCAGTCTGGTTTCTGTTCGCAAGAGATAAAAAAATCACACCCAGCGACAGTATGATGGCCGTTCGCAACACTTCCGAAAAGACACACAACATGGAACACTCACTGTAAAACTCACGATAAAATGCTGCACGAAAATGCCGGCACAAAGATGACACTCCCTAGCCAAGGGCAGATGGGGGTGGGGGAGGACCCGGAGGAGGGGAAAAACAAGGAGGGAGGAGAGGAAAAAACGAAAAGGGGGGTGGGGAACCAAAGGAGGGAGATGACTCATAAGGGGGGAGAGGGGCAGGGTAGACACGACAGGGAATGAGAGGAGGCAGAGGAGGGAAATGCAAAATGACTCGGGGGAGAGAAGGGGGCAGAGAGAGGGGAGGTGGGGAAAAAAGAGGATGGAAGGGGGGGAGAGGGAGCCCGGGAAAAGGACAGAGGAAAGGAGGGGGTTGAGGATCAGAGTTGATAGGAGGGATAAATGGAGGGAGAGAGGGCATCATCCGGGAGGGGGAGTTGATGGAAGCCAACTTGGGAAAGGAGATGAAGGGTGTAGAGACGGAGGGTAGGGGGGACACAACAGTGAAGACGTGGCAGGGGGCGGGGATGGGAGAGGAGAGGAGCAATCAGGGGGTGAGGGGGATCAAGGCGGCGGGAGGTGTAGAGTATGCAGATATGTTCGAGGAATAGGAGCAGATGGGGGAAAGGAATGAGTTCATAGAGGATCCGCTTGGGGGACGGAAGGCGTGTACGGAAGCCGAGGCGGAGTGGACTGGCGAGCTCATATCGGCCCCTTAAATGCACGTGAACAGGCAACCTTTCCCCTTTTCCACCAGTGGGAGACACCAAAGCTCCGATTTCCACAGTGGCGCCACCGCCAGAAACGGAGGGCGACTGCTTCACACTACGCGCTGAGGCGCGCTCTACAAAACAGCAATTTTTACCACGGCTCAGAGGTATTAATGTACACTCCGGGCTCGAAAGCACGAAAACAACAGCAGTGTGTGACAGCGTGTACTGACTGCGTTACGGGATTGAATTGGCAAGTTGGAGGCCGCTGCGGTGCAGTATGAGTGGATGAGCAGCAGGTTTGCGGGCGCCGGCGTGCAGAAGGTCGTCCGGAGGGCAGCGGAGGAGGCGAACCGAGGCGGCGATCAATGAGTGACGGCGGAGGGTCAGGGCGACACCACACCACACCAACAGCAGCTCAGGCGGCGGGGATGGAGCGGAGTACAGCGGCACCGGCGAGCCGTAGGACGTGCCGGAATTTCCTGCATCACTGCGAAAAAAAATTGAGCACACGCACACCTGCCAGCATCGCAAAACGCGGCATGCACTGAGGTGACAAAAGTCGTGAGATAACTCCCAGTATCGTGTCGGACTTCCTTTTGCTCGGCGTACTGATGCTATAACTCAAGTCGTTGGAAGTCCCCTGCAGAAACATTGAGCCATGCTGCCTCTGCAGCCGTCCGTAGTTGCGAAAGTGTATCCAGCGCAGGATCTTGTTCGCATAAGTAACCTTGCAAGTATGTCCCATGAATGTTCTATGGGACACATGTAGGGCGATCTGAGTAGTCAAATCGTTCGCTCAAATTGTCCTCAATGTTCTTCAAACCAATCGTGAACAACTGTGGCCGGTGACATGATATCGTTGTTTGAAAATATGAAATGAATGGCTGCAAATGGACTCCAAGTAACAGAACATAACCATTTACAAACAATGGTAGGTTCAATTGGACCAGACAGCCCAACGTATTACATGTAAACACAGCCCACACCATTATGCAGCCACCACCAGTTTGCAAAGTGCCTTCTTGACAACCCCACCACCAGCTCTTACCAACTGAAATCGGGACTCATCTGACCAGGCCACGGTTTTCCAGTCGTCTAGGGTCCAACGGATACGGTCATGAGCTCACGACAGGCGCTTGTACCGGTACATCCTCCTCTAGCACTACATCTACATCTGCATCTACATTTATACTCCGCAAGCCACCCAACGGTGTATGACGGATGGCACTTTACGTGCCACTGTCATTACCTCCTTTTCCTGTTCCAGTCGCGTATGGTTCGCGGGAAGAACGACTGCCGGAAAGCCTCCGTGTGCGCTCGAATCTCTCTAATTTTACATTCGTGATCTCGTCGGGAGGTATAGGTAGGGGGAAGCAATATATTCGATACCTCATCCAGAAACGCACCCTCTCGAAACCTGGACAGCAAGCTACACCGCGATGCAGAGCGCCTCTCTTGCAGAGTCTGCCACTTGAGTTTGCTAAACATCTCCGTAACGCTATCACGGTTACCAAATAACCCTGTGACGAAACGCGCCGCTCTTCTTTGGATCTTCTCTACCTCCTCTGTCAACCCGAGCTGGTACGGATCCCACACTGATGAGCAATACTCAAGTATAGGTCGAACGAGTGTTTTGTAAGCCACCTCCATTGTTGTTGGACTACATTTTCTAAGGACTCTCCCAATGAATCTCGACCTGGCACCCGCCTTACCAACAATTAATTTTATATGATCATTCCACTTCAAATCATTCCGTACGCATACTCCCAGATATTTTACAGAAGTAACTGCTACCAGTGTTTGTTCCGATATCATATAATCATACAACGGATCCTTCTTTCTATGTATTCGCAATACATTAAATTTGTCTATGTTAAGGGTCAGTTGCCACTCCCTGCACCAAGTGCCTATCCGCTGCAGATCTTCCTGGATTTCGCTGCTATTTTCTAATGCTGCAACTTCTCTGTAAACTACACCATTATCCGCGAAAAACAGCATGGAACTTCCGACACTATCTATTAGGTCATTTATATATATATTACTTTCCCTCAACAGTAGTTATCGATACCAGTATTATTTTTCGACTTTTGAAGAGGTCAATATTATCTCAATTGCTTTTCTGAAAACTTTCATGTAATCTTATACACAGTATGTTACATTTCAAGCCAAAATTTATGAAAAGGAATTACTTTATAAAAAGTTTTAGTCTCGATGTTATATTCGATAGGTACTAAGTTCTGAATATATAGTGAAAACAAATTTTTTTTTTGAAACATTTCAAATTACGAACTATTGGCACACTTAAAATTTCTATTATTAATTACGCAATACTCTACTGGTTACTATGTTTATTTATAGATTCATTTGTGAAATAATAATCGAAAGTAATAATGTAACAGAAACTAGTAGACATTCATTTGTTAACAAAAATTGTAAACCCTTTGGAATATCGTTATTTCTGCAGACAATGAGAGTCGTAAGCATGCATCTGGTGTGATCAGACGTTCACTACTGGCCATTAAAATTGCTACACCAAGAGCAAATGCAGGTGATAAACGGGTATTCATTGGACAAATATATTAGACTAGAACTGAAATACGATTACATTTTCACGCAATTTGGGTGCATAGATCCTGCGAAATCAGCACCCAGAACAATCAGCTCTGCCCCTAATAACGGTCTTGATACGCCTGGGCACTGAGTCAAACACAGCTTGGATGGCGTGTACAGGTACAGCTGCCCATGCAGCTTCAACACGATACCACAGATCATCAAGAGTAGTAACTGGCGTATTGTGACGAGCCAGATACTCGGTCACCATTGACCAGACGTTTCCAATTGGTGAGAGATCTGGAGAATGTGCTGGCCAGGGCAGCAGTCGAATATTTTCTGTATCCAGAAAGGCCCGTACAGGACCTGCAACATGCGGTCGTGCATTATCCTGCTGAAATGTAGGGTTTCGCAGGGATCGAATGAAGGGTAGAGCCACGGGTCGTAACACATCTGAAATGTAACGTCCACTGTTCAAAGTGCCGTCAATGCGAACAAGAGGTGACCGAGACGTGTAAACAATGGCACCCCATACCATCACGCCAGGTGATACACCAGTATTGCGTTGACGAATACACGCTTCCAGCGTGCTTTCACCGCGATGTCGCCAAACATGGATGCGACCATCATGATGCTGTAAACAGAACCTGGATTCATACGAAAAAACGACGTTTTGCCATTCGTGCACACAGGTTCGTCGTTGAGTACCTGATTTGGAGCAGACTGTCTGAATAGTCGAGGAGAGGTGCAACCATCATCGGAGACATACTCCGCGAAAACAACCCAGCAGCGTCAAGGGTAACCGCAGCCATGGTCTCCGAGCTGATAGTCCATGCTGCTGCAAACGTCGTCGAACTGTTTGTGCTGATGCTTGTTGTCTTGCAAACGTCCCCATCTGTTGACTAAGGGATCGAGACGTGGCTGCACGATCCGTTACAGCCATGTGGATAAGATGCCTGTCATCTCGACTGCTAGTGATACGAGGCCGTTGGGATCCAGAACGGCATTCCGTATTACCCTCTTTTTTTTTTCTTTATTGTATTTCAATTCCCCATTGGGGCGGGCTGGTAGCAACATAGGCGCTGCTCTTCAGCCGAAAGACATAGAACAAAACAATAGAAGACATTTAAAAACAGCAAAGGAGAGAATAAGGTAAACATAGATATAAAAAAAGGGGAACATCATGGAAGGCAATAGACAAAAAACGGGGTGACTGTAAAATGGAGATAAAAAACTGTTTAAAAGTAGCACACACAAAAAGCCACACACTGTGATGGTTAAAAGAACACAAGGCACAGTACGACAGGAGCATAAAGGTAGCGACAGATGGCATAGCACATAACGTAACACTGACGGCGAACCTCAAGGCAGTACACAATTAGAATCACACCTCTTGACGCACACGAGAAACAGCACTAAACACAACACTGATGTGGCACACTGATGATGATCAGTACAGAGGATCTGCCAGGCGCTAGGAGATGAGGGAGACCTGAAGAAGGGAGGGAGGGGATGAGATGGGGGAGGGGAGCGGGGGGTGCGAGGAAGAGGGCCAGGTAGGGAGGGATGTGGGAAGGAGAGAGGCAAGTATGGGGTGCAGGGTCTCAGGGGAGGGGGGGGACGGAGGAAAATCCGCTCTGGGGGAAGGAGGAAAGAGGAAAACAGACCCTGGGGAGGGGGGGGGGGGAAACAAGGCCAGGTTATAGTTGGAAGGAAGGGTAGATGTCACGGCAAAGTTCGTCATCTGGGAGGGGGAGGCATTGGAAATTGCCCTGATGAAGGAGATGGAGGGTGTGGAGGTGGAGAGAGGGAGGGATACAGCAATAGAGGCACAGCAACGGGCGGGGTGTGGAGAGGAAGGAGGAAACCAGAGGGTGGAGGGGATCAAGCCTGCGAACAATGTAAAGGATGCGGAGATGTTGGAGGAACAGGAGGAGGTGGGGGAAGGGGATCAGTTTATACAGGAGCTGTGTGGGGGAAGGAAGGCGGATACGGAAGGCAAGGCAGAGCACATGGCGTTCAAGGATTTGGAGGGCCTTGTAAAAGCGGGTAGGGGCGGAGATCCAGGCGACGCTGGCATAACAGAGGATAGGATGGATGAGGGATTTGTAGGTGTGGAGGATGGTAGAAGGATGCAATCCCCATATCCGGCCAGACAGTAGTTTCAGCAGGCGGAGGCGGGAATGGGCTTTCTGCTGGATGGTCAGGAGATGAGGGGTCCAGGTGAGGAGTCAGTCAAGGGTGAGGCCAAGGTATTTCAGGGTGGGGGTGAGGTGGATAGGACGACCATAAAGGGTGAGGTAGAAATCATGGAGGCGAAAGGAGCAAGTGGTGCGGCCTATGATGATTGCCTGGGTTTTGGAGGGGTTGAGATGGAGGAACCACTGGTTACACCAAGTGGTGAACTGGTTAAGGTGGGTTTGGAGGGTACGTTGAGACCGTTGAAGGGTAGGATAAAGAGCCAGGAAGGCGGTGTCATCAGCATATTGGAGAAGGTGGACTGGTGGGGGTGGCTTGGGCATATCAGCTGTATACAAGAGATAAAGGAGAGGGGTGAGGACAGAACCCTGGGGGACGCCAGCCGTGGGAAAAAAGATACGGGAGTTGGTGTTGTGGAGGGTGACATAGGAAGGACGGTGCGAGAGGAAGGAAGCGACCAGACGGACAAAATTGATAGGCAGGGCGTAGATTTGGAGTTTAAAGAGGAGACCGGGATGCCATACACGGTCATAGGCATTTTGGAGGTCAAGGGAAACAAAAATGGCGGAGTGACGGGAGTTGAGCTGGAGGGACAGAAGGTGAACAAGGTTGAGGAGTTGGTCGTCAGCAGAGAAGGAGGGTCGGAAGCCACACTGGGTAAGGGGGAGGAGGTGGTGTTGAGCAAGGTGCTGATGGATACGGTGGGAGAGGATGGATTCAAGGACCTTACTGAAGACGGAGATGAGGCAGATGGGACGATAGGAAGAGGCGGCAGAAGGGGGTTTGTTGGGTTTGAGGAATAAGAGGACGCGGGAGGTCTTCCACAGGTCAGGGTAGAAGCCAGTAGAGAGGACGACATTATAGAGATGGGCGAGGACAGTTAGGAATAGGGGCTTTCGCGAAGGTGACGGTAGGTGACACAGTCGTGACCAGGGACCGTGTTGCGTTTGGACCGGAGGATAAGTTTAATGTCTTGTGCTGTGATGGGAGTGTTTACGTCGGAGGGGGGCAACTGCCCCAAGTACTGGAGACTAGGATGAAGTGGAGCGACCGAGGTATCGGCACGTTCCATGACTGTGGGGAAAAGAGCATAATCAAAGTGGGGATCATTGGGGATGGAGAAGACCTCGGAAAGGTGGGAAGCGAAGTGGTTGGCATTACTGAGGTTGTTAGGAAGGGGGCGATCGTTATGGAGAAGGGGGTAGTGGGGAGCGGAAAGGGAACCAGTAAGACGATGGAAGGCGGCGTATTACCCTCCTGAACCCACAGTTTTCATATTCTGCTAACAGTCATTGTATGTCGACCAACGCGAGCAGCATTGTCGCTTTACGATAAATCGCAATCTCGATAGGCTACAATCGGACCTTTATCAAAATCGGAAACGTGAAGGTGTGCATTTCTCCTCCTTACACGAGGCATGACAACAACGTTTCACCAGGCAACGCCGGTCAACTGCTATTTGTGTATGAGAAATCGGTTGGAAACTTTCCCCATGTCAGCACGTTGTAGGTGTCGCCACCGGTGCCAACCTTGTGTGAATGCTCTGAAAAGCTAATCATTTGCATATCACAGCATCTGCTTTCTGTCGGTTAAATTTCGCGTTTGTAGCACGTCATCTTCGTGGTGTAGCAATTTTAATGGGAGAGGGGGGAGGGGCGGAGAGGGGCATCAGCGAGAAGAAATTTCTAACACGCGACTTTAAACCTTCGCTCGGCTACCCTGGCAGGCTAGACTGTCATTTAAACCACTGCTGAAAAACACTGCAACCATTACTACACATGTACGTTATGACCACGCTAATGTATATTGAAATTTAATTGGCAATGACAGCAATGTAATAAAAACTTGTGAGACACACAAAGAAAATTGGCATTAAATCCCAGCTAAAACAAGTTTGTGTCAAAAGCAGCAGCAGTGCACAGCGAGCATTAAGAAATGTACTGGATAGCTGGGAATACAATTACTCATCAAGGTACCAGATGATTTGAAATATATGTTAAATACAGATTCACCCGAAATATAAATTTCAAGACATGAACTGTAGCACCACTTCTAATCAAAGAGTGAGTACACGAACTTCAATATACGTAATTTGCAATATGTGCGTTTTCAGTTGATTGCGTCAGTTGTAGAACACTGTCAATGTTTTCACATGCCTCCAAAATATTAATATAATCAAGAGCAAGATAAACATATTGGAGAAGACCAGTTTAGGTTTAGAGACTACAGAGGAAGATAAAAAGCAATTTTGGCATTGCACATGCTATTGAAGAGATGAATGGATAGGAATAGATGGGGAAAAGTTTATGGTAGTGTGAAGTGGAAGCTTCTCTTTAGGACTATGAAGAAAATAAGAACGGACTGGAAGGGCAGAAGAATGATTAAACAATTGCATCAGAAAACACGAAATTAAATCTCAATAAGATAGAAGAAGAGGTCAGGATTACAAAAGGGATTAGACATCATGAATGTCCATTATCTCCGTATTTATTTAATGTATTCATTGAGAAAGCTATTCGGATCATGAAGGAGAAGACAGATAATAGAAGCCAATGGTGAAAAGATACACTCTATAATGTTTGCTGGTGACATCGTGATAGACTTAGAAAAAGTAAGGAACAAAATTCTACAGATGTTATCAGACACTCTTAAACTACGTTAATTAAAAGTAAACAAACGGAAAACGAAAGTAACGGTAGTACGAAAAAACATGGAAGAAACTAAAACAGTTTAAAAATGCATGATCAGGTGATCAGATTGATCATGTGAAACAATTTTGTTATCTCGGTAGTATAATCACAGAGGATAATAAATGCTTAATGTTAGTGACGGATATCATTGTCAAAACAGACATTTATGACAAAGGAATGCATTTTAACCAGCAAACATATAAATGTAGACGTCAGAAAATACTTTGCAGAAACAGTTGTACTGTGCAGACGGCACTATGGAGATGGAAGTTGGGCTCTAGGTGAACTGGAAAGGAATTGACTTGAAGCTGCTGAAATTTGGAAATGTCGGAAAATGACAGGAACGAGCTGAACGGGAAGCAAAAACCAACCTGGAAGTCTTCAGGGAAGTCAACGGAGAGACAAGATTGTCAAAGGAAATGGAAAAGAGAAAATAAAATTTGTTGGGCATGTCATTAAACTAAACACTTATCATTAAAACTCTTAAAGTGGAAGTTCTGGGAAAGACAACGGTCGAGGATGAAGTATTTCGAAGACACCGAGCAGAGAATAGGATGTGGCAATTATATGGAAATGAAACAAACACCCAATAACAGAAGAAAGTGCTTGCATCGACAAGGCATTAACCTTTACAATTGGTATTGACATGTAATCATTATTTGAATAAAAATTAATTTTTAATATAATACGTTTTTATATCCGACTAAAAAGTCTAAAATAATTTTACTAATACCATACACTTCATTAACCGCATACCGATAGCGGGGCGCAGGCAATGGATAATGGTTAGGAGGTGAACTATTCATGCATCGATTACGTGTCGCATGTGTCCCACGTTTTCCGTTATATATCTTGCAAGTTCTTTCATAGCTACACTCCTGGAAATTGAAATAAGAACACCGTGAATTCATTGTCCCAGGAAGGGGAAACTTTATTGACACATTCCTGGGGTCAGATACATCACATGATCACACTGACAGAACCACAGGCACATAGACACAGGCAACAGAGCATGCACAATGTCGGCACTAGTACAGTGCATATCCACCTTTCGCAGCAATGCAGGCTGCTATTCTCCCATGGTGACGATCGTAGAGATGCTGGATGTAGTCCTGTGGAACGGCTTGCCATGCCATTTCCACCTGGCGCCTCAGTTGGACCAGCGTTCGTGCTGGACGTGCAGACCGCGTGAGACGACGCTTCATCCAGTCCCAAACATGCTCAATGGGGGACAGATCCGGAGATCTTGCTGGCCAGGGTAGTTGACTTACACCTTCTAGAGCACGTTGGGTGGCACGGGATACATGCGGACGTGCATTGTCCTGTTGGAACAGCAAGTTCCCTTGCCGGTCTAGGAATGGTAGAACGATGGGTTCGATGACGGTTTGGATGTACCGTGCACTATTCAGTGTCCCCTCGACGATCACCAGTGGTGTACGGCCAGTGTAGGAGATCGCTCCCCACACCATGATGCCGGGTGTTGGCCCTGTGTGCCTCGGTCGTATGCAGTCCTGATTGTGGCGCTCACCTGCACGGCGCCAAACACGCATACGACCATCATTGGCACCAAGGCAGAAGCGACTCTCATCGCTGAAGACGACACGTCTCCATTCGTCCCTCCATTCACGCCTGTCGCGACACCACTGGAGGCGGGCTGAACGATGTTGTGGCGTGAGCGGAAGACGGCCTAACGGTGTGCGGGACCGTAGCCCAGCTTCATGGAGACGGTTGCGAATGGTCCTCACCGATACCCCAGGAGCAACAGTGTCCCTAATTTGCTGGGAAGTGGCGGTGAGGTCCCCTACGGCACTGCGTAGGATCCTACGGTCTTGGCGTGCATCCGTGCGTCGCTGCGGTCCGGTCCCAGGTCGACGGGCTCGTGCACCTTCCGCCGACCACTGGCGACAACATCGATGTACTGTGGAGACCTCACGCCCCACGTGTTGAGCAATTCGGCGGTACGTCCACCCGGCCTCCCGCATGCCCACTATACGCCCTCGCTCAAAGTCCGTCAACTGCACATACGGTTCACGTCCACGCTGTCGCGGCATGCTACCAGTGTTAAAGACTGCGATGGAGCTCTGTATGCCACGGCAAACTGGCTGACACTGACGGCGGCGGTGCACAAATGCTGCGCAGCTAGCGCCATTCGACGGCCAACACCGCGGTTCCTGGTGTGTCCGCTGTGCCGTGCGTGTGATCATTGCTTGTAGAGCCCTCTCGCAGTGTCCGGAGCAAGTATGGTGGGTCTGACACACCGGTGTCAATGTGCTCTTTTTTCCATTTCCAGGAGTGTATTAATAATTCACGATCGCAAATTTTCAAAACGATCTGTATGCGGCTAGGGTAAAGCATTTACATTTTAGAGCGATATGAAAACATATTACATCAAACTTTTATTTTTATTTAAATAACTATTTTCTGCTTTTTAGTCTTGGGAAATTTTTCAATCGAATTCGAACTTGTTAGTGAGACTACAGCAGAGACATGTGGTAAACGTCTGGCTTGTTTCAGTTTTTCTTCAGCTGAGTCAAGCGATATATTGCTTCATCCTTCGAATATCTCATGAAAAGACAGTCGAGATAAAAATCTGAAAGATTTCGCCACACAGAGGCTTACTAGCAACCATTCGCGACTGGAACAAGAGAAGGGGGGAGGGGAGTGGCAGAGGAATACAAAGTACTGTCCTCCAGACACCAGACAAGAAACAAGGTTACATCCAGTTCTGAGCTAAGTTGAAAATTTCACGTTGGGAATCGACAGTAGTAAATAAATTGCCCTCTGTTACAAAACAGACAAGAAAGTGAGTTAATACGACATTTTCATCCAGTTCTGAGCTACGTCGAGTGTTCCAAGTCTCTAGCTCATTGCGAAATCAATTGTACAATTTGCACCAAACAGATGAACAGACAGACAAGAGAGCTAGTTAATAAAACCCTAGAAAAATGAGTCATTCACAGTAAAATTACTGTGACAGTAACACGTCTTTAGCACCGCTTTTCCAGATTGTAATTGAGTAGTGTGACTGGTTTGATAGAAGTTGCTTCAGGAGTTAAAGAGATGCACCTGTAAATCGAGTGAATTGTCGCAGACACTTTCTGCAGCAGGTAACTGACACATCTCGCGTGCAGGGGCTATGACGCAATCTGCTAAGCACAGCCGTCGTGCGGGGACTCCAATTCGACAGGCGGTGCTGTACGTTGTGCTTCATTGCCACCCAGTTTCCACCCCCACCCCCTAAGTGGCTCTTCCCCGTCATTACAGCATTGTCATAGAGTTCTAAGCCAAGTTTAAAATTTCGAGTCTGTAGCTCAAATAAGAAGTTAGTTTAAAATCAATTACAAATTTGTACCTACAAACAGAGTAGAGAGCGACCTAATAAAAATAATTATAGATGCTTGTTTTTAAGTTCTAAGTTATGACCAACGTCATCTTGTACACTGTGATGCATATGATCTACAGGCTGCAAATTTACCTTCTGATCTTATGTCAAAGCGGTAGGTGGATCAAAAGAAAATGTCCAGACACTCTGTAATCAAAATGGTACTGAAACAGAGGATGACAGACTAAAGGCCAAAATACTAAATGTCTTTTTCCAAAGCTGTTTCACAGAGGAAGACTGCACTGTAGTTCCTTCGCAAGATTGTCGCACAGTTGACAAAATGGTAGATATCGAAATAGATGACAGAGGGATAGAAAAACAATTAAAATCGGTCAAAAGAGGAAAGGCCGCTGGACCTGATGGGATACCAGTTCGATTTTACACAGAGTACGCGAAGGAAATTGCCCCCCCTTCTTGCAGCAGTGTACCGTAGGTCTCTAATAGAGCGTAGCGTTCCAAAGGATTGGAAAAGGGCGCAGGTCATCCCCGTTTTCAAGAAGGGACGTCGAACAGATGTGCAGAACTATAGACCTATATCTCTAACGTCGATCAGTTGTAGAATTTTGGAACACGTATTATCTTCGAGTATAATGAGTTTTCTGGAGACTAGAAATCTGCTCTGTAGGAATCAGCATGGGTTTCGAAAAAGACGATCGTGTGAAACCCAGCTCGCGCTATTCGTCCATGAGACTCAAGGGCCATAGACACGGGTTCACAGGTAGATGCCGTGTTTCTAGACTTTCGCAAGGCCTTTGATTGTTCCCCACAGTCGTTTAATGAACAAAGTAACAGCATATGGACTATCAGGTCAGTTGTGTGATTGGATTGAAGAGTTCCTAGATAATAGAACGCAGCATGTCGTTCTCAATGGAGAGAAGTCTTCCGAAGTAAGAGTGATTTCAGGTGTGCTGCAGGGGAGTGTCGTAGGACCGTTGCTATTCACAATATATATAAATGACCTTGCGGATAACATCGGAAGTTCACTGAGGCTTTTTGCGGATGATGCTGTAGTATATCGAGAGGTTGTAAGAATGGAAAATTGTACTGAAATGCAGGAGGATCTGCAACGAATTGACGCATGGTGCAGGAAGTGGCAATTGAATCTCAATGTAGACAAGTGTAATGTGCTGCGAATACATAGAAAGATAGATCCCTTATCATTTAGCTACAAAATAGCAGGTCAGCGACTGGAAGCAGTTAATTCCATAAATTATCTGGGAGTACGCATTAGGAGTGATTTAAAATGGAATGATCATATAAAGTTGATCTTCGGTAAAGCAGATTCATTGGAAGAATCCTAAGGAAATGCAATCCGAAAACAAAGGAAGTAGGTTACAGTACGCTTGTTCGCCCACTGCTTGAATATTGCTCACCGGTGTGAGATCCATATCAGATAGTCTTGATAGAAGAGATAGAGAAGATCCAACGGAGAGCAGATCGCTTCGTTACAGGATCATTAAGTAATCGCGAAAGCGTTACGGAGATGATAAACTCCAGTGGAATAATCTGCAAGAGAGGCAGTCAGTAGCTCGGTACGGGCTTTTTTTGAAGTTTGTAGAACATACCTTCACCGAGGAGTCAAGCAGTATATTGCTCTCTCCAACGTATATCTCGCGAAGAGACCATGAGGATAAAATCAGAGAGATTAGAGCCCACACAGAGGCATACCGACAATCTTTCTTTCCACGAATAATACGAGACTGGAATAGAACGGAGAACCGATAGAGGTACTCAAGGTACCCTCCGCCACACACCGTCAGGTGGCTTGCGGAGTATGGATGTAGATGTAGAAGTAGATGGTTAGCGGTGACTACTGCAGCTAGCAATCCAGCAGAGGACGTGCTCGTTTGCACTGGAGTTTCGTTGCACACCGTTACATTAACCCGTTACATAAGCGAATAAAGATTATTAAGGTGGCCTAAGAGATCAGTCAGTGAAATAAAGGTGTATACGACATGATTAATTAAGTTATGATATAGGGAACTTCGGCTATGATCTCCTGGGTTATTGTGTTTAGCACACGTTTGAATCACACTGTTGCTTTGGTCACAGAATATTAGTTTCCTATGAACGATGATCCTACACATAATGTACACAATATTATAATCAGAATCTGAAATAGTTCTAGCAGAGCACTTGCAGGCAAATAAACAGTTGGTTATATCACATTATATCTCAACCTGCAATTGATACATTGAAAACTAACTTCCGAGTAATACTATAGGCTACAACAATGTTCCCACGCCGGAACTCAGACAGGTGCAGCCCCCAGGCCATTTAGTCTATCTTACCAGGACGGCTCCCGCCAGCAAAAGACCGCCATCTCTCCTTGCATGCTCTCATGCTCTGTCCTGAGTATTGTCACGTGACACACTACTCTAGTCAAATTAATACCTAAATGATCATCTTGGGGTTGAAGCTCTTTCGTCCGTGTTTGCTTTAACAATACATACGTTTTTGGATGGGGTCCGCCTTTACAAAAACGTAATTTTGTTTTTTATCCGAAACATGTTTCACTGCAGTTGTAGCATCATCAGGGGGCTTTTATTTTATGGCTGTTAAAGATAAAGAATGTTCTTTACTGTTTCTATATACGTGAATATTAGTATTTAAAAACCGTAATTACAGATTCTTGAAGAAATACATAAAATTATGAATTCATTCCTTTTTATCACTCGGTGTGCTTTTCCTGATGTATTGTGTTCTTACAGTGACTGTTTTCTTTCTCATTTTGTCTTCTGCAACCATATACAACTTAATGTAGGCAAATTATTTAAGCAAAAATTACGATTTGCAAACTGCTATGGCTTTGCATAAAATTAATTAATTCAATGTGGAATGTTGTGTGTGTGTGTATTTATATTATGTTTCGCTTACGTTTTCTTTTTTCTTATCTTCTTCACTGTGACGTTCTGTATATTGAGCTGTCACTGTCACTGTTCCACTGTTTAACAGCTGTAAAAACAAGATGGCGGACAGTGGAACATTTGAAGGTATATAAACAAGCTGGCTGACAGTGGAACAGTTGCAGGTGTTCCTGGCTGTTGTTCTGAATCTTTCAGGGGTGTCTGTGAATTTTGTGTATGTGAAAAGGCAGAGGGAGAGAGAGAGAAAGAGAGAGAGGGGGAGCGAGAGACAGAGAGAGAGACTAGATTAGAGAATTTTTCATTATTATTATTATTTTGTTTTTGTATGTATGTATGTGTGGGTGGGGTGTGGCCTCTACAGGTTGGTGTTATCTAATAATTCTTTGTGGGCAGAGAAGAAAATTCCATTGTAGAGAGCTCTTCGCAGTGGAAGTCTGTTCTCTGCCCCCAAAGAATTATTAGATAACACCTACCTATACAGCGCCTCCCCCCCCCCCCCCCCCCACACACAGAATACATGCATACACAACAAAATAATAATAATAATGGAAAACCCTCAACATACTCTACCTACCCTCTCTCTCTCCCTTTTCACACACACACAAAATGCACAGACACCCCTGAAGATTCGGAACAAGCGCCAGGAACACCTTCAACTGTTCCACTGTTGCGCGACCGCTACGGTCGCAGGTTCGAATCCTGCCTCGGGCATGGATGTGTGTGATGTCCTTAGGTTAGTTAGGTTTAAGTAGTTCTAAGTTCTAGGGGACTGATGACCTCAGCAGTTAAGTCCCATAGTGCTCAGAGCCATTTGAACCATTTGTTCCACTGTTAGCCATCTTGTTTTTACAATTTCAACTGTTCCACTGTCCGCCATCTTGTTTTCACAGCTGGTAAACAGTGACAGCTTAATATACAGAACGTCACAGTGAACAAGGTGAGAAAAAAAGGAAACGTAAGCGAAACATAATATAAATACACACACAATAATATAAAAATACACACACACACAACCTTCCACATAGAATTAATTAATTTCAGGCATAGCCCTAACAGTCTGCAAATCGTAATTTTTGCTTAAATAATTTGTCTACATTAAGTTGTATATGGTTGCACATAACAAACTGTGAAAGAAAACAGTCGCTGTTAAAACATAATACATCAGGAGAACTACACCTTGTGGTAAAAAAGGGGTGAATTCATAATTTTATGTGTTTCTTCAAATATCTATAATTACAATTTTTAAACACTAATATTTACATTTATACAAACAGTAAAGAACATTCTTTATGTTTAAGAGCCATAAAAATAAAGCCCACTGATGATGTTGCAACTGCAGTGAAACATATTTGGGATAAAAAACAAAACTGTTTTGCTAAAGGCGGACCCCATCCAAAAACATATGTAATACTCATATGCCTAACCATCCTTCGATTACAAACATTTTCTTATAATATTAAAATATTTCTACCAAATACATTACACAATTATTGTTGTCACGTACTATTATACTTCCTTGTCACAATTATTTTTTTGAAACATTACACGACCGCAATCACTCGTCAGAACAACTACTTTATTCTTTCTTGCCCGTTTTGCATCATGTGATTCAAATTCTTCTAAAATTATTGATACGTAAATTTATTACTAAATAATCACAGAAAATTAAATCTCGGTACAGATTACCGACGCAAAGGGCTAATAGATTTATCTATTTGTGGATAATTCCGTTTAGGGCACACAGTTTCACCACTGCTTGCCATATCCACGAGAGCTCCACAGCAGACGACAATGCCAAAGACACCAAGTTATGCTACTACTATACAGTAACTTCATCACCTGTTATCTTACAGACCTACACCACTGGCTATTAAAATTGCTACACCAAGAACAAATGCAGGTGATAAACGGGTATTCATTGAACAAATATATTATACTAGAACTGAGATGTGATTACATTTTCACGCAATTTGGGTGCATAGATCCTGAGAAATCAGTACCCAGAACAACTACCTCTGGCCCTAATAACGGCCTTGCTACGCCTCGGCATTGAGATCAAACAGAGCTTGGATGGCGTGTACAGGTACAGCTGCCCATGCAGCTTCAACACGATACCACAGTTCATCAAGAGTAGTGACTGGCGTATTGTGACGAGCCAGATGCTCGGCCATCATTGATCAGACGTTTTCAATTGGTGAGAGATCTGGAGAATGTGCTGGCCAGGGCAGCAGTCGAACATTTTCTGTATCCAGAAAGGCCCGTACAGGACCTGCAACATGCGGTCGTGCATTATCCTGCTGAAATGTAGGGTTTCGCAGGGATCGAATGAAGGGTAGAGCCACGGGTCGTAACACATCTGAAATGTAACGTCCACTGTTCAAAGTGCCGTCAATGTGAACAAGAGGTGACCGAGACGTGTAACCAATGGCACCCCATACCATCACGCCGGGTGATACGCCAGTATGGCGATGACATATACACGCTTCCAATGTGCGTTCACATCGATGTCGCCAAACACGGATGAGATCATCATGATGCTGTAAACAGAACCTGGATTCATCCGAAAAAATGACGTTTTGCCATTCGTGCACCCAGGTTCGTTGTTGAGTACACCATCGCAGGCGCTCCTGTCTGTGATGCAGCGTCAAGGGTAACCGCAGCCACGGTCTCCGAGCTGATAGTCCATGCTGCTGCTGACGTCGTCGAACTGTTCGTGCAGATGGTGGTTGTCTTGCAAACGTCGCCATCTGTTGAGTCAGGGATGGAGACGTGGCTGCAGGATCCGTTACAGCCATGCGGATAAGATGCCTGTCATCTCGACTGCTAGTGATACGAGGCCGTTGGGATGTAGCATGTCGTTCCGTATTATCCTCCTGAACCCACCGATTCCATATTCTGCTAACAGTCATTGGATCTGGACCAACGTGAGAAGCAATGTCGCGATACGATAAATCGCAATCGCGATAGGCTACAATAGGGCCTTTATCAAAGTCGGAAACGTGATGGTGCGCATTTCTCCTCCTTACACGAGGCATGACAACAACGTTTCACCAGGCAACCCCGGTCAACTGCTGTTTGTGTATGAGGAATCGGTTGGAAACTTTCCTTATGTCAGCACGTTGTAGGTGTCGCCACCGGCGCCTACCTTGTGTGAATGCTCTGAAAAGCTAACCATTTGCATATCACAGCATCTTCTTCCTGTCGGTTAAATTTCGCGTCTGTAGCACGTCATCTTCGTAGTGTAGCAATTTTAATGGCCAGTAGTGTAAAAACAGAAAGGAGAAAGTCGTTTTTGGGACCGCTTGCATCTTTGCGACCATGGCGCGAAGCTAATGAGAAGGCCAGTGCCGGCTTTTTAAACGTTCTGACAAGCCAGCCAGTTGGCCTGGGTGTGGCAGACAGCGCGGCGCCAGCTGTTTGGCGGGGGGGGGGGGGCAACCGCATCTCCCCCCTCCCCCCCCCCCCTCCCGCCCTTGGCCACACAATTTCCGGCGCTGCCCTGGAGCCTGGCAGAGGGCCAGCAGTCAGCAGGCAGAGCGCACTCCCTGCTACAAGTGCCCTCGCCGTCTCGAGTGCGGCCGTAGCCCTTGCTCTGCCCTGCCCTGCCTTGCGCTGCTAGCCCTTATGACGGCAGTTGGGCCCGCTCTCTGCTCACTGGGTGGCGTGTCCGCGAGGCGCGGCAGCAAGCCTGCGCAGCGAGAGACCCAGCTGTTGCTGCTTCTTACTTACTCGAAGGGCTAGACAGCCACAGTTCGACACCTGTGCCGTGCCCGAAAGGAGCGACAGCTGCCAATGTTGAGAAATCAGCTCCACAGCGGCATTCACTAGACCAGGGCTTCCGAACGTGTGGTCCGCGGACCCCGTAGGGGGCCGCCGGCTCTTTCTAGGGGGTCCGCGACCACCTTTCACCAAATCGTGTAAAATAATGAGTAAAATTACTGAATAAAAATGTAAAAATTATATTCATCTCTATTTTTATTTTCGTGTGAAAAACATGTCTACTTTTACTTCAGGTTGTATTCCCAAACAGCCTTTGCGGTTCCTAAGTGAGAACGTATACACAGTTTAGTGCCGGAGAATGCGGCTTCTCTGATCCACTGTTTCGCAACGATACGGGGGTCGTTTGTGCGCCGGCTCGCGGCGCTAGATGCGCTGAAACCTTTTACGCATGCTCGGAGCGAGCTTTGTCGTCCAATCACAGCGCTCGCTGGCACGTATGCGGCCCCAGGCATCATTAAATGTTAAACTTGCTTTGTCAGTGTACTACCTATTTCATAAGTCGAGTTTTGACCAGTTTATTACGTCTAACATGGATCGGTGGCTGAAGTCAGGATCATTGAAGAAGGGTGTAGTTTCTCCATCGCCTTCACAACAAGGGAAGTTTCCAGCTGAAATGAATGAAGAGGGAGGACGACCAAAGGAAGACTTTACATACATTTGAACATTTTTCTTCTGATTTCACGAAAAACCACACACACACACACACACACACACACACACACACACACACACGACTGTTACGAAATATGCGTGCTCCTTACACAACAGTAGCCAAATAGTGGAAGCGAACAGACCATAAGTGGCAGCTTGCCAACAGCGAACAGTTTAGACATGAGGTTGATTGCTCTTGGAGGAAGACGGCTCCATCGTGCGAAATTTCAATTACCAAGTAATTTTAATCAGGCTATAGTGTGTTGCACAAAGGGAGTAAATCCACTAGTAAGTGTCTGGATACAGTGGGAATTCAAATTGGATCGTTAATTTCAAGTTATTTTCATTCATCTGTAAACCAAAGACTATTGATTCTACAGGAAGGGGGGAAGGGAGGCTCATTGGGACCATGGCACTTGCATTAAGAAGCTTTCAGTTCCCATGGGTTTCGCTCTGAAATTTAAAGTTACTGTGCTCTTGACTGACTAGGGGTCCGCCATGGATTTTCGACTGAAGAAGGGGTCCGCCAGCTGAAAAAGTTGGGAAGATCTGCACTGGACCGTTTATGGGACAACGATGTGAATCCCGCGCAGAGTGCCTCCCCAAACGTTCTTCAACCACTCCAGATCTTCGAATGCCACACAATCCCTATAGCCTTACGCATCTCCCTATCCTACATAATTACTCTTAAATTCACAATTAAGTTCCTGGCAGAGGGTTTATCGAATCACCATGAAGCTATTTCTCTACCGTTCCAAACTCGAACAGCGAGCGGGAAAAACGATTACTTATTTCTTTCTGTGAGGGCTCAGATTTCTCTTATTTTTTTACGATGATAAGTTCTCCCTACTTAGGTGGATGCCAACAAAACATTTTCACTCTCTGAGGTGAAAGTTTGTGATTGAGGTTTCACGAGAATATCCTGAAGCAGCGAAAAACGTATTTGTTTTAATGACTGACAACCCAGTTCACAGCTCAAACTAGTGGCGCCCTCTCCCCTATTTCGCAATAGCACAAACCGAGCTGCCCTTCTTTGAACTTCCTCGATGTCCTCCGCCGATCCTTCCTGATGCGGAACCCCCACCGCACGGCAACACAGTAGAAGAGGACGTACCAGCGTAGTGTACGCAATCTCCTTAGTAAACCTGTTACATTTTCTAAGTGTTCTGCCAATAAATAGCAGTCTTTGGTTTGCTTTTCCCACAACATTTTCTATATCTTCTTCCCAGTTTAAGTTGTTCGTAATTGTAATTCCTTGGTATTTAGCTGAATTTACGGCCTTTAGATTTGACTGATTTATCGTATAACCGAAGTTTAACGGATTCCTTTTAGCACTCATGTGGATGACCTGACACCTTTCATGATTTAGGGCCAATTGCCTGCCTAGTCACTTCAGTCTGGAACCGCGCAACCGCTCCGGTCGCAGGTTCGAATCCTGCCTCGGGCATGGATGTGTGTGATTTACTTAGGTTAGTTAGGTTTAAGTAGTTCTAAGTTCTAGGGGACTAATGACCTCAGATGTTAAGTTTCATAGTACTCAGAGCTATGTAGAGCCAATTTTCGTACCATACAGATATATTTTCTAAACCGATTTGCAATTTATTTTGATATTCTGATCAGTTTACTAGACGATAAATGACGGTATCATCTTCAAACAATCTAAGACGTCAGCTCAGATTGTCTCCCAAATCGTCTACATAGATAAGGAAAAGCAAATGGCCTATAACGCTACGCCAGAAATCACCTCTGTTTTACTCGATGATTTTCGTTAGTTACTGCCAACTGTGATCTCTCTGACAGGAAATCATGAATCCAGTCACATAACTGAGACGATATTCCATAATCACACAATTTCACCACAAGTCCCTTCTGTGGTACAGTATCAAGAGCCTTTTCAAAATCTAAAAATACGGAATCAATTTGAAATCTGTCGTCAATAGCACTCAACACTGCGTGTGAGTGAAGATTGGTTGGTTGGTTGTTTGGGGAAGGAGACCAGACAGCGTGGTCATCGGTCTCATCGGATTAGGGAAGGAAGTCGGCCGTGCCCTTTCAGAGGAACCATTCCGGCATTTGCCTGGAATGATTTAGGCAAATCACGGAAAACCTAAATCAGGATGGCCGGACGCGGGATTGAACCGTCGTCCTCCCGAATGCGAGTCCAGTGTCTAACCACTGCTCCACCTCGCTCGGTGCGTGTGAGTGAAGAGCTAGTTGTGTTACAAAAGAACGATGTTGTCTAAACCCATGTTGACTCTCTGTCAATCGACCTTTCTTATGGAGGCAATTCATAATTTTGGAACGCAATATACACTACCGGTCATTAAAATTGCTACACCAAAAAGAAATGCAGATAATTAACGGGTATTCATTGGACAAATATATTACACTAGAACTGACATGTGATTACATTTTCACGCAATTTGGGTGCATACATCCTGAGAAATCAGTACCCAGAACGACCACCTCTGGCCGCAATAACGGCCTTGATACGCCTGGGCATTGAGTCAAACAAAGCTTGGATGGCGTGCACAGGTACAGCTGCCCATGCAGCTTCAACACGATATCACAGTTCATCAAGAGTAGTAACTGGCGTATTGTGACGAGCCAGTTGCTCGGCCACCATTGACCAGACGTTTTCCATTGGTGAGAGATCTAGAGAATGTGCTGGCCAGGGCAGCAGTCGAACATTTTCTGTATCCAGAAAGGCCCGTGCAGGACCTGCAACAAGCGGTCGTGCATTATTCCGCTGAAATGTAGGGTTTCGCAGAAATCGAATGAAGGGTAGAGCCACGGGTCGTAACACAGAGTGCTGTCAATGCGAACAAGAGGTGACCGAGACGTGTAACCAACGGCACCCCATACCATCACGCCAGGTGATACACCAGTATTGCGTTGACGAATACACGCCTCCGATGTGCGTTCACCGTGACGTCGCCAAAGACGGATGCGACCATCATGATGCTGTAAACAGAACCTGGATTCATCCGAAAAAAAATGACGTTTTGCCATTCGTGCACCCAGGTTCGTCGTTGAGTAAACCATCGCAGGCGCTCCTGTCTGTGATGTAGCGTCAAGGGTAACCGCAGCCATGGTCTCCGAGCTGATAGGGCATGCTGCTGCAAACGTTGTCGAACTGTTCGTGCAGATGGTGGTTGTCTTGCAAACGTCCTTATTTGTTGACTCAGGGATCGTGACGCGGCTGTACGATCCGTCACACCCATGCGGATAAGATGCCTGTCATCTCGACTGCTAGTGATACGAGGCCGTTGGGATCCAGGACGACGCTCCATATTACTCTTCTGTACCCACCGATTCCATTTTCTGCTAACAGTTATTGGATCTCGACCAACGCGAGCAGCAATGTCACGATAGGCTACAATCCGACCGTTATCAAAGTCGGAAACGTGATGGTATGCATTGCTCCTCCTTACACGAGGCATCACAACAACGTTTCACCAGGCTACGCCGGTCAACTGCTGTTTGTGTGTGAGAAATCGGTTGGACGCTTTCCTCATGTGAGCGCGTTGTAGATGTCGCCACCGGCGCCAACCTTGTTTGAATGCTCTGAAAAGCTAATCATTTGCATATCACAGCATCCTCTTCCTGTCGGTTAAATTTCGCGTCTGTAGCACGTCATCTTCGTGGTGTAGCAATTTTAATAGCCAGTAGTGTATGTTCCAAAATCCTGCTGCATGTCGACGTCAATGATACGGGCCTATAATTTAGTGGATTACTCCTACTACCTTTCTTGAATATTGGTGTGACCTGTGCAGATTTCTAGTCTTTGTGTACGGGGTTTCGTCGAGCGAGCGGTTTGTATGTGATTGTTAAGTGTGGAGCTATTGCACAGCATGTTCTGAAAGAAACCTAGCTGGTATATAGTCTGCACCGGAATACTTGCTTTTGTTAAGTGATTGATTCACAACTCCGAGGATATCTACTTCTAAGCTACTGAGGGTTACGGTGCTCTCCTCTAACAAAATGCAAAATAAGGAAAGGTATATACACAAAACTTACTGCGTCATCTACTACGTACAGTATAGGAGCAGTTCGGAAAAGATGATTTTTTTGATCGGTGCGACAATGCTCTTTGCTATAAACCAGCATCTCTCAGCCAATGGTTTGTGGACATACGTGAAACGGGCTGGCACGTACACGGCTCCATCTGAATCGAGTGGAACACCCCTGGGACGAGTTAGAGCGTCTATTTCGCTCCAGACACTGGCATCCAACCTCACTACCTTCACTGATTTCGCCTCGTCGGGAACAGTGGGGCGCAATGGCCCCGTAGACATTGGGACACCTCACTGAAAGCGTCCCCGTCGTCATAAACGCGAAAGTTGGACATTCCACACGTCACCTAACAGGTGCCCAGATGCTTTTGATCAGATAGTATGTATATACTGCAACTTACATCCAACTGATCCTGTTTTACCAGAGACAAGCTGCTCTACAACCTTTCTTCCCCCGCATCCCCCTCCCCCCCACACACACACAGAATGTCTACTATCTAGCCATCCCTTCTTTCACTCACTTTGTGGAGCAAATTTCTTTTCTTCACAATTAGATTCTGTACCTCACAATTAGATATCCCATCCATCCATGTAACCTTCAGCATCATTCCGTAGCATTACATTTCAGGAGCCTCCGATCTATTTTTAGCTGATCTGTTTACCGTTCATGTTCCGTTTCCATATAAAGCTACGCTCAAGACAAATTTATATTCGACGTTACTATTTTTCTTCTTTCTATTGCCAGTCTGCATTTTATATCCTCTAGACTACAGCCATCGTCACATATTTCACTGCCCAAATATCAAAACCCGTTTACTGCATTTAGTCTGTCATTTGCTAATGTAATTCGCTCAGCATCGCCTAGTTTAATTCCGTTGCATTTCATTAGCGTTGTTTTACTTTTGTTGATGTTTGTAGTATAACCTTCTGTCCGGGCATTATCCATTCCATTCAAATGATGCCACCCTTGACAAAATTACAAAGCCATCGAAAGACCTCTAAGTTTTCATTTCCTGTCTCTGAAATTTATTCCCTCTCCAAACGTCTTCTCGTTTTTTTGAAGCTTGGTCAGTACAAAGACTGAATAACATCGGGCATAGATTACAACCGTGTCTCTCTACGTCAGCCACAGAATCTCTTCGACGTCCTTCAACTCCTGTAACAGAAGTCTGGTTTCTATACAAGTTCTGGATAACTTTTCGCTCCCTATATTTAATACCTGCTGCCTTCAGAATTTGAAAGGGAATAATCTATTGTTAAAGGCTTTCTCTAAAACTACACATGCAATAACATACATTTGCCGTTAATTTCATCTTCTCAAGTGTCGTAAGGTCAGTATTTTCTAGAATCATGACTTATTAAACTGACGGTTCAGAATTATTCATAATGGTCACCCTTCCTTGGAATTATAATTATTTCATTGTTCTCGCAGTCTGGGAGTATTTCGTCTGCCTCATATATATCTTGCACACCGAATGAAGCAGATTTTTTCATGGCTGGCTCTCTATTATTCTGATAATCTCCAGATGTCTCGTCTCGTTTTGACTTTCAGTCTTTCAGTGATCTGTCTAATTATTCTACCCTACATCTTCATCTGTTTCCTCTTCTATTTCTATAATACTGTTTTCAGTTTCGTTTCCCTCGACTCGGTGCTTTTCAAGCTTTCCTTCTTTGCATAGTATTAACTTGCCAGCTCAGTTCGTAACATGCAAGTGTTTCTTCTTTTTCCTATAGGAGGCATCTACCGTTCCCATCGTCATGCATTCTTTTTCAAGTTTATATATCTGGTCCAGCCATTCCTGAACTTGCCATCATGCACTTTGTCAATTTAATGTTGTACACGTCTGTATTCGCTCCTAATTCATGTACTTAATTTTCGTTACTGGTGAACTATAAACGTAATAATTTAGTTACAGAGTTCTGCTTTATTTTACAACACGCAGAGTCATACGCATATTACAGTCCTCCGTGAGATCAGTCGACTCTGGGTGTAACGTTGAAAGTCGCTGAAAGTGAATAATTGTGTCAATGTATCCAGTATATTCAATATATCCAATATACTCTTGTTCACTGACAGCAGGACTGAAAGGTTTCTTGAAACTACTGCAGACAGTCGCCTTTTGTTTTGTTCTCCAATTTTAGTAACCCATTATCGGTCCATCATCAGATGGTACGTGTTTATTGATTGTCTGCAGCAGCGTAGGAGTCGTGTGAAGTTATTAGTATCCGTTGGTTCGTTGTTAGTACACACGATACTCTGGAAAACATAATGAATGTTAATTTTACTGCACTTTACACAGGTAGCCACAGGAAACACGCTCCACCTGCATTTTTTAAGTATTTGGTGCATATTGTGTGCACCAACAACCAACCCACATTGCTGCAGACAGTCAATAAAAATGTACCAACTGATGATGGATTGCTAGGCGAATAGAAACTGGTAACGGAATAATAAAATTGAAGAACAGAAAACGACTGGTTGCACTAATTTTACGAAACCATTATTCATCACAGTCGCAGTGATGCTCACCATTTCATTAGGACTCAGCTTCAGCGTGTAAAAGTGCCTTTGCAGTTGGCGGCTAAGCAGAGCGAAGACCATATCTGCGGCTTCAAGCAGACAGCACATCACGTGAGGATATCGACGCAGCCGGCGGAAGTGCTGCCGCGCACGGGAAGTGCCAGTACTGCAGAAGAAACCTCTCCTCGTGACATCGACACGGCGGGATAACGAGAAGTTGGCAATGCATTGGTGCAAAGAAAATAGTGAGTCAAGGCAGTGACTCCGAGTTACTCGAAAACCGAGTATTTTCAGAGAGGGGTGAGGGAGCAGTTAGTCGGAGAGCCACGGGTTCTGATTTTAGGCAGATGCAAGGAAAGAAGAATAGATTGTAACATTCCGTCAGCTCGAGGTCATTAGCAAGCTAGCACAAGCTTTGGGAGAGACAAGAAGAAGAGAAAGTGAAACTTACTGGCAGATTAAATCTGTGTGCCGGACTGAGACTCGAACTCGGGACCTTTGACTTTCGCGGGAAAGAGCTCTACCAACTGAACTACCCAAGCATGACACACGCCCCCTCCTCACAGTGATTGAGGGTCTGAGTCAGAGGCTGAGACGGTTCTGCGACCGTGTGGGCTGCAGATTCCTCGACTTGCGCCATAGGGTGGTGGGGTTTCGGGTTCCGCTGGGTAAGTCAGGAGTCCACTACACGCAGCAAGTGGCTACACGGGTAGCAGGGGTTGTGTGGCGTGGACTGTGCGGTTTTTTAGGTTAGATGGCCTCGGGCAAAGTCAGGACATACGGGGACCAAGCAGCAATCGGTATTGTAATTGTAAACTGTCGAAGCTGCATTGGTGAAGTACCGGAACTTCAAGCGCTAATAGAAAGCACCGAAGCTGAAATCGTTATAGGTACGGAAAGCTGGCTGAAGCCCGAGATAAATTCTGCCGAAATTTTTACAAAGTCATAGACGGTGTTTAGAAAGGATAGATTGCATGCAACCGGTGGTGGCGTGTTTGTCGCTGTTAGTAGTAGTTTATCCTGTAGTGAATTAGAAGTGGACAGTTCCTGTGAATTATTATGGGTGGAGGTTACACTCAACAACCGAGCTAGGTTAATAATTGGCTCCTTTTACCGACCTCCCGACTCAGCAGCATTAGTGGCAGAACAACTGAGAGAAAATTTGGAATACATTTCACATAAATTTTCTCAGCATGTTATAGTCTTAGGTGGAGATTTCAATTTACCAGATATAGACTGGGACACTCAGATGTTTAGGACGGGTGGTAGGGACAGAGCATCGAATGACATTATACTGAGTGCACTATCCGAAAATTACCTCCAGCAATTAAAGAGAGAACCGACTCGTGGAGATAACATCTTGGACCTACTGATAACAAACAGACCCGAACTTTTCGACTCTGTAAGTGCAGAACAGGGAATCAGTGATCATAAGGCCGTTGCAGCATCCCTGAATATGGAAGTTAATAGGAATATAAAAAAAGGGAGGAAGGTTTATCTGTTTAGCAAGAGTAATAGAAGGCAGATTTCAGACTACCTAACAGATCAAAACGAAAATTTATGTTCCGACCCTGACAATGTTGAGTGTTTATGGAAAAAGTTCAAGGGTAAAAAGCGTTTTAGAGAGGTACGTGCCGAGTAAAACTGTGAGGGACGGGAAAAACCCACCGTGGTTCAACAACAAAGTTAGGAAACTACTGCGAAAGCAAAGAGAGCTTCACTCCAAGTTGAAACGCAGCCAAAACCTCTCAGACAAACAGAAGCTAAACGATGTCGAAGTTAGTGTAAGGAGGGCTATGCGTGAAGCGTTCAGTGAATTTGAAAGTAAAATTCTATGTACCGACTTGACAGAAAATCCTAGGAAGTTCTGGTCTTACGTTAAATCAGTAAATGGCTCGAAACAGCATATCCAGACACTCCTGGATGATGATGGCATTGAAACAGAGGATGACACGCGTAAAGCTGAAATACTAAACACCTTTTTCCAAAACTGTTTCACAGAGGAGGACCGCACTGCAGTTCCTTCTCTAAATCCTCGCACAAACGAAAAAATGGCTGGCATCGAAATAAGTGTCCAAGGAATAGAAAAGCAACTGGAATCACTCAACAGAGGAAAGTCCACTGGACCTAACGGGATACCAATTCGATTCTACACAGAGTACGCGAAAGAACTTTCCCCCCTTCTAACAGCCGTGTACCGCAAGTCTCTAGAGGAACAGAAGATTCCAAATGATTGGAAAAGAGCACAGGTAGTCCCAGTCTTCAAGAAGGGTCGTCGAGCAGATCCGCAAAACTATAGACCTATATCTCTGACGTCGATCTGTTGTAGAATTTTAGAACATGTTTTTTGCTCGAGTATCATGTCGTTTTTGGAAACCCAGCATCTACTCTGTAGGAATCAACATGGATTCCGGAAACAGCGATCGTGTGAGACCCAACTCGCTTTATTTCTTCATGAGACCCAGAAAATATTAGATACAGGCTCGCAGGTAGATGCTATTTTCCTTGACTTCCGGAAGGCGTTCGATACAGTTCCTCACTGTCGCCTGATAAACAAAGTAAGAGCCTACGGAATAATAGACCAGCTGTGTGGCTGGATTGAAGAGTTTTTAGCAAACAGAACAGCTTCAAAACGATACCACAGTTCATCAAGAGTAGTGACTGGCGTATTGTGACGAGCCAGTTGCTCGGCCACCATTGACCAGACGTTTTCAATTGGTAGGAGATCTGGAGAATGTGCTGGCGAGGGCAGCTGTCGACATTTTCTGTATCCAGAAAGGCCCGTCGTGCATTATCGTGCTGAAATGTATGGTTTCACAGGGATCGAATGAAGGGTAGAGCCACTGGTCATAACACATCTGAAATATAACGTCCACTGTTCAAAGTGCCGTCAATGCGAACAAGAGGTGACCAAGACGTGTAACCAATGGCACCTCATACCATCACGGCATACTGACGACGACGAATACACGCTTCCAATGTGCGCTCACATCGATGTCGCCAAACACGGATGCGACCATCATGACGCTGTAAACAGAACCTGGATTCATCCGAAAATAATTACGTTTTTCCATTCGTCCACCGAGGTTCGTCGTTGAATACACAGTCACAGACGCTCCTGTCTGTGATGCAGCGTCACGGGTAACCGCAGCCACGGTCTGCGAGCTGATAGTCCACGCTGTTGCCAACGTCGTCGAACTGTTCGTGCAGATGGTTGTTGTCTTGCAAACGTCCCCATCTGTTGACTCAGAAATCGAGACGTGTCTGCACGATCCGTTACAGCCATGCGGATAAGATGCCTGTCATATCGACTGCTAGTGGTACAAGGCCGTTGGGATCCAGCACGGCTTTCCGTGTTACCCTCCTGAACGCACCGATTCCATATTCTGCTAACAGTCATAGGATCTCAACCAACGCGGGCAGCAATGTCGCGATACGATAAACCGCAATCGCGACGAGCTACAATCCGACCTTTATCAAAGTCGGAAACGTGATGGTGCGCATTTCTCCTCCTTACACGAAGCATCACAACAACGTTTCTCCAGGCAACGTCGGTCAGCTGCTGTTTGTGGATGAGAAATCGGTTGGAACTTTCCTCATGTCAGCACATTGTAGGTGTCGCCACCGGCGCCAACTTTGTGTGAATGCTTTGAAAAGCTAATCATTTGCAAATCACAGCATCTTCTTCCTGTCAGTTAAATTTCACGTCTATAGCACGTCATCTTCGTGGTGTAGCAATTTTAATGGCGCCTTAGCCCCTACAGAAACTTGAGAGAACGGGTTTAGGGATTGGTTTCGGAGGATGGTGGGTGTATTCAGTGTGGCGAAAATTACTTCGAAAAAGTCAAATAAATAAATCTGTATTGCAAAACTTTCCCAATACCCTCACATATGATGGTTTGGTTGAAAATAAAGCAATCATGGCCGCAAGAGCCAGAAATGTTACATCCTGTGGAGAGAATTGCGTCTGATGTAACAGTGCTGAAAGTTAGTGGGGGTGGTTTCCCGCCGGCGGCCATGTTTTAGCGCTCGGCACGCTGCGGTGCATTTGCAGCGCCCCAGGGGAGGTGGCCTCATTGGCAACCCCGGTGCCCGGTAATGGCTGCACGGAACTACTGCAGTGGTGCCGACCGGGCAAATGCCACGCACTAGGACGAACTGCAGGCGCAGCGGCCGTTTTGGAACACCCAGGACTCCATGTACGCCAAAGAAATGGCTTCTGGGCCAACACCCTATACGCAAAAAATAAAAACCAAATTCTCGTAAGGAAACACTGGTACGGCTGTAACTTTACCAGCATCCACATGACACTGTGCGGTTACGAAATTTCAGCGTTTGTTCTTGGTTGTGGCTTGTAACAGTACTAAGTAATTTTCTCTTCCAAATTCATTCTACAGATGCCGGTCTCATTACTGATAAATCGTTCGACACCACTCTTTATCGGTATTCGCGTAATTCTCAGCTTTTGCTGGGTTGCTCCCTGTTATTTTATTTATACATTACTTCTATATCCTACTGGATAATTTTGAAGATAATCGGCATGCATCTTATGCAAAATGGTGTGCAATCCGATAACTAGTTATCCTGGTATCCTTACATTTCATTCAAATATAATTGGTCAAAATACTAGTTATAAATATTAATTCAAATTATGCTTTGTAATAACGAATGAAATTAAACGTTTGAACGTACACGCATCTATGTCACAGTTTACAATCCAATATCAGCGCAACATCTCTGAAGTTATTTTTGTATGATGATTGTGTTCGGTGGTAAGTTGGTACCAAGTGTGGTGAAGAGAGTTGTTGCTGAGTTGTGGTTAAGTGACGGACTGTGTTGGTATTGTAATGATTTAGTAAGAACTGTTTATGCTATTAATGTACGTTTCTCAAGATTTTGACAAATTATATGCAAAGATATGTGAGCTCTTTTATTTTTTTATTTTTTTACAGTGAAGTTCGTAGTAAGAAGAGTGGAATTTAAAGAAAAGTATTTCATATATAGTGCCTGTTTTCTCGGACATGTCCGAAAGAACAGACACAGTTTCGATACCAGAGCCATTATGAATCAATAAAGGCACAAACGAATTAATGACATTAGTTGCCAGTCGGAACTGATTTAAATCAGCTGGGAAAGTTGAGAATATATGTCGGACAGGGAGACGGTACTTCGTATAGTCGCGATGACCACTGTATCCGAATGGCGCAGTGGTCATCGCATCTGCCTTAGTAAGCAGGAGACCACGGTTCGAATCCTGGTCCGGCACAAATTTTCACTTTACCACGTGGATTTTAATCAGTGCCCACTGGCAGATAATGTAATTAATTCCTTTGTATCTTGAGAAAAGTATTTCAATCATTTCGTAGCAACTCGACCAAATTTTTGTAGTATCTGAATGGAACTTACCTGTCCCTAGACATTGAAGACGCAACAATGTAACTTCAAATTATGTTTTCTACCACGGCTACAGACATATTATTCACGTCATTGCAATAAATTTGGTCTGCACATAATACGCAAACTTAATAATTCATCTTTACAATTGATTATTGACAATGGCTGTACAGTGCTGGTGGCTGTAGAGGTTCCAGATGGTCGGCGTTACGTACTTCCGAGTAGGTCAGTCAACGCGAATGTAAAGAAACGGGTCGAGCCACAGGTAAGTTACTTGAAGCCAAAGACACTGATACTTGAAACTTCCTGGCAGATTAGAACCGTTTACCGAACCTTTGCCTTTCGAGCGCAAGTACTCTGCCGACACAAGTATTTACTTTTCCACCCTGATAAAATTGTAATCTTTCTTTTTGTTCTTCATAGCCAATAAATTACGTTTTTCTCTACTATTAGGACAACGGAAAAAAATTTAAAAGGATATAAAACGTAAAATTAACTTTCTCTTGACAAGTTGTTTTACATATCAACCTTTTTTTTATGAGAATGTAAGTCCTGATTAAAATATCTTAAGAATGGAAACTGTAAATGGCAATCGAGTCTTCTAGCTTAACTAAATACCAGCGTTTTTTGTGTGTTTAGGTTGTCAACCTAAAATGTCTTTTGCGGTTAAGAGAGATTTATGCACGTTCTGAAGGTGAAACTCTCACATTTTAGAAAGTTGTTGAGATAACATTTCTTAGTATTTCAGAACTAATATTTCACTTCGTTCTTCCTTTCATATGACTGCATATATCTATAGTTTATACCTTGTTCCCTGTTTTGGATTTGCCAGTATTGCCTTAGTAAACAGGAGACCCGGATTCAAGTTCTAACCATGGCACAAATTTTAATTTATTTATTCAGCTTCTATCCTTATTGTAGATAAAGTTGAGACTAACATGTCTCCACTAAAATGTTATTCTAATCTAATTCACTTAGCATCACCTAATTTAATTCGACAGTATCCCATTATTCTTTTTTGCTTTTGTTGATGTTCATCTTATATCCTCCTTTCAAGACATTGTACATTCATTTGAACTGCTCTTCCAAGTGCTTTGCTGTTCGTGACAGAATTACAATGTCATCGGAAAACCTAAAAGATTTCAGCTCTCTCTTCCAAATTTTTCTTTTGTTTCCTTTACTGCTTGCTCAACGTACAGATTGAATAACATGGGGAATAGGCTACAACCCTGTCTCACGATCTTCTCAACCAATGCTACACTTTCATGTCATTTCTCTCCCTGTATATGACTACTGCTAACTTCAGCATTTGAGAGTATTCCAGTCAACATTGTCAAAAGCTTTCTCTAAGTCTAAAAATGCTATAAATGTAGGAATCCATGCTGATTGGCGTGGAAGAGGTACGCCTGTCCGAGATATCTCATTCTCTTTGAGCCCAGAATATGTTCTAGGATTCTACAACAAAGGGTTGTCAAGGATACTGGACGGCACCTCCATACAGATAGTCTCGGAATTTTACTCTGTCCAACGTGGCCTCCAGATCTTACGCCAATAAAAAACGTTTGGTTATGATATCTTAAACGTGACTGCGGCTCAGCAAGTGTACAAATTTGAAGAGGTTGAGAAAAGTCGGCGAACCAATTGCAAACCACAGGTTTATTTAGCCCTTGACCCAAGTTTAGTTATTCCTAAAAACATGTAACATGGTCCACTGTTTCTGAAGAACATATTTTTAGAAATATCGTAACCTAGGTCAGGGGCTAAATAAATCTTTCGTTTGCAATGGTTCGATGATTTTTTCAACCTCTTCAAGTTTGGTTATGAGCTTGCGGAGAGCGTGACACTCCACAATGTGGAAACCACAGCGGCAGATCAACTTAGGCGCGAGTTGAAGCAGTGACGTATGCATATCTGTCATCCAACCTCGGTTCGCCTCAGAGCCAAACCGCATCAGAGCCGTTGTCACTGTCAAAGTTGGCATCCCTGTGGATGAAACATCCAACCCAGTATACCTCTAAATCACCAACTTCATGTATTCTACTTAATATACCACTTACACACACTAAATAAAATTCAGTTTTTTGCTGTTTCTCCTGAATAAAATTCTATAAGGTGAGCAGCGTATTTTGAAATACATAACTTCATACAACAGTGTGCAAAACTTAAGAATGAAAGTAACTGACGCATCATGTGTCACTGGAAAGTAGCGTAGCTCGATGAAGCTTGGACTGCACTCAGAAAAGACTGCTAGTTAGTTAGTTAGTTAGTTGGTTGCGTGTTCCATTGATCAATCGCACGGTACAATGGCCGTTTTGATGTGGAACGTGTCAAGTGCACAAGAAATGCACATATGAAACAAAATTTTTAAATGTATATGTATATTACAATACAGAGTTAAAGATTAATATTTCTATTATTTACCCCATTCCCTTAAATGGCACAAAATGCATAAACTATATTTATAGATTTATTTATTCCTATTGAAGAATTCATATATGGTGTAGTAGGAGCTGTCAAGGAGATATGATTTCAATTTATTTTTTGAAGCTATTACTGCTTGCCCCTTTCTGTGCCAAAGATAGGTTGAGCAAAGGATAGTGTAAGTCTTTCTTTTTTCTGGTATTATAATCATGAAAATCACTGTTGTTTTTAAGGTGGTCCATGTTGTTGAGAACAAATTTCATTAGTGAGTAGATGTATTGTGAGGCTGTTGTAAGAATTCCCAATATTTTAAAAAGATGCCTACAAGATGGGCGACTATGAACCCCACACATTATTCTAACCACTTTCTTTTGAGTAGTGAATACTTTTTGTCTAAATGTTGATTTACCACAAAATATTGTTCTGTATGACATGAGAGAGTGAAAGTATGCTAAGTATGTTAGCTTACTAATTTATATACCCCCAAAATTGGCAATTATTCTGATCGCAGAAGTTGATGAACCTAATCCCTTTAGGAGATCCAAAATATGAATTATGCAATTAAGATTCTCATCTATATGTACACCCAAAAACTTAGTATGCTCTACCCTGTCTACTGACTTCTGTTGATGTGTTATATTTACTGAAGTAACTGTACTTTTTGCAACAGAAAATTGGATGTACTATGTTTTTCAAAGTTTAGAGGAAGCCCATTTGCAGAAAACCAATTAATGACTTTTCCAAAGACCTTATTTGTGTCATTTTCAACTGGACTTTCTCTTACTGGATTAATAATGATGCTTGTATCATCAGCAAACAGCGTCAGTTCAGCTTCCTGTTTCAGATAGGAAGGGAGATCGTTCACATATATCAAGAACAGAAGGGGACCCATGATTGAACCTTGTGGAACACCTAATGTAATTTCACCTCAGTTAGATGAAGTGGCAAACTTATTTAAATCATTTGACCCATATAAGGAAACTTTTTGCTTCCTGTTCTGTAGGTATGACTTAAACCACTCATATGCTATTCCATTTGTACCATAGAATTGTAATTTCTGTAACATAATGTCATGGTTCACACAATCAAATGCTTTGGAAAAGTCACAGAAAATTCCTATTGGTGACATTTTACTATTTAAAGACTCTGTTATGTGGACAGTAAAACTGTATATTGCTGTCACATTGGAACAGCATTTTTGAAATCTAAACTGTGGTTTACTAAGTATCCCATTACTGTTGAGACGGCTAACCACTCTAGAGTACATTACTTTATCGACGATTTTTGAAAATGCTGTAAACAAGGATACTGGCCGATAATTATTGACATCTGTGGTGTCCCCCTTTTTGTAGAGAGGCCTGACAATGGCATATTTTAACCTGTCTGGGAAAATACCTTGAGTAAGTGACGCATTACATATGCGACTCAGAACAACTACAGAATAGTACAGCAGCTAACAAAAAGTACTCAGTGAAACGAGCAGAAATGATATTTTCATTCGACAATAACTATAGTAACTCATCGCGATTTATGATGGTCACATGGATATTAGAAAATATGGGAGATGGTTCTTAATAGGGTGTTTGATCACCGTGGACGGCAATGCGTGGTCTGGGAGTTGTGGCAGGCCGTTCCATTCCTTCACTAGCGCGGCTGGCAATTGCTGGAGGGTCGTGACAAGCGTGAACGTGCTGCGATACGTCTGCCCGAGGCATTCTCCACGTGCTCCACGGGATTTAAGCCGGGAGAACGGGCAGACCAGTCGATTTGCCGAATATCATCTCACAAGCGACGACATGGAACAGTGATCCAAAAATGTAGGTTAAATTTCTTTTATTTCACGTCTATGGTCACAAACTTGTAGTTCGTCAGATTACTGGTTTCGGTCAGTAATGATCATCTTTAGATCTGTTTTATAAAAACATGTCCTAATATACTGTAGCCGTAGTGGCATCGTAAAACGCTGAACGCAAACTCAGCGCCAGCAACGTCACACATATGTAAGTAATACTAGGGTCGTCCACAGTTCCGTTTCTATCCGCGGCAGCGCTCCGATCGCAGTTCCGAACATGTGCGGCAGTTGCTCTGACTCAAGGAGAAGACATGTGCGCCATTTTCAGATCGCTGCTGCCGACGTGTGCTTTGTAGTGCTTCTTCATAGTGATAGCCGTAATTGAAAATGCCCCCGCGTGTGAAATCAGATCTGTGATTCGTTTTCTAAATGCAAAGAAAGTTAAATTAAAGGAGATTCCTCGGCAAATCTGCGAGGTTTACGGACAAAATGCTATGAGTGACTCAATGGTTAGAAGATGGGTCAGACTCTTCAATGGAGGACGCGATGAAGTGCACGATGAAGAACGAAGTGGACGCCCGTATGTGGTTACTGATGAACTGGTTCACACAATTGAAGAGAGGACTGAGCACAACCGTAAGTTTACACTTAGTGCCCTTGCTATGGAAGTTCCGCAAATCTCACGAACTCATGAAATTGTTACTGAAAAACTGAAATTTCGAAAACTTTTCTCAGGATGGGTACCCAAAATTCTTACTGAAAAACACAAAAAACAACGGATGGGCAGTGTACTTCAGTTTTTGACACGCTACAATGAAGAAGACGATGGCTTTTTTTCTCGGATGGTCACGGGGGATAAAACTTGGGTATCGTACGGCGCTCCTGAAACAAATCGGCAATCAATGAGATGGAGGCACACTTCATCCCCAACGAAGTTAAGCCTAAGCAAATCTTGACACCTCGAAAAGTCATATGCACCGTTTTTTGGGACAGAAAAGGCATTTTGCTCATTGATTTCTTACTACGAGGCCAAACAATCAATGCCCATGGTTACTGTAAGACCATTAAGAAATTGCGCCCCGCAATACAGAACAAGCGCCGAGGATTACTGTCAATAGGTGTTTTTTTTCCCACTGTAATCCCCGACCTCACACGGCGAATGTGGCCAAACAACTCTTACAGGAATTTCACTGAGACGCGTTTGATCATCCTCCGTACAGCCTGGACCTCGCTCCTAGCGACTTTCATCTCTTCTTACACCTACTCTCTGCCCTTGGTGGTCAACACTTCAGCGATGATGACGACCGGAGAGAACATGTTACCACCATTTTCGCCGATTTACTACGCCATCTTCAGGCCCCTGACCGACGTGTAGGAAAATTTCACCTTGCTTCTGGTCAAAATAGGGGCCAGCATTCAAATACTAGTATCTATAGATTTCTGCTTGCTACATCTATAATTTGAATGCTGGTCCCTGTTTTGACCAGAACCGAGGCGGAATCTTCATACATGTGGGTCAAGGGTTTGAAGATGGCGTAGTAAATCACCAAAACTGGTAGCCCAATACAATAAGTTTGGAAAATTACATGGATGACATCCTGTTAAGAACTACCTACTGCCTTTTGTGATGTCCATGAGACCATCGTAAATCGTGGTGAATTCAATGTAAAACGTTATCTTTGAATGAAAGTACCATTTCTGTTTATCCCATTGCGCATTTTTGACAGTTACTTACTTTTGTAGTATACTGCAGCAGTTCTTTCTACGTATGCTGTAAGTTTCATCGAGCTATGTTGCTTGACAGTCGCACATCATCTGAAAGTCACTTTCATCATTATGTTTGGCACAGCAGTGTGTTTAGACATTCTATCTGCTGTCTTCAGCTTCAACAATGGACTAATAAAATTTCGCCAACAGAACGGTACATCCTGGCATTTTATAAATATTCTATTCTGTTTTTGACGGAACATTGGTTTTCCTTGAATTTAAAGTGACAAGCAAGGTTGCAAGCGTCAGTTGCGCCAGCGCATACACGGGGTCTGCGCGGGACTCATCTCTGCTTCTACAGCGAGGAATCACCCGACGTGCGTAGAGACGCCGGACATTGAGCGAGAATGACAAGTAATTTTCCAAGAGACAACCGCTGGCAGGCTGGATTGCTCTTGATGGTTGCGTGACGTCAAAGGACGGTCCGAACTCGAGATGAAAGGAGAGTGGGAGGAAAAAAAAAGAAAATCTCCTTGTGAGGGGGGAAGGGGCGGAGTGGGCGACAGAAGACAGTCGTAGGGTACCGCTTCAGGAAGGCGGTGCGGAGATTATTCCAGGCATGGTTCGAAAGCTTCACAACCCGTCGACAACGAATACTATGGGTCTGATCGTGGCTGACCATGATGGGCTGAATTTTGATTTGCTAGGTAGCGAGAACATTGCAACTGTAGAATCTTCCGTAAGTGGGGTTCTTGTGTTCTTGTTCTTGCGTTAACTCTGTTAAATTCTCTGCTTTTTTGTTAGTCCAAGATTAACTGGAAACATTTGATCTATATCTAAATGAATGCTTCAGGTGGAAGGCTCTTTGGTCATCATAACCCAGATTTTCGCGTAATATAAGTTGTTCTGATGTAACATCAAACACGCATTTTGCTGCAACATAAAACTAGTTGAAATTATGAAACTTCCTGGCAGATCAAAACTGTGTGGCGGACCGAGACTCGAACTCGGGACCTTTGCCTTTCGCGGGCAAGTGCTCTACCAACTGAGCTACCCAAGCACCACTCATGCCCCGTCCTCACAGGAGAGCTTCTGTAAAGTTTGGAAGGTAGGAGACGAGGTACTGGCGGAAGTAAAGCTGTGAGGACAGGGTGTGAGCCGTGCTTGGGTAGCTCAGTTGGTAGAGCACTTGCCCGCGAAAGGCAAAGGTCCCGAGTTCGAGTCTCGGTCCGCCACAAAGTTTTGATCTGCCAGGAAGTTTCATATCAGCCCACACTCCGCTGTAGAGTGAAAATCTCACTCTTAGTTGAAATTATATCTTTTTTCATATTAACATATTGCTTGCTCTTACTTTATCAGTTTACATAGTGTGATTCAGGTTTTCGCATTTGGTTTGCTGTTTAGAAATTATCTCCAAATTACTAATATTTAATAGTCACTAGTCACAAGCACCTCCCATAGACAGTTACACAAGAGGTCCAGTGGGATATAGCTTCCTTGAAATAAGTCCACAAGGCTTTATACGAGTGCACTGCCTCAACTTACTTTTGACACATTGTTTCAAAAGCATTGTCAAGCAACTGAGGTACACTAGTCCAAGCATGAAGTCAAAACACGTCGACACAGGTAACTTGTTCCACATAAAAGGCAATGTTTTAATTTGTGCTAGTTAATTAAAAGATGGATAAACACATACCGAAAACTTAAAAATACTTTGTCTTGTGAAAATCCGATTCCGAACACATTGTGTTCAATTTATTATTTTGACATTTTAACAGTGGTTTTACTTTTCATTTGGTTTTAGTCCTTCTACCCATGCTGTAACCCGATTCAATAAATACATCAGAAAACATAATTTGCCTGCGAACAAAACCGGCAGTCTTTGAGGGGCCCAAAATAATATTTTAATCCTCCGCATCTTGCTTATATTTGGCATTTCATGTCATTCGAACCTGTGTAAAGAATAATTTAAATCAAAATTCACTGTGTAATTATAACGTAGGTCGGCATCTTAAGAATGACGTCACAAGTTGCCTTTATAAAAATAGCTGGTTCATCTATGTGTTATGTGTTACGGCAAAATCATGCAAAATTATTTTTTGTTTTTCAATCCTCAGTATCTCCCGTTTCGTAAGATATCAAAAATGTTTCAAATGGCTCTGAGCACTATGGGAATTAAGATCTGAGGTCATCAGTCCCCTAGACTTAGAACTACGTAAACCTAACTAATCTAAGGACATCACACACATCCATGCCCGAGGCAGGATACGAATCTGCGACCGTAGCAGCAGCGCGGTTCCAGACTGAAGCACCTAGAACCGTAAGATATCAAATAAGTTTCAACGAGGTAGTATTTAATTAAAGTTTGATGATGACCTGAAGCTACATCGAATTTCTTCCTCGCCATTATTCAAAGTTCGGAAGCATAACAGAGCAGCGACTGCAAATGCAGAAACAAGCGACCCACGTTTTCTAACTTCTGCGCTAGCAGCATGTTTTCCATGTAATATTAAAACTTCGCGTAACCTCCCAGGGTTACCACGTACAGTGCGATCTAGTTTAGAAGGTTTAACTCACCCCATGCACTGTAATGAGTACTTAGTGCGGAATATGCCCAGCGCTATGTAAGATACAGATGAATTAGTTGATTTCACGTACTCACACACATATCTAACAAACAAAACGTACATTCGGCGTGGATGGACGTAATTGGTTTAGCGCTGAGCTGAAAATGGTCGTTTCCTTTGAACAATTGCTTGACAACTACACATCCAAGACCGTGTTCCTTAAATACTATTTTTATTTTGGAAACGTCTCGACACAAACAGTCCATGTAGAGCCACGATGTGACTGTCTCTAATGTCCTCTGTAGCTCATTTGGCAAATTATGAAAATCGCTCTACGATTACAAATGAAAAACACGATATCTTGTATGTTCTAAAGTATTGTTCTACAGCGGAACATATTCGCTATTGCATTTTTCATTTATAATTATGACGTTATTCCAACAACAAGAGACGGAGGACTCAGTTACCTATTACCAGCCATACAACCATTCTGTCCGATCCTCCGTTTATGTGTTCTTCTCTTGTCCTACGCCACAAAACTCGTCGTCTTCACATAAAATTTCTCCACCCTCGTCGAGTTTCCAGTTACTTACGAGTAAATGGAGTCGAAACTGGCACATAAAATGCACTAAACTAAAGAAAATATATACACTATGTGATCAAAAGTATCCGGACACATGGCTGAAAATGACTTACAAGTTCGTGGCACATCCCAACGGTAATGCTGGAATTCAGTTTGGTGTTGGCTCACCCTTAACCTTGATGACAGCTTCCACTCTCGCAGGCATACGTTCAATCAGGTGCTGGAAGGTTTCTTGCGAAATGGCAGCCCATTCTTCGCGGAGTGCTGCACTGAGGAGAGGTATCGATGTCGGTCGGTGAGGCCGTGCGTTATTAACAGGTGCTCGACAGTGTTGAAAGATGCAATCGCCATCTCCGAATTGCTCTTCAACAATGGGAAGCAAGAAGGCGCTTAAAACATCAATGTAGGCCTGTGCTGTGATAGTACCACGGAAAACAACAAGAGGTGGAAGCACCCTCCACGGAAAACACGACCACACCATAACACCATCGCCTCTGAATTTTACTGTTGGCACTACACACGCTGGTAGATGACGTTCACGGGGCATTCGCCATACCTACATCCTGCCATCGGATCGCCACATTGTGTACCGTGAGTCGTCACTCCGCACAACGCTTTTCCACTGTTCAGTCGTTCGATGTTTACGCTCCTTACACCATGAGAGACGTCGTTTGGCATTTAGCGGCGTGATGTGCGTTATGAGCAGCCTCTAGCCCATGAATTCCAAGTTTTCTCGCATCCCTTCTAACTGTCGTAGTACTTGCAGCAGATCCTGATGCAGTTTGGAATTCCTGTGTGATGGTCTGGATGAATGTCTGCCTATTACACATTACCGTCCTCTTCAACTGTCAGCGGTCTCTGTCAGTCAACAGACGAGGTTGACATGTAAGCTTTTGTGCTTTACGTGTCCTTCCACGTTTCCACTTCATTATGACATCGCAAACAGTGGACCTAAGGATGTTTAGGAGTGTGGATATCTCGCGTACAAACGTTTGACACAAATGACACCCAACCTCCTGACAACGATCGAAGTCCGTGAGTTCCGCGGAGGGCCCCATTCTGCTCTCTGACGATGTATAATGACTACTGAGGTCGCTGAGTACCTGGCAGTAGGTGGCAGCACAATGCACATAATACGAAAAACGTATGTTTTGGGGGCTGTCCGGATACTTTTTATCACGTAGCGTATGAACTGAGTGAAGTTCTGTAAAACATTATATTGGCTGTCCCTCTCAACATCTTAAGCTAACCGCTTTTCCAACCACTTTACCATCTCATTTCACCTCAACTCTGATCACTCCATTGAGCCTTATATGTATGAACGCTCGAACATAAATATTTCACGTCTCTCATGAGACCTGCAGTTACCTATACAGTATTACAGCATTCCATAAATAGGACTTCAAAGAATGTTCTAGAGCCTACCACGAAACCCTTGACATCCTTTGCAATACCACACTTTACACAAGCGCCATCAGCAGCAATGGACTAAACCCTATGTCTTACTTTTCCTAAATTTTATGGATATCCCTCTCTCACCCCATCCTACTGATGATTTAGCCCCACATCTGTTTTCGGCTAAATTCTGCAAATTATCTATACGATACGAATCTGTCAAAATTTTGCAGTAGCTATTACCGAGGTCTAATTTGGTTTCCATTCAAATTACGTGAGAATTGCCTCAACCGTACCCCCTTTACATCCCTCCAATTAAAAACGTAAAACCACCATTTTTATTTCCCTTGACATCCAGTGAGCATTTATCCAAGTATAGCTCTCCGATCTGCTCTTCAAATTACAGACTTATGCGCTCGCAGATGACTATATCACACTAACAGCATACTTCCCCTATCAGCGTCCTACACATGTCAGAACTAACAACTGCTCCCGGATATCTCACTATACTGCTGCCGTGCCTGCAGGATTTCTCCTGTCCCCTCATCTGTATAGCCTCAGACGTTCCTAAACCCTCACCGCCCTCTATATCGGCACTGTGCTGGTAGTACTACTCACCTAGATACACATCATACACGCCAAATCTCTGATACTTCTCTTCAACGATATCTGAATCTCATGGTTCACGGGAACAGCAAACGGGCACTTCAAATACATTTATAAGCCGAAACATTGTGATCACTGCCCACCGCAATTTTGGATGCCGCTTGGTGTCGTTGCGGGCACATGACGCGGTAGCAAAAGTATTTAGGTGGAGCAGACACGGACAGGATCACCCTAGCGAAGACATGGGTTGCAAACGAGGAAATTCTTTGAGATAAGCGACTTTGACAAAGGGCAGACTATTATTACACAGAACCTGTGAACGAATATCTCGAAAACAACGAAGCTGGACGAATGTTCACGTGCTATTGTCGTGAGTATTTACGGTAACAGGTGGAAGGACAGTGAAACTACACATAGGCGCTAAATAACTGGACATCCACGGCTCTTCACAGAACGTGAGGTTCGGAGGCTTGTCTGCTCTGTAAAGTAGGATAGACGGCGATCTGTGGCATCTCTGCCGAAAGAACACAATGCTGGGGCACGCACAAGTGTTTCACAGCAAACCGTTCCTCACATACTGTTGAACATGGGGCCCCACAGCACAGCAACCATACGTGTTCACAGGTTGACCCAACGACATCGTCAATTACGACTGCAGTAGACACGGCACTATCGGAGTTCGACTGTCGATCAATGGAAACGTGTCGGCTCTTCGGATGAATCACATTTTTGCTACACTAGGTCAATGGTCGTCTTCGCAAACTCCGTCATCGAGGTGAACGGCGGCTTGAAACGTTCAGCGCGCCACGGATGCAGGCTATGAGAGCAGTATTACGCTACGGGAGCTTGAGTAAGATCTGTGACAGTAATCGAAAATATGCTGACAGCTGCGAACCACCTGCATCCCTTCATGCTTGAGTCTTCCCCAACGGCGATATCATCTTCCAGCTGTGTCTCGGAGCCACAACCGTGCTGCAGTGGTTTGAGGAGCACGTTGGTGCCTGAGCGACCAAATTCGCCTGATGTAATCCTATGGAAACCATCAGCCCGTTATTTTCCCGAATTACGTGACCTGTGAGTAGACATCTAATGCAACATACCTCAGCAAATCTACCAACGAACTGTCGGATCCCTAATACGCGGTCGGTATCACTGATGTATGTAGTCCCGAAATTTTTTTTTCTTTATTGTTATTTAAACACCTTACATAAGGTGGGCTGGCAGCAGCATACTACGCTGCTCTTCAGCCACAAGTGTAACAATGAAAATACAAAGGAGACACAGAAGATACTGAACAAGGTAGGGGGCAAAAAACAGTAGACACAGAAACAAATAACACGAAGCCGTTCACACTCGACGAAAAAGCACTAAAAACTGTCGGCACTGCGCACAAACACTGACGACTTAGACGATACAGGTGAACGAAAGAGCGTGACGGCGAAGAACACTAAACCAAAAACACGATGGCACACACACGAGAAACTGATGGCGATGATCTCCAGCACGCAAATGTCCACTTAACGTGTGGGAGTCCGGGGACCTGCACAGAGGGGAAGAAGGGGGTGCGGGAGGGAGAGGGGAGAGCAAAGATGCCAATGACAGAGGAGATGGTAGGAGGAATGAAGGTATTGGGGTAGGGGAAGCCCGGGGGGGAGTGGGGTGAAAGGGAGGAGGGAGGGAAGGGGGAGAGAAGGGTGAGAGGGTGACCATGGGAACAAACACAGGAAGAGGGAGGGAGGATCAAAGTTGGTAGGAGGGGTAGATGGAGGGGAGGAGGGAGTTCCGAAAACGGACAAACAGATTATTAAGCAGGTGGTTGCAATGTTTTGGATCATAAGTGTAAATGCATGCCGGCCGGTGTGGCCATGCGGGTCTAGGCGCTTCAGTTTGGAACCGCGTGACCGCTATGGTAGCAGGTTCGAATCCTGCCTCGGGCATGGATGTGTGTAATGTCCTTAGGTTAGTTAGGTTTAAGTCGTTCTAAGTTCTACGGGAGTGATGACCTCAGAAGTTAAGTTCCATAGTGCTCAGAGCCATTTGAACCTTTTTTTTTTTTTTTTTTTTTTTTGTAAATTCATAAGAAAGCTAAACGGCAACATTTTCTCGCATCTCGCGGCGATTTCTTATTCTCAATTTTCAGTCCGCATAATAATATAACAAGTACCTTCTATTAACACTAGAAATACTAGAAACAAATGCAATTGTCTTCGTTTTCTGCTTCTGTCTACCATTCTCAAATCGCATTCTACCAGGTGTAGAAGTATGAAACGGGAATTTCCCTACTGATGGTGCTAGCTGTGAGTGTAGGGCCCGTGAGACCGCATCTGCAACGCCATCTGCTTCCTCTAATGGCGGTCGACGAATGTCGACACACAGTAACCCAATTTCCATAAGTCTGTATGTTTCAACCCGTAAAACATGTCGAGCTTTGTTCCTACGAACTACGGTTTGCGGACAGCATTGGTTTTCTGTTATCATTTGAAGAAAACTGCTGCAGAATCGCATCAAGTGCTTGTCGAATCTTTCGGCGACTATGCTCTTGCGAAAATGCCATGTTTCAAGCGGTTCAAAAAATTGAAAAGTGGTGATTTTGACGTGAGAAACGACGAGCGCGGGAAACTACAGAAAAAGTTCGAAGACAACGAACTGCAGGCCTTATTGGATGAAGACGATACTTAAACTCAACAGGAACTCGCGGAACAATTGAATGTAACACAGAAAGACGTTTCTCTTCAGTTGAAAGCTGTAGGAAAGATGCAGAAAGTGGAAAAATGGGTTCAGCATGAACTGAATGAAAAACATAAAGCAAATCGAAATACCACTTGCGAAATGCTGCTCGCCAGATACAAAAGATAGTCATTTCTCCAGCAAATAGTGTCAGGTGATGAAAAACGGATATATTTTGAGAATCCTAAGGATGGTAAATCATGGATGAATCCAGGTAAACCATCGACATCCACTACAAGATCAGGTCGCTTTGAAATGAAGACAATGCTTTGTGTTTGGTGGGATCAGAAGGTGTAATCTATCATGAGCTGCTAAAGGCTGGCGAAACCGTTAACACTGACCGCTAACAACGGCAGATGATCGAATTAAACTGAGAATTACGTGGAAAACGACCGGAATATGGGAAAAGGCAACACAAAGTCACATTGCTCGATGATAACGCCCCATCACACACAGCAAAACGGGTTAGGGGAACGATCGAGGCGTTCAGTTGGGAAATACTAGGGCATGTGGCTTATTTTCCAGACCTGACTCCGTCCGATTATCATCTATTTGCATCACTGGGACACGCTCTCGGTGAACAACGCTTCAGTTCGTATGGAAATGTACAAAAATGGCCCTCTGACTGGTTCGCTTCAAAAGAACTGTTTTTTGGCGTGGCATTCGTAGCCTGCCGGAGAGGTGGGAGAAACGTATAAACAGCAATGGATATTATTTTGAATAAAATATTGTTTATCAGTCTCAAACAACAGACGTGTAATTATTGCAACCAAATTCCGGTTTCATACTTCTACACCTGGTGTGGCAACTCATCAATTTCCCACCATTTCATCTTCCAGAATGCCTAAAAACGTAGCATATCAACCGTAAAACTCAGCGTACGACGTTCCACCTACCGATCTCCCACCATTCACTCACACCCGGGTTTTACGCAGCTCCATGACGTATCCGCTCTGCCACACCCTAACTTCAACCAACTGCCGCTTTCCAATCCTGAAATTCGTACTGAAATATAGCCTACCCTACCTGCAAATCATAGACAGTAACCCACCATTCCAGGCTTCTCCCAGCGTATCTTGCCGTTTCTCCCTTATTCTACCTTCCTCCCGTTAAATACTATACGACTCCTGTAGTAGTTCGTCTTCCCATTACTATAACTATCTTTTCATTTCTACTGTGGACGTTACTGCTATTCACGCATCATCAGAGGCGTACTTACATCACAGCAGGATCCACCCCCGCCATCTTGTGTCGTTACAGTTTACGCTCAGGTTAAAGACTTATAAACACTGACTGACCCAGTAGACATGATAGAATGTCAGTGTAGCCTCATACACGTACACACAATCGCCGGCTATGTGAATGATTAAAGCTGTAATTGTGTGTGGCAGGTAGAAGGCCGGCCACAAGAGTACACTGGTGGTGTTCGTGTTCAGTGTTGTTACCAGGCCTGATAAGGCATAAAAGTGGCACGAACAGAGTCAGATGTCGAGCGACCACTGTGAAGGACACGAAAATGCCGCGTACTCGTCCGAGACAGCATTTTCAGCACTGGCACAGATTGAAAGGGATCTCCTTGTGGGACTCCATTTGATCGACTGGACGAACAGTACGCTATCCAGATTTGAGGAGCATTCGGATGTGGGAGTGACCCAAAGTTGGACTGGATAGGAACGTGAGAGCAGGCATAGTCGTCTTCAGTGTCCCCGACGACCACGAATCCCCACGACAAGGGAGAATAGCCACATTTGCACGAAGCACATCGAAATCCTTCCTCATCTGCGCCTGCCATTCGAGAACAAGTAATGGACTCCCTGCAACGTTATGTCATTTCGCACCATCAGTTGGAGACTAGCAGCAACCTAGGGAACTAACGTCCCGTGCATAGACTGCCATTAACTCCACAACACCAACTGCTGCGTTTGGAGTGATGCCCTCACCAGGAACATGGACCGCTGTGTTCAGACATGATGACCTTTTAGACTCTGAGAAGCTCATCTGCAGAAACCAGCACGGTTTTAGGAAATAGTGGTCATGCGAGACACAGCTGGCCCTCTTTGTGCATGATATACAACAGGCTCTAGATACCGTCTCCAAGGTTGATGCCATATTTCTCGACTTTCGAAAGGCGTTCGACTCAGTTCCGCACTGTCGCTTGCTCCAAAAAGTGCGCGCTTACGGTCTATCCGCTGACATATGCTGTTGGAGTATGTCGTCCCAAATAAGGTGACTTCAACAGAAAAAAGCGTAACATCAGGTGTACCTCAGGGTAGCGTAATAGGTCCGCTGCTTTTTACGATTTACATAAACGATATGGTTGATGGTATTGATAGCGGCATTAGACTCTTTGCCGATGATGCTGTAGTCTACAGGAAAGTGGTATCACAAGAATGTTGTGATCCAATCAATGAGGATTTGCAGAAAATTAATGCGTGGTGTAATGACTGGAAGTTATCTCTCAATGTTAGTAAGTGTAACCTGCTGCGTACAACAAGACGAAAATCCCCATTAATGTACGAGTACAAAATAAATGCTCGGTCTTTTGAAGCGGTAACATCCGTCAAGTATCGGGGTGTGACTGTTCGAAATTATCTCAAATGGAATGATCGGATTATACAATTAACGGTCAAGGCGAACTCTAGATTGCGGTTTATTGGTAGAATCCTGAAGTGATGCAGTCCTTCAACAAAGGAAATTGCTTACAATACGTTAGTTCGTCCAGTCTTAGAGTATTGTTCGTCTGTATGGGACCCTTACCAGTTGGGTCTGATTCAAGAGATTGAGAAGGTCCAAAGAAGAGCGGCAAGATTCAGTGACTGGTACATTTAGCCATCTCGAGAGCGGTACAAATCTCATAGAAAGTTTTAAGTGGAACACACTTGCAGATAGACGACGCGCTAAACGGAAGGGGCTGCTCACTAAATTCCGAAATCCGATATTTCCGAGGATGTAGAGCATATATTATGACCACCAACTTTCAAATACTGCAATGATCAGCATTCAAAGATAAGGGAAATTAGAGCTCGTACTGAGGCGTTCAGACAGTCGTTTTTCCCTCGCGCGATCCACGAGTGGAACATAGGGGGAGGGGGGGGGGGGAGAATATGACTGGCGCGAATTGTGCCCTCCGCCACACACCCCTTGGTGGCTAGCGGAGTATATATGTAGATGTAAATGTAGAATGGGGTCGCATTGTGTTCGTCAATGAATCGCAGTTGTGGATCATCCTGAACGGCCATTGCCGGAGACCTGGGGAGAGGTCTCACTCTTCCAATGTTTTGGAGACACACAGTGATGTCGCAGCTGGCGTCATGACGTGGGGAGCCATGGGGTGTGACTTCGGGTCACAGCCGGTAGCAGTCCAGGGAACACTGTGCCCTCATTTGTTTAATTCTCTCCGACATTCTCGTCGTGCTATCTTCCAAAACGATATTGCTCGTCCGCGCGTGTCACATGTCTCCACAAACTGCCTGCTTGATGCTGAAGTACTCCCGTAGCCAGCAAGATCCCTTGATCTGTCGCCAATAGAACATGTGCGGGACCGACTCGGACTTCACCTCAGTGCCAGTATCCAGGATATCAAAGACCAGTTACAAGAGTTGTGGTCTAGCCTGCCTCAGGAGAGGAGGGTTCGAAACAGAGGTAGTGGACGAATCCAAGCCAGAGGTGTCAACGTCATGCCGATAAGTGGGCTCATAGGTCAAGTTCTTTATAAATTTTACTCGATTTTGCAATTACTGAAATATATCAAATAAACAGCATCAGATACCATCTCAACTTGTGAAGTCGTATTTCATTTCCTCCTCCTCTTCTGGGTGCTTCATACTTGAACGTAACGTCACAAGATGCTAATGGAGGTGCTGGTGTGATATAAGAGCGCTGAAGATGACGCATAAAATGCAGTAATGGTCAAGACGATCACAAAAAAGTTGCTTTTACAATTAGATGTCAATTGGGCTTCATGAAGCAAATTATAATGCCTGTTCCACAAGATGGATTCTGCTATAAGTACCTTTCTATGAAATTTCCTTTTTTTCGGTGAAGAACAGTTGCACCTTATGGCACCCTCCTGAGGACTTATCGTGTCCACTCTGAGCACCGGTACGTCTGAAATGTTTTACTTGGCCACCTACAAGAAAACAGCGTGATTTCATTGCTGGACGTCGCGCTTCTAACCTCCACCGTGAAGGCGTCAAAAGAAGTGGTGAGATGTCTACGTCGCAAAGACAGACAATTACCAGGTTTCGACAAATTGATCCTTTAATTGTGTTCAGTAGTGTACCCACATCACTCAGACCTCTTCATGTTGGTCCTACACTTACACTGTTAATGTAACTGCAGTCATGAAAATGCCTGCACCTCTATAGGAATGGGAAGGGCACGTCGGCAAAATTTATTGGTGACAGTGTAATGGGTGGTGGTGGGATCACTCACGAGAAAATTCCTGCAGTAGTTGGTGTTACAGCTGCACTTTTTCTTAGTCTGAAGACAGTTACAGGCGTCCTGCTTAAAGGAAGCCTCTCGAACAAAGGAATCACCTTCAAAGACAGTCAAGTATCAAGGTAGTGAAGGAATTGGCATATTTCATCAAAATATAAGAGGTATTAGAGATAAACGTAATGAACCGCTTATAGATTTTGACTCTGGATATACTCGTATATCAGGGCACCTCTCAAATAATGTGACGATTCAGAGGCTTCTTTTACCAAGATCCAGATTATCTGTCTGTTTTTCAAGGAGTTCTTTGCGGAGTGGGGGTGGCCATGTACGTAAAAAAATAATATTCTATTTGAGTCCGTAGACGTATCAAAGCACTCCACTGAACAGGCATTTGAATGTTGTACAGGGACAGTTGAATTTTGTGAAACTAAACCTCTAATTGCTGTTATTTGTATGTCCAGTATCTCTGACTTCAGAGCATTTCTACTCAAGCTAGAGAGGGTTCGTGGTCCACTTCATAGAAAGTACCAAAAATTATTTATATGTGGTGACTTCAATATTAATTTTTTATGTGATGTGAAAGAAAAAGCATGTTGGAAGAACTCCTAAATTGATACGATGGAGACTGTATTTTTTTCAGAGTGCAGGGGAACAGTAGCACAGCCATAGACAACATTTTTATTAATTCTTCATTACTAGATGGGCAAAGGTGAATGGCCTTTCAGACCATGATGCACAAATTTTAACACTTAAAGGTTTCTGTACTCAAATAATGGTTACATATAATTTCACACTATGTAGAAGAAGCTGATCCAACGGCAGCAGAGAGTTTTTTAAACCTTGTCAAGGAACAAGGGTGACAGCGTGTTTCTATTACTGACAACATAGATGACAAATACACTCCTGGAAATTGAAATGAGAACACCGTGAATTCATTGTCCCAGGAAGGGGAAACTTTATTGACACATTCCTGGGGTCAGATACATCACATGATCACACTGACAGAACCACAGGCACATAGACACAGGCAACAGAGCATGCACAATGTCGGCACTAGTACAGTGTATATCCACCTTTCGCAGCAATGCAGGCTGCTATTCTCCCATGGAGACGATCGTAGAGATGCTGGATGTAGTCCTGTGGAACGGCTTGCCATGCCATTTCCACCTGGCGCCTCAGTTGGACCAGCGTTCGTGCTGGACGTGCAGACCGCGTGAGACGACGCTTCATCCAGTCCCAAACATGCTCAATGGGGGACAGATCCGGAGATCTTGCTGGCCAGGGTAGTGACTTACACCTTCTAGAGCACGTTGGGTGGCACGGGATACATGCGGACGTGCATTGTCCTGTTGGAACAGCAAGTTCCCTTGCCGGTCTAGGAATGGTAGAACGATGGGTTCGATGACGGTTTGGATGTACCGTGCACTATTCAGTGTCCCCTCGACGATCACCAGTGGTGTATGGCCAGTGTAGGAGATCGCTCCCCACACCATGATGCCGGGTGTTGGCCCTGTGTGCCTCGGTCGTATGCAGTCCTGATTGTGGTGCTCACCTGCACGGCGCCAAACACGCATACGACCATCATTGGCACCAAGGCAGAAGCGACTCTCATCGCTGAAGACGACACGTCTCCATTCGTCCCTCCATTCACGCCTGTCGCGACACCACTGGAGGCGGGCTGCACGATGTTGGGGCGTGAGCGGAAGACGGCCTAACGGTGTGCGGGACAGTAGCCCAGCTTCATGGAGACGGTTGCGAATGGTCCTCGCCGATACCCCAGGAGCAACAGTGTCCCTAATTTGCTGGGAAGTGGCGGTGCGGTCCCCTACGGCACTGCGTAGGATCCTACGGTCTTGGCGTGCATCCGTGCGTCGCTGCGGTCCGGTCCCAGGTCGACGGGCACGTGCACCTTCCGCCGACCACTGGCGACAACATCGATGTACTGTGGAGACCTCACGTCCCACGTGTTGAGCAATTCGGCGGTACGTCCACCCGGCCTCCCGCATGCCCACTATACGCCCTCGCTCAAAGTCCGTCAACTGCACATACGGTCCACGTCCACGCTGTCGCGGCATGCTACCAGTGTTAAAGACTGCGATGGAGCTTCGTATGCCACGGCAAACTGGCCGACACTGACGGCGGCGGTGCACAAATGCTGCGCAGCTAGCGCCATTCGACGGCCAACACCGCGGTTCCTGGTGTGTCCGCTGTGCCGTGCGTGTGATCATTGCTTGTACAGCCCTCTCGCAGTGTCCGGAGCAAGTATGGTGGGTCTGACACACCGGTGTCAATGTGTTCTTTTTTCCATTTCCAGGAGTGTATAATGCTTTCCTTAACACATTTCTCATGCTCTTTGGAAGTTGCTTTCCATCAGAACGTGCAAAACAAGAGTACTAGTAGTAAAAGGCAACATGAGTGGCTGTCTAATGGGATCAGAATATCACGTAGAACAAAGTGGGACTTGTATCAAAATGTCAGACATAGTCACAATTGAGCTAGAGTAGCCCATTACAAACAGTACTATAAGGTGCTTAATGTTATAAGGAAGACACAGAGTACGTGGTAAACAAATAGAATATGTAATTCACAGGACAAAAGGGAAGCGACTGGTCAGCAGCACATGGTGGACAATATAAAGCCAGCTCGTAGTAAAAATATTTCTGTTACTCGTAAGTCAAATATATTTACAGTATTTAATAATCATTTTCTGAGAATTGCTGGTGAATTAAACACAAATTTAGATTCTACAGTGAATAATATCACTCTCTTGGAAATTGCCTTTCTTAGACTAATACCTGAAATACTCTCCTGAGATACTGACAAACAGGAGGCTGACACAAAAATTAAATAACTTAAGACTCAGGACTCTCATGGATATGATGGAGTATCTAGCACAATACTAAAGTACTGTGCTGCATGCGTTAATCCTGTTCTCAGCCACATTAATTTTTCTTTTAGGAATGGGCAGTTTCCTGAACGATTAAAGTACTCATTAGTTGTGCTGCTTTATAAAAAGGGAGAAAGGGATATTGTAGAGAATTTTAGATCTATTACCATGCCATCAGTGTTTGCTAAAGTTATTGAAAATATTTCTGTTACTCGTAAGTCAAATATATTTACAGTATTTAATAATCATTTTCTGAGAATTGCTGGTGAATTAAACACAAATTTAGATTCTACAGTGAATAATATCACTCTCTTGGAAATTGCCTTTCTTAGACTAATACCTGAAATACTCTTCTGAGATACTGACAAACAGGAGGCTGAGACAAAAATTAAATAACTTAAGACTCAGGACTCTCATGGATATGATGGAGTATCTACCACAAGGATAACTGATCATTTCATTTCACATAATCTGACGTCAAATGTGTAGTTTGATTTTAGAAGTGGCTTAACAGCTGAAAATGGTGTATTCTCTTTTCTCTGCGAGGTATTGGATGGATTAAGCAAAAGGCTTCGGACGCTAGTCATTTTTTTTAAAAGTAAGGCACTGATCTGTGTTGATCACGAAATGTACTCCTGCTGTTGCAACATTATGGCATACCAGGAGCAGCTCACAACTGGTTCACATCTCACTTTATGACTAGACAGCAAGAGGTCATTTTCCACACTATTGAGAATGGCTCTGATTTAGGGTCTGATTGGGGCACAATAGGGTGGGGGGGGTGGAGGGAGGGAGTGCCCCAGGGATAAGTGTTGGGTCACTCATGCTCATTACTTATATAAATGACATGCCGTCTAGTGTTACAGGTGATTGTAAAATATTTATGTTTGCTCATGACATTAGCTTTGTAGTGAAGTATTTTGCGTGGAACACTGTGACACTATTTCAAATAGTGCAGTTCAAGACATAAATTCAAGGCTTGTAGAAAATAAAATAATGCTAAATTACTGTTTCTAAGACACAATACAACAAAACCTAACGTTATATTTACACAGGACGGGCATATGATTAAGGAGCCTGAATAATTCAAATTTCTATGTATCCAGGTAGATAGTAAATTGTTGTGGAAAGCCCACATTCAGGATATTTTCCAAGGACTTAATGCTGCCATTTTTACTATTAGAACAGTATGTGGTTCAAAATGGTTCAAATGGCTCTGAGCACTATGGGACTTAACATCTGAGGTCATCAGTCCCCTAGGACTTACAACTACTTAAACCTAACTAACGACATCACACACATCCATGCCCGAGGCAGGATTCGAACCTGCGACCGTAGCGGTCTCGCGGTTCCAGACTGAAGCGTCTAGAACCGCTCGACCTCCCCGGCCGGCAACAGTATGTGACATAAGTGATAATTTGACAAGAAAAGTAGTCTGCTTTTATTTACTTGTCTGCTTATTTTCATTCACTTACGACATATGGTATTATATTTTGGGACAACTCTTCCCATTCTCAAAGGGTGTTTTTGGCTCAGAAATAGGCGGTTCAGGCAGTAAGTGGTGCAAGTTTGCGAACCTCTCGTCGGCCCCTGTTCATTAGCCTGGGTATTCTGACACTGACCACTCAATACGTATGTTCTTTAATGTCATTTCTTGTCAACAATATCAGCTTAGTCCTGAGAATTAGCAGCTGTCACTCCGTTAATATTAGGTCGAAATGCAGTATACATTTGAATCGCACTTCCTTAGCCCTTGTGCAGAAAGGCACGCAGTATTCTGCTGCATCCATTTTCAATAAGCTACCACAAGAATTCAAGCATCTTAACAGTAACACACGCGCTTTCATATCTAAACTGAATAGCTTCCTCATGTGTCACTTCTTCTATTCTGTCAAGGAGTTCCTTGAAAAATTAAGCTGGTTCTTGTGTTATATTGTTAATTGCGTTTATATAATCATATAGCTTGTCGTCTTCTTAAAACTAAAATAACTAAACTCCTCCCGAAAAGGCCACGAAGGCCCAACCGTACCGACCGACCACCGTGTCTTCCTCAGCCCACAGGCGTCACTGGATGCGGATATGGAGGGGCACTGTGGTCAGCACACTGCTCTCCCAGCAGCATGTCAGTTTACGAGATAGGAACCGCTATTTCCCAATCAAGTAGCTCCTCAGTTTGCCTCACAAGGGCTGAGTGCACCCGACTTGCCAACAGCGCCCGGCAGACTGAATGGTCACCCATCCAAGTGCTAGCCCAGCCCCACAGCGCTTAACTTCAGTGATCTGACAGGAACTGATATTACCACAATGGCAAAGCCTGTGGCTTGTCGTATTCTTAGGATTCATAAACATTTTAATTTATCTGTTATTACGTTTCTTTCGTAATTTTATGTACTGGCACGTTCCATGATCATGGAGGTTTGCTCCTCTTTTTGGTCCTTTGGAATTGGGCGTGTGAAGTAAAATTATAAAAATATGTCACCCGCCTCATGTCACATTCTGCTCAGCTGCGGACTACAGGCAAGTAGACTACAGAAGGTAGAGAGTTGGATAGACAGGTAGAGACAGCTGGTTAGTACTCACGTTGACGACACTGACGCCGAGCACGACGACCCAGCCCCAGCCGCCATCGGGTGCCACCAGCCGCGGCGCCCGGCGCTCTTCGGCGGCGATCCTCTGCTTCTCCGCCGCCGCCGCCGTCGCCTTCTTCCTTTTCCGCTCGGATCGCTTCCGCCGGTAGGCCACCAGGCGCTCCGTCGTCGTCTTGTCCTTCTCGTCCAACATCCTGTCCTTCTCGCCCGACATCGCCTCTTTTTCAGCAGACATGTTTCCTGGAAAAGCAAATACATACTTATACAGTCATAACCATGTTTTGTAAGCCGTTTAAAAAATACCAGTGTGTAGTGCGTAGGCATCTGATGTATTCTATTTACTTGTCAAAAAAAATACAGGTTGGTATTCATACAGAAAGACAAATGAAGCATAGGAGGAGCCAGAGGAAAACTCACCAAGAGAGGAAGAGTATACAAGAATCAATCTGTTCATTTATCTATTGACTCACATGGCGGGTTTGCTACAGGATGGAATTAAGACCACAAAGAAAAGAATTGAGACTGCTCACCCCAATGAACCTCTGTCACATTATATTACTACACAACTGTTTTCCCATTGGGAACCAAGCTCTACAGAGGAAATATTAGTCACCCCTTTAAAGAGTACACTTGTCCATTTGGAACGTTGTAGGTATTGTACCAGGTAGCAGGCAGAAATGTGGTCCTCTACTACTGTCATATGTCATGGCAGTGTCATGATAGGTGTGTATGCCAGCTGGCTGTATGAAATCAACAGAGTAAGATGGATCAACATAGAGATCTGATAAAATGGTAGAAAGAAGCTATCAGCCCTGAAAGTATCCGTCACCTCACTGTGAATGAAGTGTCCTGATTTGTTAGTGTATCAACGCAGACAGGATATGATGTATGGCACATAGCTGACCAGCACAGCACAAGAGTCATGGTGATAAAATGTTGCTAACCCAGAGGAACCGGGGATGATTGTCGCACCTCGGCAATGACAGTCGGCTTCAAATATGGCCAGCAATCTATCAGTGGATGCAGGCCCATCTCAATCAGTTTCCAACCAAATATTCCAACGGGAACTGCGTGCAATGTAAATTTGGAGATTGATTGTAACCTCTCGTCTATATACGGTATAATTACGAAGTCTATCAAAATAAAGATGTCAGAGAAACTAATAACAGAGATGGAGGTTTCACTTCAAACAAAGCTTGATGTCTGACAGTTAAATATCAAGAGCTTGCTGGCTATCACTCATGCCAGAACTGTGTTTCCAGGAATTTCAGTGCAGGCTCTCAACAACAAAGGAGCATCACACAAGGGCGTAGTGGGTATCAGTAATCGAACTCAGGTATAAATAGTGGCGTGAGACCAACAATAGTTCACAGTCTGGTTGGAGTACAAACAGCAACAAAACTCGCACCATTTGAAGAGCCGGCCGTGGTGGCCATGCGGTTGAAGGCGCTACAGTCTGGAACCGCGCGACCGCTACGGTCGCAGGTTCGAATCCTGCCTCGGGCATGGATGTTTGTGATGTCCTTAGGTTAGTTATGTTTAAGTAGTTCTAAGTTCTAGGGGACTGATGAGCTTAGAAGTTAAGTCCCATAGTGCTCAGAGCCATTGGAACCATCTGAAGAAGACGAATGGCCCAGTCGTCCAAATATTGTGCATAAAATGGAAACAACAACTCGGCAGCATTCCCAGAAGCTCACCATCAGTCTGTTTTTACCAGAAGACTTTAGTTTTATGTGCTGGCAACCAACCTATTCCCTGGTTTATAATTTAATTCGAATAAATTATGAAGTTTGGAATGTTGTATTTGTATTTCACGGTACTTGGACAAACTGTTGCAAAATTTGCAAACAGATGGAAGGCTACAATCCTTTTCCAGGTGTCCACTGCAAGCAGTTCCCTTCTCGTTGTTCGGTTGGAGAGCAGCATTCACTGACAATTTCCTGTCAGGTTTGAAACCAGTAGTCACTCTTAAGGCGTGATCATCGTCTTTGGTCCCTGTGGGTAAGCAATTTTTTTCCTCCACTATTCTTATGCCATGTTAAATGGCTGTATGCTACACAGCAGGGATCAGGAGGATCCGGATGCTTTTTAAAAAAATTTCGAGGTCCAGAAGAAAGGCTTCATGTTCTTACTAATTTTCATTTTTATTTTCACTCACAAAATAAGATGAAATACACTAGGCAGGCATATTTGTATTTAAAAATCCAGAAAAAAACTTGTAGTCCTTACTGATCTTTTTATTTTAATTTTCATTCTCAAACTAACATGATATACAACAGACAGGCACATTTGTATTAAAACTTCAGAAAAAAACGTGTATTCACTACTTTTTTCTTTCAGTTTTCACTCTAAAAATATAGACTGGTTTATTTGTATAAAATACAATACTGACCGTTAACATTGCTACATCACGAAGATGACGTGCTACAGACGCGAAATTTAACCGACAGGAAAAAGATGCTATGATATGCAAATGATTAGCTTTTCAGAGCATTCACACAAGTTTGGCGCCGGTGGTGACACCTACAACGTGCTGACGTGAGGAAAGTTTCCAACCTATTTCTCATACACAAACAGCAGTTGACCGGCGTTGCCTGGTGAAACGTTGTTGTGATGTCACGTGTAATGCGTACCATCACGTTTCCGACTTTGATAAAGGTCTGATTGTAGCCTATCGCAATTGCGGTTTACCATATCGCGACATTGCTGCTCGCGTTGTCGAGATCCAATGACTGTTAGCAGAATATGGAATCAGTGGGTTCAGGAGGGTTATACGGAACGCCGTGCTGGATCCCAACGGCCTCGTATCACTAGCAGTCGAGATGACAGGCTTCTTATCTGCATGGCTGTAACGGATCGTGCAGCCACGTCTCGATCCCTGAGTCAACAGATGGGGACGTTTGCAAGACAACAACAATGTGCACGAACAGTTCGACGGCGTTTGTAGCAGCATGGACTATCAGCTCTGAGACCATGGCTGCGGTTACCCTTGACGCTGCATCACAGACATGAGCGCCGGCGATGGCTTACTCAACGACGAACCTGGGTGCACGAATACCAAAACGTCATTTTTTCGGATGAATCCAGGTTCTGTTTACAGCATCTTGATGGTCGCATCCGTGTTTGGTGACATCACGGTGAACGCACATTGGAAGCATGTATTCGTCATCGCCATACTGGCGTATCACCTGGCATGATGGTATGGGGTGCCATTGTTTACACGTCTCGGTCACCCCTTGTTCGCATTGACGGCACCTTGAACAGTGGAAGTTACATTTCAGATGTGTTATGACTTGTGGCTCTACCCTTCATTCGATCCCTGCGAAACCCTGCATTTCAGCAGGACAATGTACGACCGCATGTTGTAGGTCCTGTACGGGCCTTTCTGGATACGGAAAATGTTCGACTGCTGCCCTGGCCAGCATATTCTCCAGATCTCTCACCAATTGAAAACGTCTGGTCAATAGTGGCCGAGCAACTGGCTCGCACAGAGTCTGAAAATAGCTTCCGGTGTTATGTCAAGCGTCCAACATATACGCACCCCTGGTGCTGCAGATTTTTCTTGCCCAACATAGAGCGAACTAGGAAGGCCATGCTTTGGACTGTTCATGACTGGAAATAAGTTGCCTGGTCGGACGAGTCTCGTTTCAAATTGTATCGAGCGGGTGGACTCGTACGGGTACGTAGACAATCTCGTGAATGCATGGACCCTACATGTGGGCACAAGGCTGTTCAAGATGGTGGAGGCTCTGCGATGGTGTGGGGCGTATGCAGTTTGAGTGATATGGGACTCCCGATACATCTAGATACGACTCTTGACAGGCGACACGTTCGTAAGCATCCTGCCTGATCACCTGCAGCCATTCATTGTGCATTCCGACGGACTTGGGCAATTCCAGCAGGACAATGCGACATCCCAAATGTCCAGAATGCTACAGAGTGGCTCCAGGAACACTCTTCTGAGTTTAAACACTTCCGCTGGTCACCAAACTCCCCAGACATAATCATTATTGAGCATATCTGGGATGCCTTGCAACGTGCTGTTCAGAAGAGATCTCCATCCCCTCGTACGGATCTATGGACAGCCCTGCAGGACTGATGGTGTCAGCTCCGTACAGCACTACTTCAGACAGTAGTTGAGTGCATGCCAAGTCGTGTTGCGGCACCTCTGCATGCTTGCGGGGGCCCTACACGATATTAGGCAGGTGTACGAGTTACTTTGGCTCTTCAGTGTAGATTCGCTCTTTATAAAAGTAGCGGCGCCCGGCACACAGGACGAGCCGACGCACAGCAAAGGAGCTACTTCCGTGACAAAGAATATGCTGCGGCACACCAAAGTAGCCGTGCAGCAAAGGAGGCGCCTCGTTTTCAAAGATCGCCCCGTCGAGTGAACTCGCTGGAACTTTCACAGGGTAGCTTTAAGGTTACGCTATCGTTCGAGTTGCGAGCACAAAAAATGGTGTTTAAATGAACGTGCTTCTCCGACTTAATAGAGCTTTCAGAGGTGTCCAGAGTCTGAAATTGATTTATTAAATTTCCTTCTTCGTTAAATGAAATTCTTGTGTTGCATTCGTGTGTTCAGAGCCTTTATGTGGGTCAATATGACACGCTGCGCCGGCCGACCATATTGCTCCCTTCCGCTCACTCTCGTGCGCTGCACAGCACAGCCTATATGTATTTACTCTATCTGTAATTACCAGTGAATAATTCTAATTCAGCAGTTAATTGTAGACTACTAAAAAAAAAATATAGGGGTGGCGTTCAACCCAATTGCTATCTACGGAAAAATCTTTTTTTAAGCTATTTTAGAACGTAAATTATGCTTTCAAAATATTTTTGGTCAGCTAGTTTTGACCTTCCGCTGTCCGGACCTGGAACACGGTCCGCCAGTTGCCGATCGCTGCTGTACACCATTCCTCGTTCAGACTTTGTACCGTCTCGTTGATACACCAACAAATCTGGAAACTTCATTCACAGTGTGGTCGTGGGTACGTCCAGACATAATACCTTGTTTCAGACATTTTGTCTGGTCTCCACATAGACCCATCTTACTGAACTGCTTTGTTACAGTTGGCTGGCACGGCACAAAACACACATCGCCACTGCCGCAACTTAAGTCGCCGGCGGAGGGTTTTATTTGTGCCTGGTACCAATTCTACACTTCCTACAATGCTCCAAAGGGACAAGTGTGCTCTTGTAACGGTGGTGAATAATATCTACTCTCGAGAACTTCGTTCTTGGTTGAAGAGCAGTTGTGTAGTAATAATGTAACAAAGATTCATCAGTAACGTGAGTAGTCTCAGTTCTTTTCTTCGCGATCTTAATTCCATCCTAAAGCAAACCCACCAACTCAAGTCCATAGAGAAGTGAACTGGTTGCAGTCCCCAGATATTAAGTAATTCTGCTTTTACTTCAACACTCTTCCTCTCCTGATGAGTTTTCAGCTGGCGCCTTCTTCTGCGCTTTGCTTGCATTTCTGTTCAGATACCAACCAGTCTATTTGCTATGCCTACGCACTAAACACTGATTTTTTTTTTTTTCAAACAGAAACTCATGTTTAAAAGTTGTATTAAACATGCGTATATTGATTGCTTCGTTATTTTAATACATTATACCTAACACCCACACTGGTGTCAGACTTGCTCTAAGCATTGTCTGTAACACCAAAGATGTGATCGTTTTCTGCTGTCTTGTTCTTCTTCCTTTGCTGACAAATCAAACTGTGGTGGCAGCGGAGATACAGTTTTTCAAGCGATCCATTAATGATTGCAAAATATTCTGTGTTAAAAAATTAAAAAACCTACTTTGAACTTCATAACCAAACATATGATCTTATTACCGGGCAAGCAAGGTGAAATATGAGTGATCAGCATACAAATGACAAATGTAGGGAAAGGTAATGAAACTACTTTCACAGGGGACGTAAAAATTTTACACCTATAAAATGTGGACACCACTATGATGTACAAGAAATCTCGAAAATTTCTACTCGGGCTTCGGATCAACTTCAACATCAACAGATACAAGGTTTAAAAAAGAAATAAGCTAGCAATGATTGTGGCGTATTTGGCAAAACAAACTGTCAGTCGTTATTAGTTAGACAAGCTGTGGCGTTAGCTGAAGATGGTTCTGTGATAGGATCGAAACCACTTATGGTGCATTTCTGCACGTTTTAATGTAGTTGTTGCGAGTAGGGAACATTGTGTCGTTTATTACTCTCATAAAATTCGGCAGTTCTCTGAAATCAAGGGTGTCTGAAATTATACTGCAGTAACCTATTTTCCAGTTGTACGCTGAATGGTTAACACTCATTACACTATCTAAGAGGTTAATTTACGCAGTACATATTGGGGCTACAACTTTGGTTCTTTCGGTTTTTCTCGAAGTTCAAGGCTTCGTCGTGAAAAACGTGTAAAAACTTTACGATTCTTGGGTTGGGTTGTTTTGGGAAGAAGACCAGACAGCGAGTTCATCGGTCTCATCGGAGTAGGGAAGGACGGGAAAGGAAGTCGGCCGTGCCCTTTCAAAGGAACCATCCCGATATTTACCTGGAGCGATTTAGGGAAATCACGGAAAACCTAAAAATCAGGATGGCCGGATGCGGGATTGAACCGTCGTCCTCCCGAATGCGAGTCCAGTGTCTAACCACTGCGCCACCTCGCTCGGTTTTTACGATTCAAAGTATTAAGCCATCCCTAGCCACTGCTTTCTCCCATCTTTCGGGCAGTACACGAATCCCGCGGCGGAAGAACTGGGCGTCTTTTGAGGATATCCACGGATCGATCGAATTATGCACTTGTTCACAGGACCAGATATGCTGATCTACCAGGTTCGGAAAAGGCGGCAGTCACAGGAAGCAATGCCTGGGAATACGGCAGGTGGGGTAGGACTTTCCAAGTACGTTTTGACGGTTTTGCTACATGCGAACCAGCACTGTCGTGCTGCAAAATCACCTTTTCATGTCTATCACCGTGTTGTGGCCGTTTGTCTTTCAGTGCGCGCCAAAAACGCATCAAGTGCTTTCGATGACGAACTCTTGTGGTTCTTTCCGTTGGTTTTAGTAGCTTCGAAAACCTTCCCTCCTCCACCACCATGGCCGTCCCGAGTGGCCGTGCGGTTCTAGGGGCTACAGTCTGGAACCGCGTGACCGCTACGGTCTTGGGTTCGAATCCTGCCTCGGGCATGGATGTGTGTGATGTCCTTAGGTTAGTTAGGTTTAATTCATTCTAAGTTCTAGGCAACTGATGGCCTCAGAAGTTAAGTCGCATAGTGTTCAGAGCCATTTGATTTTCCACCTCCATGCCGGTCGTCTACGTCAAAATCAGCGATCTTAAAGTGCTGAAACGATTCTCTAAACGTTCTTTCACTAATAGTTGCCTCACTATAAGTCTTAGCCAACATTTTATGAACCCGAGCCACAGATTTCTTCGTGTTAAAGCAGAAAATTAAACCTTCCCGAAAATGAGAACTAGGTTCCTACACTGATACATTCAGTCGAGAATAACTTCATGATGCAATCACAAATCGACAAATATGTTGAAGTTCAAATGGTTCAAATGGCTCTGAGCACTATGGGATTTAACTGCTGTGGTCATCAGTCTCCTAGAACTTAGAACTACTTAAACCTAACTAACCGAAAGACATCACACACATCCATGCCCGAGGCAGGATTCGAACCTGCGACCGTAGCGGTCTCGCGGTTCCAGACTGTAGCGTCTAGAACCGTTCGGCCACTTCGGCCGGCTATGTTGAAGTAGTTATATTTACAAATGCCTAAGATTATTTATGAGACTTAAGACCTACTAAATGTACCATATTTGCCGCTACCGCTACTGTCATCTATTGCGAAAACGGTGGAAGCAAAGTTATAGTCCTAATACATTCCACACCCAAATCTACACCCATACTCTGTAAAACAACGCGGAGTGCATGGCAGAGGATAAGTCCCATTGTACCAGTTTTTAGGGTTTTTTCCTGTTCCATTCATGTATGGAGCGTGGGAAGCACGATTGTTCCAATGCCTCTGTGCGGGCAGTAATTATTCTAATCTTATCCCCACAATCCCTGTGTGAGCGATACGTAGGGGTTGTAGCACATTGCTAGAGTCATCATTTAAAGCCGGTTCTTGGAACTTTGTTAGTAGAGTTTCTCGGAATAGTTTACGTCTATCTTCAAGAGTCGTCCAATTCAGTTTCTTTAGTATCTCTATGAAACGCTCCTACGGGCCAAAAAAACCTTCATGGTCGCTTCTCTGTATACGTTCAATATCCCCCGTTAGCCCTATTTGGGATGGACCCCACACACTTAAGCAATATTCTAGAATGGATCGCGCAAGTGATTTGTAAGTAATCTCCTTTGTAGAATGAATGCACTTCCCGAGTATTATACCAATAAACCGAAGTCTACCACCTGCTTTACCCACAACTGAGTCTATCTGATAATTCCATTTCATATCCCTACAAAGTGTAACGTCGGGGTGTTTGTATGATATGACGACTCCAGCTGTGTCTCATTGATATTACAGTCACAGGATACTACGTTGGTTCGTTTTGCTAAATGCACAATTTTACATTTCTGTACATTTAATGCAAGTTGCCAATCTGTGAACCACTTTGATGTCTTATCAAGATCTGAGTGAATATTTAAGCAGTTTCTTACAGACAGTACTTCATTATAAATAACTGCATCATCTGCTAAAAATCTTTGGTTACTAGTAATATTGTCTGCAAGGTCATTAATATACAACATGAACAGAAAAGGTCTCAACACACTTCCCAGGGGCACGCCTCATGTTACTTCTACATCTGACTATGACTCTCCATCCAAGACAACATATTGCGTCCTTCCTACCAAAAAGTCCTCAATCCAATCACAAATTTCACTTGATACCCAATATGATCATACTTTTGACAATAATCGTATGTGTGATACTGAGTCAAATAGTTTTCGGAAATACTGCATCTACCCGTTTGCCTTGATCCAAGGCTTTCAGTATGTCATGTGAGAAAAGTGCGAGTTGGGTTTCCTATGATCGATGTTTTCGGAATCCATGTTTTTTGGCATAGAGGAAGTCAATATATTCAAGATACCTCATTACATTTCAGCTCAAAATATGTTCTAAGATTCCACAACAAATAGATGTCAAGGATATAGGACGGTAGTTTTGTGGAATACTTCTACTACGCTTTTTGTAGACGGGTATGACCTCTGCTTTCTTCAAACTACTGCGTACTGTTTTTTGTTCAAAGGATCTACGATAACTATATTTATAAGAGGAGCTAACATTCTCACATAGTGTAGAATTAATAAAACTAATTTTGAACGAGATCAGTGAGGTTTATAAAATAACGTTCACTTGACCTCGACAGGTACAGAACACTTGCACGAATAGACAAACGGAGGAATGAAGTAGCGAAGGGAAGGGGGGGGGGGGGGCGGGGGAGCTCGAAATGGGAAGAGGGGAGAATCATCGTTATTGACGGTACCGATCGGGCCATTCCCTTGACAAAACGTGTAATATAGCACACATCCTTTGTTACTTTTATATACTACGGTCTGCAGAAGACTATTATCTACCACAATTACTGTAGACAGAAACTCTTTATTGTAAAATATGCATATCGTAGACGTGTGTCACTACAATTCTGAAGAAATTCCGGATTGTTCACTTTCCATGTATATAATTACATGCACGCCATGAGTCCATTACGAGGGATATCAACGTGTTAAGTTGGAATTTTTACGGAAAACAAACCGACAGATCACGCAAGGCGAGTAAGCGGAACTGAAAGACACAAAACCAACGAGGACTGCGGTAATTCTGGGAAAGAATGAAAGTATGTACGGACAATGGCTGTCACTCTTTGGCCACATCACAAATCCTTTTCTACGTTGCATAGTTATGTCCGAGAGTTACACTAATTGCCTTTTGTAAATCCGAACTATTCACGTAGAGCTAATTAAGAATAGCAAATAAAAGAGAATACTGTTTATTGTGTGACGGAAATTTATTCACTTCCCTATTCCATAAATCCACTCCTCTGTAGTGCAATAGAGAAATAATATTTTTTGTTTGTGGCTAAGTTAAATTTAAATTTGCTGTAAACCAAAATCCAGCACTGTGCAAGTTTGAACATTAATTAATACGGCCTAACAATGACAAATATAAATGAATCCTTTAGTTCAAATCATATATGCACATTACCGACCGAAAGCTCTGCACATATCGCTGAAGATTCATTGTCGTTTTAATTCTATACAGTAATATGATTTCAAAGGATTTGGATAAAAACTGAGAGTCAACTCTGATACGAATTAACATGTCAGTGCGTCTGACCTGGTGTAACTAAATTAGTACAGATATTTTTATACGCGGTACATTAATATGTACACACATCAGAGGGTAGGTTAGTACGTTGTTTTTTTCTCTGCATCTAACAGTCATCCCGCAAACAACCCACGTATTTTACTACCTAGGCCGGGCTCTGTGACCGAGCGGTTCTAGGCACTTCAGTCCGGAACCGGTCGCAGGTTCGAATCTTGCCTCGGGCATGGATGTGTGTGCTGTCCTTAGGTTAGTTTGGTTTAAGTAGTTCTAAGTCTAGGGGACTGATGACCTCAGATGTTAAGTCCCGTAGTGCTTGGAGCCATTTGAATTTTACTATCTGATGTTTTCTGCATGGACGTAACTGCACCACTAAGTACACTACACTTGTCAGTATATACTAACCACCTTGCATCCACGCATCCACAATTCAACACGTGACTTGCTGCACAGGGGAAAAAGAGCATTAACGTCTTGCTCTTGCCACCTGTACTTGAGGTACTAACCAACCTAAAAACATACGACCTGTAATAGCTATTATTATTAGTCTCCAAATTACTTAAATGCTGATGTAACGTTCAATACACCATCCTCAGACACCAATAGAAATATCTGTACTTACACTCCTATGACTCTGTATTTGTATGAGTGGGTAAAATAAAAAAAGTCCCCAAAATATTTATATGACTGACACGGAACTGATCTTTGTTAATGAAGAAAACGGAAATGCTAGAAAACCTGATTTTGACAACCCAAGTCAGCTTGCTGTCACATATCCGCACGCATGCGCGTCTCCCGCGTGCTCTGGTCGGAGTACTTCGCTGTGTCCTTAGGACTGAGCGAGTGAGAGGAAGAGAGGTGTTTAGTGGCCGGTTGAATCCAACACAAAATGGCGCTCATGATAGAAAAGCGCGAGTTCATTGTCGAGTGTTATACGAAGCACAATTCGCAGTGAGGAACCGTTTGAGCAAGAGCAATGTTTTTGAAAAAATCGTGGAAAGTTTGGAACGTAAAAATTAATAACAAAATGGCCTGAAACGGGCTCAGTAGCGAATATCAAATGTAAGTATTGGAAAAGAGTTCTGACACCACAAATCACTGCCCGAGTGAAAGAAAGCCTGCAACGAAGTCCGACGCAACGTCAACGTCGTTTATCTGTGCCGACTGAGAATGAAGAGAGAGTCGCGTCGAAACATTAGCAAAAAAAAGTGCCTCTGTATCCTTGGAACTTTACCATCGAGCAATAATTAATCCAAACTAACTTTCGCGTGCTGAGTTCTGCTGGCGGTTTCTGAGTGTGGAGTGGAATCAGGAAATCTGGATCCTCAGTTTTTCGTTTCGTGAGGTGAGGTCTGTTCAGCGGATCAGTGTATGTGAACTCACAGAGCATGCGCAGTTATGCTTCGGAAAACCACCATCAGTACTTTGAAGAGCCGTTGCATAATCTCGAGTTGGTATTTGGTGCACAATGTCTGGTGTCGGTATCGTAACATAATTCTTTCACCAAATTGTCAATGCTAATCGGTATGTCCAGAAACTGTTTAATCCCTGTACGGATCAACTCACATAACATGAACGACATGTCCGAAAGAACAGATACCTCATACAGCAGACTTAGCATGGACTCAACAAGCCGTTCGAAGTCCCCTACACAAATATCGAGCCATGCTGCCTCTACAGCCGTCCATAATTGCGAAGCTATTGCCGGTGCAGAGTTTTGTTCACGAAGTGACTTCTCGATTATGCCTCATATCGGGCGATCTGCATGGCCAAATAATTCGCTCGAATTGTCCAGAATGTCCTTCAAATCAGTCGCGAACACTGACATGGAGCATTGTCCTCCATAACATGACGTCCATGAATGGCTGCAAATGGTCTCCAAGTAGCTGAACACAACCATTTCCAATCAGTGATCGTTTCAGTTCCAAGTCGGTTCTAGGCGCTACAGTCTGGAACCGAGCGAGCGCTACGGTCGCAGGTTCGAATCCTGCCTCGGGCATGGATGTGTGTGATGTCCTTAGGTTAGTTAGGTTTAAGTAGTTCTAAGTTCTAGGCGACTGATGACCTCAGAAGTTAAGTCGCATAGTGCTCAGAGCCATTTGAACCATTCAGTTCCAAGTAAACACTGCCCACACTCTTGTGGAGCGACCACCAGCTTGCAGAGTGCCCTGTTGACGGCTCGTATGGTCTGCGCCAAACTCGAACTTTACCCCCCAGCTCTTACCAACTGAAATCGGGACTCATCTGTTCAGGGTACTGTTTTCCATCCGTCTATGGTCCAACCGATGTAGGCACGAGCCAAGGAGAGGCGCTGCAGGCGATGTCGTGATGTTAGCACTGGCCCTCGCGTCGGTCGTCTGCTGCCATCATCCACAAACGCAAAATTTTGCCGAACTGTCGTAACGGATACGTTCGTCGTACGTCCCACATTGGTTTCTGCCGTTATTTCACGCAGTGTTGCTTGTCTATTAGCACTGACTACTCTACACAAACGCTGCTGCTCTCCGTCGTTAAATGCCGTCGGTGAGTTGTCTGTGGTGAGAGGTAATGCCTGAAATTTGGTTTTCTCGGCACGCTCTTGACACTGTGCATCTCGGAATATTGAATTCCCTAACGATTTCCCAACTCGAATGTTCCATGCACCTATCTGCAACTATCATTCCGCGTTCAGCGTCTAATTCGCGTCGTGTGACTTATCACGTCGGAAACCTCTTCACATGAACCACCTGAATACAGATGGCAGCTCCGGCAATGCACTGCCCTTTTATACCATGTGTACACGACACTACCGCCATCTGTATATGTGCGTACTGCTATACCATGACTTTCGTCACCTCAGTGTATATATAACTAGGGCTGGACGGTCCAATGATCCTCTCTGTGCAGATGCATAATACTCTCGAACTCTTATGGGAAGCAGCAAATCGCTGCGAGTAGTGGGGATATTGGGTAGGGGCACTATGTCATTAGAGTGTGCATAAGTTAGTAATTTGAGTCAGTCAGAGACCGTGTCCAGATGGCTGAGGCTGTCGAGGCGACCATTCGTAAGAAACGAAAAAATCCGTCTTCGAGTCCCAGTCCGGCACAAATTTTCAACTTTCCCCACTGATGTATTTCAATGGCTAGTGGGAGCTGACGTCTTCCTTTCCTTTGTATTACAAATGGCTGAGTCTGAAGTGGTGTCATCACAGGGCAACGTGAACTCCAGATGAATGGCGTCGGATTTGCTCAGTGATGAATCACAGTCCTCCGTCATCCCAGATGACCATCGTCGATGGCGACCTGGAGAGAGGTTCCAATATTTCTATGTTACTGCTTGGATAATGCTGTGGGAAGCCTTCGTATATGACTAGATGTCACAGCAGGTAGTGACTGAGGGAACTCTGACAGGCACAATACTACAACTTGAACATATTGCGTCCTCAAGTGTTATCTCTCATGGTGACATTTCTCTATGAACTGTCTGCATGACGCTGAGCTGTTTTAGTGACCAGCAAGAGCCTCAGATCTGTCCCTGACAGAACCTCCATGGGACCAGTTCAGACGTCAATTTCGTCCCGTTGCCAGTATCCAGGATTTTGGGTCAGGAGAGGGTACAACGACTTTATGACACCTTCCCAAGTGAACCAGTGTGTGCGTCCAGGCCAGAGGGGGGTTCAAGGTCACACTGACAAGTGGGCTCTTACAGCCAAGTTCTCTGTATTCCACGAGCGTTCGGGATTGCAGCCGGATCACGTTGACTTTTTGCCACAATATTTCGGCTGACAACCGTTCAGTCATCTTCAGGTGAATTTACGCCACTGGAGCCTGCTTTTTTTTAGTGGTAGGTTGTGGTACAGCGTCACCGGTGGTGTAAGGGTAAAATTTTTCTATCTTACAATGAAATTATTGAATTGCACGTCGAAGGCGTAACAGTGGGACATGAAGTCCCATACCACCCTCCAATGGTGGAAGTTGAAGGCTGCAGGCAGGTACTACTCAGGTAGTGATACTGGTGGTCGTACCATGGACGTCACATATTGAGTGGTCGTATCGAGACTGTTGCATTATTAGTGGCTGTAACAGGGCTGTCGTTAGCCATGATTTGAATGTGATTCCTTGAGGGTGGCAAGAGGAACAGGGTGTCGGTGCCAGTGCCGTGGAGACCTTGTGCCAAGTTTTCCATTGTCGTGCAGGACATCCACTTTGTCACACAGACGCCTTGCCTTCTCTCGTATGGACGTCTTTCCAGCTACCATTGTTACGCCTTCTGGAAGTTCTCCCTGTTGTTAGTCAGCCATGGTGCCGACCGAACTCGGGCCGACCTCCAGAGACATGGACCACGTCCGTCCTCAGATCCGAACTGCTTCCTAATGGCTTCTGTCTGTTGCTACCTGCACTCCACTATTTATATCCGGCAGGAGGACGTTATTCACCCTCGGTGGTAGCTTTTTGTTATTACTCCCGCAGTATATTGCAGTGTAACTTATCGTGATGGCCTCACTTCCCCTTACTCAGCACTCTCCAGGCTTCGCTTGGCGCTCGGTCTGTGTGCGTCCTTGCGTCAGTCTGTTGGTAGACTGCTGCTGTCAGCAAGGCTATCTGTGTCTGCCTACTTCGCAACGCCTCGGTCGCTGGCGTGCCTCTGTTTTGCCCTTCTCCACTGCGTGAAGCAACGCTTACTACACGTGTCTGCAACATCACGTTTGTCTCCTCATGGAGGTAACTACTCTTGTGAGGGGAGTGGCACGCAGGCTCCACCGCAGCAGCGTAATCTGCAGGCGCTGGTGGGTCTGCATCTGAAAGGCACTAATTGTGGCTCACGCGGAAGAGCCACAGGTGAGGGAAGGGTGGACACCTGTCCAGTGCAGTCGGAGCTTGGTGTCTCAGTTCAGTTCCATACTGTTGAACATTGGGTACAAGGCTTTTATCAGCTTCAGTCCTTCCTGGGTGACGTATTCAGTATGTCGATGAGAGAGCAGTGTTTTATCCATCCGGACACGTACACCTACATTCGGACCATGCAACCAGGATGGAGGATTGGGCGCAGCATCGTGAAGTAGACCGCAGTAGTTTTGGCGGCATTGAGGGCAATCTTGTTTGAAGGAGACCCGGTGACTGCTGCGTGCACCTGTATTTGGAGACCAGCAGTGATCTGGTCCGTGTTGCGGCTGGTTATATAGAGCGCCGTATCGTTGTCGTATTGCGCCAGCTGGCAGTGCGGGATGACTGGCATATCTTTAACACGATTGTTAAAGAGGATGGGAGACAGCACAGAGCCTTGAGGGGCACCCATCGACATGTGACGCAAGCTCGGACGTTTTCCTTGCTAAGTAGCCAAGAAGGTTCTATCGTGGAGGAAATCATCCACGATCTTGTTATAGATATCTGGGATGGTCGTCTTCAACACGAGATTGCCTTGCTAAATCCTGTCATACGCGTTTTGCAAGTCCATGAAAACCACTGGCGTCGACATGATGGAGTTTAATGGACACTGCTGGTTCACGGTGTCGGCTTTATTGAAAAAACTGACCCACAGGCGCAGCAGTCACTGGAGCGTCCTCTATCAAAATCCGCGCTCTCTGCAAATACTGTTCCATCTGCGGCGCGCAGGCGCATGCGCAGAGGTGAAATTACACGTCGGCCCTCTGTCGGAACGCGCGCTCGCGGGGAACAAACGTCCGATGTCGCCATACATGTCATTACCAATAAACTGTCTTCTCTCAGAAGAAATTAGAGAGATGGCCGAGTCCCAAGCCTTGTCCAGTTTAAAGGTGCCGTCACGATTTATAAGATCTTGCTCTAGACGCATTTCCACAGACTCTTTAATTACTGAGTCCCAGAAGCATCTCGCCGGGGCCAAGGTTTTTATGGCAGAAAAATCCATGGAGTGTCGTGTAGTAATATAATGCTCATCTACGGCCGACTTACTAGGCTGCGAAAGGCGAGTGTGGCGCTCCTGTTTAGCGCACCTTTCGTGTACTACACTTATCGTCTGACCCATCGCCAGTAGACTTTCGGTTTAAGTTCTGCTGACTCAAGTGCCTTTTTTTTTAAAGTCTTCCATAAAAAAGTTTGCTTTGTAAATTTGACTCGATATTGTAATCACTGTAATAACATCACATTCCCTCCCAACTCGCAAAGTTTCATTTCTTTTCCTCCTCCCCTTCTGAGTTTCACTTTTTTTGTCAGGCAGCGAAATACGGCGCATATCATTTCTGAATAGTATGATATGTTTAGAACTGCGATGCTGTTGTACCCATTATTACGTGAAAGAGCAGTCCAGTTAGCTTTTTCTTTATACATTGGCGCGCCATGCTCGACATTGGTCAGCTCTCGCTGCTAACGTTTTTCCACCGATGCAGCGGTTCGCCGCCCGGGCTCGGTGCAAGCAGTTTCGCGGATCCGATTATCTCTACGGAGAGCAGAGAGCGAATCTCAGGCGCTCCCTAAACTTTTAATCTCATTTAAGGCGAGAACCCTGCTGTGCCGATGGTGGAGCGAGATGCAAATGGAATCAGCTTCTTAGCGTTGCGAGGCTTTCCACACGACGGCCCTTTTCTCATTAAGGGCAACCGGGAGTTCTGCGGAGATTAGTTTAAGTAAGAAGGACACTGGCCCCGATCCTGTGACGTGCGACACCGCATGGAAAAAAAACCGTAAAGATCTGAACAAAATTGAAAAGCGAAAGTAATTTATTTTTATTTCCTAATAACTAATTTACGGTCTCTACATAGCAAGTAAAACATAAAAATTTACGCACGCTTTAAAAGGTGCTATCTTCGTTCTACTTTGGAAGCTGGCCTGAAGGACAATCTGAATTTTTAGTATAATATTCTCTTAACAAACGTAGCTGAAACAGAGAGTCCTCTTTTTGCTGTGGCATCAGTACTTATACAGGGTGTTACAAAAAGGTACGGCGAAACTTTCAGGAAACATTCCCCACACAAAAATAAAGAAAAGATGCTATGTGGACATGTGTCCGGAAACGCTTAATTTCCATGTTAGAGCTCATTTTAGATTCGTCAGTATGTACTGTACTTCCTCGATTCACCGCCAGTTGGCCCAATTGAAGGAAGGTAATGTTGACTTCGGTGCTTGTGTTGACATGCGACTCATTGCTCTACAGTACTAGCATCAAGCACATCAGTACGTAACATCAACAGGTTAGTGTTCATCACGAACGTGGTTTTGCAGTCAGTGCAATGTTTACAAATGCGGAGTTGGCAGAAGCCCGTTTGATGTATGGATTAGCACGGGGCAATAGCCGTGGCGCGGTACGTTTGTATCGAGACAGATTTCCAGAACGAAGGTGTCCCGACAGGTAGACGTTCGAAGCAATTGATCGGCGTCTTAGGGAGCACGGAACATTCCAGCCTATGACTCGCGACTGGGGAAGGCCTAGAACGACGAGGACACCTGCAGTGGACGAGGCAATTCTTCGTGCAGTTGACGATAACCCTAATGTCAGCGTCAGAGAAGTTGCTGCTGTACAAGCTAACGTTGATCACGTCACTGTATGGAGAGTGCTACGGGAGAACCAGTTGTTTCCGTACCATGTACAGCGTGTGCAGGCACTGTCAGCGGCTGATTGGCCTCCACGGGTACACTTCTGCGAATGGTTCATCCAACAATGTGTCAATCCTCATTTCAGTGCAAATGTTCTCTTTACGGATGAGGCTTCATTCCAACGCGATCAAATTGTAAATTTTCACAATCAACATGTGTAGGCTGACGAGATTCCGCACGCAATTGTGCAATCACATCATCAACACAGATTTTCTGTGAACGTTTGCGCAGGCATTGTTGATGATGTCTTGATTGGGCCCCATGTTCTTCCACCTACGCTCAATGGAGCATGTTATCACGATTTCATACGGGATACTCTACCTGTGCTGCTAGAACATGTGCCTTTACAAGTACGACACAACATGTGGTCCATGCACGATGGAGCTCCTGCACATTTCAGTCGAAGTGTTCGTACGCTTCCCAACAACAAATTCGGTGACCGATGGATTGGTAGAGGCGGACCAATTCCATGGCCTCCACGCTTTCCCGACCTCAACCCTCTTGACTTTCATTTATGGGGGCATTTGAAAGCTCTTGTCTACGCAACCCCGGTACCAAATGTAGAGACTCTTCGTGCCCGTATTGTGGACGGCTGTGATACAATACGCCATCTCCAGGGCTGCATCAGCGCATCAGGGATTCCATGCGACGGAGGGTGGATGAATGTATCCTCGCTAACGGAGAACATTTTGAACATTTCCTGTAACAAAGTTTGAAGTCACGCCGGTACGTTCTGTTGCTGTGTGTTTCCATTCCATGATTAATGTGAGTTGAAGAGAAGTAATAAAATGAGCTCTAACATGGAAAGTAAGCGTTTCCGGACACATGTCCACATAACATATTTTCTTTCTTTGTGTGTGGGGAATGTTTCCTGAAAGTTTGGCCGTACCTTTTTGTAGCATCCTGTATGCTTTAAGACAAAAGGGAGAGCGAGAGAGAGACGACGCACCACAAAGGAGTTATGCGAATTGGTCACAAAACTGATATTCATACAGGTATCGACTGAAAACGCATAAGGGTGAACTTTGCTGGCCGATGGATCAATGTGTGACGCTGCAGCGCGATTTTACCGCGCATTTGTCATAGATAGCAAGCAGGGGACAACCAGGTCATAAAGTCTTTGCGAATTTCATTCTGTGCCCTCTGTTGAACAGTAACTATGCCTCGCAGACAGGCGTATGAACAATATACGCAGGTTCCAGTATTTGAGAGCGGACGTGTAACAGCGCGGAATTTTAAACTACCACGAGGTTCGTAACAAGGTACACTCGACAGCGTAGTGAAAGTCATTCTACAGATCGTCACCTGGGCTGTAGGTAAATCATATATCCACAGTATCCTTTCCTCTAGGAACGTAAGTCCTGCAAGCTATGCAGGAGAACTTCAGTTAAGTTGGGAAAATAAGAAGAAAGGTACTCGAGGACATAAACCTGTGCTCGATCGGGACTCGAAACCGGCATCGTTGCGATTCGCAGGCAATGTTCTTAACGACTGAGCTACCTAGGTACGACTCATAACGTCCCCCAGATCTTCGCCTCAGCTTTGCAGTTGGGTTGAACAAATTGCACCTCATCTGAACAAGGAACTTCCTCCATCTCCACGCAGCTTGTTCTAAATCACTCCTAGTACTGTCCTATTTCGTTCTGTCGAGCCTTTATTTAATGCTTGTTAGGTGAAGGTGTAGTCTTTAAGCCCTGCTATATTAGGAATGCAACGTACGCTAGTTTTCGTAGCCTCAACCTCGAATGCACACAGCTTGACTGTCATTTCCTGCGAACGTGAATAGCAGAGAATGTGTTGGGGGGAGAGAAGAGCACAGTCTGATGGAGGGTGCAGAGACTAGATGGCGACCTGACGAGACTGACAGGCGCAGCGTCGCGAAGTGACAAAAAAATGAATGGGCAATGGAAGAGGAGAGGGGAAAATGCGGGAGGGTGCATTCCCTATGGCGGCACACAGGCGACAGAAACTGCTGAGTGGGGGGAAAGTAGGTCACCGCAAGTTGAGGCCAGGACAACTGCAGGAGTGGAGAATGTGTTGTAAGGATAACTCCCGCCTGCGCAGTTCAGAAACGCTGATGATGAAGGGGAGGATCTAGACGGCCAGGGTTGTGCAGCAGCCATTGAAAACCAAGCATGTTACCTTCAGCTGCATGTTCTGCTACAGAGGTAGTCCAACCCACTCTTGGCCGAAGTTTTGCGGTGTTTGTTCATCGTGGTGGACAGCTGGTTGGTGGTCATGTCAATATAAAAAGCTGTGCAATGGTTGTAACCTACATGGTATACGACATGGTTGCTTTCACAGGTGGCCCAGCGTTCAACCTTTGATTGGGTGAGATAAGCCTGTGACTGGACTAGAATAAGAAATGCTGTATGGGTGAACAGAACAAGTCTTGCGCTGGGGTGTTCCACAGGGATATGATCCCTATGGCTAGGGGTTAGGATTGGATGGCATAGGGGTAGACTAGGATGTTGTAGAGATTGGGTGGAGTACTGGGTAACGAGTGTTGAAGGATTGGATGCGTGTGGGGGAAATGACACAGAAAATCTGTCTCGGGAAGTGTGCCTATCTGTGAAAGCCTTAGTGAGACTTTCAGACTCTATACTACGTGATCAAAAGTATCCGAACATCCCCAAAACATACGTTTTTCACATTAAGTGCATTGTGCTGCCACCTACTACACATGTAATCCATATCAGCGACCTCAGTAGTCATTAGACATCGTCAGAGAGCACAATAGGGCACTCCGCGAAACTCACGGACATCGAATGTGGTCAGGTGATTGGGTGTCTCTCGTGTCATACATCGCTAGGTTCACTGTTTCCGATGCGATAGTGAAGTGGAAACGTGTAGGGACACGTACAGCACAAAACCGTACAGGCGGACCTCTTCTGTTGACTGACAGAGACCGCCAACAGTTGAAGAGGGTCGTAATGCGTAATAGGCAGACATTTATCCAGACCATCACACAGGAATTCCAAACTGTATCAGGATCCACTACAGTACTATGACAGTTAGGCGGGAGGTGAGAAAACTTGGATTTCATGGTCGAGCGGCTGCCACACATCAGGCCGGTAAACGCCAAACGATGCCTCGCTTGGTGTAAGGAGCGAAAACATTGGACGATTGAACACTGGAAAAACATTGTGTGGAGTGACGAATCACAGTACACCATGTGGCGATCCGATGGCAGGATGTGGGTATGGCGAATGCCCGGTGAACGTTATCTGCCAGCGTGTGTAGTGCCAACAAAATTCGAGGGCGGTGGTGTTAAGGTGTGTTTTTCGTGGAGGGGGCCTGCACCCCTTGCTTTTTTTGCGTGGCACTATCACAGCACAGGCCTACATTGATGTTTTAAGCAACTTCTTGCTTCCCACTGTTGAAGAGCAGTTCGGGGATGTCGACTGCATCTTTCAACACGATCGAGAACCTGTTCATAATGCACGGCATGTGGCCGAGTGATTACACGACAATAACATCCCTGTAATGGACTGGCCTGCACAGAGTCCTGATCTGAATCCTATAAAACAGTTTCGGGGTGTTTTGGTACGGCGACTTCGTGTCAGGCCTCACCGACCGACATCGATACCTCTCCTCAGTGCAGCACCCCGTGAAGAATGGGCTGTCACTCCCCAAGAAACCTTTCAGCACCTGACTGAACGTATGCTTGCGAGAGTGGAAGCCGTCATCAAGGTTAAGGTTGGGCGAACACCATATTGAATTCCAGCGTTACCGATGGAGAGCGTCACGAAATTGTAAGTCATTTTCAGCCAGGTGTCCGGATACTTTTGATCATGTAGTCCACATCTACATCTACATCTACATCTACATAGATACTCCGCAATACACCGTACCGTGCGTCGTGAAGGACACCCTGTACCACTACTTGTCATTTCCCCTCCTGTTCCACTCGCAAATAGAGCGAGTGAAGAAAGCTTGTCTGTACGCTTTTGTATTAGCCCCAATTTCTCGTATCTTATCTCCATTGTCCTTACGCAGTAGAATCGTTCGGCAGTTACCTTCAAATGCCGGTTCTTCACATTTTCTCAACAGTTCATCTCGAAAAGAACGTCGCCTTCCATCCAGCGATTCCCATTTGCATTCCCGAAGCATCCCCGCAACACTTACGTTTGGTTGAAACCTACCGGTAACAATTCTAGCAGCACGCCTCTGAATTGTTTCGATGGCTTTCTTCAGTCCGATCTGGTATGGATTTCAAACACTCGAGTAGTATTCAAGAATGGGTCGCACCAACGTCCTACGAGATATGCGGTCTCATCTAAAAGTGAACCACTATTTCCAAAAATTCTTCCAATAAACCAAAGTTATTTTCCCTCCCTACCACAGTTTTCACATGCTCGTTCCACCTCATATCGCTTTACAACGTTACGCCCTGATACTTGAACTGCTTGACCGTGTCAAGCAGGACACTACTCTATCCGAACATTACACGTTTCGTCTTCCTACTCATTCGCATTAACTTACGTTTTTCCACACTTACGGTTGCTGCCATTCATCACGCCAACTGGAAACTGTCTGAGTCGTCTTGTATCTTCCTACAGTCACTCAAGTGCACCACGGCATCATCAGCAAACAATCGCAGATTGCTGCCCATCCTGTCCGCCAAATCATTTCTGTATATATAGGACAACAGCGGTTCTGAAACACTTCCGTGGGCCACTCCTGACGAAACCCTTGTCTCTGATATACACTCGCCGTAGAGGACAACCTACTGGGTTCTATTATTTAAGAAGACTTCGAGCCACTCACATATCTCAGATTTTATTCCATATATCTGTATCTTCGTTAACAGCCTACAGTGGGGTACCGTGTCAAATGCTTTCCGGAAGTCTAAAAATATCGAATATGCCTGTTGTTCTTCATCCATAGTTCTCAGTACATCATGAGAGAAAATGGAAAGTGAGTTTCGCACGAGCGATGCCTTCTAAAACCATGCTGATTCGTAGACATAAGCCCTTCATTCTCAAGGAAGTTTATTAGATTCGAACTCTGAATATGTTCAAGGATTCTGTAGCAATCAGAAGTTGGGGATATTGGTCTGCAATTTTTCGGATCCGTTGTTTCAACTCCTTATATACTGGTCACCTGCGCTTTTTCCCTGTCGCTTGAGATTCTGCGCAGGGCGAGAGATTCACGATAAATGCAGGCTATGTAAGGAGCCGATGCCGTAGAGTACTCTCTGTAAAATTAAACTGGGCTTCCACCCCGACCTGGTGATTTATTTGTTTTCAAACCTTTCAGTTGTTTCTCTACGCCAGGTATATTTAATTCTATGTCGTCCATACGGGACACTACCCAATGGCCAAATGACGGATTATTTGTATGGTTCTCCAAAAAATGTTCAAATGTGTGTGAATTCCTAAGGGACCAAACTGCTTAGGTCATCGGTCCTTAGACTTACAAACTACTTAAACTAACCTATGCTGAGAACAACACGCACACCCATGCCCGAGGGAGGACTCGAACCTCCGGCGGGAGAAACCGCGCAGACCGCGACATGACGACTCAAATCGCGCGGCCTCTCCGCGCGGCTTACGGTTCTTCGGTGTGGACGATTTCTTGAATGTGAAATTTAAAACTTCGGCTTTCATTTTGCTAACTTCAACTGCCACACCAGACTGGTCAACAAAGGACTCAATGGAAACCTTAGACCCCCTTAACGAGTTTACATACGACCAGAACTTTCTCGGGTTCTCCGCCAGATCTTTAGCGAAGGTATGACGGTGGTATTTGATGTATGTTTCCCGCATAGATCTTTTCACAGACGCTCGAATCTCTGCTAACCTTCTCTTGTCGTCATTTGTGCGTCCCCTTTTCAGTGCAACAGCCTCTGTTTTCTCTGCATCCGCCGAATTTTGATGTTAAACCACTCTTGGTCTTTCCCATCCTCTACTCACTTAGTAGGCACGTAACTCTCCTGACAACGATTTACAATCTGCTTAAGCTTTGCCTATAATTCCTCCAATGAATCCATAGACATCCCAATCTATACTCGGCAGGTTAAAGTCGCCTTCAACTAGGATTGCATGATCTGGATATTTACGCGCTATTAATCGTAGACTTTCTTTGGGTGACTCTAGAACTGTCACAGCGGAATCGTGTAGCCGGTAAAAACACCCAACAAAACTTAGTTTCACCTACACCTGTTTTACGGGACTAAATGACTTCATTGTCACACTCAACTTCGACTCAATAGAGACAATATTTTTGTCAAATGCAGTGAACACTCCCCGTCCTACGACTTCTGGTGTGTCTTACCGATATACATTCCACGACGCACTAAATATCTCAGAGCTTTCCACTTCGGGGTTCAGCCAGCTCTCGGTCCGAAGAATAATATGAGCGCGAGAGCTTTCATGGAGGGCAGTAAATTCTGGAACTTTGTAACGAATACTTGGACAGTTTACTGATAAAATTGTGACAGTTGAAGTGTCTTTATTCTGAACGCCATTTGACTTCTCTTCTTTGAATCGACTGCCGAGTGTTCATTAGAGCAACTCAAGCTATCGTCTAGCCTAAAAAACCCTCACGTGCTCTCCACAAGTACTCTGCTACCCGAGTAGCTGCTTCCTCTGAGTATTGCACCCCTGACCTAGCATGGCGAGTCCTACAAATTCCCAGACGATAACGCAGCATACTGGGAAATATATGTACAAGGTGTTCATTTGAACTGAAGACTGTTAAATATCTCGGAAACTACACATCGGATCAAAAAACGTTATAATTCCAGTTTCTTTGTCTCGGAGAGACATTGCGAAGACATGGTCGCCCGCATCAGAAACGCCTTTGCTGACACTCCAGCAGGTATGCGTCTGTCCTTTGTAATGTCTCTTAAAACTCAGATCACTAAATGTATTGAAGTCGGTGGAACTACGTTTGAACACTTACTCTAATTGCAAAGTAGAGTAGCGTTCGCCTCGAGCCCCGGCCACGGTCGCGCGTCGACCCTGTTCGATATGTCGGTGGGATACAACGTTGCGAATGGGGTTTCCAATTAGAAGTTACGAAATACTGGCCTCTCCTACCCTCGCAACATGGAGGATGGATCCAACGTGCCGGACGTTGTGGCCGAGCGGCTCTAGGCGCTTCAGTCCGGAACCGCGCTGCTGCTACGGTCGCAGGTTCGAATCCTGCCTCGGGCATGGATGTGTGTGATGTCCTTAGGTTAGTTAGTTTTAAGTAGTTCTAAGTCTAGGGGACTGATGACCTCAGATGTCAAGTCCCATAGTGCTTAGAGTCATTTGAACCATTTTTAGATCCCACGTACCACTGGATATTCAGGGGCCATTGAGTAGCATATCCTAAATTACAATTTTGTACCCATTTCTGTTCCTGCGAATACAGCCCCATCTGCGTCGTAATGAAAAAAAAATAGATGCTTCTGACAAAACGTATGTAGATTTTGCTGTAGAATCGTCATCTGCTATAAAAAGCATGGGTTGCCATTGAACATTTCGAAGTTTCCCCCGCCACCCACAGACGGTGGGCTGGGGCAAGGGGTCGAATGTGGTATCGTTGGATCTCCCCCTCCGAGGCAGACAAATGGAATTTAACTTTTTTTGATCAGATGTGTAGTTTTCGGGATATTTCAACGTCTTCAGTTAAAATAAACGCTCTGTACACATACAGGGTGGGACGGTTAAAACTATTTTGGGAATGTATAGGAAACTACATATCAGCTAAGAAAAATGGTTGTAATAAGAAATGTTCGTCTCAAAGCGGGGCATCCAGTGACACTATACCCGACCCATCTTCCACACCCCGAGGAGGAAATCTTCAATAGTAACCCGCCATTTTTATTGCGGATTCAGATTCTCTGGGAAAAAATACGTAAATTTGGTATGGGACAATTTTTACGTTGCGTGACAGATGGCGCTGTAATCGCCACAAATCCAAATGGGTTACATTCCGTTGAAACATGATAGTATCCCAGGAAATTATCTAACAAATTAGAACCTCAGGAGTGTAGAAGTGCGGTATTCTTACATTCTATAATGCGACACAGGTGTTTATTGCAAGCCAACGTGATTCTCCACACCGTAACACATTACGCTGTCCAGATTATTGGTGCAATTACCTTCACAGATGGCGCCGAAGTGGAAAGCGGTTGGAACAGATCATTACATTGTTTATCAATGCAGTAACGACAACATTTAGCGTTACCCAGGAACAACAATGTGGACTCCCCTCAGGGTGCTTTTCTTAATGTGAGTCCTGTTGCCTCCCACCATTGGGATTCTTGTTTTAGGTGAGTCTCTTGCTTCTCACCATGGGATATTTGTCTTAGGGGCTTCCCCTTGCCTTTCACACATCTTCATGTTTTACTGAAGCAAATGTTCAAAATAGTGTTCATTTGCTGCTATACACATTGCAACCATATTTCTTAAAGATACTACTTCGTCTCTAAGTGTCTCTTCGCGAATGTTTGCACATTCAGTTACAATTCCCTGCTGCATATTTGCAGGGGTTGTTGTTATGTCCACGTAACATTTCTTTTTTAGCTTTCCCTTTAGGGAAAAATCGGGAGGCGTCAAGCTGAGTGACCGCGCAGGGCACTCGTGGGGAGCTCCTCGTCCAACTCATCGACCAGGAGAGGGCCGATTCAGAACTTGGCGAGGCACTCATAAGTCATGAGCTCGACAGCCATCATGTTGAAACCACATATCCACTCTTGTTTGAAGTGCGATTGCTTCCATTAGTATTGGCAAAAATTACCTAATAAGTCACCACACATTCACCATTCACAACACTGTCTATGAAGTATGGGCCAATCATCCGGATACCTAACACACCGCACCAAACATTGACACTCCAAGAGCGTCGAAGCTCGACTTGTCTTAGCCATTGGGGATTCACCACTGCCCAATAATACATATTATGGCGATTCACGTGACCACGCAGAGAAAAGTAAAATGGTTCAAATGGCTCTGAGCACTATGGGACTCAACTGCTGTGGTCATAATTCCCCTAGAACTTAGAACTACTTAAACCTAACTAACCTAAGGACATCACACACATCCATGCCCGAGGCAGGATTCGAACCTGCGACCGTAGCGGTCGTGCGGTTCCAGACTGTAGCGTCTTTAACCGCTCGGCCACTCCGGCCGGCAGGGAAAAGTACCTGTGAATGAAAATCATTATTGGCTGCTTGTTGTTGCTGTACCCAATGGCAAGAGTTCAAGCAGATTTGAAAGTCGTCTCCATGTAGAGCTTGACGCAGCGACACGTGATATGACTGGTATTTGTGTTCATGCAGTATGCGCAGAACACTTCGTCGCGAAATTCCTGCATCTCGTGCGACCTGCCGACAACTAATGTGAGGATATGCAGCAGTTACAGCTAAAACATCTGCTGCGGCATTTTCGTTCGTCGCAGGCCGTGGTCAGATTCTTCTTGTGGGTAAAACACTTTCAGTTATCAGTAAACACTTGTATACTACTGCGATATGTCGTTGCAAAAGAAACATTCCTCTCAGGGAATAGGTTCAAATAGCGTCAACGAGTTTGCCCTAGATGCCTCTTTCACGTAAAGTACGAAGCAATGATATCTGCTCTCTCTGCAATCGTCAGCATCGCTGCACACGTAGAATGAGTTGTTTGTAGTTCGAATGTTTGCGTAAAAGAGAACCGCGAGAGCTTCGCGCCGCCTTTTCCTTGTCCGTCGTTCGCGGTATGGCCACACAATGGAACTACGCACATCGTTCACCTATATAGAGGTGTTGCACCTACAGCGAGAGTCTGACTACGGTCTGTGACCGTGCATCACAGACGATTGTTTGAATGGTACAAAATGTATAGCAGATACTGGTTACGTATCAAAACATACCCCTATCATTTTTCAACGTTTGGTAACCCATTTAGGTTTGTGTCGATTACAGCATCATCGATTAAGCTACTGGAGGAAATCAGCCAAGTACTATATATAACAAAAAATTATGTAGCAAAATAGATGTAGCCAATGTCAGGAAAGGAAATGACTAATAGCTGGTTTGAAGAATATGTATGCGGATGTAGATGTAGAAATAGGATATATATATATATATATATATATATAGGGGAAACATTGTTACTAAAAATCTCAAAAAAGTAATTGGCCCATTTCCTCCAAATTCTTACATACTACTGCGTTACTGAAAAAACTATGGACATATGCAGGCTATATGTTTTTAACATTTATAATATATAAATTTATGTTTAAAATTTACAACAGTAAAATGTTGCTGGCAAACAGGATACCTGTATTTATGCCTTATCAGCTTATGATCAAAATACTACTACAGAATCTGAATTTGTAATAATAATCAACAAGGCACAAAGTCAGAGAGAGGGGCGGAACAGGAGTTGGACATAGAGGTGGGAGGAAAATGACATGGGAAGCTGAAAGGACGAGATGGATAGAGAGAGGATTTGGGAGGAGACGGAGAGAGAGGAGTGTGGAGAAGATAGAAAGACAGGAGGAGGTGATGGACAGAAAGAGGTGGAGGGAGAGGGGGCAGTACGAGATGGAGAGAGAGGGATGGAGGAGAAGATGAACAGAGAAATGGAGGAAGAGCTGATGGACAGGGAGGGGGGGGGGGGAGAAGGGAGGAGATGGAGAGAGAGAGAGGGGGGGGGCTAGAGACAGAGGAAGAAGGTGGAGGGTGGAGGAGATGGAGAAAGAGTGAGGGGAGGAGTAGGACAGTCGTGGGGGGGGGGGGGGGGCGTGGGAGGGAGATTAGGACCTGTAGCCTATTCCCATACATATTACAGACGTGTGCTTTCTTTTTTCTTTATAACCAGTATGAGCCAGAGCAACATGTGGCCGGCAACAGATAGTCTGATTATAAACGGACTCCAGTGAATATTGCTTAGGCAAGTTAGACAGAATACACAGCTGCGCGCAGCTTTCAAAACAAAAATTTTATTTGTATGAGTCGGATCGTTATTGACGGCCTCAAAAATTTTGATCCAGTTTCGATGTCGACCTTCCTTGGTAGTTCTGTTTAAACCGTATATGCTCTGGTACTATTTGCACAGCATAGCGAGGACCTGCTTTGAACGAGATAAACACGTAGCTACCGTTACGAATAAATTATTGGGGACCGTTTTGGAAAAAGATGCTCAGGTAACTGACACGCTTATAGCCTTATGGAACAGGCTGCTTTGTGCCACGCCACTTCCTTAGCAACATAACAGTTCTAGACGTTTGCTCAAACACTGCAATTGTCTTCAGAATTGTATCTGCAGTAACACAACAGTGCTCGAGATTTACGCTAGCAAAATGTACTTGCTGAGCGTCGTTATATGTACAGTAGTCTCCGAACGTTCTCATGTTTTGCTCTTGAAGGTATCCTCTATTACTCACGCAAAAACAGGCAGTAGCCTTTAAATCAACCGTGTTTATGACGCCGTTCTGTACAGTGACTTCGGTGTATAAGCACAGAGATAACCTCCCGAGGAAAAAATAGCATATTTACAAAACACTGAGCGAACTGATCATCTAACCACGTTCTAGTACTTTTGCGCATCAGTGTCGGCCTGTTGATAATTGTTCTGGTTCAAGAAGACAGTAACAGCCCCCGAAATGGACACAAATACAATCTTTCAGCCGCAAATAGTATAAATCTAACAAACTATAAGAACTATTTTTTCCTTTCCTGTTTAGGGCTTTCAACAAGCCATCCATATTAGGTAAGGAAAGAGTTTCCATAGATTTCTGAAACGACCTATCCTTGATACTATTCTTAATGATTTGGGCGAAAGGATCGGGAACCAGGACAATTTCATCAGTACTTGAAAGAGGTACTTCGGATGACGACTATATTGTTTTACTGACACAGCAACAATATTTGCACTGTTATTTAAAGCTTATGGCCTATTAAAAATTTGCATTTCACACTCGTTGCCTCAATTTCATCCTCTCTTTCACGTTTGACGAAGTAAATCCATTAATATGACTTTCTCCTGGAGCGATTAACTCTCGGACTACAAATACCAACGCACGATGTTTAAATCCATTCTTTTTCCGGCAATTATCAATATTCTGACCTCTGGTAATACTTTGCGAGGGGGAAAAACGTCTTCACATATTCCAAGTCCCAGTGTAAGTAGTGGTGCAAGGTGCACAGCTTAAGTGATGCAATATTTATTTGACATGCTATTTTGTGCCTCTAAAACAGGTCATAAATTACTCGTTCATGCTGCAACAGAATAATCTAACAAATTCTATTAATTTGTTTAATGTGGCAGGATATGACAATACTTGTTATTGTTGTTGTGGTCTTTAGTCCAAAAACTGGGTAAATACAGGTCTCCATGGTAGTCTACCCTGCAGCAGACCTTCCATATCGGCTGAACTACTACAGCCAGCATCCATTCAAATGTGCTTTTTTGTAACTAACGCCTTGCTCTCCCTCTACAATTTTTATTCCCCTCACATCCCTCCAATACTAAATTGAGGACTGCGAATAAATGGGAGGTGGTTACCAGATCTGGCATTTACCGACAACCAAGGGAAGACTCCAAAAAACTTTGGTCAGCACTGGGGGACTCGAACTATTTTAATTTATTTCGAAGTAATTCATGGGTGAACTGCTGGATAACATTGTACAACACCCACATTATTTCGGCAAACGACCACGTTGCCTTTATCAGGTGCACTGATGAACTTAGATCATCAGCGCACCTGATGATGGTAACACGCTCGTTTGCCGAAATATTATGCGCATTCGACACTGATATTCAGTATTTCACTCCTGAATTGTTTCGACATTAAATACGTCGGGAGAATCTAAACAACCACAAATTTAATTTATTTCTGGGGCAACACTGTTCTACTGTCCTGCACAATAATTAAAATTATGTGTGTGTTTATTGTGTATGTATGTTGTATATGTGCATGTCTGTGTGTATGTGCTACTGTAGGTGTTGTGCATGTGTTAACTATATCCTTTTAATGTATGGTCAGCTGCCACACTTTCATCCATGAGACTATATTGATTCGCCTCTACTCTTGAGTTTCTGATTCGAGCTGTATTGGAATTTGACTGCAATGAAAAATAACGAAAACTAATCCCACCATTGGACCAGTACTTAACTATCATATCTCGTAGGTTAGCGGTATTAGTCATGACGAATTTCGTATCTCCGTGCAGAAAAAAATATCAAGATGACAGCTATACATTCTGCGAGCGACTGCATGTTGAATTGGACGGGATACGTGGTGAAGTTGGGCAAACTCGTTCGTCTTTGGGAACTAGTTCAGTTGCGACAGTTTTTTTTGGTAACCATTAAGTTTTACTCGTTCATTGTTACTTGTTTTATATAATCATATAACACTGTATGTCTGTATCATATTGTAATTTCTTTTCATACGACCAGCAGTCATCATCACCTTTATCCTCATGTCCTTACAGTCAGCTGGGAAGCGTTTTTATGAACAATTTGCCTCCATTTTGCTCTATCTTGATATACTTCTTGTCTTGGTACTGTTTTCCAGTTTTCTCCTCTAGCCATCAGATATTCGTTGATATGATCCAGCCATCTTTCTCTGGTTCATCCTATTGGACTTTTCACCTGCACATTTGTATCCAAGTATTGTTTTGGCAGGCATTTATCCTTCATCCTCTTCACATGTCCGAGACGTGGAGTACTCAGTCTCTCATTCACTGACAGATCCACTTGCGTCCCTCCTCTGATGTCTTCATTCCTAATTTTTTCTCGTTTAGTCCTCTGCAAGGGTGATCACAGAAACTTCATTTCGCATGCTTGTAACTTGCTCAAATCTGCCTTGTTAAGTATACAGCACTCTAAACCGTACATCGTAATTGGCAGGAGACACGTTTTAAACATGATGTGTTTGGCTTTCACAGGAACTCTTTTGTCCCACACAAGATCCCGCACTTCATGAAAAGATCCCTTTCTTACTGCGTTCTGTACTTCTGGTCTGGCAATCCCGTTCGTTGATGTTGTGGTTCTCAGGTAATTCAAAGCTTTCACACATTCAATTTCCTCTCATCACGTTAGCCTGGGCAAATGCCCTTCTCATAAGTATTGCTACAGTTTTGCTCTTGCTTACTGTCAGCTAGTGCCCTCTAAAATGGAGTTCCTTCTATTCGTCTAATCTTCCTTATACCTCTAGTTCTGTTTTTCTCCAAACAGCTACATCATCAGCAAAGACTAAATCACTGAGACCACTATTTCCTGTCTCAACGCTTTCCTTTACAATCATATCCATCAATGCAGTCAAAACTAATGGGGAAATTGCACCACCTATTTAGTGTTCTATTTTACACCTGTTATTGCATTGTCTTAAGATATTGGAAAAAATTGTTGCTAAAGAAGATTAAGATCGTTGTTAGGAAGCCAGTTTGAAGAGGAATAACATGGAAGCGTAAGCAGCACAGGAGCAACAGACCTCATATTTCCTCTAAGAGATTTTGTGGAAAAATATTGGGAAAAGAGTAAAGATCTTACAATCGTGTTCCAGGATTTGGAAAAATCATATGACAGTGTGGCATGGTGTAAAATCTGGAAGTGTTTAGAAAAACTAATCATTCCAAACTCCATAATAAGAAAGGTGCAAGTGCTATATGAGGGCTGCAAAAGTCGTGTTCAAGTGGGTATTGGCAGCTCGGACTGGTTCAGTAAAGAGAGAGAGAGAGAGAGAGTGTACCACAGGGTAGTGCCCTTTCTCAATGCATTTATGGATGACTGCCAAAAAAAATAAAAAAATATTGTTATTAAAACACGGTAGTTCGATATTTGTTAATTAACATTCCCATTTGTTAACATATAGAAGTTAAATAAAAGAACGAAAAAGTTACCATTTGCCACATTCCAACCATTGGCTTTACGGTTATAGAGCTTCTTCGCTATACATGTTTTTTTTCCCACGCCCATCTACCAGCGGCTACACATTTTTTTAATCCTTTATTTGATTTGGGGCTGGCAGCAGCGTAATATGCCGCTCTGCAGCGTACAGAAAAGTTAAAAACAAAATTAGGAGATATCATAAAAATAAATACAAGCGATAAAACGGTGACTGATTAAAACTGGAACATGGCGAAAAAATTGCAAAGAGAATACCAAAACAAAGGGGCGGTGATGCTGATTAAAACACATAGTGAATAGACAGGCACAATTAAAAAAACACGGCGACAGTCTGGTGTCTGTTCGCAGCAGTTTAACGGCTACACTCCTGAACAGGAGTTGTTTTGTACTTAATACAGCCTACAAATCTTCCATTCTTCAAAGCCGATTTATCGATGTGTTTGAGAATTGCGTCTTACTGCGCTAGTAAATTAATGTTTGGGCATTGACATTTAATTCTTGGTAGTATGGACAAAATCGAAGAGGGCACAGCAGACCGTCAGGTTCCTGATAAACATCAGACATACGTCACACTCAAGTGGGAGCAAAAATTTCCGAAAGTCGACCTAAATAAGTTGTTGACTTGAGCGAATGAGACAGAATGGACTCCACGTTTTCCGACTGTCCCGGGTTCAAGGTATTACCAGCTGTGCCTTAGAATCTGTAAAAGTGAAAATGGTACATGAAACTGTTTTGATAAATTGATTTAATTTCATTTCCAAATTTTGCTTTTTTTTAAGCAACTTGAAGAGATAGGTATACACAAACTTATACAAGGATGTGCTGAAAAGTAATGCCTCTGATTTTTCTATTCTGTTCTCAAAACCAGTTGAGGTATCACATGTCATGCATATGGCTCGGATGACATTCCAGTTTAGTAGCAGCTATCTGGCGCTAGAGGGCTCTGGACTGCGAGTGTGTAACATGGCGGTGTGTGAGAACCAGCATGCTGTAATCGCGTTTCCAGTCGTAGAAGAGTTCGTCAACACAAGGAGCAGCATGACAATGCCAGACCACACACGAGCGCTGCGACATCTGCAACAGTTCCACATCTTGGGTTCTGTCATTGATCATCCTCCATACAATCCCGACGTGTCTCCATCCGGTTTTCACTTATTCCCACAATTTAAAGAATGCTTTCAAGGTCTTTACTTTGATAGTGATGAAGCGATGCAATCCCCCCACCCCCTGGTTTCCTCCTTCCTCTCCACCCTCCCCCACCCATTGCCACGCCTCTATCGCTGTACCCCTCCCTCTCTCCACCTCCACACCCTCCATCTCCTTCATCAGGACAACTTCCAGCGCCTCCCCCTCACGTATGATGAACTTTGCTGCGACATATACCCTTCCTTCCAACTGTAACCTGGCCTTGTCCCCCCTCCTCCCCAGGGCCCCCGCTTCCTCTCCCCTCCTTCTCGCAGAGCGGATTTTCCTCCTTCCCCCCCCCCCTAAGACCCTGCACCCCATCCTTGCCTCTTTCCCTCCTACATCCCTCCCTATCTGGCCCTCTTCAGTGCGCCCCCCACCCATCTCCCCCCCTCTCTTCCGCTCCCTCCCTTTTTCCCTTCTCCCTTATCTCCTTGCGCCTGGAAGATGCTTCGCTTTGATCATCCTCAGTGTGCCATGTCAGTGTGTTGTGTTTAGTACTGTTTCTCCTGTGTGTTGAGAGGTGTGATTTTAACTGTGTGCTGGCCTTGTACTTAGTGTTACTGTCAGTGTTTGTTATGTGCTACGCCATCTGTCGATACTTTTATGCTCTGGTCATACTGTGTATTGGGTTCTTTTAATTGTCCCAGTGAGTAGTTTTTTGTGTGCGCTACTTTTTTACGGTTTTTATTTCCATTTTACTGTCGCCCCTTTTTTGTCTATTGTCTTCCATAATATTCCCCCGTTTTTGTAACTATGTTCACCATGTTTTCTCCTTTGTTATTTTTAAACATCTTCTATTGTTTGTTCTATGGCTTTCGGCTGAAGAGCAGCGCATATGCTGCTGCCAGCCTGCCCCGTTGGGGAATTGAAATACAATAAAGAAAAAAAAAGTGGTGCAAGCAGATGCGAGGGTGTGGCTCTGTCAACAAAGTCAAACCTTCTACAGCGACGGTATCAACAAACTGGTCTCTTGTTGGGAGAAATATGTTCACCGCCAGGGCGACTATGTTGAGAAATATGTAGACATGAAGAATAAAGATGTACAATGTCTAGAACGTTCGTTTTATGGAAAAAGCTTTGGAAGTTTTCACATAAAAGTTCGGAGGCATTACTTTCGGTACCACTTCGTATATTGCCATTGATAAATATCATTTGTGAAAGCTAAAGAGGAAATTGCTTGGTCTTCATTATCAAAAACACCCACTAGTATATCGAAAAACAGACTTATTACTCCTTGTTAACGATCAGTCATGGACGCTGGACGGTATACGCAGTGAGTAAGAATCTGAAATTTGGATAAAGATTTCAAAGAGAACAAGAATAGGCTAACGCAGTGAATGAAAGGAACTACAGTTGAACGAACAACAGTGGAACCGGCGCGAGGAACGACTGATCACCCGAAGAAGAACAATGAGGTTGACCCAACGAGACCGAGATAGGAATGGTGAATAATTGTACTTCAGAAGTCGCTCCCCAGCTGTATCTTTCAGTTTAGTGAACACTTCTTTTTGGACCGGTTCCTTCGTGAAAGACCCACTACTACAGTACAGTAAGCACGTTCGAATGGATGCAAGCTGCAGTAGCTATGCTGAGATGGAAATCAGGGGTATATATATATATATATATATATATATATATATATATATATATATATATATATATATATATATATATAAGCGAGGTTTCAACGGCTGCCGCTGCCTCTCGCATCCCAAACTCCATCGTTCACGGTGATTCCAGTCTCCTTCATTAAGACCTCTCGCCGCCATTGCTTTGTTGACGTCGTCTTTCCAGCATCTCGCAGGTCTACCGCGCTTTCTTCTTTGATGTGGAGTCCATTGCCATACGCGTTTTGGCCATCTTGTGTCTGGCATACGCTGTAAGTGGCCATACCAGAGTAGGCGCTTCCTTTCTATGTAGTCTAGGATTGTGCTTTTGACATTCATAACCTCTCTGATCCTGTCATTTCAGGGGTCAATCATTATGAAATGACGTACAGCAACGCCCCCGACCCCTCACCAAACTCACCCACACTGTTTCTGTTCCAGTCCTGGTTGGTCCAACGAGAAGAAAGGTTGTGAACACAGTTCTTTATAAGTCAGAATTTCTCTGGCTTTGCTCACGCAGTGATTACGGGAGATATAAGGGAAGACGCGACCGGGTACCGGAGAAATGCAGAAAGATGTATGACAGTACTGACTTGCAACTTGTCTTAAAAGATATGCTGAAGAAAGGCAGTCTAAGCAATCCTATGTTTACAGCATTTGGAGAAAACAATTTGACTCGAACACACTACTGGATATTATGAATGTAGCAGGAGTAAAATACAGGTAGCGAAGGTTATCTACAACTCGTGTAGAAAGCAGACTGCACTTAATAGAGTCGATGGACATGAAATCGAAGCAGTGGTCGAGTAGATAGTGGAACGGGTTTTTACCGAATCCCCGATGTTGTTCAATTTGTACGCTAAGCAAACAGAAAAGGAAACCAAGCAGAAGTCTACAAAGAGAAATGACGTTCAACGAGAAGAAATGAAAACTGTTTTTTGCTGACAACCTCGTAATTCTGCCAGAGACAGTGCCTCAAAAATAGATTAGAAGATGAACTTCAACGATAGTAAAACAATGGTATGTACTTGAATTAAAGCAGGCGCTGGTGAAAGAACTACATCACGAAATGTAACACTAAAAGTAGTCGATGAGTTTTGCTGCTGACGATTGTCAAAGTAAAGAAGATATAAAATGCAGATTGGCAATCATAAGGAAAGCGTTTCTGAAAAAGGGAAATCTGCTAACATCGAATATAAATTTAAGTGTTGAGAAGTCTCCCCTAAAAGTATGTGTATTGAGTGTATCCTGGTAGGAAAGGAAAACGTGGACGAACAAAAAATTTAAGATAAGAAGAGAATAGAAGCTTTTAAGACGTGGTGCTACAGAAGAATGATGAAACTAAGATGGGTATATAGAATTATTTATAAGGAACTGGTGGTAACATCTACAAACGGAGACCAAGTTTTTAAAAGAGTAAGCAGGGTGAATGTTGAATGAACGAAGCGACTCCTGGTATTATTCTTTTGCGTCTACGTACACACTCCGTCGACTTCCACGGACTATAAAAAGAGCGAATAAGTCGATGTTGTAGTAAATAAAACCAAACTGTCCATTTGAAGGTCTGATACTGCAACAAAAACTGATCTACTTTCGGCGTATTATGAGAAGACAGATCATAAAGCTGGGAAAGATAGAAGGAGAAGAGGGCGGCAAAGGATGAGAGGGACCGATGGAATCACAGAAATAATGGATTCCACCCTGGAAAGTCAGCGGGAGAAAGTATAGGACAGACGAAATTGGCGCGCTTTAGTGAGAGAGGCCTCTAGCGACAATTACTGGAATCGAGTTATTTATGCTCCAACTTGGATCGCTTATAAATTTGCTAGCTCAACGGTAAAATAACGCCGAGTACCCTACAGTCAACATGATGCCCTGAACAAAGGAGCTGCGGGAACGCTGCTCCGGAGTAACCTACACTACTGACCATTAAAATTGCTACACCAAGAAGAAATGCAGATGTTATACGGGTATTCATTGGACAAATATATTATACTAGAACTGACATGTGATTACATTTCCACGCAATTTGGGTGCATAGATCCTGAGAAATTAGTACCCAGAACAACCACCTCTGGCCGTAATAACGGCCTTGATACGCCTGGGCATTGAGTCAAACAGAGCTTGGATGGCGTGTACAGGTACAGCTGCCCATGCAGCTTCAACACTATACCACAATTCATCCAGAGTGGTGACTGGCGTATTGTGACGAGCCAGTTGCTCGGCCACCATTGACCAGACGTTTTCAGTTGGTGAGAGATCTGCAGAATGTGCTGGCCAGAGCAGCAATCGAACATTTTTTGTATCCAGAAAGGCCCGTACAGGACCTGCAACGTGCGGTCGTGCAGTGTCCTGCTGAAATTTAGGGTTTCGCAGGGAGCGAATGAGGGGTAGAGCCACGGGTCGTAACACATCTGAAATGTAACGCCCACTGTTCAAAGTGCCGTCAATGCGAACAAGAGGTGACCGAGACGTGTAACCACTGGCACCCCATACCATCACGCCAGGTGATAGGCCAGTATGGCGATCACGAAAACACTCTTCCAATGTGCGTCCACCACGATGTCGCCAAATACGGATACGACCATCACGATGCTGTAAACAGAAGCTGAATTGATCCGAAAAAATGGCGTTTCGCCATTCGTGCACCCAGGTTCCTCGTTGAGTACACCATCGCAGGCGCTCCTGACTGTGATGCAGCGTCAAGGGTAACAGCAACCGTGGTCTCCGAGGTGACAGTCCATGCTGCTGCAAACGTCGTCGAACTGTTCGTGCAGATGGTTGTTGTCTTGCAAACATTCCCATCTGTTGACTCAGGAATCGAGACGTGATTGCACGATCCGTTACAGCCATGCGGATACGATGTCTGTCATCTCGACTGCTAGTGATACGAGGCCGTTGGGATCCAGCACGGCGTTCCGTATTACCCTCCTGAACCCACCGATTCCATATTCTGTTACAGTCATTGGATCTCGACCAACGCGAGCAGCAATGTCGCGATACTATAAACCACAATCGCGATAGGCTACAATCCGACCTTTATCAACGCCGGATACGTGATGTACGCATTTCTCCTCCTTACACGAGGCATCACAACAACGTTTCACCAGGCAACGCCGGTCAACTGCCGTTTGTCTATGAGAAATCGATTGGAATCTTTCCTCATGTCAGCACGTTGTAGGTGTCACCACCGGCGCCAAGCTTATGTGAATGCTCTGGAAAGCTAATCATTTGCATATCACAGCATCTTCTTCCTGTCGGTTAAATTTCGCGTCTGTAGCACATCATCTTCGTGGTGTAGCAATTTTAATGGCCAGTAGTGTAGTTATCCGTGCGAGCTCTGCCTGTACAGAGGAGCACGCGCCGCTGTTCCCTCGTTACGGTGCGTGTCGGGGCTGTAGCTGGTTCGTTAAGGATGCTTACGTTTCGGCGCTTCGCAAAGTAGCAGCTGAGAGTCACGCTACGTCGACAGATGCGGACCGCGTCAGCAGAGCGCCTGCTGGCCAGGTCTCCACGCGCTGCTGCCATTGTCCCGCGTGTCCGCACAATAGGAACGCGTTCCGCGCAACAAAGGCGGCGCTGCCTTCCACAATCACTCTTCTGTGCTCTCCCCTAGCTCAATCCGGCACTCCCACAGGTAACCAATGTTGCCGTTCGCCACCAACACAATGAAGCCTGCACACTGAAGCAATTCGTACACTGTATGTGGGACGTTGGTTTAATACGTATAGTCGTCGTCGTTGTGCGCATATTTTCACTTATAAATTCGAAAACAGAGGAAAACCATAGAAATTATTATTTATAAATAAACTATTGCAAGGTGCTTAGAAATTTTATCAAGAAGGCAAAGAGCATGTGGTATGAAAATAGAATAGCTAATTCACAGGATAAAATTAAAACCATATGGTCAGTTGTGAAGCAAGTGTCTGGTCAGCAGCACAAGATCGACGATATAAAGTCAGTTCGCAGTAAAAATATTTCTGTTACTGGTAAATCAGATATATGTACAGTATTTAACAATCATTTTCTGAGCATTGCTGGTGCATTAAATAAAAATTTAGTTTCTACAGGAAATCATATAACTTTCTTGGCAAATGCCTTCCCGAGATTGATGTCTGAAATACTCCTCTGTGATAGAGACAAGAAGGAGATTGAGTCAATAATTAAATCGCTGAAGACTAAGGACTCTCATTGCTATGATGGAGTGTCTAGCAGAACATTAAAGTACTGTTCTGCACATGTTAGCCCTGTATTTAGCCATATTTGTAATTTTTCCTTTAGGAATGGTCAGTTTCCTGAGCGATTAAAGTACTCAGTAGTAAAGGGAGAAAGGGATAATGTAGATAATTTTAGACCTATTTCTATGCCATCAGTGTTTGCAAAAGTTATTGAAAAGGCTATGTATGTAAGGATAATTGATCATTTTATATCACACGATTTGCTATCAAATGTACAGTTCGGCTTTAGAAGTCACTTAACAACTGAAAATGCTATATTCTCTTTTCTCTGTGAGGTACTGGATGGGTGAAACAAAACGTTTGGAACACTTGGCATATTTTTTTGATTTAACTAAGGCATTTGATTGTGTTGATCACAAAATATTGCTCCAGAAGTTGGACCATTACGGAATACGGGGAGTAGCTCACAATTGGTTCACCTCTTACTTTAACAACAGGCAGCAAAAGGTCATTATTCACAATGTTGATAACGGCTGTGATGTGGGGTCTGAGTGGGGTACTGTCAAGTGGGAGGTTCCCCAGGGATCAGTGTTGGGGTCACTCCTGTTCCTTAATCATATAAATGATATGCCCTGTAGTATTACGGGTAACTCTAAAATATTTCTCTTTGCTGATGACACTAGCTACGTAGTAAAGGATGTTGCGTGCAACATTGACTCAGTTTCAAATAGTGCAGTAAATGACCTCAGTTCATGGCTTGTAGAAAATAAACTAACACTAAATCACAGTAAGACTCAGTTTTTACAGTTCCTAACACACAATTCAACAAAACCTGACGTTTTAATTTCACAGAATAGGCATATGATTAGTGAAACTGAACAATTCAAATTTCTAGGTGTTCAGATAGATAGTAAGCTGTCGTGGAAAGTCCATGTTCAGGACCTTGTTCAAAGATTTAATACTGCCATTTTTCCTATTCGAACGGTATCAGAAGTGTGTGATCGTTCGACACGTAAATTAGTCTACTTTGCATATTTTCATTCGCTATTATCGTATGGTATTATATTTTGGGATAACTCTTCCCATTCTAAAAGGATATTTTTGACTCAGAAACGGGCAGTTCGGGCAAAAAGTGGTGTTAGTTCACGAACCTCTTGTCGACCTCTGTTCACGAGTCTGGGTATTTTGACATTGGCCTCTCAAAACGTATATTCCTTATTGTCGTTTCTTGTTACCAGTTCAGTTTGTTCCCAAGAATAACCAGCTTTCACTCAGTAATACTCGGCAGAAATCAAACCTGCATTTGGATCGGACTTCCTTAAGTCTTGTGAAAAAAGTTGTGCAATATACTGCTGCATCCATTTTCAATAAGCTGCCATTCGAATTCAAAAATATTAGCAGTAATCCACTCGCTCTCAAATCGAAATTGAAGAGTTTCCTCGTGGATCACTCCTTCTATTCTGTCGATAAGTTCCTTGAAAAATTAAGCTGATTTTTATTGTATTGCTGATAGCGTTTACTTAAACTTATGAACTGACTTTTCTAAGGTTGATGAACATTTATTTTTATCTGTTATTATGTTTATGTTGTAATTTCACGTACTGACACGTTCCATGATCTTGGAGATTTGCTCCTCAATTTGGTCCTATGGAACTTGACAAGTAAATAAAAAAAATAAAAATAAAAGAAAACTGATAACAGTATAACATTTATCGGGAAATTTCAGTGCTATTTGATGTATCATATATGTATAATACATTAAAATTAAGAATTTCAGCAATTTTGATGTTCCGCCATTTAACTGAGTTCAGTCGTGCATGACGGACGGTTCCTGGTTAAACAATTGCATTTTGGAGTGGATTCTACGTTCGAACGCTGTTGGAGGTGGTCGGGCTGTGTTAGTCTGTGTTTTGAGAAAGAGTTCGGTGAAACAGACGCTAGGTTGCAAGTGTGAATTATGCAGAGTTCCTACTTTCGGACATAGAAATTTTTCAGCATCTGATGAACGTTTTATTTTTCACGTTGCGTTTGATACAAGTCACACTTAGAAGGTTTCAGTGCATAGCCATTATGGAATTTTGGAACTTTAACAGTATTCTAAAGATAACTCCAAGATCTTAATAAACTCGGTCAGTCTCTGAAATTAATTTATTGTGAAAAGTGACTTCCGCTGTTTCTATGTTCTTATTGAAAATAAACTCAAATTTGTATATAAATCCCGCCTGTATTTATATTACATACCTTTGTGGGACATTGGGTACATTGCGACGAATCTGAGTTGGCGCCCCATAGACGAACCGTAGTCAAACTTGTAAGTCCAACCACATTTGCGAGGGTCCATTGAAGTGTTTCTGTTGTCTAAAGCGTCGATGAATCTTTTCGTGCAATATCACGTGGGGGCTCCGAGCTGATATAGAACTCGTGAACAGTTTAGATGTTTGATTTTTGGTGTGTTGTTGGCAGATGGTGGTAAGATTCTATGGGACCAAACTGCTGAGGTCATCGGTCCATACGTGTTGACGAGAGAGCTCGTATCTTATTTTGTCATCCACACCACACACATATTCTCATACAACCCATATGGTCGCAATAGCCTACCAGGCCTGCTAAAGAAACTAAACATGGACAACAGTAGCAATGGCCGTTTTACCTGTCAGAGAGAATTGTAGCCTAGTCGTTTACATACCAGCTGATAGTGTGTAAATGTATGAAGTTACAGTGACATCTTAACACGTCTTCTCGGTGTTTCACATATTTTGTCAAACAGTATCGTCGGATGAAAAATTGGCTGCCGTCGTTGACGTCCTCCGGAGGATGTGCGATTGTCATACGCCACAGTAGTTGTCCTTTGTCGACAAAGATACCATTTTATTCTCGTACACAGATCCCCCTTATACGGTAGTGGGTTTATTTTTAACTTTTCATTAGTTACTCCAAGGTTGTTTACGATACGCTCCATTATAGAGTCTCGACTAAAAATGGTTCAAATGGCTCTGAGCACCATGGGACTTAACATCTATGGTCATCAGTCCCATAGAACTTAGAACTACTTAAACCTAACTAACCTAAGGACAGCACACCCAGTCATCGCGAGGCAGAGAAAATCCCTGACCCCGGCGGGAATCGAACCCAGGAACCCGGGCGCGGGAAGCGAGAACGCTACCGCACGACCACGAGCTGCGGACATAGAGTCTCGACTCCTTTCAGCCAAGTATTAGGCGGACACTCGTGGTCTATGGGTTCCGTCTTGACTTGTAATCAAAACTTCCTGAGTACCTGAATCGAGCCCAGCCACTGCTTAAAATCTAAATAAAAAACATAGTAATGGCTGCCGAAGACTCCCAGTATAAGGGGCTACTCTCGCTCTACCAAAGGCTCTGTCACAAGAGGCTGCGGAGCGGACCGAGTTTCGGGGCACCCTCAGTCACTTGGCGAGGAAAATTAAAAAGCGGGGAAATCAACAGTGATCAACGGCGTGAGGACGCAGAAGTCAAGCGAAGACACTTTGTTGAAGACACATCATGTGTACCTACAGGTCACGTGTCCTATAATCAAAATAGTGTCATCATAATCTTTCCATTGGTAAAACATTACGGATTCTTCCCCCTTTCGGGGGACTGATGACCTCAGATGTTAAGTCCCATAGTGCTCAGAGCCATTTGAACCTTCCCCCTTTCGGATTCCCAGGAGGGGACTGCCAAGGGGGGGGGGGGGGTAACCATGAGAAAAAAAAAAAACAGAATAACCAATGAAAATGTAGTGAAAGTACACAATCAGAAGGAGGATATAGAGCTGCACAATCTAGAATAGAGTGGGAGTCAGACAAGTGAAATGGAAATAAGGATTTCTGCTTAAAAGAATATAGGGGAACATTAACAGCTACACAAAATGATAACGAGAATAGGAGAAGCTGTGAATAGGGATGTAAGGCCCACCGAACAGTTCAGTAATAGGTTTGTTCTCATCAGAATTAGCAGCAAACAAACGCCAACAACAATAATTCAGGTACACACACCAATATCACAAGCTTAAAGTGAAGAGACAGAGCCGACCGCTGTGGCCGAGCGGTTCTAGGCGCTTCTGTCCGGAACGGCGCTGCTGCTACGGTCGCAAGTTCGAATCCTGCCTCGGACATGGATATGTGTGATGTCCTTAGGTTACGTAGGTTTAAGTAGTTCTAAGGCTCGGGGGCTGATGACCTCAGATGTTAAGTCTCTTAGTGCCTAGAGCCATTTGAACCATTTGAAGAGACAGAAAAAGTACATAACGATACTGAATGGTTGATTCAGTATGTAAAGGGAGATAATAATGTAACAGTCATGAGGGATAGGACTGCGGTAGTGGAGGAATGAATCGAAGAAGATTTACGGGAGGATTTGGGCTCGGTACCATGAATGAGAGAGGAGAAGCCTAGTTGAGTTCTGCAAAGAAACCTTTGGTAGCAGAGGAAATGCTTGAGTTGTTCGACGAAAGAAGAGAGTTCTAGGTGTTCAGGGAGAGACAGGAATACAGCAGTCGAAGTCACTTAGGAACGAAATACGAAGGAAGTTCGGGGAATTCGAAGCGAAATGGTTGCAGGAAAAATATGAAGAATTAGAAAGAGAAACTGAGAGTGTAGAAAGGTCAAATGTCGTCAGCATTAAGATTGCAATGATGACTACACTGTTAAACTGAGCGGAGAGGCGGAGAGAGTACACTGGCGGCCTTTTCGAGGGTTTGGCCTGTCTGATGATGTGGCAGAAGAAGAAACTGAAGTTGATATGAAAGAGACAGAGGATCCAATACAAGAGTAGGAGTTTAGTAGCGCTTTGGAAGACATGCAGTCAAACAAAGCAGAAGGGATGGATAACATTCCTTCGGACCTTCTAAAAGTCATTTGAGGTAGTGGCAACCAAATGGCTATCAATGATGGTGCTAAAAATATATGAGACTGGCGACACACCATCAGGGTTTAGGAGAAATGTCATCCACACAATCCTGAAGATTTCAAGGCCAGATAAGTGCGAGAACTATCGAACAATCTTCCACCTAAGGTGCTGACAAGGATAGTAAATAGAAGAATGGAAAAGAAAATAGAGCTGTTAGATGACGGACAGTTTGGCTGACGTTGTTTTTTAATGGAAGCAAGGCTTAAGAAAAATCAGATACGTTCATAGGTTTTGTCGACCTAGAACAGGCGTTAGACAATATAAACTGGTGTGAGACGTTCCAAATTCCCATGAAACTTGATTTACGCTAGAGGGAAAGAACCAAGAGGGAACAAGGTGTTGCACAGTAATTTAGTCTTTCGCCCCCACTGTCCTGTCTTCACATCGATGAAACAATGATGGAGGTAAAAATGTTGAACACTGGGAATGAAGTTTGAAAGAATATCAATCGTAAGAGACACTGATGACATTGTTGTCCTCGGCGAAAGTAAGGAAGAATTGCAGAAACTGTTGAAGAGAATGAACAGTACAATGTGTAGCAAATATACACAGGGACTACACCGAAAAAATACGAAAGCAATGAAGAGTAGCAGAAATGAGTTTGGCTATTCGTTTGGGTACAATATGAAACCCGTCGCTTTTTTGGATTTGGATACGATTTATTTTGTGTATCATGAACAAGGTTTCGAGCCACTGCACTGTCATCGTCAGATGGGGGTGTTACAAGAACATTATATTTTTGCCCATGTGCAGCTAATTACTGTGACGGTGAATGCACGCCCTCGAGGTACACACGATACACACGAACACAGTATTTAGCTGCACTTGGCTTCACACTCATTCCCACAAAGTAAACACTGATCGGAAATACAAAGAATGTGAAAATGATAAAAATCACACTTTGGCACATCTCTAACTTTTTGTTGAGATGCATAGCAATACAAAGCAAATATTTACTACCCAGACAATGGATGTAACTTAACATTGAAAGCGAAATAACAAAATGCCTGCTTTGTGACAGTGTTTGGTTATGGTATTGGTTGTAAACTTTAACCATTTACTGATATCACAATTACCGAAGCGCTGCTTGTTACATACTCTCATGATGATACCCTTACAGTATTCCACGTGCGTGATAACCGAACAATTTACGTTGGTCTGAAAAGGCATCGACGGTAACAAGCCTGTGTAACACCGAGAATGAACCGCCAAATGACCGCAGTTCGCATCGTGAGCACGTGAATGGCATCAGGGCAATTTCGGTGCTGCTGTGAAGGTAACAGGTAGGAGCGTTCCCTGGAATAGCTGCCTTTTTAAACTGATTAGCCCATTCTGTTTCGAATGCACAGCGACGCCCAAACCACATAAAATCGACGTATAGCACCCCACTATTCCCAGAAATTGTTTCACAGTGACCCACTAAACTTCAGTCAGCTATTCGTTTTGTGTTAGATCGAGCGCGCATCCAAAAATAAATCGCGGTACCCTTAAAACTGTTTCGCTGGCTACATTGCCTTCTACCCGTAAACTGAGATTACGAAATTGTGCACAGACGTGCTAACAGTAAACCCAGACGTTTCGCAGATGATCCAGTTATGTATAATACTGTATGAAAAAAGCTGCACAAATATTCAATGAGATCGTGATAAGATTTCAAAGTGGTTCAAAGATTAACAACTTGCTTCAAATATTCTGAAATGTAAAACTTTGCACTTAACACAGACAAAAAATGTAGATATCTACAGCTACAATAAAAATGAGTCACAACGGCAATCAGTGAATGCAAACAATTGTCTGGGTGTAACAACAGGCCATCTGCATCGTGTCATAGAAGGAAATCTTACATTATACTTTGAGACCAACTGGGCTGCTACTGTATGTACAATTACATTGTTCATTATTGTCGGCCTGTTTTGGCATGATTGCCATCTTCCGGTTATATGTGAAAGGTACATAATTTGGTAAAATGTTTGAATTTTTGAAGCAGATAATATAACGTATTATAGAATTATGATTTGATAAGTACATCAAGTGGTTTTGATATCGATCACAAATAATTTTAAGGCCTACAGCAATAAACAATATAGTTGAACACAGTAGCGTCTTGGTCTCAGAGCATAATATATAACTCGTAGAGGTATGAAATGGAATTTATTTATGTATCGTAAACAAATACATATGTACAACATTTGTGGACAAATGTGCACAATCACAACTTCGTAATATTTTAAATCTCGAGATCTGGTTCCGTAATCCATTCGATCGCTTCATCTGATGCGTGGTGAATGTCCATTATCGTTCCTTCGTAGGCTCGAAGAGGGCAGTCAGTAACGATATGGTGTATTGATTGCAAGGTCGCGAGGAAGCATCACAGTCACAACATCCCATCCCCACTTGTGGGTCAGATAACCACATCTGCCGAGTTCGGTTCGAATTCGGTTCATGATCCTCCACAGACGCTTAGGGAGATCGAATCCTTAAAACGCAAGGAAGGGTTCTAAAATAGATGTTTCTTGACTATTGATGACTGTTCCCACTGGATTTTTCACGGCTGGTTGACTCTAAGAGAGGGCCAAACAAGGTTGTTTGCTGTGCGCCACGATGGTTTCCTCGATTTCAAGCGTTGATGTCCCGCCTGTGCAATATCTCGATGAACTGCTAGCTGAGTATTCTTCTGAGTGTTATTCCAGACCTCCAGTAGTGGTTCTGATATTCTTAGTGCTGGAGGTTGGGTACTGCTGAGAACAGGAAGCCATAGGACGCTTGCACTCCATATACATCCGGTAATGAAATGGAATGATCACAAAAGCTCAGTTGTAGGTAAAGCAAGAGGCAGACTTTAGTTGTTCGGTAGGACTCAGAGAAATGCAGCTAGTCCTACAAAGCAGATTGCTTATGAAACTTTCGTGTGACCCACCTTATAACATTTCTGCATTGTGTGGGACTCATACCAAAGAAGACTAACATGGGCTATTGAACATATTAAACATATTCACACAGAAGAGCATCACAGATGCGCTGAAAAACCTGAACTGACAAACGCTTGAAAATAAAAGTCAGCCATCCCGTGAAACCGTTCTTACAGAGATTCAAGTGCGGAATCTAGGGATGCACTACGACATCCTCATATCGCTTCAGTTGTAACAACCAAGATAAGAACGACTATGGGTGAACGAAAACACTGCAAAGCTACAGAAGTGAATGCGGTAACTCCGAGACGTACTCGCAAAAGTATGGGATGAGTTTGATGGTTGTCTGGATGTCTATCGTACGCCCGGAGGAGAACACACTGAACATTTGAAAGGTAAATGAAAACTTTTACTCCGAACAAAATTGTAGAAAAGAATCACAAGGTTATATGTGTATGTATGTAAAAGATGTACCCTTCCGAAACAAGATGGGTCTTTTGAAAATAAAAAGTTTGTAGTCCCACGCGTAAGTTAAAATTTTCTCCAAGCTTCAATTTTCATTCACCTAAGTGTCACATTTTTGTGGAATGTGACCTACAGTATTAAAACTGTACAATCGTAGTAAGGTGGAAAGATACTGCGGAAGAAGCATGAAATGATGGCACAGCACAAAACTAAACGCCTCTGCTGCTTGATGAGTTAGGCTTTTTTCAGCGGGTGAACTCTTGCGTTTGTGCGGGTGCTTGTTTCTTGACAGCCAGCCAGGCACGTGCTTTGGTATTCAGTTTCTCCACTTAATAATTCGTAGACGCATAAAGAGGAAATGGTACGTCGTCACTACTCCAGCGGACGGCAGCTGTGGGAATTCTCCGGCCGTATCTCAGGGTACACCGACGGCTAGAGAGCTTCGCCACGAAGGACGACAGAATGCGCCACACAAGGGAGCGACCGTAACACCCCCCACCCTTTCCCACCATCACCTCGTGAGTGTGGGGCGAGGCAGAACCTGCCGAGGATCACTGACAATGGAATGATCCAGTTCGACGTGTCGAAACCTGCCCTGATATTTTTCACATAGGAGGAATACGAGTACACACCGAAAGAAATGACGTGTCAAATTTTTAGCTCCTAAGGTGCACTGCAAGTACTTTTCTTTATCTTTAATAGTAAAGTTACTCGTATCTGTCTTACGAAGATCCATCTACACAGATCAGCAAAACACTATGACCAGTACCCACCGCAACGTTGGATGCCGCCTGGTACGTTACAAGCACGTGACGTGGTAACGAAAGTATGTAAGCAGAGCAGACACAGACGGGGGATAACCCTAGCGAAAATATGGGCTATAAATGGAAAAACCCATTGAGATAAGCGACTTTTACAAAGGGCGGATTATGCTACGCGGAGCCTGTATCTCGAAAACGGCGAAGGTGGTCGAATGTTCACGTGCTACTGTCGTGAGTCTCAAGGGAAAGATGTGGAGGGACAGCGAAACTACCATAGGCGCTAAATGGCTAGACGAACACGACTCTTCACAGAATGTGAGGATCGGTGGCTTGTCTGCTCTGTGTAGTGGAACTTGTGGCACCTCTGCCGAAAGATCACAATGCTGGTGCATGCACAAGTGTTTCGGACCGCACCGTTCACTGTACATTGTTGAATATGGCGTTCCGCAGCAAATCACACCTATATGTTCATATGCTGACCGAACGACAAGGTAAAGTACAACTGCAGTAGGCACGGGACCATCGGAATTTGCCCGTTGATTAATGGAAACATATCGGCTCTTCGGGTGAGACACTTTTGCTACACTAAGTCGATAGTCGTCTCCACAAACGCCATCGTCGAGGTAAACAGTGGCTCGAAACGTGCACCGTGCCACAGACACAGGCTCGTGGGATCAGCATTATGCTGTGGGAGACATTCTCCTGCGCTTGCATAGGAACTGTGTTAGTAATCAAAGACATCCTGATAGACCCGAACCAGCTGCATCCCTTCGTGCTTGATGTCTTCCCCGATGCATATGGCATCTTTCGGCACTATAATTGTCTGTGTCTCGGAGCCAGAACCGTTCTACAATGGTCTGAGGAGCTTCCTAGTGAACTCACGTTGATTCCTGCTGTGGAACACATCTGGGTCGCCATCGGGCGCCATCACCGCTTACGCAAATCAGCGGCCCGTTATTTACGCGAGTTACATGGCCTGTGCGAGGACATCGAATGCCACATACCTTCATAAACCTTCCAAAAAAACTGTCGGATCCCTGATAAGCAGAATCAGTGATGTATTTCGTTCCAAAGACGGACAAACAAGCTATTAAGTAGGTGGTCATAATGTTTTGCCTCATCAGTGTATAACAGCGGTTTGTGCAGTCCTTCATGCGTAAAGAACGAATCTGAGAATAACTGGACGCAGCCGTGACAAGACGACGTAGCGCAGCTTAGTATGAAGTACAAATTCCTCAAATGCGAATTTTAAGCACTCAGACCACACCAAAAATGCCTCAAATCGTTAATTGCTTAAATATCTTGCAGTTCATATCGGAAGCTAAGCTACTGCTGATGCAATTGTTACACAAGCGACTAGCAGAGAAAAGAAAATCAAGGCAGTGTATGGTGTTAAATTACAGACGACTTCCATCAATCGGTTCTTTAAATTTTAGACACGAAACATTTCATAAAAATTTCTGTAGCGCATTTCTTATGGTAATTAGTAAATAATGCATATTTTTCTAATAATGAAACAGTTCCGGAGCGTTATTGTAGTTGTCACAAAGCTGCCAAGTGTCTCTTAAAAGACTAAAATAAACATTTTCTTTACACCAGGCATGCCTGATAAAGGAAAAGTTAATGCATTCAGGCACTTCACAGTAATTACTAGTTTAATTTAGACAAAATTGGGATGGAGAGAGAAATGGTCGTGGCATATAATTCTGTGTACCAGGCATACTTGTACAAATTCGTGAAACGTGGTGGTGGAAACTGGCAATGCACAAATGTCTGAAGTTTACCAATAACAATCATCTAATAAATCTGAAGTGACAAAGAGCTATTGAAAATTATATTGTCTGACAATTTTCTGACGAATGTTTCACTCAGTACAAAAATTTCGTTATGGTGTGGCTGAATGACATTATTTGTCGTAGCGTCGTACCAATATTCCAATACCCTCGTCACAGAAGGCAGCCGCCTATGTTTTCCGCAAATTCTCTAAACTGTTCTAGAGCTCGTGGTGTGTGTCAAAATGCTGTCTTCATAGCCAGTGGTTCATGTGGGCAGAGATGAAATACAGGGGGAGCCAATGACGGGCTGTATTGTGGGTGTCAAACATTTTCCATCGAAAACGCTACAGGAGCATCTTCACTGCTCCTGCAGAGTACGCCGAGAACTGTCACGAAGAAGGAACAGCACGACAGTTACGTTATGTGAACTACATGACATAAGACGAAATCTTTCATCGAGCCCTCATACTTGGCGGGAAACACTATTTTCTAGGCACGTTGACGTGCTCACCGTGCGCTCATAACTGGAAAGACCGACGTGACGATCGACGGGCAAACTAGAGACGGTATCCAACAGATATGTGCAAAGCTTCATCGCATTGTCACAGTGATTTCCATTTCGTAACCTATCAGAACTTACCTTCGGAACAGCCATCGTATTATGAATACTAAACGAGTTGCAAATTCGAGCGAATAGTAACTGGGAAAAATTGTGTTACAGAAACTATCAACGGAAACTGAAATTCGCTTGACATATTACGATCGCGTTGTGCGATGTTACCTGCTTACCGATGTGGCGCCAACTACGGACATGTGCCCGCCGTATTGTGTACGCACTGTCTTCTATAGCTTTGGCAGGAGTATACATTCCTCCAGCCGCCTGGAGAGCTACAAATTTGGCAAATTTCAACATATTTTTTAAATACTTGATTCTTTCGGTGTAACTGAAAAGACCGACCCGGCACGATCGACGGGCAAACTAGAGACACTGTCCAACAGATACGTGCAAAGCTTCACCGGATTTTCACAGTGGTTTGCATTTCGCTACCGATCGCAACTTCCCATCCGAATAGCCCTCGTATTACGGATATTAAACGAGTTGCAAATTCGAGCGAATAGTAAAATGGTTCAGATGGCTCTGAGCACTATGGGGCTTAACTTCTGAGGTCATCAGTCCCCTAGAACTTAGAACTACTTAAACCTAACTAACTTAAGGACATCACACACATCCATGCCCGAGGCAGGATTCGAACCTGCGGCCGTAGCTGTCGCGCGGTTCCAGACTGTAGCGCCTAGAACCGCTCGGCCATCCCAGCGGCCTAGTGAATAGTAACTGTGAACAATTGTGTCAGAGGAACTATCAAAGGAAACTGAAATTCGCTTTACAAATTATGTTCGCGTTGTGCAATGTTATCTGTTTACCGATGTGCCGCCAAGGAAGGATATGTGCGAACCTGTTGTGCATGCAGTGTTTGCTATTGCTATGGCAGGAGTATACATTTTTTTAAATACTTGCAGTGCGCCTTAGCAGCCAGAATGTTGGCACAGAGTTTCTTTCAGTGCATTCTTCCTATACAGGGTGTTACAAAAAGGTACGGCCAAACTTTCAGGAAACATTCCTCACACACAAAGAAAGAGAATATGTTATGTGGACACGTGTCCGGAAACGCTTACTTTCCATGTTAGAGCTCATTTTATTACTTCTCTTCAAATCACATTTATCAAGGAATGGAAACACACAGCATCAGAACGTACCAGCTTGACTTCAAACTCTTTGTTACAGGAAATGTTCAAAATGTCCTCCGTTATCGAGGATACATGCATCCACCCTCCGTCGCATGGAATCCCTGATGCGCTGATGCAGCCCTGGAGAATGGCGTATTGTATCACAGCCGTCCACAATACGAGCACGAAGAGTCTCTACATTTGGTACCGGGGTTGTGTAGACAAGAGCTTTCAAATGCCCCCATAAATGAAAGTCAAGAGGGTTGAGGTCAGGAGAGAGTGGAGGCCATGGAATTGGTCCGCCTCTACCAATCCATCGGTCACCGAATCTGTTGTTGAGAAGCGTACGAACGCTTCGACTGAAATGTGCAGGAGCTCCATCGTGCATGAACCACATGTTGTGTCTTACTTGTAAAGGCATATGTTCTAGCAGCACAGGTAGAGTATCCCGTATGAAATCATGATAACGTGCTCCATTGAGCGTAGGTGGAAGAACATGGGGCCCAATCAAGACATCACCAACAATGCCTGCCCAAACGTTCACAGAAAATCTGTGTTGATGACGTGATTGCACAATTGCGTGCGGATTCTCGTCAGCCCACACATGTTGATTGTGGAAATTTACAATTTGATCACGAGGAAGTACAGTACATACTGACGAAACTAATATGAGCTCTAACATGGAAATTAAGGGTTTCTGGACACATGTCCAAATAACATCTTTTCTTTATTTGTGTGTGAGGAATGTTTCTTGAAAGTTTGGCCGTACCTTTTTGTAACACCCTGTATAAGAAAATTTCAGGGCACATTTCGACATGTCGGACTGGACAGTTCACCTGCGAGTTCCTGTTGTGCCGAATCCTCCAGAAGCCGTGTCGAGAGTGTCGCGGGTTGCGAATTTCTTTTGGAGTCACTTTACTGGCAAGCCTAGTGTCTCTGGCGGTGCGTATGTTAGCCACTACACTAGCGGAGGTGGCAATCAGTCAACAGCAAGAAAGGAGGGGCAGGAGTGTGTCGTGTGCGACCCAGCTTGATGCCTGGACGTGTATGTACGTTGACAGTACTGTAACTAACTTAGCACTCGTATTGGGTTGTCGTCTGAAAAGACTGGGATATACGCAAAGTGAACAAATAGAATTTTTGAGCGTTAATTTGTGATATAAGTAAAGAGGAGGACCTATGAGCTTACAAGAGACGTTGGAATCAAACAAAGGTAAGTATGCAATATTTCGTTATAGTGCAGAATGGAGTAGTTGCCCTTGGGTTTTGAATTATATGTACGTGAGGCAACGTACCAGTCCTGTAGTAAACCCAAAACAAGGTCCCACACTCTGTCACTCAGTCTGCAGCAGTCTTTGCCAAAGCAATGTTTGCCTAGGTAGTTTTCGTCTCACACTATGGAATTACCCAGAATAAATGCAACATCAACGCATTCGTATACTATAAGCCATTCCAAATATACTAGTTATTACAAGAATATTACGGAGTTCATTAGATGGGGCAGGAAGCCACTAGATGTCGTTCCATATCCGAGAGAGCACACGTGTCATGTGCACACAAAACTTCGCACATGGGGATGGAAAACCAAATGGGGAGCGAGCGAGAGGTCCTGTAGCTAAACAGTCGGCTGGTTCATTCCCCTGGACACCAACATGACTTGGGACCCAGAGGAATACAACTGAGCGGGAACACGATGATCAGCCAGAAGATCATGAATAGCATGGACCAACAGGTGGCAAGAATAGCATCGGGCAACAGCCTGGTGATTGCTCAGTGAGTCGGCGCATATTAAAACACAGTCGATGAAAGCCCGTTTAATAAAATGAAGGGCTCTACTAATGACTTTCAGCTCTGCCATAACCACGCTATACGTTCCCAGCTGCAACTGGCGTTCCATACCAGCAGAGGATGTAAAAGCTTCTCCCATCTAAGCCACAGTTTCAGAGTTGTCAGTGTAAAAGATAGTAGCACCATGGAACTCTTGAAGAGCTGAACGTAATAGACGCAAAAATGTCAAAGGCCAGAGAGATTTTAGGACCTTGGAAGAGATCGGTCCTAATCCGTGGCGTGGGTACCATTCAAGAGAGAGTGCATGAGCATGGTGGAAGATCTGGTTTCAGGAAGGTTGAGGTGAGGGGGGGGGGGGGGAGGGGATGGTCATTATTTTGGCGTAATTGATCAACATACCCACAGAATGTAGGCATTTATATTTATTCCATGCCTCAGTATACGCGAGGCGGTCAATAAATTAGTATTCTTGGATATTCTGTTCTTTCTTGAAAACTGGGCAAACTGGCGAACATGGAGGGTGATGTTCCGTCCAGTTGACACACAAAGGTGGATGTTCGCAAAGACTACCTCCACAGCTGCCGCATTTTGGGTCCTCTGTGGAGCAGGACGATGTACGCCCAAAGTGTAGACATCCGAAGTACGTCACAGGTGCTGGGACATATGGTTTTACATCACACCTGTCTATTATGACCTTAACTTTCTCCTGGAGGATATTCCCTGCAAAGGCTAAGATAAAGGTGACCGTATCCATACAACTATCCTCAGGCCCTTTTTGTACATGTCCCCACTGGAAATTAGTCTGGACCTCCTCACCTGTTTGTAGCGTAAGATCACTGTGAAAGACGATTCCTTGGATCATGTTCAAAGTTTTGTGAGGGGCAATAGTCACAGGCATGTCAGCTAGACGATCACATTCCTGAAAAGCTATAGATTTGGTAGCAGAGGAAATTTTAAATAACAACAAACCATTTCGCATTTTTCCCAGAGACCCAGCTTCCCAAAAGTTTTCATCAACGTTTTGGACCAAAGATCATGGTTCCGTTGCAGTAAATGTATCCCCATCAGTTCGAGTACAGACCAAGTATTGGGTGAGGTTGGTTTGTTTGTGGGATTGAAGGGACCACACTACATGGGCCATCGGCCCTTGGGTAAAGTATTTCGCTCCCAGACATCTGGCTTTTCTCTCTTCCCACTGCATATCCTGGGAAAGAAACGTCGTGGGCTCGCATCACTCTGCATTGTAATAATATTTCCCCGCTGAGGAGCCTCCCGGTGCCTTGCGGCCACCAACGGAATAAACTTGAATTCGCTTCATGTGCAAATATTCTGCCATGGTATCATCCACTCCAAATGGGCCTCTCCTCGTGGGCACCACCCAACCACAGCAACTTTTACCTGGCCAGTAAGCCATTCACAGTAGTTTCTATGTCCCAGCAATGATGGGCAAATACTCCTTGGCTTGCATGGGGAGTTTCCGACTAAGGAACGAACAGTGTGATCCCTCTGTGGCCACCACCAAGTCGGTACTCGACGACCGCCCCCCCCCCCCCCCGCCACCGCCCCCCCCCCCCCCAATTGAATGGCTACTGTGCTGGGTTTTGGTCGTAGTAACTTTGCAAGGACAAAAGGACGGAAAGAGGGAAAGACACAAATGGTGCACGATCAGCAATTATATAGAATTTAGAAAAGGAATAGCAAGTCAAATCCAAAAGTGCACCCCCCCCCCCTTCTCCCACAACGGAATGGCTACTGTGCTGGGTTTTGGTCGTAGTATCTTTGCAAGGACAGAAGGACGGAAAGAGCGAAAGGCACAAATGGTGCAAGATCAGCAATTATATAGAATTTAGAAAAGGAGTGGCAAGTCAAATCCAGAAGTTGTAGAACATCGGAAGCGAAGAAAATGAGTGCCCAAAATCACAAACCATTTCCAAGCATAATCGTCAGCAAGAAGACCTCTAATGGAAAGGCAGAGAGGAAAAAAGAATAGTAGGATAGACCTGCAGCGTGAGAGGGAAATAGCGCTGAAAGGACTGGGGCCTCTTGGTGGCCAATCACGTACTCACAAAAAACTGTGAGCCCCCTGGGGGGAATCCACCAATATGGTAAACGTCTCTACTACTAGACGTAATCTAGTTTATACTTATGGTATCCAAGGTTCGTTCAGTGAACAACAGTAAACACTTCCAGATGTCAAAGAATATCCACTGTGCTAAATACGTTTGTCTGCATCAAATCATACCTGAAGGGAAGTCACATCGCATAATATGGTTACCTATTTGGACTTAATTTACTTAATAAAGAGGGCACCGGTAACCAAGGCAATTTTGTATGGAGCTAAAATGACCAGCTACTCAAAGTAAGTAATTTTACAGAAAAGATGCAACTAGTACACTTCTTTTAGCCAGGAATTCCCTCTTTGTCTGCGTCTTAGAGCCTCCTCTATCCGTCCCTCATGGGTTGTTTCACTTCTAAGATACACTGAAGAGCCAAAGAAACTGGTACACCTGCCTAATATTGTGTAGGGTCCCCGCGAGCACGCTGAAGTGCCGCAACACCACGTGGCATTGACTCGACTAATGACTGAAGTAGTGCTGGAGGGTCTGACACCATGAATCCTGCAGGGCTGTCCATAGATCCGTAAGAGAACGAGAGGGTGGACATCTCTTCTGAACAGCACGTTGCAAGGCATCCCAGATATGCTCAATGCTTTTCATGTCTGGGGAGTTTGGTGGCCAGCGGAAGTGCGTAAACTCAGGAGAGTGTTCCTGGAGCCCCTCTGTAGCAATCCTGGACATGTGGAGTGTCGCATTGTCCTGCTGGAATTCCCCAAGTCCGCCGGAATGCACAATGCTCATGAGTGGATGCAGGTGATCAGACAGGATGCTTACGTACGTGTCACCTGTCAGAGTCATATCTAGACGTATCAGGAGTCCCATATCGCTCCAACTGCATACGCCCCACCACTACAGAGCCTCCACCAGCTTGAACAGTCTCCTCCTAACATGCAAGATCATGGATTCATGAGGCTGTCTCCATACCCGTACGCGTCCATCCGCTCGATACAATTTGAAATGACACTCGTCCGACCAGGCAACATGTATCCAGTCATCAATAGTCTAATGTTGACGGGCCCTGGCGAGTTTTGTGTCTTGCAGTCATCAAGGGTACACAAGTGGGCCTTCGACTCCGAAAGCCCATATCGATGATGTTTCGTTGACTGGTTCCCACGCTGACACTTGTTGATGGCCCAGAATTGAAATCTGCAGCGCCGGCCGGAGTGGCCGTGCGGTTCTAGGCGCTACAGTCTGGAACCGAGCGACCGCTACGGTCGCATGGATGTGTGTGATGTCCTTAGGTTAGTTAGGTTTAATTAGTTCTAAGTTCTAGGCGACTGATGACCTCAGAAGTTAAGTCGCATAGTGCTCAGAGCCATTTGAACCATTTTTTGAAATCTGCAGCAATTTGCGGAAGGGTTGCACTCCTGTCACCTTGAACGATTCTCTTCAGTCGTCGTTGGTCCCGTTCTTGCAGGATCTTTTTTGGCCGCAGCGATGTTGGGGATTCGATGTTTTACTGGATTCCTGATATTCACGGTACACTGCGTCGACTATAGCACCACGTTCAAACTCACTTAAATCTTTATAACCTGCCATTGCAGCAGCAGTAACCGATCCAATAACTGCACCAGACACTTGCCTTATGCAGGCGTTGCCGACCGCAGCGCCGTATTCTGCCGTTTACGTATCTCTGTATTTGAATACGCATGCCTATACCAGTTTCTTTAGCTCTTCAGTGTACCAGAATTGCTTCACATCCTCCGCTAAACGATCCCCAATGTTGGTATGTAGTTTATCGCTAGTCTCTTTTTCTGCTACCCCTCGTTACTTCCGTCTTTCTCCGATTCACTCTGAATCCACAAAGTGTGTCCATTAGACCATACAGGTCCGTTCCACAGGTTCCGTAATCTTTCTCACATTCACTGAGAATAGCAATGCTCCAACAAATTTCAAAAACGACGTGTTACAAGTTGAACTTGGAGCCTGGGTGGAAGCTTCCTGGAGTGGGCATTCCTCACGGTCAGATCAATACTCGTTTTATACAATGGCATGAAGTATTGAAAGCCAGATAACAACGCTCGAGAGATAAATAAATTTATTGCACACATTGCGACGGTTGCGATATGCAATAATTCTCTTCATTTTTCATTCATTTTACAATCCATGAGTAACGCTATGATTCTCCGTTTGGGTGTCCATTTGCAGAAACGCTTAACGCTAAACACTGTCTGACAGAATCCACTCTTGTGCACCACGCGGTCTTAGGCACCTTCCACGGTTCGCGCAGCTGCCGCTGTCGGAGGTTCGAGTCCTCCCTCGGGCATGGGTGTGTGTGTTGTCTTTAGCGTAAGTTAGTTTAAGTTAGATTAAGTAGCGTGTAAGCTTAGGGAACGATGACCTCAGCAGTTTCGTCCCTTAGGACTTACCACAGATTTTCAAAAATTTCCACTCTTGTGCGTCATGCAGTTTCGTCTAACTTTTGGACTAAAATTATCGTGCTTGTGACATTCTGCGAACAGTTAAGAACACTCCTCGTACGTTCCTTAAAGATCGTCTCGTACTCACAATTTGTTACCGATATAAACGTAAGCCATCCAACAACATCGAAAGTTGTTGCAAAACAGTCATCTCAGTAAACTCTTTGGTGTGTTGTAGTTCCCTCGATCTATGAAATCGCATATTTAAATACAGTCCAGTGTTATTAGGCGCTTGAGAAACGCACTACTCTCAACAACCGTTATTATTACAAGAAATTAAGTCTCTCTTACTGAATTGTGAGAAAAAATATGAAACAGCTATTAGCTTTAGATAATGATGTATCCCTCTGCATTCGATGACATAACGTGATATTACAACTCTGGTAGCGTGGATGCTGCAGGAAAGAGATGGAGCAGTTTTTCAGTAAAGACTCGACGGTAGCGGGAGTCTCGCTTACAAACAGCATTTTAATGCGAGAGCAGTTAACTGCTTAATTTTTACGAGCGTCCAACGAGGTAGCATGTAATAATATCCCCTCTCTCGGCAACTGGTGTTCCATTTTACGGTCGCAGTAAAGCGCTTTTCATATGGTTTGCGGTTGCAAAAAAGTTAGCACCGAATGTCAACTTCCAACTAAGGGAGAAGAGCTATTTAGTTCACCAAATATTCTGTGCTGGATGAAGGCCAGGCTTCGTAATTTGTGTTCTCGACGAGCTTTACGCCTATGTTAGAATGCGACAATGCAAAATATTACACCAACCGAAATTCTTTCTCTCTCTCTTTCTCTCTCTCTCTCTCTCTGTCTCTCTCACTCTATCTCTATCTCTCTCTCTCGGATAATTTGTAATTTCTTGTGTTCGCTTGCAGTAATGGAAGTTCTTTATTAAAAAGTTGGAAAGTTCTTTCATATAGCCTTCTGTCGTCCACGTAAATCAGTCTGCCACAACAACTTGCTCCACATTAGCTCATCATAAAATTACTCAGTTTTTTTGCATAATTCTTCTTCTTGCATAATCAACCTCTCTACCTCAGCAAAGAGATTAGGAGAAATACTACAGGAAGAATCTAGGAGAAATACTACGTGAACATGTAAACTGAGCAGTGAACACAGCTGCAATGTGCAACAACGCATCAGCACCTCTCCATGGTCGCGCGGGATTAGCAGAGTAGTCTAAGGCGCTGCATTCATAGACTGTGCGGCTGGTCCCGGCGGAGGTTCGAGTCCTCCCTCGGGCGTGGGTGTGTGTGTGTTTGTCCTTAGGATAGTTTAGGTTAAGTAGTGTGTAAGCTTAGAGACTGATGACCTTAGCAGTTAAGTCCCATAAGATTTCACACACAATTGAACATTTTGAACCTCTTACAAAAATGTAAAAAAAAAAATCTTCCTCTTCGACCTGAAACAGAAATTTGTTCAAACACTCATACCTGGTTGTTGGTTACAGCAATGTTATCCTGCGATGTCTTTCTCAGGAAATCTCACGAAGCCTGGCACTGGTGATGAACGCCTCCTTTCAATGCAACTGTGACGGTCAAGGCTTTGATAGTGTTTCACCATCTTAAGCATAGCTGTCGTGGCTACGTGCAGATAAGTGCAGAAATTTCCATACACAGTCTCTCCTCTAATGCCTTATGAACGTATTTTGAGTAGCGAGAACCCGACTTTGGAATGACCTCTCTCATTATATCAGAGAACTTAATAACATCTCTAGCTTCAAAAGACTGTTAATGATGTATCTGTTGAAACAAAAATAATGTCCGCGTTTGTGCCAGTACGCACTGGTTACTCCATTACGTCCCACTTTCCAACCAGATTTTCCTCATTTCACTATGCTCTTATGTACTCCACCCAGATTTCTTTTCTTCAGAACTCTCTGTCACAAAATGTCACTTTCGTACACTTATAGATACATTTTGTGTCTGCCGCTTTCACTGTTATTATTATTATATCATTATCATTAGCAGTATAAGTAGGCTAGTAGCAACAGTAATATCTTAAGTATTTACTTCATTGGTTCTTAGTCAGTACTGTTTATTTACTTTGCCTGTACATACATTCGAATCATTTTTAAATCTGTTAACACTATTTTATTACTATAATTATATTAAAATTAATAATTATATAAATGGATTTAGGTATGTATGTATGTTCGACATCTCCTCCTAAACCACTGGACCTATTTGAACCATATTTCATACATATATCATTTACTGCCTTGAAAGAATCACTGTGAGCGTAAAAATCATCCATCCATCAAAGGGGTGGAGGTAGGAGTGAAAAAGCAGTGTAGTCCCCGATACGAGAATACCCATACTTTAGTCATACAGTATTTGAGAATGAGAGCATTCGCCGGCCGGGGTGGCCGAGCGGTTATAGGCGCTACAGTCTGGAACTGCGCGACCGCTACGGTCGCAGGTCCGAATCCTGCCTCGGGCATGGATGTGTGTGATGTCCTTAGGTTAGTTAGTTTTAAGCAGTTCTAAGTTCTAGGGGACTGATGACCTCAGAAGTTAAGTCCCATAGTGCTCAGAGCCATTCGAACCATTTCTTTGAGAGCACTCAGTGACTTGCAACAAACTTTACACACAATTTCACACCTTTACGAAAAACCGTAGTAGTCGCGCGGTTCCGGACTGAAGCGCCTAGAACAGCTCGGCCACCGTGGTCGGCTTGACAAGCTCAATTTGTGAAACTCTTTCTCTGGAATAAACCATCCAATTTTTCTGAAACTGTACTGATTTCATTGTGTGCATATGTATATCACATCTACCGATTTTCGCCCATTCGGATAATTCCTTCGTAGTGTGTCGTTTTTCTTCTTTTTTTTTGTCGTAGAGTATATTTGAAAAGTATAAGAGACACGTGTTCGTATTACGCACATAAAAACACTCCGTCTTCAGGCCACAAGTGGCCCATCGAGACCATCCGACCGCCTTGTCATCCTCAGCTGAGGATTCGGATAGGAAGGGCGTATGGTCATCACACCGCTCTCCCGGTTATTACGCACATGGTCAGGTTTATTTCGTAAGGAAAAATGTTCTCTACGTAAAGCTCCCATACTCGGGTTCGACAGCGGCAAAATTATTTAAAATAATCGAAAAGATTAGCTTTACGTCTCTCTCCATGACGGGGACACTAATTTTAGCCAGAATGAGATTTTCACTCTGCAGCGGAGTGTGCACTGATATGAAACTTCCTCCTGGCAATATCCTTTCTTCCAAGAATGCTAGTTCTGCAAGGTTCGCAGGAGAGCTTCTGTGAAGTTTGGAACGTAGGAGACGAGGTATTGGCGGAAGTACGGCTGTGAGGAGGGGGTGTGAGTCGTGCTTGGGTGGCTCAGTTGGTATAGCATTTGCCCGCGAAACGCAAAGGTCCCGAGTTCGAGTCTCGGTCCGGCACACAGTTTTAATCTGCCAGGAAGTTTCACACTAATTTTACATCGCATAGCAACGGCAGCGAAATCATTAACTGCAGACGTACTTGTAAAAGTATGGATGTTTGTCGTGTGTCGATAGAGGTTACAATGAACATTTATGAGAGCGAAATGAAAAAACTGATGATTAATTTAGTCTTAAAAATTCCTCACAGAGAGTGAGTGTAAAAGATATACCGTTATAAAATGAGATGGTTCTTTCGAAAATAAATACTTCATAGTCCTATCTTAATTTATGTGGAAAATAAGCCATATGGAATAATATGAATCGTTTTGAAACAGCCTGCATGATGCGCTGTAGTAACTCAGAAACTTCTGATAATGAGACATACATCTGTTGGTCGCACTGTTGCTGTTGGTAGTACGTTGACAGCAAACACAACGCTGTAGTAGTTATTTGCGCTACGGAAAATGGCGAGATCAACAAATTCGAGAAACTGTTGAGGTGCAGGACAAGTCATATGATACCACGCAATGTGTTTTCGAACTGCATCCTTACTAGAGCCGGACGAGAATGTTAAAAGTGGATCGTGATGGAAGTATCTGTTTTTAGAGGAGCGTATTTTTAGTATTCAGAGGCAACACGCTTCCTTCCAGCACATTACTTCTCCTTGCTGGAGCGCTGGAGCCGCTCAGGCGAATTAACAATTTGCCTCCACCTATTTCAGGACTGTGGTGCAGGCTATAACGATACGGCCTTCCCCAAAACCCTAATGAAATGTCTGATACCACCTTTTTTTATATGCATCCGGATAATTATCGGACAATTTAGTGTTTCCTAGGGACTTGTATGTGTGTCTTTATGTGTATCATTCTGTGCAATTTGCTAAAACACTTGATATTCATTGTGAAAGCAAATAGAAGATTCTAGAGAAACGTATATTATCATTATGGTCAGGGGAAACAGATATTTAGTAACAAATGCAAAAGGCCCGTGGAAATGTTGGCATAAGTGATTGGCGCCTCTAATTACCATAATTAGAAGTGAATAATGAGTAAACACAGAAAACATCTTTATCTTGAGAAACAGCTTAAAAGTTATTACCAAGCGATGTATTGTCATTTGTTTATTTATTTTTATGTCCTCCTCTATAATTAATATCCTTTGTAATTACATTTCTAATCAACTCGCCAATTGTTTACATCACATAATTTTCCGATTTTCAGAATTTGAGGCCTTATTTGTAACTTTCTCGTTTGCAGACGGATAAAGCAAAAGATTTGTAATGTCATTGAATGCTAGTAACCAAATCCAAAAGGTAATTAATTACGAAACTAGAATAACACAAGACATTGTTGTAATTAAAATTCAGATCGATTTTTATATTTAAAACTAGTGATGATCCTATAAAAATTACATCACTTAACATTGTATTTTTTACCTTATTCAGCTGAACGTCAGTTTCTTTACGTTTTGTAAATTTTAATTGTAACATTGAAATTGTACAAATTTAATAATGGACTACTTTGTAATTTATTGTTAAAACTCTATATAAAGCAAAGCAGCGATGCTGCCAGTCAATCAGTTTTGAAGTTAGTTTGATGTCAGTCGGTGTTTTGTTAACGTGACGAGTATGCAGTTCAGTTGTCAATAAATTTTGTGAGGTTGGAAACTGTTATTTTCATTCATCAAATGAACTCCAGGCTAAGTTAAGTTAATTTGAGTAATGTTCAATAATATAGTGTCGTTACAAGGCCCAGATGCTCCCTTGAAAACAAAGCACTGTCTCCATTGCCAATAAATTATCAACGGACTGTTAGAACGGCCACAAATACTCCCTACAGATTTTTTTAAATCTAAGTATCAAATGGTTCCATCTACCAAGTACCCCTCTCTCCGTCTAAGCACGCTTGGAACACCTTCTACAGGTACATCTAAATTTACATCTACATCCATACCCTGCAAAACACTGAAGTGCACGGCAGCGGTTACTTCCCTCGTACCGTATATCATAGTTTATTCCCATTCTATTCGCACGGTAGGAATGACAGATTAAATGCCTCTCTAGGGACTGTCTAGTCCTTTCTTCGCGGTCCCTACGACAGCGTTACGTAATAGGCTGTACAATATTCCTGGATTTCTCAGTTCAAATTAGCTCTCCAGACTTTCTAACTGACTTTCGCGTGATAGTTGGTATGTTTCTTCAAGTGTCTGGCAGTGTAAGTTTTTCTCTGCTGGCCTATTTTAATTTATTTTCTATTCCGCGTTGCTTCATCTCAATATATGCAATTCCGATATTCGTCCAATCATTGAAAGAAGGAATCGCGTTACGATATCCCACAATGGAGTAGTTTCGAAACGTCGATTTGAGTATTTCGGGCTTCTCTCTTTCATCTTCCGTTGCAGTGCCTACATGACCACTGAGAGACTCAATAAATGAACTGAAGCAAGACAAAATCTTAGGCCTCGTCACGTCGCTGGCCAAAATTTTAATTGCGACCTTGTTGAACGCTTCTGGAATTGCTCTCCTTCCTCTCATTTTTATCTTCGTTCATCTGCTGTTTGTGTACAAGGCTTTAACTTCGCTAAAATCTGCGATTTAGCTACCTTTGTTTTCGTAGCTACTTTCTAGCATGACCATTGAACCACGGCGCAGCCATATATTCGCAACAAATCATTTAGTGGATCGCTCCTCTAAAAATGTTGAAATTACTCATTCACCCGCACCTTTGTTGACGCTAGTTCACTCTATCGTTCCAAAATATTTGCTTCGTGCGCGTCCTCGGCTTATCAGATTACTGGCTGAGTCCCGTTTGCTTGGTCTCGTGTTTACACGCGCTGCTTTCGACCCAAGCGAGAAGGCGGCGCGCAGAGGTGAACCGCTGGGAAAGGAAAAAAGTCGTGGATCAGCCATAAAGCAAAGGCGAGACTTAAGCGAGACTGAATCGATACTCTATAAACATGCATCTTTTCCTCTGCATCTATTGAGAATCAACAATTATGGTTGTCCTGCATTTTAGTGTGATTCTGAGTTAACGTTGATGTACACCACACTTTGTTTTCGTATCCCAAATCTGACTGGGAAAGATTGCAATTGGTTCGGTGGTTGATTTGGGGGAGGGGAACAAACAGCAAGCGTGTCGGTCTCATCGGATTAGAGCAGGATGTGGAAGGAAGTCGGCCTTACCTTTTCAAAGGAACCATTCCGGCGTTTGTCTGAAGCGATTTAGGAAAGTCACGGAAAACCTAAATCAGGATGCCCGGACTTGGATTTGAACCGTCGTCCCCCAGAAGACGAGTCCACTGTGCTAACCATTGCACCACCTCGCTCGGTCGAAAGATCGGAATTATTGAAGACGCTGATGGGTATGGGATAACACCTCGCTCAAGCAGTTTCTTCTGTTTTCTTTACTAAAGACATTCGCCTTTAAGAGGTGGTTTTTAATTTCCGTAAGATTTCAACAGAATTAATATTTTCATGCTTATGTATCGCTTGTGATTAAATGTAAGAAATAGTGTGAATTAATAAACAAAAATGCCTAATTTAATTGTAATGCTATTTCTTAAAAATTTATTGTGGAAAAAACTGTAACAGATTGAGCTTTTAAATCTGAATTTATGTTTTTCCTCCGTACAATTAAATATATAATGCATACTTGAGCTTTAGATGGCTAAATAGAAAACAGAATCTGGAAGCCAGATATTAAAAAAAAGCAAGAATTTAATAATGACTCAAGAGTTACGGATACAGCGCCAATTGCCTTTTGAAACAGTTGTGGATAAGTTAATCTTCTCGTCTATAACTGAGTGACGTGGCAGAAAGCTTTTCACATACCGCTGATGCAACAGCCTTGAAAATATGCTCAGTACTTTTATTTCTCTACAGACCACCTAAAGCACGAGCTCCCCTGTACTGCGTCTACTTGGTTTCCATAAACAAGAAGGAAAACAAAGAATTAATGATCGTTCAAAAGTGAATCCAATAAAAGCGTTTATCGCATGAAACTGCATATCTAAGACATATAAAGACATTTAAAGATAATTTTCGAATTTTCAACCCCTTTCATGTGTTCAAAATGGATGTCTCAGATGTAACACATGAAACTACGTACTGACTACATACTGTTGCTACTACAAGAGGTAATACTGTGCCTACCGTGGCACAGGGTGCAGTTAATTTGCTATAGACAGTGCTGTACGGTTTCAGTGCAAATCAAGAACTGTATAGTGGAGCCACCAAAAGCTTTTGTAATGAATCTTTACTGTCGGACAACTAGTTTAGGTCAAGCGACCATCTTTAAGTCACGGACTAGCAGTACATCAAATTTAAGGAAAATTTCTTGCCACCAAACACATAATTACTTTTAGTAGCAGTGTCTGTGACATACACATATATGTGTTTATTATTATACATATTTTTAATCAGTCACCAAGGACAGAAATCGACAGTTTATTTCAGTGTTAAGGATACTATCTGACCAAAATCGTTCCATAATGCGAGTAAAAACAGTTTATAATTATTTCGTAAACTCTTTTAAGCAGTATTGATCGCATCGTAGACTACGGCCGGGTTTATAAACAGCGCCTCCGTAATTTGACGTTCTTCAAAACCGCTACCAACGTGCTGGGTCAAATTCAGAACTAGGGTCATGTTGCTCTTACCCATTGTAAACCTGGTTAGTTGTGGTAGTAAATATGTATCTATAGCATACACTAATCTATAGAGGATCATTAAAACAGTTGGGAAGAAGTGTTTCAATAGCAGGTCTCAAATCTACATGTCTGCAGTTCGATGCTCAGTAAATCCTGTTATTTTTTGATGTGCCGCTCCTCACTTCATTAACCTCTGACAGTGATTTGTTAATATGAAAAATCTCGAGCTGCTCCGTGGTCAGGAGCCAACGTTGTTCGTAAACAGGATAAACCACTTCTAAGATCAGAAGAAGACATGACTCGGAAAGCGCAGCGAAGCGAAACCCAACCTTCAGGATGAGGACAGATTCACTTCAAGTTTTTGTATATCCATTCTTTTGACGAGGTCTTGGGGACCACGGTCGTTCACTATTGTAAGAAAACGAAACGCCTACAGCCGTTCTTATGATCTTCTTTATTGTGTAGCTACCAGTTTCGGAGCTACAGTGCGCCATCTTTAGGCCTTAGTTGATGCTGAAGGGGTTATCATGATCCATATGTACGCTGATTCAGTGGCCAACATCACTGGCTTACGCAGACTATCTGTGACTGTGATGTCAGCACTCCAAACAACAACTGCCTTCAGCATCAACTAAGGCCTGAAAATGGCGCATTGAAGTGCCGAAACTGGTAGCAACACAATAAAGAAGGTCATGGTGACGGTTGTAGGCGTTTCGATTTCTTACAATAGCTTCATTTTATGTCAGAATGAACGCCAAATGTGTGGTAGTTATTTTAAAAAGAAAAGAAGCAAAAAGATTTTACCCCTCTGTGGAAATACCGATTATTTATGAGCCACTGCTAGTTTAATGTTTTGTTTTCATACGTTGATCACAGCCAGTATCGATTTTCTTGTTACATAGCTTGAATCAATACATTTTTATTAGATAAACAAATACACATTTCATTATACTTATATTATTTTCCTGCTTTCCACGCAAAAATAAGAATGTTCATGTTAATTTAAAATCACGAATTTCACACTTTTAGTATTCTTCTAATAGCTCATATCCTGTTAAACGGTTCGTATCCTACTACACATATAGCCAGTTTTGCACATATTTCACTATTACGAATTTGGACATTCTATTGCCAAACATTCAAAAGATAATAGTAAATTAAAAACAATAATTCTTCTTATATACAAACACTATGAAGCAGAAATGGTTCAAATGGCTCTGAGCACTATGGGACTTAACATCTAAGGTCATCAGTCCCTTAGAACTTAAAACTACTTAAACCTAACTAACCTAAGTACATCACACACATTCATGCCCGAGGCAGGATTCTAACCTGCGACAGTAGCAGTCGCGCGGTTCCGGACTGAAGCGCCTAGAACCGCTCGGCCACCACGGCCGGCACTATGAAGCACACACAAATATGATTGCTACTGAAAACTTTTGTATTTAACAATAAATGTACCAAAAATATATGAAGAAACCTGTAGGCAATCAGCTCGATCCATCTATTTGAACTTGCGTGCTTCATGTCCAATCAGAGTGAGCCGGTGTCTGTGAGTATCTAATATGTCCAACCTAGACATTTATTTCTGAAAATTAATTGCAGTTATTTTCATTATCTATCCCTATAGGTGGAGCGAGCTCTATCCCATTGTCTTTTCAGACACAGAAATTGGTAGTTAGGCACAGAGAGTCCCCACTGAAAATAACTTGCGAGATGATTTCCTGTTCAGGTATTTCTCTTCCATGTAATGGAAACTCTTTCAAAATCCTTGGTCATAATCATTGTTTAGGACCTATTCTTAATTTAATTATAGGACAATATGTCCACATAAAAATGGAAATTTTATGCGTATGAAGGCTTATTTGTATGCGTGTATACTGCACATAGTAAAGTACATGGCTTGCGCAGGAAGTGCAGTGCGCCTGCGGGGACGGACCCAAACGTTAGGACTAGGACTGTTGATATTTTTAAAAATATCAGGAATCCGATGTATCGATATTTAAAAATATCATTATCGGTTCTCGATAAATTGAAGAAAGTATCTATATGTCAATGTACCGATGGAAAAAATACCGATGTACCGGCCTATAAGAATGTCGGCTGCACATTGTAAATATACTGCAAGTTTTAGAGCTGTATGTTCAAGTACTGATTTATTATTACATGTTCTATGCACCAACAAGCTAGCAGCCTGCTTATTCCACTTGAAAGGAAAACGATGCACATTCACGTTTGGCGATAACCATTTTGCTAACAATGGTAACGGCGTGTAAGTGGCACAATAAAAAGTGTCCGATGGGTCCGTCGTTCGGTATCGTCGCATATCGGATTTGTCCGGAACAGTTCATGTCGACTTCCCTTTTTTTTTCATTTCTGCAAACGCCAGAGGCCCAGCAGTTGTAGCGGCAAAATATCGTGGTGAGGTTGGTACCGCCGAGAGCCGATTGCGTCAGCATTTACGCGGAGACATATGACACTACCACCTAGGTGGTGGTGCCTACAAGCCTTGCAACGAACTTGTGACGTCACATTAGCCAGCTTGTCCGCCACACTTCCCGAACTCTCCGCTCCGTGCATCGCCCAAGGGAAATCAATATGTATTTGAAAAGCTACCCAAAAAGGTTTTAATTTTGAGTGTTATCGAGAATTTGCAAGCGTTTAAACACGCAGTCAAGAATTATTAAGCTCCTCTGAAATAGTAACTAGCTCTCCGCCGGAGACGACTGCTGGCACGCGCAAGACCTGCAGTGTCACGTGCTGTGTGACGTACGTGGCACGGGCTGTCCTTCTCGCGGGCCTCATCGCCCTCGCACGTCTCCGTCCATCGGAAAGACCAGTCTTCTCATGTACATTTTTGTACATCATTTCCATCAGATGTTTTTGGTGAATGCCGATGTGAAGAAATACCATACTAGTTGCGTTAAAAAACACTTTTAACTGGGGTGCTATTTCTTCGCATCGGAATCCTGTTATCTCATTCACACCGCCATCCACCAATGCAGTCGAAATTATTCTTTGTGCCACACATATGTGCTTCACATGGTGAAAGAAAAAGACTGGACGTGATGAAACCTCAAAAGGTACACCACTGACCATTAAAACTGCTACACCAAGAAGAAATGCAGATGATAAACGGGTATTCTTTGGACAAATATATTATACTAGAACTGACATGTGATTACATTTTCACGCACTTTGGGTGCATAGATCCTGGGAAATCAGTACCCAAACCTCTGACCGTAATAACGGCCTTGATACGACTGGGCATTGAGTCAAACAGAGCTTGGATGGCGTGTGCAGATACAGCTGCCCATGCAGCTTCAACACGATACCACAGTTCATCAAGAGTAGTGACTGGTGTCTTGTGACGAGCCAGACACTGACCAGACGTTTTCAGTTGGTGAAAGATCTGCAGAATGTGCTGGCCAGGGCAGCAGTCGAACATTTTCTGTACCCAGAAAGGCCCGTACATGATCTGCAACATGCGATCGTGCATTATCCTGCAGAAATGTAGGGTTTCGCAGGGATCGAATGAAGGGTAGAGCCACGGGCCGTAACACATCTGAAATGTAAGGTCCACTGTTCAAAGTGCTGTCAATGCGAACAAGAGGTGACCGAGACGTGTAACCAATGGCACCCCATACCATCACGCCGCGTGATACGCCAGTATGGCGATGACGAATACACGCTTCCAATGTGCGTTCACCACGATGTCGCCAAATACGGATACTACCATCATGATGCTGTAAACAGAACCTGGATTCATCTGAAAAAATGACGTTTTGCCATTCTTGCACCCAGGTTAGTCGTTGAGTACACAATCGCAGGCGCTCTTGTCTGTGATGCAGCGTCAAGGGTAACCGCAGCCGTGGCCTCCGAGCTGATAGTCCATGTTGCTGCAAAACGTCGTCGAACTGCTCGTGCAGATGGTTGTTGTCTTGCAAACGTCCCCATCTGTTGACTCAGTGATCGAGACGTGACTGCACGATCCGGTACAGCCATGCGGATAAGACGCCTGTCATCTCGACTGCTAGTGATACGAGACCATTGGGATCCAGCACGGCGTTCCGTATTACCCTCCTGAACCCACCGATTCCATATTCTGCTAACAGTTATTGGATCTCGACCAACGCGAGCAGCAATATCGCGATACGATAAACCGCAATCCCGATAGGCTACAATCCGATCTTTATCAAAGTCGGAAACGTGGTGGTACGCATTTCTCCTCCTTACACGAGGCACCACAACAACGTTTCACCAGGCAACGCCGGTCAACTGCTGTTTGTGTATGAGAAATCGGTTGGAAACTTTCCTCATGTCAGCACGTTGTAGGTGTCTACACCGGGGCCAACCTTGTGTGAATGCTCTGGAAAGCTAATAATTTGCATATCACAGCATCTTCTTCCTGTCGTTTAAATTTCGCGTCTGTAGCACGTCATCTTCGTGGTGTAGCAATTTTAATGGCCAGTAGTGTAGTAAGACTCCTTCACTCAGTGAAATTAAAACTATGTTGTACTACAATTTCAAAAGAACAATTTCAAGTATTTACAGAAAATGCCGAAAAAATATAATATACAATAAAAATATCGGCACTCGGCCTTGCCATTTCGATACCGATCGGGGAAAAAATATTGCCCACATTTAGCGACATGTTTTGGAAAAAGATATCGATATTTTAGCAACAGCCCTTGTTGGGACCACTACCCACCGCAACACTGAATGCCATCTGGTGACATAGCGACCACGTGACGCGGCAACGAAAGTATGTAAGCATAGACAGCGTGGTCATTAGTGAGGGAGCAAAGCTCGGATTACGAAAGAAGGATATCGGTCGTGCCCTTCTGAAAGCAACCATGGCGGCAGAATTATTTAGGTAAATCACGGAAAACGTAAATCTGCGTGGTAGAACGGGAATTTGAACTGTCGTCCTCCCGAATGCGCGACCAGTGTGCTAACCTCTGCGACACTTCGCTAGGTATACCTAATCGAAGCAGATGCAAAATCATTCTAGCAAAAATATGATCAAATGGGTCAAATGGCTCTGAGCACTATGTGACTTAACTTCCGAGGTCATCAGTCGCCTAGAACTTAGAACTAATTAAAGCTAACTATCCTAAGGACATCACACACATCCACGCCCGAGGCAGGATTCGAACCTGCGACCGTAGCGGTCGTTCGGCTCCAGACTGTAGCGCCTAGAACCGCACGGTCACTCCGGCCGGCGAAAATACGATCCACAAATGGGGGAAACCCACCGACATAACCGACTTTGACAAAGGGCAGATTGTTATCGTCCAGCACATGGGAATGAGCAATTCAGAGACGTTGAAGCTTTTTGTATCCCGCCTGGAAGGCGGCGCGTGGGTCTGCTCCTGTAAACTGAAAGGTAGGCCGAATGTAGGAAGCGAGTAGGAGCAGGTGAGGTAAAAATCTCGGTACTGCTTTTAACGTAAAAGTACACTTAATAGAGAATATTAGTCAATGACATATACGTAACTTTCGGTAAAGATGAGCACGTAGGTGCGAAGCCGGATGTATCAAAGCTAACACAGGCAAAATCTGTAATGGCTCGCCCACTATGAAGATGAAACAATGTTGGTTGGTCGTTAGCTCGCGAACAAATGGGCAGAACCTGGAGCGGCGCTCGTAGAGCTGTACAGCGCTGGCTAGAGGGCACTGTCGTCGGTGTCGGTGTCGCAGTGCCAACCTAAGAACTTGTACCTACGCTGTAGCATCGTAGCTATCGATACCACAAAGCTGACCGGCCGTTCGCCTTCTGCTGCCCTGAGTGTTTATACAAAATACGATATTGCAGTGCGTACGCGCATGTCCGAAGAAACACGCATTGCGGCGACTCCAGCTGTTATGAAATACATGAAATGTATTCGCACTTGCGAATATGGACAATCATCAGCTGTATAAGGGAATGATGACAATGAAAATTTGTACCGGGCCGGATAACGGCTGTACGCGCCACAATGCCTGTTCCTTCGGACACTCATGCACGTCCGAAAGAAATTTGCAGCGTACTTCTGAACAACACAGGCCTGGAATATCGTATTTATCCGCCTACACCGGGCAAGCGACTTTCAATTAAAACGTGTCCCATTCACACAAGTATACATATGCATGTACGAGTGCAAGTTACAGGCACGTGGTTGACGACATATGGAAGTTTATGTCTAGCCGTGAAGCGTGCTCGGATAGCCTAGTGGTAAGGCGAGCGCTCGTGATAAGTTGTAAATCTCGGTCCGACTCCCGGTCCGGCACAGTTTTCATTGACGTCATTCAATTATGAAACTGATGGTTGTCCATATTCACAATTGCGAATACATTTCATGTATTCTATGTAAAATGGTCGAAGGATGGTGAAATCACTAGTGACAAGGTGTTGGACGTTTACGTCACATCACAGAACATGGAGGTCGCAGGATTGTCCACTCTGTAAAACACACTGCTGAACAGGGGAGCCGCAGCAGACGACACCCACCTGTTCACATCTTGACGCAACGGCATCATCAATAACAAATGAAGTGAGCCGGGGATCATCGAGACTGGACTGTAGATCAGTAGAACCGTGTCGCCCCGTCGGATGAATCACGTTTCTTATTAAACTAGGTCGTTTGTCCAGATACGCTGTCATCCGGGTGAAAGAATTCTCGAGACATGCACCACACCATGGACGTAAGCTGGTGCGGGCAGTATTGCGCTATGGGAAACTTTCATCCGGGCTTCCATGAGACCTGTGGTAGTAATTTAAAGAATGGTCAAAACTGTAATTACGTGAAATTTATTGCGGATCACCTGCATCAAGTCGTACTTGATGTATTCTCGACAGCGGTGGCATTTTCCAGTGAACTGTCTCTGTGACAACGCCAGAATCGTGCTACAGTGGTTTAAACATCATGATAGTCAGCTCAACGTCTTTCCCACGAAATTCACTGGAACACACGTGGGACGCTACCGAACACCAGCCATATTCCCAAAAATCACTAGTCCATAATTCACGGAATCACGTGACCTGTGTGTAGAAGTCTGGTGAGACATACCTCCAGACTTCTATCAAGCACTTGGCGAATTCATCCCATGCTGGAAAACTTCTGCGTTGGTTCCAAAGGTGGAGCAACAGGCTGTTCAGGAAGTTGTCATACATAATGGTTTGGCTGGTTAGAGTGTATATGTCCTATCATCCTGTCCCTTCTCCTTGTCAGTGTTTTCCACATATTCCTTTCCTCTCCGATTCTGCGCAGAACCTCCTCATTCCTTACCTTATCAGCCCACCCAATTTTCAACAAAAAATGGCTCTGAGCACTTTGCGACTTAACTTCTGAGGTCATCAGTCGCCTAGAACTTAGAACTAATTAAACCTAACTAACCTAAGGACGCCGCACACATCCATGCCCGAGGCAGGATTCGAACCTGCGACCGTAGCGGTCGCTCGATTCCAGACTGTAGCGCCTAGAACCGCACGGCCACTCCGGCCGGCCAATTTTCAACATTCACCTGTAGCACTACACCACAAACGCTTCTGTTCCGGTTTTCCCACATTCCATGTTACACTACCATACAATGCTGTGTTCCCAACGTACATTCACAGAAATTTCTTCCTCTAATTAAGGCCTAGTAGACTTCTCTTGGCCAGGAATCCCCTTTTCGCTAGTGCTAGCCTGCTTTTGATGTCCTCCTTGCTCCGTCCCTAATTGGTTATTTTGCTCCCTCGGTAGTAGAATTTCTTAACTTCATCTACTTCGTGACCATCAATCGTGATGTTAAGTCTCTCACTGCTCTCATTTCTGCTACTACTCATTACTTTCGTCTTTCTTCGATTTACTCTCAATGCGTATCCTGTACTACTTAGACTGTTCAATCCATTCAGCACATCCTGCAATTCTTCTTCATTTTCACTCAGGATAGCAATGTCATCAGCGAAAGACTTCATCCTTCTCTTACATCCTTTTTAATCCGAGCGCTTCGTACACTCTTATTATTCCCTCTTGTCTCTTGTACATATTGTACATTGCCCGTCTCTCCCTTTAGCTTACTCCTATTTTTCTCAGAAGTTCGAACATCTTGCAGCATTTTATATTTTCGAACGCTTTTTCCAGGTCGGCAAAGCCTATGAACGTCTCTTAATTTTTCTTTAGTCTTCCTTCCATTGTCATCCGCAAGGTCAGAATTGCCTCTCTGGTGGCTTTAGCTTTCCCAAAGCCAAAGTTATCGTTATACAACACAGCTTTATATCAATTCAATTGTAGCAAGCCGAGGCAGTTTGAGTATTTTAATCGTAACGGCTGCCCGTGTCGAAACAAACACAGAAAACAGAAGAAGTTTGTCAAAGTCTAGGCTACAATTCAACAGTACTGGCGGAGGAAAGTGCACTCGGTCTCTTTAAACCGGCACTAATCTGGCTAATCGACTGATGCCCGCTTGGCAGCACGGCACGTGGGCTGGAGTGCGCTGGAGTGGCGCCGGACGCTGTTTACAAACCACGGTTACGACAATCGATAACGCTGGCACTCCAGTGGCGGACCGAACAAAAGAGCGCCAGAACAAAGCCCCGCTGCTGGTGCTGCTACTGCCGTGGCTTTCTGCTGCCCGCTGCGAGCCCAGCACCGCAGGACTACTGTGCTCTGCTCTGGAAGGCTCTGAAAGCAGCTGGCCGGACTTCCGCTCCGCAGGAACCATCCGCCTCCCCACAGCTACGTCAGCTCCCCAGGGGGAGAGAGGAAGTGATAATGACCACGCCTCCGAGCAGGCAAAATACACCGCTCACCGTCACAACTACTGACTATTTTACCCACGTCATGTTTGAGAGATTTACACTATTGGCCATTAAAATTGCTACATCAAGAAGAAATGCAGAAGATAAACGGGTATTCATTGGACAAATATATTATACTAGAACTGACATGTGATTACATTTTCACGCAATTTGGGTGCACTGATCCTGAGAAATCAGTACCCAGAACAACCACCTCTGGCAGTAATAACGGCCTTGATACGCCTGGGCATTGAGTCAAACAGAGCTTGGATGGCGTTTACAGGTACAGCTGCCCATGCGGCTTCAACACGAGACCACAGTTCATCAAGAGTAGTGACTGGCGTATTGTGACGAGCCAGTTGCTCGGCCACCATTGACCAGACGTTTTCAATTGGTGAGAGATCTGGAGAATGTGCTGGCCAGGGCAGCAGTCGAACATTTTCTGTATCCAGAAAGACCTGTACAGGACCTGCAACATGCGGTCAGCATTATCCTGCAGAAATGTAGAGTTTCGCAAGGATCGAATGAAGGGTATAGCCACAGGTCGTAACACATCTGAAATGTAAGGTCCACTGTTCAAAGTGCCGTCAATGCGAACAAGAGGTGACCGAGACGTGTAACCAATGGCACCCCATACCATCACGCCGCGTGATACGCCAGTATGGCAATGACGAATACACGCTTCCAATGTGCGTTCACCACGATGTCGCCAAACACGGATGCGACCATGATGATGCTGTAAACAGAACCTGGATTCATCCAAAAAAATGACGTTTTGCAATTCTTGCACCCAGGTTCGTCGTTGAGTACACCATCGCAGGCGCTGCTGTCTGTCATGCAGCGTCAAGGGTAACCGCAGCTCACATTTCACCATCACTCGCCCACATGGAACACAGGTATGTACTATCGGATCTACCAACTACCAGGACGGATGCGGCACATGACATATATCGCATGTCTGACGGACACCTTGATAGACAAACTGGCTCCATCTTCTCGTCTGGCACCAGTAGCAGTGGCTCACATCTCAACATCGCTTGCCCACATGGAAATCAGTTATGTACATATGGAACTACTGACTACCAGGATAGCAATGGCACATGATATAAGTCGCAAGTCTGACATACACCTTGATAGACGGACGGGCCCCATCTTCTCGCCTAGCACCAGAAGCAGTTGCTCATATCTTACCATCGCTTGCTTACATGGCACAGTTATGTACATGTCGAACTACCGAGTACCGGGATGGCAACGGCACTTGATATATGTCGCAAGTCTGACAGACACCTTGATAGACGAAATTACTCAGTCTTCTCGTCTGCCACCGGAAACAGTGGCTCACATCTCACCATCGCTTGCCCACATGGAACACAGTCGTGTGAACTAACTACTACTAGGATGGCAACTGCACGTGAAATATATCGCATGTCTGGCAGTCACCTTGATAGATGAACTGGCTCTACCTTCTCGTCTGGCACCAGAAGCAGTGCCTCATATCTCACCATCGCTTGCCCACATGGAACACAGTTATGTACATATGGACCCACCAACTACCAGGATTGTAACGGCACATGATATATATCACAAGTTTGACAGAGACCTTTATAGACGAACTGACTCCATCTTCTCGTCTGACACCGGGACCAGTGGCTCACATCTCACCATAGCTTGCCCACATGCAACACAGTTACGTACATATGGAACTACTGACTACCAGGACGGCAACGGCGGTTGAAATATATCACATCTTGACACGAAGAGGCAGAACAATGCCATAGAGAGGTGGAAACCAACAGCGACATGTTCAGTGGTATGGCGTACAGTGCAGTATGCACACGTTGACATGGGGACGCGTGCATTGTGATATCAGGTAGTAAATGGGAAATATGTTACTCGTTCCAGGTTACATAAAATCACATAAGGATACGCCACTGTGTCCACACGAACATAGTTTTATTTGCAGGCCATTGGTGGGAATGTGATGTTTGGTCCAAAAAATGATCGCCTTCCTCCTTCTGGAGGTGCCCCAAACAATAGAACCACGGATACAATTTCTCCCAGATATGACATATTTTCCCCAATCAAAGACCAACAAAGTTACTTGGAACCAGGGTATGATTCTACTTTACATCTTCTGAGAAGCCAGTAAGAATGTGCTAGAGGTTTGGGGCTTACTACAAGAGTGTCACTCACAGATCATGCAAAATCCGACATATCGATCACATTACAGTAATTTTTTAGGGAGTGCCTTGCCTGATGCCCCATCCAGTTGGGATGTACTGGGTAGGAGGTTGTAACTATTGCATGTAAGAATTGTGAACAAGAAAAGACCAGGACAGTGGAGAAGAGGATCCACCACCATATGTGAAGCCGTAACCAGTTCCAAATCGAGGTACAACAGAATTGGCGAAGAACGCGCCGCGAAAGAGGGGCGTGGTCCCTTAGTGTTTCGTGCTGAAGGAAGCAGTTTTCCTTTTTCTTTATTATTGTTACACCATTTATGTTAAACGTCCAACATTCACGTTTTACAGAAATACTTTATTTTATAAAGAAGATCGTCTCATTTTCACACAATAGAAGTTTTTATTTGTTTTATCATTAGAAAAAAAGGCTAATATTAAAAAAGTGGCTATCATTTCATCAGCATCGATGATGCAAGTCACATAGTGTGGCGTCAACTGAAAACAGTTGCAACTCAGGAGCCGAACTTCCCCACGTGAGGACTACCAACCTCCAATGCCATACTATCATTCCATTTTAGCGCGTTTATGATCAGTGTCACTTCAGTGTTACAGCGTATCTCTATGAAATGCATATTTTAGCAAATAGATCAGTATAATTTTAGAAACAAAGGATAATATGACTGGGCAGATTGACTGTCTCCATACAGCATATTGACGAAAATAATGTCGCGTCTCAAAAAGTGAAGTATGTTGCAGATGGAGCCTTTATTTACAATCTTAAGAACTATACTCGAGCCATACAATGCAAAGAGCCTATTAATATCCTGACCATTGGACCACCTATAACATTTATATCTTGTGGTGTACTATGTCTTGAAATTGCCCATCTCATTTATATGAAAAATGCTCCCCTGGAAAAATGCTGCCGACGCCCATGATGTCGTACCGTCCAAAGATCGTGGTGCCTAACCAAAGGCGGCAGCATACATCGATAAACAGACATTACCAATGTGTCGCTGAAATGCACAACGACTAATAGGAGACATTCCTGAAGACCCACCCTCCCTCTCTCCATGCCGCAGCGCCAACGGACGGAGGTCGATATAGAGCCGGGTATGGACTCGCTCTGCCCAATTCGTGACCTCCAACGAACCAGTCAGTGTAGTACAGTCCCGACATTGCACGTGGGAATATACTGCATATTACGCACATGTGCTCCCAGAGCACAATGGATAGTGGAGCGGTGACCAACCACTCAGTCTGAGTCCAGTTTGCGGGGAAGCGACACGGCTCATAAGCTACCCATTCCAGGCCAACGTATTGGTCAACCCTCACTTCCCCCTCTCCCACTGAGTGGGTAGCCGAACCCCCTGACTCTTTGTGGACACACTGCTACTCTCTCATGGACCCTACCTGCACACAGTTGCATGACAGTTTTCACTGTGCTGAAACAGAAGGGAAAGGATGGAGTGTAGGGTGGCAGGTAGAGGTTGGGGCTAGCAGGCAGCGGTGTGCACACCTGGACCATGGGCCCTACCACTATAAAATCGTACACCACAAAGACGAACGTGTTGGGGGCAGACCAGCTCAGCATGGGAGATTGGCCAACTGGTCAGTCTGTGAATGGGCGACATTAGAGCCTGAGAAAGTCTGTCCCTAGGGGGCCTCCATCCTCCCACTAAAAGGACACCAGTAGCTGTGATGGGTCGCCGTGACTGCTGACTTCCCAGCCTAGTACAGCCCACACACCTAATACACCATTAATCAGTATTACTCAAATGAAACTAATGAGCTGGACACCTGTGTTTGACTCCAGGGCTGATTACAAATTTTCAAAAAAAAAAAAAAAAAAAAAAAACGGTTCAAACGGCTCTGAGCACTATGGGACTTAACATCTATGGTCATCAGTCCCCTAGAACTTAGAACTACTTAAACCTAACCAACCTAAGGACAGCACACAAATTTTCAAACATTCCTCACACACAAAGAAAGAAAATATGTTATGTGGGCATGTGTCCGGAAACGCTTACTTTCCATGTTAGAGGTCATTTCATCACTTCTCTTCAAATCACATTAATCATGGAATGGAAACACACAGTAACAGATCGTACCAGCGTGACTTCAAACACTTTGTTACAGGAAATGTACAAAATGTCCTCCGTTAGCGAGGATACACGCATCCACCCCCCGACGCATGGAATCCCTGATGCGCTGATGCAGCCCTGGAGAATGGCGTATTGCATCACAGCCGTCCACAATACGAGCACGAAGAGTCTCTACATTTGGTACCGGGGTTGCGTAGACAAGAGCTTTCAAATGTCCCCATAAATAAAAGTCAAGAGGGTTGAGGTCAGGGGAGCGTGGAGGCCACGGAATTGGTCCGCCTCTACCAATCCATCGGTCATCGAATCTGTTGTTGAAAAGCGTACGAACACTTCGACTGAAATGTGCAGGAGCTCCATCGTGCATGAACCACATGTTGTGTCGTACTTGTAAAGGCACATGTTCTAGCAGCACAGGTAGATTATCCCGTATGAAATCATAATAACGTGCTCCATTGAGCGTAGGTGGAAGAACATGGGGTCCAATCAAGACATCACCAACAATGCCTGCCCAAACGTTCACAGAAAATCTGTGTTGATGACGTGATTGCACAATTGCGTGCGGATTCTCGTCAGCCCACACATGTTGATAGTGAAAATTTACACTTTGATCACGTTGGAATGAAGCCTCATCCGTAAAGAGAACAATTACACTGAAATGAGAATTGACACATTGTTGGATGAACCATTCGCAGAAGTGTACCTGTGGATGCTAATCAGCTGCTCAAAATGGCTCAAATGGCTCTGAGCACTATGGGACTTAACATCTTAGGTCATCAGTCCCCTAGAACTTAGAACTACTTAAATCTAACTAACATAAGGACATCACACACATCCATGCCCGAGGCAGGATTCGAACCTGCGACCGTAGCAGTCCTGCGGTTCCGGACTGCAGCGCCTAGAACCGCACGGCCACCGCGGCCGGGTAATCAGCTGTTGATAGTGCCTGCACACGCTGTACATGGTACAGAAACAACTGGATCTCCCGTAGCACTCTCCATACAGTGACGCGGTCAACGTTACCTTGTACAGCAGCAACTTCTCTAACGCTGACATTAGGGTTATCGCCAACTGCACGAAGAATTGCCTCGTCCATTGCAGGTGTCCTCGTCGTTCTAGGTCTTCCCCAGTCGCGAGTCATAGGCTGGAATGTTCTGTGTTCCCTAAGACGCCGATCAATTGCTTCGGACGTCTTCCTGTCGGGACACCTTCGTTCTGGAAATCTGTCTCGATACAAACGTAACGCGGCACGGCTATTGCCCCGTGCTAATCCATACATCAAATGGGCATCTGCCAACTCCGCATTTGTAAACATTGCACTGACAGCAAAACCACGTTCGTGATGAACACTAACCTGTTGATGATACGTACTGATGTGCTTGATGCTAGTACTGTTGAGCAATGAGTCGCATGTCAACACGAGCACCGAAGGCAACATTACCTTCCTTCAATTGGGCCAACTGGCGGTGATTTCTTTATTTGTGTGTGAGGACTGTTTCCTGAAAGTTTGGCCGTACCTTTTTGTAACACCCTGTATATATATATATATATATATATATATATATATATATATATATATATATATATATATATATATATATATATATGAAATTTGAAAGGGTCTCTAGAACCATGTAGTTCCATTTCATTAACCCACCGATACATGGACTTCAGGCAGGAACCCCCATTTTGTTCGATGCTGAGGTGCTATTCCAGTATAGCTGAAGAGCCTCGGCAATACTGTTCGAGCTTAGGGGAAACAACCAAGTGGGCTGAGGCATGAACGGGAATTTCGATTGAGAAGGAGACATTCAGGGTACTTCATGGAGTTATGCAAAGCCATCATGCCAGAGTGGCGTAGTGGTTAGTGCATCTGCCTCGTAAGCAGGAGACCTGGGTTCGAATCCTGGCCTTGGCACAAATTTTCATTCGGCACTTTAGTCTGTACACATAAATCTGTTTACATTATTAGAGGTATGTTGTGGCGTCTGCAATCGCCTCTGTTCTGTCTGAACATAAACTCTTGCATCGCTTGAGCAAGGAAAAGAAAAACAATTCTAATTACACGTGAAAAATGAGAAAATAATATTAATAAAAATGAAACGAAGGACTGGCTGCAGCCTCATACACTTCAGTGTCTTCCCCAACGGCGATGGCATCTATCACCAACATAACTAGCCGTGTCCCAAGACCAAACTCGTGGCAAAGTGTTTTGAGGAGTTTGAGAGTGAACTCACGTTGATGTTTTGGTTACCAAATTCAAATGGTATGAATCCAGTTTAACACATCTTGAACACAATCGGACACCAAATCTGTGGCTGCAAACCAGCTGTCCATAATTTATGGGAATCTGACCTGTGCGTATGCATCAGATTACACATATGTCTACAAATGTATGAATCCATGCTATGCAGAATCACTGCGATATTGTGCTCCACAGGTAGTCCAATATGCTACTAAGCAAATGGAAAAAATATTTTGGCGTCAGCGTAAATCATGATGTTTACATCTTGCTCGAGCAGAATACAAAATGGAGGGAAGATTAACGTTTACTGCTTCGTCGACGACAAGGCAATTAGAGGCAGAAACAATACTTGCTTTTTGGGTAGTAGGGTGAAAGACATTGGTCGCCTCATGTTTCAAAGCAACCTGCCATACGTATGCCTTAACCGATTTAGGGAAACCATGGACTGCCTAAATCTGAATGAGAGAGGCCTGAGATTTAAACCCTTGCCCTCCTGTCTGCGAGTCCAGTATGATAGCGAATGCGTCATCTCTCTCAGTGCAGTATGCGATGCCAATGACATACTATGTTTGTTCTGGTGGAAAAATTAGATCTGTGGCTATTTTCCAGTAGCAGAGGGCCCAAAGAACAAGGTAAAGAGTTAGGTACATGGCTTAGGGGTAAACATATCTTCTAATGTTATCATACACTCCTGGAAATTGAAATAAGAACACCGTGAATTCATTGTCCCAGGAAGGGGAAACTTTATTGACACATTCCTGGGGTCAGATACATCACATGATCACACTGACAGAACCACAGGCACATAGACACAGACAACAGAGCATGCACAATGTCGGCACTAGTACAGTGTATATCCACCTTTCGCAGCAATGCAGGCTGCTATTCTCCCATGGAGACGATCGTAGAGATGCTGGATGTAGTCCTGTGGAACGGCTTGCCATGCCATTTCCACCTGGCGCCTCAGTTGGACCAGCGTTCGTGCTGGACGTGCAGACCGCGTGAAACGACGCTTCATCCAGTCCCAAACATGCTCAATGGGGGACAGATCCGGAGATCTTGCTGGCCAGGGTAGTTGACTTACACCTTCTAGAGAACGTTGGGTGGCACGGGATACATGCGGACGTGCATTGTCCTGTTGGAACAGCAAGTTCCCTTGCCGGTCTAGGAATGGTAGAACGATGGGTTCGATGACGGTTTGGATGTACCGTGCACTATTCAGTGTCCCCTCGACGATCACCAGTGGTGTACGGCCAGTGTAGGAGATCGCTCCCCACACCATGATGCCGGGTGTTGGCCCTGTGTGCCTCGGTCGTATGCAGTCCTGATTGTGGCGCTCACCTGCACGGCGCCAAACACGCATACGACCATCATTGGCACCAAGGCAGAAGCGACTCTCATCGCTGAAGACGACACGTCTCCATTCGTCCCTCCATTCACGCCTGTCGCGACACCACTGGAGGCGGGCTGCAGGATGTTGGGACGGGAGCGGAAGACGGCCGAACGGTGTGCGGGACCGTAGCACAGCTTCATGGAGACGGTTGCGAATGGTCCTCGCCGATACCCCAGGAGCAACAGTGTCCCTAATTTGCTGGGAAGTGGCGGTGCGGTCCCCTATGGCACTGCGTAGGATCCCACGGTCTTGGCGTGCATCCGTGCGTCGCTGCGGTCCGGTCCCAGGTCGACGGGCACGTGCACCTTCCGCCGACCGCTGGCGACAACATCGATGTACTGTGGAGACCTCACGCCCCACGAGTTGAGCAATTCGGCGGTACGTCCACCCGGCCTCCCGCATACCCACTATACGCCCTCGCTCAAGTCCGTCAACTGCACATACGGTTCACGTCCACGCTGTCGCGGCATGCTACCAGTGTTAAAGACTGCGATGGAGCTTCGTATGCCACGGCAAACTGGCTGACACTGATGGCGGCGGTGCATAAATGCTGCGCAGCTAGCGCCATTCGACGGCCAACACCGCGGTTCCTGGTGTGTCCGCTGTGCCGTGCGTGTGTTCATTGCTTGTACAGCCCTCTTGCAGTGTCCGGAGCAAGTATGGTGGGTCTGACACACCGGTGTCAATGTGTTCTTTTTTCCATTTCCAGGAGTGTATGTTCCTGACTTGCTCTTGAATCATCATTTAATCTCACGATCATTTGTGCAGATATACTTGGTGTAAATTTACAAATACATCTCTAACGGCTGTGACGTAACGAAAACCGTATTTGTTAGCGATTTTAAAGTAGCGTTATCGTTTATTCATTGATTCATTCATTCACATCAGCAAAATGCTCGCGAGTCATTTCCTCTTGTCAGTGACGTAGGATGTAAACAAATGAAAAAGACAACTCGCTGCTATGTTCAATGGCAGTCACATAAAACAGACAAAAATTGAGAAATTCACACGCATTTGTTACTGTTCGAAGTACAAAATAATCGTGAGAAAATATTTGCTTTGCCTACATCATTTTTATACTGTATTCAGGCAGCCAACTCAGCATCCCAAAAAACAACAGAATCAGCATAATGGAATGGCTTATGGTACCGTATTGCACAAAGTAAGGAAACTTACCTGCCACTAGTTTCAATGATTAATTATTTTTCAGCCCTAGGGCTCTCGTTATTGGCCCACTGTCTAGCAGTACTAACAAAAATGATGGTATGCGAAATTGCACAAACATAAACACCAAAGAAATTGCATAGAATTGAATTGTCCAGTGCAACTAAACTTCATTCATTAAAAAAAAAGTTTTTCACAGTATAGAGCGAGAATCATTGCAGAGTACTGTAAGCTTATGTGGAACTGCTGATCATCTCACTGATTTTTGCAGATCCCTGTATGTAGACACGAGATGCTGTTTATAAACAATACATGGAAACACCCTTTTCTTTTGAATTCTGGCAGATTATGCACGTGGATGCGTTCTTTCGCCATTCCTTTTCATATTTTACTTGTATATGAGAAAAACTATGGACAACTCTAAGATGAGCACTCTAGACTTACGGATCTGCATTTTCCTGATGACATTGTTCTTCTGATAGAAATACCACAAAGTTTGCAACTAACGACTACAAAGCTGAATGGAATGTCCAGTTCTGTATGGCTAAATAGCGATGACGAAAACAGTGCGTATAAAATTGTAATTGTACTCAAATCATAGTGTAGCAGATGCTTCCCGCTTTCCGTACCACTGCAGCCTTATGCACTATGTGATCAAAAGAATTCGGACACCTGGCTAAAAATGACTTGCAAGTTCGTGTTGCCCTCCATCGGTAATGCTGGAATTCAAAGTGGTGTGGCACACCTTTAGGCTTGATAACAGCTTCCAGTCTCGCAGGCATACGTTCAATAAGGTGCTGGAAGGTTTCTTGGGGAATGGCAGCCATTCTTCACGGAGTGGTGCACTGAGGAAAGCTATCGGTGTCGGTAGGTGAGGCCTGGCACGAAGTCGGCATACCAAAACATCCCAAAGGTGTTCTATAGGATTCAGGTCAGAATTGTGTGCAGACCAGTCCATTACAGGGATGCGTAACCACTCCTCCACAGGCCGTGCATTATGAACAGGTGGTCGATCATGTTGAAAGATGCAATCGCCATCCCCGAATTGCTCTTCGACAGTGGGAAGCAAGGAGGTGCTTAAAACATCAATGTAGGCCTGTGCTGTGATAGCGCCACGCAAAACAACAAGGGGTGCAAACCTGCTCCACGAAAAACACGACCACGCCATGACACCATTGCCCCCCGAATTTTACTGTTGGCACTACACACACTATCAGACGACGTTCACCGGGCATTCGCCGTACCCACACCCTGCCATCGGATCGTCACATTGTGTACCGTGATTCGTCACTTCACACAACGTTTTTCCACTGTTTAGTCGTCCAGTGTTTACGCTCCTTACACCAAGTGAGGAGTCGTTTGGCATTTACCGGCGTGATGCTTGGCTTATGAACAGCCGCTCGACCATGAAATCCAAGTTTTCTCATCTCCTACCCAACTGTCATAGTACTTGCAGTTGATCCTGATACAGTTTGGAATTTCTGTGTGATGGTCTGGATAGATGTCTGCCTATTACACATTACGGCCCTTTTCAACTGTCGGCGGCCTCTGTCAGTCAACAGACGAGGTCGGCCTGTACGCTTTTGTGCTGTACGTGTTCCTCCACGTTTCCACTCGACTATCACATCGGAAACAGTGGACCTAGGGATGTGTAGGAGTGTGGAAATCTCGTGTACAGACTTATGACACAAGCGACATCGAATTACCTGACCACCTTCGAAGTCCGTGAGTTCCGCGTAGCGCCTCATTCTGCTCTCTGACGATGTCTAATGACTACTGATATCGCTGATATGGAGTACATGTCCGTAGTTGGCAGTACAATACACTTAATGTGAAAAACGTATGCATTTGAGCTTGTCCGGATACTTTTGATCACAGAGTGTATGTAACAATAGAGGATATTGATGCTGACATCAGTAGCAGAATTGGGAAAGATTCTGCAGTTATCCATCCAAATAGTGCGATCTGTGTGGTAATTAGACCGTGTAAATATATCCGCAAAACTTCGGTTGTACTGCCGCGCGGGATTAGCCGAGCGGTCTAGGGCGCTGCAGTCATGGACTGTGCGGCTGGTCCCGGCGGAGGTTTGAGTCCTCCCTCGGGCATGGGTTTTTGTGTTTGTCCTTTGGATAATTTAGGTTAAGTAGTGTGTAAGCTGAGGGACTGATTACCTTAGCAGTTAAGTCCCATAAGATTTCACACACATTTGAACATTTGAACTTCGGTTGTACTCCTCTGTCATCCTACCGAAGGTCACATACGCATCTGAAACCTGCGACATATCAGTAAAATCATCACAAAAACTCAATGTTTTTCAACAACAATGCTTAAGGTGAATTTTGAAGAGCAGATGTCATGACTACGTTTGAAATAATGATGAGCTGAGAAAAAGTGGTTTATGTATCCTGCGCAAAATGGTTGCTGAAAGAAGACTCAGGCTTCCGGAACGTGTTCTACACATGGAAGATGGAAGAAAAACCAAGTCAGCACTGTTGAGGAACCAATAGTTGGAAAAAGACGTAGATGAAGGCCGCGTGACACCTGGAAACGAAATTACGCGAAGGATCTTCACTGCGCAGACATAAACTGAAGCACTGACAGCTAATCGACTTTGCTGGAGGAAACTTGTTGCCTGATATACGAGTCAGCACTGAAGAAACTAAGTCTAAATATGTAACATTGGCCGCGCGGGGTAGCCGAGAGGTCTCAGGTTCCTCGTCACGGTTCGCGCGGCTCCCCCCGTCGGAGGTGCGAGTCCTCCCTCGTGCATGGGTGTGCGTGTTGTCCTTAGTGTCAATTTAAGTTAGATTAAGTAGTGTGTAAGCTTAGGGACCGATGACTTCAGCAGTTTGGTACCATAAGACCTTACCACAAATTTCCAAATTTTTATGTAACATTGATTTGTAATGGGTAACAATATACCAAAATTTCAGTGCGCAATCAGTCAGGTTAAGCAGTGTGCCGGATGTCCATCATTCCAGCGTTTGAATTCGCTCATCTGCCTGGTGGGCGCTGCACTTGCGGGGTGCTGATCCGCAGCAAGCTGCTAGGTTGTCGCATGAGCGGACACGCGGTGCACGGAGGAGGCGAGGACCTGCTTGTCGGCTCTGTGACTTGGTGCTGGGTACACCTTCTGGTTTGTGTAGCTCATGCATAACAGGGTGAAGTGTTAATGGTTGGTGTCCGTAGTCACGTCGCTGATCTGAAGCTTGTGCAATTGTGAATTCCGCATTTTGTTTGTGGCCTGTCGCAGAAGCCGTCAGGCGTCAACGCCACACTGCAACACACCGCCGTCGAGTTGGTTGCCAGCTCAGCCCCTATGACTAAACGACATTCCGGCTCCACCGTTTGCAGCGCGACCTGCAGGCTGCCTTAGCGTACACCGGACTAAAGCACAGAGGGTGTGTAAATCAGCGAGAGGTTGCTCCTGCCACGAATCTTTTGCTGCATCCTCCAATGTCTCATACAGTTAATCAGGCGGCTCTGTGTTGAGTTCTATAAGGGTATCATATGGGAACGTTTTACACCCCTGTGTGGCAATGTGAATACAGATTCTATGCACGTGCACTGATTGTGCAAGATTTTATTTTATTTAGGGTTCTCGTTCGCGGTATTGCCTGTGAAAGTATTATACGTCGTACGAATTTGGCGAAAAATCTCACGAAAATAATTTATGGTCGACCACATTAAGTGGGAGCACAAAAAAGACGCTTTTGTAGGTGTGATAAAGCGTAGTCTGCGCGGCCTTTCTGTACTGGTTATCAGTGTTGTGTTCAATTTCATTACAAGCACTGGTATAAGAATTTCTTTTTGCGCCCAGGACTGCTCCCCTTAGTCTAAAGTTACATGTTGTGCACCTCGGTCCCCTAGCCTAGTATACGTGTTGGTTACCAAGCACATGTGATACCTGAGGGAATCTAGGGCTATCATGCTGGCCTGCTTTATGACAGGTTAATCTGTGTAAATTCCGCTGTGCCAGAAATGAATTGCTTGGGCTGCTGATGCTTTGGCGGATAACTCTGTTTACTTAAGGTGATGAATTGAGCACTGGTAATTCTGCGTTGTGTGTGTTGCGTCCGATGGTGATTGGAGAGTAGGGTTCGTTAGTGGTCACACGTGGTACAAATTGTTGTTCTGGAATGATTCTCCGTGGTGAGGACAAACTAAGCAGCAAATGGTGAACTTACTTGCCTTTGATTATTTTATGGCGGAAGCGAGTTAAAAGAGAAAGTTAAGCATTGGCAGTAATCACCACAATTAGTGTGTGTATTATCTCGTGACTTAAGTTCAATATTTTGGATAATGGTAGCGTTTGGAGTAAGTCGTGAATTTTTTTATTTAAATGAGAATCTGTGGATTATGGAGTTTTTTAAGGCTATACAATTTTGTTACTATTGCATTCATGAAATTTTAGTTGCAAAATCCCTTCACAATTCCTTTGATGTAAAGTTATTTTAGCTTTGCATATTCATCTGAAATATTGTGTTACCTGCTTTATTGAAGGGGTGGTGACATTGTGATTGCGTGTTTGTTCTTGTACCTGTTATGCTCCCGGACAGTATCCCTGGCGAACATTAACTATTCAAGTTCTACCTTTGCGGCTCGCGTAAGGCGAACTGCCTTTGACAGTGACCAGCAGACTGCCAGCTAGGAGGAAATGCTTTAACGAGTTACGGCAAACACGGAAGCTGTCGCAACACGAGAGAACGACCGAGCGCCCAGGTCTTCAAACGAAGCCGTTATGCAAGGTAGGCTAGGTACAACGCAACAATAAGTATCCAGATGACGAACCACCAGAAAGGAGCCTCTGAAAGCGGAAGTTACGAAATTCTGAAGTCTCTAGGAGAGCCGACAGTGCGGGGAAACCAGGACACATGATGTCACAGCCACCCCCATTGCCGCAGAGCGCACGCGGAAAACTGGAAATTTGTGGTAAGTTCCCTAGGCTTACACACTTCTTAGTCTAACTTACGCTAAGGACAACGCACACTCCCATGCCCGTGGGAGGACTCGAATCTCCGACGGGGAGCGTACCGTGGAAAGGCACCTCGGACCGCTCGGCTAGAGCGCACGCGAAGCGCCAAAGTAAAAACCCAACCCTTCTTAACAAATGTCTCACTCCTGAGTGCTGACTGTTGACTTCCCAGTGCATAATGTCAGTCCTTGTGTCAGTTGCAGGTATTCAGTGAGAGAGGAGGCTATGGAGGTCGACCCTAAGCACGCCTAGCTGTCTTTGTTCGTCTATGAAACGACGAGTGCGACTGGAAGGACGTTGCTGCTGCCGGCTGCCCTGCCAACTTCTGAGGCAACACTGATGGGGTGCGGAGGCCGCCATTACCCTGCAGGCCTGCTGGAGGCTTGACCTGCATGACCTGGACGCTGTCTGTCATCCGCTTTAGAGAGAGGAGGCGCCGCTGCTACTCATCCTGTTCCTGTGGCAGCCACTAGGGTTGAGAACTGACCCCTGCATACCAGCGAATACTTAAGGTGGACCTGGGAAGAAATCCCTGAGTGCAAATATTCGTCATCAACGAGAGCACTTTGGAGATTGATACACACTGATGGCCGCTGCCAGAGACCACCGTGACGTAGCAGCCGCCAGCCGACACTTCGCTGTTCCGCTGTGTTGGCCGTACAGCGAGTCGAGTCCTGCTGCCGGTAAGTTGCTGCTACACCAGCCTGCCTGTGGTGCAGCGCTTTGGAAGACAATCCTCTATTACTGCCTAATAAACGTCTTATTGTCAATATTTCTTTGGTGCTCTCGAGCGTAACTAGGTCAGTTACAGAAAAGTGTCTGTGGGCATTTCTGGGGGGATTGGTGGAACCCGACATCGCCTTCGAAGCTGGTGGTCCCGCATCCACGACGATATCTCCACTGCAGCCTTCAAGACTATTGAGCCTGTCGGAAACGAAAGTTTCAGTAAATGATAGCCAACTCAACTTCATAACTTAATAAGACCCAGCCCTCCATTCCAAACCACTGAAAACTCGCGTAGTGGTTAATAAAAAAGAAAAAGTGAAGAAAAGAAAAGGTTGAAAATGTGGGAAGAAATAGTGAATGAAAAGGGGGGTTTTAAAATCGTTAATGACCGTGAAAAAGGGAAAGAATGAAATGCAAATCGGACTTCGAATTACAGAAAAGTTATCGGACTTCGTCATTCGGAAAAGCTATTGTTGGGGTGGTCCTTGTGGCGTTTCTGAGCAAAAGTCAAACCAATTTCCACTACAAAAATTATTTGAAAGAGCACAGAGAATAACAAAATGTGATTAACAGGGGGAAATGGCGTAGATAAGAGTACATTCATTACCAAGTTAATACGTCTTCTCTCGTGCGGCGTTCGGGTCTTGCTCTCCAACGATCTCCTGCTTCATTTCTGCATGAAAAAGTCGTAGCTGCTCAGAAATTTTGCAATAAATTTCACTGCCCAGGAATTACTGATGTATACAAATCAAAACCATCTTGACATTGAATGCAATGTATTTTACGTTGCTGCTTCCATCCTCCGAATTTCATACAAACTTCCACAATACGTCTGCACATCAATAAGTTTTTTCGTCTTCATCCGACCAAGACTAGCTAATAAGTGTACTCGCTTCCCGCGCCCGGGTTCCCGGGTTCGATTCCCGGCGGGGTCAGGGATTTTCTCTGCCTCGTGATGAATGGGTGTTATGTGATGTCCTTAGGTTAGTTAGGTTTAAGTAGTTCTAAGTTCTAGGGGACTGATGACCATAGCTGTTAAGTTCAAAATGGTTCAAATGGCTCTGAGCACTATGGGACTCAACTGCTGAGGTCATTAGTCCCCTAGAACTTAGAAATAGTTAAACCTAACTAACCTAAGGACATCACAAACATCCATGCCCGAGGCAGGATTCGAACCTGCGACCGTAGCGGTCTTGCGGTCCCAGACTGCAGCGCCTTTAACCGCACGGCCACTTCGGCCGGCAGCTGTTAAGTCCCATAGTGCTCAGAGCCATTTTTTGGAGCTAATAAGTAAGTTAAGCTTCCACTCTCAAGAGAGACAAAAGCGGGTAGAAAACAAAAAGAGTTACAATTTTAGTACCTTTATTTTCTTATTTATTTTCTCTGCCGTTGAGCTCTCATACCGCTGCGACGGTATAATTTATATCTGAGGGAACGAGTGTAGCGCGGTGAAATTCAAAGTCCCGCTATACTCGGTTCAGTACTATGGAGAAGTGTAGAGTAATGAAGTCTGTTTACTCACTCCGTAACTGCTCCGGCTCGTTCTGATTATATTGGCTAAACAGAAAGTTCGGGATGTAAAACAATAGCCAGTAAACACATCGAAGGACTATGGGACCAGATGAGATCCACACGTCCAAAAAAACGAACACACACACACACAAACAAACACATACATACAATAAGTAGGAAGCATTTGGTACTGAAACGTCTTTACCATGCTGGAATCGAGATAGACTAGAGGAGAAGTTTGTAGTACATCGGTCCGACGAAACAGCGGGCTGAGACCAGAAAATGAATGGGAAACAGGATGTACTCCCCTCTTAACACTGGGAGGCAGCCGCCTCCGCCTAGAGCAGCTGAATGAAACAAGTCTCTACAAAGATACAGGGGGGGGGGGGGGGGGAGGGGAGGGAGGGCGGAGGCTGGTTACGTTTGGAGCTTGTCTGGGACTGGGGGCGAGTTGTGAAATCCGGTGTAGGAATAAAACTGGGACAGACTGTGATACGGGGCACGTTTATTAACCCAAACGTGCTTCATGTAAAAACGATGTTTTCCTACTCATTACTGGTTAGCGTATGTTGTTGCTGAAGACTCTAGATGATCAGTTTAAAGCTACACCTATTTATGAGACAATTAGGTATTTGAGGTCACTGTCTCAAAATGTACTCTGCATGCGATCTGTTGTTCTTCCAGCGTATTTCTCACTTAGAGAATTCTCGAGTCCCCCAGAGTCACCTCGCAAGTTTTCCACGATATTTCGACAAGCTGAAATTTTGCGCCGGACCACCTGATCAGCCGTGGCGTACCATAGTATAAAAACTGCTTATAATACAGATTAGACAACACCAAAATACGTAGGTGATCTTCCTCCTTCTGGGATTGCGTGATTAAGGAGCAGCGACTGCACTGACAGCTATAGGAGCGGAGCGATCGAAGGGGAAGTGTCATCGTATCTATACGTTGTGGATGTAGTCTCTTCCAACACATTTGTGTTTCTCATGTTTTGAACACCAGTAAGGAGTATTGCAATAAAGTATTTACATTCTTGCTACTAGCGCACCTAATCGCTTTATTTACAAGTAATTCACAAATGACGCACTCAAATGCTGTATCAAAACCCATTAATAAATAATTTTTTTCATAACAATTAAAGAAACATTTTGTGTGATGTTAACTATTTTTAAGTCTCACCGCCCAAATGCATTTTAACAATGTATGACCAACGTAAGTTTTTAGAATGAAGGCTTTCACGATCGGATGACATAGCTGCTGGTAAATCTTTCGGGATGTAAGGTCGTGGTCAAAGAAACTCTTCCGTTCCTCACGTTTCGTCGAGGACTGCGCTGGACATCCTCAGAGGCGCTCCTCCGCTGAGTCATGCTGACTGATTGATCGGTCACACGTCCGAGAGCGACATAAGTACTATAGGAAAGGGGGCGTGGTCAAAATAACACGTGATGAGCAGAGATAATCCTTGTCAGAGATAAAACTTAACTATCGATTGTCGTCTTGTCAAAGATAAAACTGTCTAGCGATTCTGGAGAGCTACTGTTAATATGTTGCTCAGCTTCATTGCCTCCTCTTTCCTATTAAAATTATCCTTACGCTTATAAATTTCAGTGGTTTCTCTACATAGTCTTGGATAATAACTTCACGCTGTACATAAAATTTCTGTTTCAGAAAACTTCACTTCGTGGTTTCCTGACTGCAGAGCATGCCCTGCTGCACCTGATTTCTCTTTTTTTTTTTTTTCTAGTCGTCAAGGATTTTTGAGCTCGTTTAGCCGCGTATTAACGCTCCTCTTGGTACTCCCAATATAAACTTTACCACACGTTGTTTACACCACATGTCGACAGAGGAGGTCGTTAATCCTTCACAGATCGGAGTACTTGACTTATTTTCTTTATTGGTCTACGAGCGGTCTGATGTCATGTTTCTGTAAAATCGTATGGGTCTGATCCGTTACTTTTTTAATAAGAGGGAGGGAAAGTATTTTCGCGTCGTTATGGTTCATCTTTCAGATTTCTGTTCCTTGGTCGCAAAATTCTCTTTACCTCTTTCCCCGAGCAGCCATTTTTCTCGAAAGCCTGCTTCAGATGTCAGGTGTTCCGATGTGCATATCCGTTTCGCTTTATCGACAAGTCGTTTGATGACACCACTCTTTTGTTGTGGATAATGATTGGAGTTTTTATGCAAACATCTGTCCGTATGTGTTACTTCCGGAAAACTTTGTGTTCCAAACTTCCATCGGACTGTCTCCTAACTAAAACATCCTAGAAAGATAATCTGGTATCATTTTCCGTTTCCATGGAAAATGAGATTTTTTGATTAATTTTATTTAGATGATCAAAGAAAACATCCAAAGCCTTTCTACCATGTGCCCAAACTACAAATGTGTCATCTACAGATCGGTACCAGCGAGATGGTTTCTTATTTACTTTGTTCAGAGCCGATTGTTCGAATTTCTCCATATAGAAATTAGCGATCGCAGGACCTAATTGGTTACCCATTGCTACATCATCAAGTTGCTCATAAAGTTCATCGTTTCACTGGAACTGACTCGAAGTGAGCCAATGTCTAACAAAAGCAGTCACATCTCGTGGAAAAATATCCGTTATAAAAATCATAACTTCGTTAAAACTGGAATCACAGTGCATAAGGACACTATGTCAAAACTTACAAGAATATCTTCAGGAGCCAGAATTTGCCCTTCAAGTTTCTCAATTAAATGACGCGCATCTTTTATAGATGAGTCAGTTTTCCCAATATATGGTTCTAAACGAGTTGCCAGACATCTTGCTATTTCATACGTGGGAGAATTGATGGCACTAATTGTAGGTCTCAAAGGAAAATCTATTTTATGAATTTTGGGTACACCATACAGTCTAGGACACATAGCTTCACTCTTCAACAAAGCTCTTTTATCTTCTTTTTGAATAGAGGTAGATGACACAGGTTATTTGTTTTCCTCAGTATGCTGGCTGTAGGGTCCTTCATAAGTTTTTTGTACTGTCGTGACGTTAAAAAGTTCAGAACCACTATCTCTTCATCTGCATTTAAATGTCTGAGAGCCTTCCTCTCGCCTTTCGATATATTGCTTTGCGAAGGTTTACTGCGGCATAACACCCTTGTGGTTTCGATTCGAATTGCATTTGCAGTTTCCTTGGGGAGATTTCGTATACTTGCGTCTATATTCGCGATAATATCCTCAACTGGTACTCTCATAGGTGTTATAGCGTAGTTTCCTCCTTTTGGAAGGACGGAAATCTCATCTTGAGATAACACTCTCTCCGACTTGTTAATAACAGTATCAGACATCACCGTATTGCTTGTAGTTGCTACATTAGTTTGTAACTTTCCGAGCTTTTTCTCATGTTTACTAGTAGTCGTTTCCATCATAGCTTCCATAGATGTAAACGTAAGGTAATCCATTTTATTCCAACGATCTATCTGTACTTTTCTAACAAGGAATAAACGCAGTTTCGTCCGATGCACCCGAGCTGTCCGGAACATCCTCTTCAGCTTTAAAGAGCTTAGTATGATAGATGAGTATCTACAACGTAACAAGAAGGTTAAAGTACAAATTAAATGTGCTCTCTTCTTACGTAAAATTTCCAGACTTTCGACTGATTTTGACCACGCCCCTGTCCCACAATATTTATATCGCTCTCGGAGGAGCGCCTCTGAGAATGTAGAGCGCAGCCTTGGACAAAACGTCAGGAACAGAAGAGTTTCTTTGACCACGACCTTACATCACGAAAGTTTTACCAGCAGCAACGTAAGTTTTGATTTAACACAAATAGGCCGTTTGACGGGTCCAGATGCTGCCCTGTATTCTCACATTCAAAGCTCCTTCAGCAAAGCGATAGATGATTTGCTTCCCATTCTTGTCTGTTCCGAGTATTCGAATCTAATGAAGTTACCATCGACGCGATACTAAACTCTGTTTTAGGAACGCTTATTCACCAGACAGAAACACAATCACTGAAATGTAATACCGGATGCGTTTGACACAGTAATGAGCTTTTCACCGTCAGGGCAGTAATATAGGATGCTCCAAATATGTTCGTCTTGTTACAAAGAACTACAACGCCTACATGAATGAAAGTGGAAAACGTAGGGAAATTTTAACTTTCATAATGGATGGTAAAGTATTTATTTTCAAAAGAAACATGAGAGTTTATAAGTGTATATCTCTTAAATGCATGTGCATATGACCTTGGATTACTTTTGACGGTTAAGTTTTGGATCAGAGTTTTCAGACGCCCCACCGAACACGGTAGGCATGCAGACGGTACTCATACTTCATCCATCCTTGCTTGGAGGGACGATAGTACGACAGACGATATATATATATATATATATATATATATATATATATATATATATATATATATATATATATATATATATATAGGGTGTCCCATTTATCTTGACCATCCTAAATAACTGTTTGTCCAGATGCAAATTACAAAATGTTTCAAGCAAAAGTTCTCTAGCCGTCAGGTGGACATCAATCAGCATGACTGTCTTTGTTGTAGCTTTGTTTTTTACAAAGATATGAACAGCAGTATGACTTTTTTAAATGGCACCCTGTATTTCTTTTTCGGTAATTCGTTTCCTCTCCTAAATACCTATTCAAAAATGTATCACAGGGTACCATTCACTGAAACACAACGTTATTAATTACATATCACAACATTGACTTTGAGCCCGGTATCACAAACTCGTTCACTTGCTGGACTTGTCAGAAAACAAATGAAAACCAAGTAAAAACATAACATAAAATTGACTTTGACTCTCCTGTACCATTTCCCAGGAGTAGAACATTCAAAGGTGCTCAAAGTGGCAACCCTGGACACCGATACACTGGTACACTCGTTGAATGAAAGAACTATTTACTGCTTCCAGTGTTGCCTGCTAAAGAGAATTACAAGCAAGCACGATACGTCCCTCCATGTCCTCTGGAGTTGTTGGAATATCGCGATAGGCAACGTCGGCAACGTCTATAGTGAATGACCAAAGAAACAAGTCCAGAGGATTTAAATCAGGAGACGTAGCAGGCCAAGTAACTGTTCCTTCTCAACCAATCCATCTGTCAGGATCCCTGCGATTCAGAACACGACGTGCACACAAAGCATTATGTGCTGGTCATCCATCGTGTTAATACCACGTAAGCATTCTGGTGCTTAGCGGCACCTCATCCAGAAGAGGAGGAAGAATTCGTCTGAGGAAGTTGGCATACGCTGTGCCGTTTAGACCACCATTGATGAAATAAGGGACAATAATTGTAGTACCAAGCATCCCACACCAGGCGTTAACTCTCCATTGACGCTGATGTTCCACCTGTCTAAGCCATCGTGGGCTGTCGCTGGATCAATAATGCATTTTCCTTGTATTTATCTGTCCTTTGTTTGAGAAGGAACATTCATCGGTAAATAGAACATTGGAGAAGAAGTTCGGATTGGCGAGGATTTACTGCTGTGCCCACTGACAGAACTGTACACGATTCTGGAAATCATTCCCATGCAATTCGTGGTGTAGGTGTACATGGTAAGGATGGAACCGGTGACGTGTAAGAATACGATGTACACTGGTTTTAGGAATACCGATCTCGTGTTCAAGCTGTCGTGTGCTCACATGTGGATTCATAGCAACGGAAGCGAGAACAGTAATTTCGGCAGCTTCTTCTGTGCGAGTGCTACAATGATTTGCGTTGTCGTGGGTTGAAACTTCCCGTTTCCAGAAGCGTCGCAACAAGACGAGAAAACATCCGTCGGGAAGGTGGATTCTTGTCAGGATATTCCTCTCTGTACAGTTCGCTGCCTGCGTACATTTCTCCTACCTTCAACAACAAGAACAATAAAAGAAACGTTATGTCGATGCAGTTTGTGGGAAGGACAGCCTTTACTGTATGCCTACTCTACACAACAGTATCTAAAAGGACTAAACTACTGTACTAAATGTACCAGTACATAAGAAAACAGTATTGCAATTACTGTTCTACTAACTTGCATTTCCCATAGATGAGTAGCATTTCTACCTTCTTTTCGTTGGTGTACATTCTACTCACACAACTCTTCAACTGACGATGGTTGACGGAATGACGGGTGTGCATTCTACTTATGTTTACATTTGTCCTTTGTCTACGTCAGCACGTGGATGCATTCCATTACCTCGAGTACGTGCATTAAGCGGTGGGAGCGTCAACGTCAGTGTTGTGTTATGTAACTAATAACAATGTGTTTCAGTGAATTGTACACTGTGATACATTTCTCAATAGGTCTTTAGGAAAAGAAATTAATTACCGAATAAAAAATACAGGGTGCCATTTAAAAAAGTCATACCGCTGTTCATATCTGCGTAAAAAACAAAGCTACAGCGAAGACAATCATGCTGATTCATGTCCCTCTGACGGCTGAAGAACATTTGCTTGAAACATTTTGTAATTTGCATCTGGACGAACAGTGATTAGGGTGGTCAATGTAAATGGAACACCCTGTATAAAACCAGCAATAAACAAACCAACAGCTGGAATGTCATGTCTGATTTATACCAGAGACAACAAGTTTCAGCATTCCATTATGCCATCATCAGGCCCTCTATGAGTTTCTCACAGAGTGTTTACGAGTCTATAGCCACATTTTGCATGATATTTGTCTGGCAGTATAAGGTCAGCCACTATGGTACCATACAGGACCTGATCATGACATAATGGAATGTCCAAGCCGTTTATCTCTGGAATGAATCAGACATAAAATACAGCTGTTGGTTTATTTATTACTGGTTATTCACTCACACTCGTCCCGTATTTCAGCGAGCGTATCTGGCGTTACGGCGCGTAGTATAGTTTGTGTGGGGCGTCGCAGTTAACCGAGAGTTGGAAAGGAAGGCGCACAGACGGGTTCTTTCACAAACCCCACAAAAAAAAAGCACACACACTTTGACATCTGGCAACCTTGCAGACCAGTGATACACCGCGGGATCCGTACACCCCTAATGGCGTTGACGCACCTCATCGATAATAAATACTTTTAGATGCAGCTGTAACAACAGAACTGCACCTGTTGAAACTCAGCGCAAAACGCATTTTGTTCCCGTGTTTTCGTCATCTAGAACCAACACAAATTTGGTAATGAACGAGAGCGAGCGAGCCAGCTAGCTGCTCCCTGGAGGCAACCACACGAACCAGCACTTACATCTCCCGCTAAAGTAAACTTAGTATCGATCGATAAGTTAAAATGTTCGCTTAGTCTCCATCTTAATTTGTGTAGAATATGTAGTTCAAATGGTTCAAATGGCTCTGAGCACTATGGGACTTCTGAGGTCATCAGTCCCCTGGAACTTAGAACTACTTAAAACTAACGAGCCTAAGGACATCACACACATCCATGCCCGAGGCAGGATTCGAACCTGCGACCGAAGCGGTCGTGCGGTTCCAGACTGTAGCGCCTAGAACCGCTCGGCCACCCCGACCGGCGGAATATGTAGTCTTGTGATGCTACATACTAAGATTCCGAGGAAATTCCATGGAAAAAGAAATTTAAAAATGTATGGATACAGCCACACACACCGAGAAAGAAGACGTACCAACAAAATATCAACATACACGGAATGACTGAAAAATATACGCCATATAATCAACAAGTCAAAAAGCAATTTAAAAAAAAACGAAGTTTTAGACTGTAAACCGTACATGCGAAAACTTGGCAGATGGGAGATGCAGTCTGTAACATAGTAAATTATTACGAGTTGTCATCTTGCATTTTCTCGCACAAGTGACTCTAGCTACGGGGCCGACCGAGCGCTGTATTTGACTAGTGCTGCGTGCAGTACATGAGACATACTCTCTGTGAGCCTGAAGAAGTACTGTCAAATATTAACCAATCTTGTTCATACCTATTGTACCAAATTCTATAGATAAAGCAACCATAGAGCTAAAATTTTAAATCAATAGTTTCAATACTTCTGGAGATACAAATTTATACTAAAACACATAACCATGCTGGCATTGTGAAACTTGTGTTAGGAACTGTAATGTGTTCATCTATCGTATCAACTGAAGCTACAACCAAGAGGATAGGTTCAAATAACCTAATTTTCTTTTGTTTCATTACCACAGATTTCTGACATAGTTAAAAATGGAAAATTATTATGTCATCGTGTTTTGGTTGTGTGAGTATTTTGTGGAGACAGAGAGAGAATGGAGGACATACGTAAAGTGAGAATGTGGTATTTTACTAAAAGTATATAAATGTATCCGTGAGAAAGCTGTTATGCAGTAGGGGAATTTGGGACATATGTTCGAGTGAGCTTGATTTTGTAAAAGGCAGCCAGAAGGGGCGTTGAGTATTAAATTATTAGTAATTTATTTTGTGGAAAGTAATCGTATTTTGTTTTAATTAAATTTTTTTTAGTTTCGGAATTGCGAAATTTCACGTCTAAATTACTTGTGGTAATCTGACTGGCTGACTCTGGAAATACCGCGAGTACAGAAGTGCTCGAGATGATCTGATTGTCTGCTTAACGTAGTAGCCAATCGTAATTTAGCGTTTCCCGCACGTTTGAGTCGATATAGGCGCTCGAGATCTCTCTTCTGGTAGACATCTATGTTAAATCGCGTGGATCAAATTTGTACCAAGATGAAGAAATTCGCGCTTTTCGATTGGTTCTCGTGTCGTTGACGAAAAGCGACTACAGTGTTAAGTATCTTATGAAAGTTTGACAGATGTGAAAATTACCGGACTAACAGTTTAATAAGTCACGGCTGCAAAATACTAACGCGAATTCTTTGCAGACGAATGGAAAAACTGGTAGAAGCCGACCTAGGGGAAGATCAGTTTGGATTCCGCAGAAATATGGGAACGCGTGAGGCAATACTGACCCTACAACTTATTTTAGAAGCTAGATTAAGAAAAGGCAAACCTACATTTCTAGCATTTGTAGACTTAGAGAAAGCTTTTGATAATGTTGACTGGAATACTCTCTTTAAAATTCTGTAGGTTGCAGGCGTAAAATACAGGGAGCGAAAGCTATTTACAATTTGTACAGAAACCAGATGGCAGTTATAAGAGTCGAGGGACACGAAAGGGAAGCAGTGTTTGGGAAGGGAGTGAGACAAGGTTGTTGCCTCTCCCCGATGTTATTCAATCTGTGTATTGAGCCAGCAGTAAAGGAAACAAAAGAAAAGTTCGGAGTAGGTATTAAAATACATGGAGAAGAAATAAAAACTTTGAGGTTCGCCGATGACATTGTAATTCTGTCAGAGACAGCAAAGGACTTGGAAGAGCAGTTGAACGGAATGGACAGTGTCTTGAAACGAGGATATGAGATGAACATCAACGAAAGCAAACCAAGGATAATGGAATGTAGTCAAATTAAGTCGGGTGGTGCTGAGGGAATTAGATTAGGAAATGAGACACTTAAAGTAGTAAAGGAGTTTTGCTATTCGGAGAGCAAAATAAATGATGATGGTCGAAGTAGAGAGGATATAAAATGTAGGCTGGCAATGGCAAGGAAAGCGTTTCTGAAGAAGAGAAATTTGTTAACATCGAGTATTGATTTAAGTGTCAGGAAGTCGTTTCTGAAAGTATTTGTATTGAGTGTAGCCATGTATGGAAGTGAAACATGGACGATAAATAGGACAAGAAGAAAACAGAAGCTTTCAAAATATGGTGCTACAGAAGAATGCTGAAGATTAGATGGGTAGATCACATAACTAATGAGGAGGTACTGAGTAGGTTTGGGGAGAAAAGGAGTTTGTGGCACAACTTGACAAGAAGAAGGGATCGGTTGGTAGGACATGTTCTGAGGCATCAAGGGATCACAAATTTAGTATTGGAGGGCAGCGTGGAGGGTAAAAATCGTAGAGGGAGACAAAGAGATGAATACACTAAGCAGATTCAGAAGGATGTAGGCTGCAGTACGTACTGGGAGATGAAGAAGCTTGCACAGGATAGAGTAGCATGGAGAGCTGCATCAAACCTGTCTCAGGACTGAAGAGCACAATAACAACAACGTGAAAGTTTGAGTTTTGTGATTGATTTATTTTAGCAGATATTCGCATGTGAACATTTCATGTCGTACATGAACTCCGTGTGGCGTGTTTCTTGCAGATTACGAGACATGATGACGAGCATTCCTTCCTACTGAACGATTGAATGTGGTAACTCGCAAGTATGTAGTCGTGGGTAAGTGATTGTTTAGGACGTTCAAAAAATCCGGTCGGACTAAATACCTTCTTGCTGCTTTCGGGTGTGAACTTGTAACAGAGTTCATGCCGCGATATTAAATACGGATTTTATAGCCATTATCCGTGTTTTAAAGACAATAAACCAACTTAAAGGAAATTTCCAACGAGTCATGGAAGAATCCCGAACGCACAATAGTTTAACTAACTTTCAGCTGCTGCCCACGGACTGGAGTTATGCGGCCTTTCCGTAGTAGGTATCTAGTCGACTTTTCGTCAACGCTCCTTTGTCTGCTAAACCAATATTCACCACACAACCTGAAACCTATCCAGGTAGATTGACTGATTGTTTTAAGTATAGTGAGCGAACAGTTCGCCCCGCTGCAAGTCACAGACGAAACAGCCTAGAAAACAGGAGCTAAATTGACTGAGGAACGAAAGAACATACACGGGGAAAAAAAACTGGGAGCTGCATGGAAGCCGAGAAAATTTAATCGTGCGGATTTCTACGATCTGATGTACTTGGGTTTGATGAAAAGTAGTGACTGCCGTAACATGAAGGATGTGCATCCAATGGCATGTGCGCTGATGCCAGAAGGTCAGTTGTGCAGCGGTAGGTTTGATCTGCAGTGTGTACTGTCTGAACGTGCGGGTGTCCATTTCAAGAGCCTTAACAGCATGTTTAGGAAATACGCGCAACATTCGTGGATCAAGACTGAAATGGGACGTGGTCGGAGCGCGCAACGATGCTTTCAGGGGCTGCGTGAGTCCTGTGGCGAGGCAGCATTGATCCCATCGTACGATGGCGGGACAGGTGAAAGCGTTTCGGGGTGGCAGGCACGTGATTCAAGATCGGCCCCGTTCGAGACGTCCCGGCCCATGGACAACATGGCAACTCCTTGCCTCTCCGCTCTACGTAGATCGCCGATGGACTTCATCTCATCGTCCTTTATGACAACGCCCGATGCCACACACGGCGAACCCCATGCAGGAGCTTCTGTGTCTGTGGGGGTGAGAGATACTGGAACGTCCACCGTATTCACCCGATGTGAGTCCGTGCGGCTACGACCTATTCGTCAAAATGAAGGAAACTCTTCGTGGCATGAGCTACAATACAAGAGAAGACAGACGTCATCCGTGCCACAGCGCGGTTCTCGCGAGACATCGACAGAGATGGACGCACTGGCGGTATACGGCGGCTTCCGTCCGTTTTGGGGGAAGGTGATCGAGATGCAGGGCTATTATCTTGAGGGGATGTAACATGGTGAACTGCAAGTAAAGTGTGGTACGAGTTTTACAGTGTTGCTACTACTTTTTATCCAACCCATGTGATTCACGAAGACATGCAAATATTTTAATATGTTACTCTACAAGTAAAACTAAAGAAAAAAAGTTCATATAAACACAGGTCTGCAAATGTACAGTCACGGTGAGACGTAGCGCCGTATAACGATCCTGCCTTGGATGTGGTTAAGTGGGAGATGTGTCTCAGAGCTGGATAGTGACAGATGGTGACGCGAGACTGGACGCGCACGTAGTTTATGTATCAGCCGATAGAGGACAATATTGGATAGGAGGACTGTGATTTCAGTTTCGATTGCGCGCAGTAGAGTGCACTAAAGTAGTAGAATGTTTTTCATAAACTGTTCTAGTATTTTCATAAAGTGTTATTATTTCTTTTTGTGTATGTAAAATGTTATAAATGGGTTTTAGCAGTATGAATGATGCGTGAGTGTGGTTTAAGGTTAATATGAAGATAATTGTTCAACGAGTTATGTAGTAAGATTTAGTGTGGAAACATTTCGAAGAAGTATGGATATAGACCAAGGGAATTTTTGTAGAATAGATTTGTAAAGTAAGTTTATGGTAAAGGGAAAGTTAATTCAGGTATAAATAACAATAGTAAATAAATGCATAAGCAAAACTTCAGCATATTAGATAATTACGTCGGTAAAAAGTGCAGTCGTTAGGTTTACTATTTGCGATTGGTTACTGATGAAAAGCGCGGACTGGCGCGGGAAAGTGTTGTTTTGCTATTGGCTGTTGAGTAACCTGGCCAATGGTAAAGCAATATTCTTCGCGCGCCTTCCTCTGCTGCAAAAGAAAAGACTTTCCTAGAAAGAGTCGGAGCTTAGCCATAAAACAGTTCGGACGTGTTTAGTAGCAGTTCCGACGGAAATGATAAGTTGCCGCATCTAGCAGTGTTTCATACATCAAAAGTGTTGTAAAGTGACGGGATAATTATTCTGATGGGTGTGTAGAAATTTCGGAATTTTTAAGTGAATTTTGTGACGAGAAAAGACATAAATTCCGCGTGGCGTATTGAGTATGTCGATGGCTAAAAAACTGTGACTGCATTAAGTACCGACAGACTTAATATTTGGCGAGAATTCTCAACCAAAAACGATACGTATTTTTGTAGCTATTACGTTTTCGGGAAATGCAACACCATAAACTTGCTAACGTGAGTGAAAGGGATAGTGAGTGACTGCGTTAAGACTAGCACGGGCTTGTCAGTGATACTTGTTCACCTAAGTTTCAGAATATATTAATTAAGGACAAAATTTCAAACCTTTCATTTCGTGTGAAAACTTTCTCCCGAAACGTAGATTTAGTGACTTTAATTGCAGCCTGGTTCACGTCGAGGTACAGTAGGTTTCGCTCGGCTTCCCTACTGATGATCTGCTGATACAATGTTCACAGGTAGGTGCAGGTTCGTCGTAAAGGGACGGAAAGAATCACGCCACCGCATCGGAGTTACAGCTAATAAAAGATTTTGCCTGAAATTTAGCAACTTCGCTAATATGAAGTCATCGCAAAACTGTACGAGGTTAAAGTAAAGCACGGTTTCCATTTATTTTGTTGTTGTTCTGGTGAATATACTAAAACATGTCCCAGACATAAATTAACAACAGTATAATCAAATTTGCATATTTTCGTGACGGGAACGAAATGAGAGAATTATTTACACCCTGACAATGAGGATGGCATTGCTGATCTTTAGTAATGCGTGACAAAGTCATAAGCAGCGCAGAATACAGCTCAAAGTTTTGAAATGACATGAGAAGTGGTCAGAAGCCTCGGAGAAGCGAGGGAGGGAGAGAGCAGTTTCTGTGCATAGCCCGAGCAGGTATAGCAGAGGCCGCCTGGGCAGACCACGGCGCTACAGGCGGTCCAGCGACACGCTTAGAGAGAAGTGACCGTTGGGGATGATGCAACAGTGGAGAGAGGTAGCGACAGAGAGGGCGTCTGGACGACAAGGACAGAGACAGAGGAGCAATGACCCTGGCTCAAATTTTATAACGGCGCTCGCCCATTGGCCGATCCGAAAATTAGCAACTGAGGTGGAAATTTTCCTCTACACAGCAAAATAATGTGGACGCCGATTGGCTGGCGTGATGAAGGGGCGAGCACCTGATTTCAGAGACAAGAACTGTCTTTGGACGGTGAAAGTAAGCTCCATCCTGTAGCTTAAAGCGTGGGGCCTCGTCTTGCTGTGGGGAGCAGAAGCGAGAGGGCGATCAGGTTTGGGTCCTCTCTGAGTGAGGAGGAAGACTGTGTGTCCCAGACTGCACACGATAGATGAATATCTGAATGTGCCAGCGTGTCTCAGACAGCTGTACATTCGTGAGTCTGTGCGCAGAGTGACTAATTTAATAAGCTTCACGAGCTGTTGATGCATTCGAATTTCTCTTCTATACTGGTGTGCTCGCAGGCAGTCACTGTCTTAAATATCTGGCCTGTGGTCAAGCAGTAGATCTCACTCGCATACATAAAGATAGGAGTTCATGTAAAATTTAAAATTTTCTCGGCGAATCAACTGTTTAAAGAGAGTTCGGGCTTGCAGGCGGTCATCGTAAACTTCATTGCACGATATTTCGGCTGCACAACTGCCAGCCATCTTCAGGTGAGCCGAACGAGGACTGACGAAAACGTTCTCCGTACCGTCTTATATAGTGCGCTGATGGTACTGCCGCGGAGACAGAAGGACCACACGGCCCAGCGGCAGCGCCCTCGCTGGTGGAGCTGACAGACTCAGCTGCCGTCGGTATTGTCGCTGGCCGCAGCTATCGAAGTCTTCTGGCGTCTTCGTCTCGAGCAAATGACGGGAATCCACCCGTTATTCGGTTGGTAACCACTGTCACGGTTCATTAGATTTTTCGCAATCCGTATTTCAACGGATTCTTTGATAATGGAGTCCCAAAAGGTTGTTGCAGTGGCCAAAATCGAAGTTTTGTCATATTCCGTTGAACGTCCGTTGGAAATACGATGTTCCGCAACTGCAGACTTACTGGGTTGAAGAATGCGAGTACAACTTTGATGTTCCGTACAACGCTCTTCCACTGTACGCGTTGTCTGTCCTATATAGCCCATACCACACTGACACGGTATTTTATAAATTCCCGCCTTCGGCAGTAACAAATAATCCTTCACCGATCCCAGCAAATCCGAAATCTTAGAAGGTGGACGAAAAACCACTTCCACATGAAAATTATTAAGAATCCTCGCTATTTTGAAGGAGATATTTCCAGCGAAGGGAAGAAATGCCAGGGACTTGGTTGGCGCGTTCTCCTCTTTATCACTTCCCGGTTCCTCGCTTTAGTTCAGAAAGCCCTGTTAATTTGCCGGGTCGAGTATCCATTGTCTCTGAAGACCGTCCTTAAATGTGCAAGTTCCTTAGGCAAATTCTCTGCATCCGACATCGTATGTGCCCTGTACACAGGGGTGTTAAGCACACTCATGGTTTGGGATGGGTGATGGAAACTTGAAGAATGCAAGTACAAATCAGTGTGAGGGTCTAACATTCTGCGTGGTATCTGTTGTTCTATGTCGTGTCACCCTACCACTTTCGCACAAAGACACTCTGAGCGTGTTTTTTAGGGAATTGACTAGTTTGAACCTGGGACCTGTTGCTGGTAAGGAGACGCCAGACCACACATGACATGTAGAGTTCAGAAGAGTTCAGCGAGACTAGCGATGGTATAACCAAATACTTAATGATTTCAGCGTCAGCTCCACTGCACTCCCTGTAAAAGAATCTTAATACTAACTAAATTTAGTGGAAGGGGTTCAAGGCTTTCCTATTTTTAGATAGCTGGTAAAATAACGTCGAAAAAGCAGTTAAGTTTACCATTGGAAATTTTATTCTACTCACAAAACATTGTTTATAAATTGCACTATTGACAAAAGGAAATGTTTTAATACAGGATGATAAAAACCAACTGCGTTCAACAAAAATGTGAACGAATATTCCCTGAATGGGTTTCCAAGTTCTACAATGGATCGAAGGATGACCTATGCCATCTCACATCTATAATCTAGATTTAAGTTAAGTTTCATAAAAGAGAAAACTATCAAAATGGTCTACAGTGACCCTCAATTATCTTTAATTACTTATATTACTTGTCGTATATTACAGTGGCTGATGTGGCTTCTCAATAATTATAGAACAGAAAAATCATCGCGTTTCAGATTTTAAATGGTTCAAATGGCTCGGAGCACTATGGGACTCAACTGCTGTGGTCATCAGTCCCCTATAACTTAGAACTACTTAAACCTAACTAACCTAAGGACATCACACACATCCATGCCCGAGGCAGGATTCGAACCTGCGACCGTAGCAGTCGCACGGTTCCGGACTGCGCGCCGAGAACCGCGAGACCACCGCGGCCGGCTTCAGATTTTAACTTCACGTAGCAAATGTAAATACCATGAGCTTCAATTGACGATCGACACTAGTATTACGTAAAAAGGGGATGTAACAGATGAGACTTCTGCAGTTCTGAGTGAAGCCTTATGCGCTCAAAAATGCGGCATCGCGTGCGTTCATTACCTTGTCGGTGTTTGTCAGGAGGCGGCGGCCGGCGCAGCTCCATAGGGCTCGCCGTCTCGGAAGCAACTCTCTCCTAACTCCTCCTTACTTTACCGAAGTTGGTTTAAAAAAAAACTATCTGGCTGTGTTTTCATCTGACCAATCAGGGTCTCAATGTTAACCTTAAGCTCCGCCTACAAAAATTCTGTCTATCCAATGAGAAACGTTATACTTTTCGTGGTGGGGCAATGTTTTTAAAGTTTGCAACGTAACAGAGACGCGAAAAAGTCTCACGCTAAAACTTGCAGCTGGTGTGGCCCTTTTAGTGTTATTGTAAGATCTATACTGTTCTTCTGGAGGGCTCTATCTTTTAACATGTGCTGGGGGGTGGCCCTAGCTGTTACTTTTCGTGGTGGGGCAATGTTTTTAACGTTTGCAACGTAACAGAGACGCGAAAAAGTCTCACGCTAAAACTTGCGGCTGGTGTGGCCCTTTTAGTGTTATCGTAAGATCTATACTGTTCTTCTGGACGGCTCTAGCTTTTAACATGGGCTGGGGGGTGGTCCTGGTGGTTAGCTGGAGACGTGGGTGTCCGTCCCTTATCGCAGGGCCTTCTAGCTTAACACGGTTCTGCTCTCGGCTTCTGTTCTCGTTTCTCCCCTCGGAACTGCGTCTGTCTCACGGTGGGAAGGTATGACATGCATTTAGGCATTCTTGTGTTAGTCTGTGGTATTCCATTTTCTCACTCGTTACTCGTATTACTTTGGTTAATTTAATGTCACGATTTATTCGGAGCTATGTGACATACTACTGGATTTGCTTATCATGTCAGGGTTTTCATGCAAGGTTTTGGATTTGCCTGACACCTTACAAGTGGGTTTACGATAAACAGAATGTCCCACGGAGCCATCACTCTTCCGCTTAACCAAAACATCCAGGAACGGAAGGCAACCACCTTTCTCTACTTCCATAGTAAATCGAATGGATGGATTTAAGATGATGAAAAAACTCCATTAAATTGTTCTTCTCCGTGGGGCCACACTGTGAAAGTATCATCGACGTATCTCCAAAAAGCAGCTGGTTTACAAACTGCTGATTCAAGCGCTCTTTCCTCAAAATCCTCCATAATTTCCATTTGAAAGTGGTTTTTCGTCCAACTTCTAAGTTTTCGGATTTGCTGGGATCGGTGAAGGATGATTTGTTACTGCCGAAGGCGGGAATTTATAGAATACCGTGTCAATGTGGTATGGCCTATATAGGACAGACAACGTGTACAGTGGAAGGGCGTAAGGGCGTTGTACAGAACATCAACGTTGCATTCACCTACTTCAACCCAGTAAGTCTGCAGTTGCGCAACATCATATTTCCAACGGACATTCAATGGAGTATGACAAAACTTCGATTTTGGCCACTGCAACAACCTTTTGGGACTTCATTATCAAAGAATCCGTTGAAATACGCATTGCGGAAAATCTAATGAACCGTGACAGTGGTTACCAACTGAATGACGCGTGGATTCCTGTCATCTCTGAAATTTGCTAGAGACGAAGACGCCAGAAGACTTCGATAACTGCAGCCAGCGACAATACCGACGGCAGCTGAGTCTGGCAGTTCCACCAGCGAGGGCGCTGCCGCTCGGTCGTGTGGTGCTTCTGTCTCCGCGGCAGTACCATCGGCGCACTATATAAGACGGAACGGAGAACGTATTCGTCAGTCATCGTTCGGCTCACCTGAAGGTGACTGGCAGTTGTCCTGCCGAAATATCGTGTAATGAAGTTAACGACGACCGCCTGCAAGCCCGAAATCTCTTTGAACAAGAGCAGTTCATGTTAGGAATTTTACCGGACAAGCTTTGGTCCAAGTGTGGAGGAAGGTTTCAGCACTGGTGAGAGCACCCACAGAACCCGGTTCTGCCTCGACCAGACGGCGTGTGCCAGCGATTCTCATACATAATTGCAGCTTACGGTGATATCGCTGCACGGCAAAGTAGGGACGTAATTCAAGTAAATGCGTCGCGTTTCATCCTCCTTTAGATGCATTCGAAGCTATCAGGTTTAGATTGGATTTAGGAACCTTCCTAACTAATATCACTGTCATCCACGTTGTGAAAATGCAGTCAGATTCCAGTGCGAAACATTTTATAAGAGTGAAATTTATATAAAATCAATTTACTAGTCCAAACTCCTTATGTAAGGATAGGGACATTACGTACGATAGATAATTCTACACTTTCCAGAAAAGAGGTAATAATAAACGAAAGTCATATATGTAAAAAAAAATCTTTTTTCGTTTCACCCCCCCTTCCACAAATACCTTCTGTACTGTGCTATACTATAACAGGTCTTTCTGTGTACGGCCCAAGTTTCATCAGACTATGTTGCTTGTCAGTCACACATCACGTTACAGTTACGTTCATCCTAAAATTTTGCACAGCACTGTATTATATGGACTGAGTATGCACATTAAGGTCTAGCGGAGGCATGTATCATCCAGCGGATGTAACATGCGTTCTGATGGGGATTGTGAGAACGCGCTTTCAACGTTGCGGCATAAAATATATGAAATGACAAAAACGTGCCTAAATTAGGATGATGTCGGTAGTTGCCACAGTACTGTTTTCCCTACTTTCATGGAGCCAGCTGCGAAATGGCCATCCATCTCCCGGCTATTATGTTCTCAGGACGCGAAGCTGTCAATGCCTCCCGTGATGGATACACATTGATCGTACAATGTAGGCTTCCGCGGCCGGTGTACTGTACTTCAGCTGAAAGATGCAGGCTGAGAGGCCGTGGTCGGTATATGAAAGTGTTTCCTGGCGTTTCATCTTCGAATGCGATACTGATCTTCACAGGTGGAATGGGAACGTGAGTTGAAGATGGAATATTAAGAGAGACTTTTACACAGGCTGAAACAACGTTCGCGCATTCAGACGCCACAGCGTGATCTGTCCCGTGCATATATTCAATAGAAAATGGACGAACAACATAGCCCAATTGGCAACACCGAAATGACAAGCACAACAAGTAACTTAAGACTCCATCGGTATGCTGCAGAGTCGCAAGTTAGATACCAGGCCTATGTGTATTTTTTTTTTAAATTTCATAATTTTCCACTGCAAAACTTAATATTTTTACTTCTTAATCGTTATACTTGCAGTTACATACTCTTCGGTCTCAAAAATAACGGGACAGCGAGTGACATAAAAGAGAGGAAAAAAATTGTTAGGGATTGATAGGGACTGCGCTTGTTGCGCACGGATTCGAGGGAAATTGGCCACCGTCCGTAAACAGCTGGAAGCTGTGTTGGCCGTGGTCGACAGGCTCCAAGCTGTTGCCCTGGGCCGCTGTCACATTGGGACACCCGAGGCGAGCGCTTTGGCGCCTCTGGAACCTGTACCATCGCCTGGGATCTCTCATGCCATCGCGCCCTCGGATTCGGACGTCCCTGCCGGTTGACACTTACCTGACGGTGATTGGCGAACCGTGGCGGGGTCGCGAATCCCTGGGCGGAATGCGAAAGTTGATGCTGGCCGCAAGGCTGTACCCTTACGCCTCCGTAACAGGTTTGAGGTACTGCACACTGCTGAAAGTACTTCTGAGCCAGCAAGGGCGGCCTCGCCTGTTGGGGCAGTGGCCGGTCTTCCTGAGAGGTCCGGACAAGCGCAGAGGGTGGGATTGCTTGTCGCTGGGAGCTCCAATGTCAGGCGGGTGATGGAGCTATGGGGTATGGCAGCTAAGTACGGGAAGAAAGCCAATGTGCACTCCGTGCACATACCGGGGGAGTCATCCAATATGTGGAAAGGGATCTTCCGGATGCCATGAAATGTACAGGGTGCAGCCAACTGCAGATGGTGGCTCATGTCGGCACTAATAACGTGTGTCGCTATGGATCGGAAGATATTTTCCCTGGTTTCCGACGGCTATCTGAGTTGGTGAAGACTGCCAGTCTTGCTAGCGAGATGTAGGTAGAGCTCACCATCTGCAGCATCGCCGACAGGACTGATTGCGGACGTTTGGTTCAGAGCCGAGTGGAGGGTCTGAATCTGAGTCTCAGACGGTTCTGCGACCGTGTAGGCTGCAGATTCCTCGACTTGCGCCATAGGGTGCTGGGGTTTCGGGTTCCGCTAAATAGGTCAGGTGTCCACTACACACAGGAGGCGGCTACACGGGTAGCAGGGGCTGTGTGGCGTAGACTGGGCGGTTTTTTTAGGTTAGACAGTCTCGGGAAACATCAAAAAGGGCTGCAGTCTCAAAAGCAACAGGGCAAAGAAATGACGAGAATCGACCAAGCCACAGTTATTGTAGTTGTAAATTGTCTTAGCTGTGTTGGAAAAGTGCCAGAGCTTCAATCGCTGACAGAAAGCAATGAAGCTGAAATCGTTATAGGAACAGAAAGCTGGCTAAAGCCGGAGATAAATTCTGCCGAAATTTTTACAGAGGCGCAAACCGTGTTCAGAAAGCACGGATTACATAAAGTAGGTGGTGGTGTGTTTGTGTCTGTTGGGAGTAGTTTATCTTGTAGTGAAGTTGAAATAGATAGTTCCTGCGAATTACTATGGGTAGAGGCTATACTCAACAGCCGTACCAAAGAAATAATTGGATTGTTTCCCTCTACCGACCCCCCGACTCAGATGATATAATAGCTGAACTGTTCAAAGAAAACTTGAATCTCATTACAAATAAGTACCCCACTCATGCGGCTATAATTGGTGGAGACTTCAATCTACCGAAAATACATGTACAAAACCAGTGGTAGACAGAAAACATCTTCCGAAATTGTACTAAATGCTTTGTCTGAGAATTACTTTGAACAATTAGTTCATGAGCCCACACGAATTGTAAATGGTTGCGAAAACACACTTGACCTCTTAGCCACAAATAATCCTGATCTAATAGAGAGCGTCATGACGGATACAGGGATTAGTGAACACAAGGTCATTGTAGCGAGGCTCAAAACCATATCAACCAAAACCACTAAAAATAAACGCAAAATATATCTATTTAAAACAGCAGATAAAAATTCGCTTGATGTCTTCCTAAGAGAGAGTCTCCATTCCTTCCAAACTAATTATGTAAGTGTAGACCTGATATTGCTCAAATTCAAAAATACAGTAGCCACAGCAATAGATAGATTCATACTGCATAAGTTAATAAGAAACGGGACTGATCCACCATGGTACACAAAACAAGTCAGAACAATGTTGTAGAAGCAACGAAAAAAACATGCCAAATTCAGAAGAACGCAAAATCCCCAAGACTGGAAGCTCGAAATTTAGTGCGGACGTCAATGCGGGATGCTTTTCATAGTTTCCACAATGAAACATTGTCTCAAAATATGGTAGAAAACCCAAAGAGATTCTGGTCGTATGTAAAGTACAACAGTGGCAAAAAACAGTCAATACCGTCACTGCGCGATACGATGGAAATGTTACCGATGATGGTGCCACTAAAGCGGAGTTAACTGAATACAGTTTTCCGTAATTCCTTCACGAAAGAAAATGAAGTAAATATTCCATAATTCGAAACCAGAACAGCTGTTAGCATGAGTGACATAAAAGTAGATATTTTAGGTGCTGCGAAACAACTCAAATCATTTAAGAAAGGCAACTCTTACGGTTCAGATGGCATACCCATCAGGTTCCTTTCAAAGTATGCAGACACAATAGCGCCTTTCTTAGCAATCACATACAACCGCTCACTTGACGAAAGGTCTGTTCCTAAAGACTGGAAAGTAGCACAGGTTACACCAATATTCAAGAAAGGAAATAGGAGTAACCCATTAAATTACAGACCCATATAACTGATCTCAATTTGCAGTAGGGTTTTGGAGCATACACTGTACTCGTACATTATGAATCACCTTGAAGAAAATGACTTATTGACACATAACTAACACAGATTTAGAAAATATTGGTCTTGTGCAACGCAGCTAGCTCTTTATTCCCATGAAGTAATGAGTGCTGCCGACAAGGGATCTCAGATCGATTCCATACTCATAGATTTCCAGAAGGCTTTTGATACCATTCCTCACAAACGACTATTAATCAAATTGCGTGCATATGGAGTATCGTCTCAGTTGTGTGACTGGATTCGTCATTTCCTCTAAGAGAGGTCACAGTTCGTAGTAATAGACGGTAAATCATCGAGTAGAACAGAAGTGATATCTGGCGTTCCGCAAGGTAGTGTCATAGGCCCTCAGTTGTTCCTGATTTACATAAATGATCTAGGTGATAATCTGAGAAGCCCCCTTAGATTGCTTGCAGATGGCGCTGTAATTTACTATGTAGTAAAACGATCAGACGATCAATTCCAATTACAAAATGATGTAGAGTGAATTTCTGTATGGTGCGAAAAGTGGCAATTGGCACTAAATAAAGAAAAGTGCGAGGTCATCCACATGGGTACTAAAAGAAATCCGATAAATTTTGGGTATACGATAAATCGTACAAATCTAAGGGCTGTCAATTCGACTAAATACCTAGGAATTACAATTACGAGCAACTTAAATTGGAAAGACCACCTAGATAACATTGTGGGAAAGGTGAAACAAAGACTGCGCTTTGTTGGCAGAACACTTAGAAAATGCGACAAACCCACTAGACACTTGTCCGTCCTCTGCTAGAATATTGCTGCGCGGTGTGGAATCCTTTACCAGGTAGGATTGACGGAGGACATCGAAAAAGTGCAAAGAAGGGCAGCTCGTTTCGCGTTATCGCGCAATGGGGCTGAGAGTGTCACTGATATCATACGCGAGTTGGGGTCACTGAAACAGAGGCGGTTTTCTTTGCGGCCAGATCTGTTTACGAAATTTCAATCACCAACTTTCTCTTCCGAATGCGAAAATACAGTATTTTGTTGACACCCACCTACGTAGGGAGAAATGATCATCATAATGAAATAAGAGTAGTCAGAGCTAGAACGGAAAGATTTAGGTGTTCCTTTTTCCCCCGCAGCCGGCCGCGGTGGTCTAGCGGTTCTGGCGCTGCAGTCCGGAACCGCGGGACTGCTACGGTCGCAGGTTCGAATCCTGCCTCGGGCATGGGTGTGTGTGGTGTTCTTAGGTTAGTTAGGTTTAAGTAGTTATAAGTTCTAGGGGACATATGACCTAAGATGTTGAGTCCCATAGTGCTCAGAGCCATTTGAACCATTTTTCCCCCGCACCATTCGAGAGTGGAATGGTAGAGAAATAGTAGAGAAATAGTATGAAAATGGTTTGATGAACCCTCTGCCAGCACTTAAGTGTGAATTGGAGAGTAACCATGTAGATGTAGATGTATGGAATAACCGCAAAGATTAATGTGTAACGTATGACGAACGAATCCGTTAGGACAGTGCGGCGAAATTTGGCGTTGGTGGACTGGCAGCAGATGACCAGCGCGAGTACCTTTGCTAAGAGCACGACATCGCCTGCCGCGCCTCTCCTGGGCTCGTGACCATATCGGTTGGACCAAGACTACTGGAAAACCGTGACCTGGACAGATGACTGCCGATTTTAGTTGGTAAGAGCTGATGGCATGGTTCGCGTGTGGCACAAACCCCACGAAGCCATGGACCCAGTTTGTCAACAAGACACTGTGCAAGCTGGTGGCGGCCCCATAATGGCTCCATAATGGCTGTGCTTATGTGCAATGGATTGGGTCCTCTGGATGTTCAATCGAGAAAACAGGAAGAAGTTGTGTGGAACTATGAAAAAATAAGCAAAATATACAAACTAAGTAGTCCATGCGCAACATATACTACATCAAGGACAGAGTCAGCTCAAGAGCGTCGTGGTCCCGTGGTTAGCGTCAGCAGTTGCGGAACGAGAGGTCCTTGGTTCAAGTCTTTCCACGAGCGAAAAGTTTAACTTTTTATTTTCAGTTTATGTGACAAACTCTTACGTTTTCATCAATTTTTTGGGAGTGATTATCACATCCACAAGAAAACCTAAATCGGATAAGGTAGAAGAATCTTTTTACCCATTCGCTAAGTGTACAAGTTATGTGGGTCGACAACATGTGACGCACATGCCGTCACCAGTGTCGTATAGAATATATCAGACGTGTTTTCCTGTGGAGGAATCGGTTGACCTATGACCCTGGGATCAAATGTTTTCGGTTCCCATTGGAGACGCACGTCCTTTCGTCTACTAATCGCACGGTTCTGCGGTGCGGTCGCAAAACACAGACACTAAACCTATTACCGTGAACAGAGACGTCAATCAACGAACTGACAGATCATAACTTTGCGAAAATAAAGAAAGTAAACTTTCACTCGAGGGAAGACTTGAACCAAGGACCACTCGTTCCGCAGCTACTCGCGCTAACCACGGGACCACGGCGCTCTTGAGCTCACACTGTCCTTGATGTTACCTATGTTGCGCTTGGACTACTTAGTTTGTATATTTTGCTTATTTTTTCATAGTTCCACACAACTTCTTCCTGTTTTCTCGATTGATTTGTGTTCAGTTTCTCAAGGGCTATCGACTGTGCCAACTTATAACTGAATCTGAGGGGGGTGCGATGAGGAGGTTCCCTTGTTAGAGATCATTTGCAGCCATTCATGGACGTCATTTCCCAAACAATGATGGACCTTTTTTGTACACTACTGGCTATTAAAACTGCTACACCACGAAGATGACGTGCTACAGACGCGACATTTCAGATGTGTTACGACCTGTGGCTCTTCCCTTCATTCGCCGGCCCGAGTGGCCGAGCGATTCTAGGCGCTACCGTTTGGAACCGCGCGATCGCTACGGTCGCAGGTTCGACTCCTGCCTCGGGCATGGATGTGTGTGATGTTCTTAGGTTAGTGAGGTTTAAGTAGTTCTAAGTTCTAGGGGACTGATGACCTCAGAAGTTAAGTCCCATAGTGCTCAGAGCCAGTTGAACCATTTTTTCTACCCCTCATTCAATCCCTGCGAAACATTTCAGCAGAATAATGCACGATCGCATGTTGCAGGTCCTGTACGGGCCTTTCTGGATACAGAAAATGTTCGACTGCTGCCCTGGCCAGCACATTCTGCAGATCTCTCACCAATTCAAAACGTCTGGTCAATGGTGGCCGAGCAACTGGCTCGTCACAAAACTCACTGCCCAGGCGTATCAAGGCTGTTATTACGGCCAGAGGTGGTTGTTCTGGGTACTGATTTGTCAGCATCTATGCACCCAAATTGCGTGAAAATGTAATCACATGTCAGTTCTAGTATAATATATTTGTCCAATGAATACCCGTTTACCATCTGCATTTCTTCTTGGTGTAGCAATTTTAATGGCCAGTAGTGTATGACGATGTGCCATGTCACCAGGCCAAACTTGTTCGAGATTGGTTTGAAGAACATTCGGAACTTTTCGAGCAATTGGTTTGACCACCCAGATCGCCCGACTTGAATCCCGTCGAACATTTATGGCACATAATCGAGAGGTCAAAACGCTCCACCGGCAACACTTTTGCAATTATGGACGGTTTTCGAGGGAGCATGGCTCAATGTTTCTGCAGAGGACTTCCAACAACTTGCTGTGTCCACACCACGTCGAGTTGCTGCACTACGCCGGGCAAAATGAGATCTGACACGTTATTAGAAAGTGTCCTATGACTTTTGACACCTCAGTGTGCGTCACTCAGTCACCATTCGGCGGTACACGGTCTGCAGCTGTCTACTGACCACACTGCAGGTGATCGAAAGTACTCGTATTAAACAACGTAGGTAGCGAGGCGAGTTCCGAATAAGGTATCATAAACTCGAAAATACAAGCACGTGTATTCTAAAATTCTTCGATGAAAATAACGAGTTGACCTTTACATCTGATAACTGTTAATCGCACGTTTGTGGCCATAACTAGTTACTGGTTGTCCATCAGACTATTTTTTGCAACCTTGTACTGCAAGAAAGTTTATTCGAGTAAGCACTGGCATCATACTGTCGGCGAACACGTTCATACACAAGAAGTGCAGTTCACTTAGTAAAGTTACTGAAGTTTCTCAGCGATGCAGTCACAAATATCTCGATATTAATTCAAGTTCGCGTGTTCATAAGCACAGCGAACAAACAACGCTTTCCATTCGTTAACGAATACAGTACGCTTCTATAAATATTTTCGTAGAGTTTTTCGTAGTATTCAAATCACATTTCAATGAAACATTAGTCAAAACATCACAACTTTCCATATATTGTTGTTCTTCCCTTTCCTATCCTTGCAGTAATCCTTCGTTATTTCCCCATGTTTCTTCTTCCAGTCTTCAGTCCAATTTATGGCAGTTTTCTTTTGCCTCGTGCCTTGGAATCCTTCCAGTTTTAAAGGTTTCTCCCTAAAAATATCCCTTCCCAATACTTCTCGTACGTTCCTCACTTACAAATCTCTCCTAACCCCTTGAATTTAAGTGGCTGCTAATTTCTTTTCCCTAGGGTATCTAGAGATCTGCTTGGTGAGCGTGCTGTCATCCATTCTGTTAACGTATTCAAAAAGTAGTAATCTCGTCTTCGTTATTGTTTCTGATGTTTTCTATGTTCCGATAAATTATATCGTTAATTTTTAGTTTCCAAATTGTTGCATATTTCTGAGAACCTAATATTTTGTGTATAATTCTTCTTCTAATATTTCGAATGTATCAACCTTTTCATTGATACTAGACATTCGCTAGCACGCAGGATTTCTGATTTCACCTAGCGCGTTGTAGTGTATTATTTTAATATGTTTTTTGATAGCCACTTTTTGTTGAACGTATTCGTTGCGATCTCCTGTAGCCTTTCATTTCAAATAGATTTTTCTAAACCATTTTCTCGAATAGTCTCCACCAGATATTTGAACTTTATTACTTTTCTGTTTTCCCAATTTCTGTTACTAAATATTTTGGAGCACTTTCTATATTTGTGAAAAATTTTGTTTTCTCTGCCGAGATTTGAAGGCTGTCATGTTGGCTGTCTCTTCCAGAAAATTTACTTGCCTGCTGCACCTGTCAGGCTTTCAAATATAACAAAATTACTGGCAAATGTTGGGCAGTTTAATGCCTCACTTCGGTCTTTCCCCGTAGTACGAGAGACGATATTTTGGATTCTTGCCGTTTTGCATCACAACTTCTTACAATTTTCCTCTTTACACACTTGAAAAGAAGTGCAGAAGAGCGATGGGCTTGTCTGACACCTGTATTTGTTTGGAAAGGTCGTGATAACTCACCCATAAATTTTGCTTTTGAGATTTTATGCTGCACAGTTACTGAATTAAGTTTGCCAACTTTCTTCATTTATTTTCGACGATGGCGAGCCACAGTCATGCAGAAGTTTTTGAAGAATACACCGCCATTTGACTCTATATTACTGTATTTTTCTTCTGCACAATCTAGATTTCGGCTTTTAGTCCATTAGTGAGTACAATGCTAAAATTTCTTAGAGTGTTAACACGACATATGTGGTAAAGTTAAGGCCAGAAAGTAATGTCGTTTCTGCAGACGTCGTTATTCGCTTATCATTTATCAGCTCATTGTGTACTTCAAAGTCATGTCAAAGACATTTTAAGATTAGAGTGACTTGTTTACTGATAAATAATTAAATCTTAATTTTTTTGCAATTCGTGGTGAAATCACCAGCCAAATACCATAAGCGGTACATATCCAGCATCGTATGCTTATTGAGTTTCCCAAGGGTAGTAACGGAACAGCTGCCACCAAAAACATTTGCAGTGTTTATCTCAGTGCATTAGACGCATATGCCAAAGGTGGTTATCTAATTTCGTTTCTGGTAATTTTGATCTTTCCGATTTGTATCGATCAGTAATAACAGAAACTTTAGAGAATAACATGTGAAGGGCGGAAGTAAAACCAAAGACAATCGAGAAACAGTCAAACACTTTTAAGCAAGCTTGTTCGTCCATCCAATAACATTTGCAGCAGAAACAAAGCTAACCGATTCATCACGTGCAACGTATTGCTTCCGCGGCACAATGCAGAAACATTTTTTTGATAGCTTGATCACGGGAGGTGGAAGATGCGCCCTCGGTCATAACTCAAAACGGAAAAGGCAGCGTCTCTCTACGAATGAACCGCCACGAAGTACAGCTAAGACAAGTTTACTTCCGAAAAAGGCATTTCAGTGTGATGGAGTATTCGCGTGGTCGTTCATTTTGAAGTGCTGCAACCTGGACAGACTCTGAATGGTGTCCTTTTGCTGAGAACAATGGGACTGAGTAATGCCAAGAGAAAAGGCATTATTCTGCAACACGATAATACAGGACTGCAAAGTGCGACACAAACGCAGGGAAAAATTAATGAATTGAGGTGGTAGGTGTTGCCACACCCTGCACGATCGTCAGACATGGAGCCATCGGATGTCCATTTACATCGATCTCTGCAACTTTTGTAAGTGGCAAAAATAAAAAAATAAATAAATAAAGTTTAAGATGTGGATGATGCCCAAAATGCCATCTCCAGATATCTTGCTCAGAAACTACTTAATTTTTAGCAATCCAGCCTTGAAAATTTGCTCGCTAGGTGGCAGAAGGTTGTTGAAAACGTGGGTGATTACGTCATTGTTAAAAATAAAAACCTGTTAACAATTTTTCTGTTCAAATTTCATGTAAAAATGACATTAATTTCCGGTTCACCTAATAGTATCAGTAGAACAAAAAAAAAACGGTCTTGGTTGAAAGACTGTTTTTTTCCTGTTCTAAAGATCTAGTATGGTTGCTGCATCAGTGCCAATGCGGTAGTGATGGGTGATTTCAATGAACATCTGTAGCACGGGTCCCCTGGTAAAAGGGTCCCTGGCGCCAGCCTCGCTCGGTTGAAATGCGCTCCAAAACGCAGACGCATTTCGTGGAGGTTCGCGGAAGTCGCGAGAACCAGGTTTCATTGTCCGACTACTCGGGCACGCGGCGGTCCTTTGGAGGCGCGCCCGGAGTGTTGCAAAATGCGCGAGGCGTTACAGACATCTCCAGGAGGCAGTGGCCGCATTAATGAGCAGAACGGGGGCCAGTCTGCGACAGGAGAGGCGGGGGAGGAAGCGCTGGCTAGCCACCCGCCAATTAGCGGCGCGAGCGAGCCCCGGCCGCCGATCCGGGCGCCACCAGCGGGGTGGGTTGGGGCGGGAAGAGGTGGGGGATTCCCCACCTCGCATCGCCGCCGAATCGACCGCTCGCTCTCGCAGCGCCGCCACCTTCGATCGCGGCGTCGGCGTCCACCTGCCCAGACGCCGCTGCTGCCGCCCACGTGATCCCCCGCTGCAGCTGTGTCTGGGGGCGGCGGCCGCCCCCCTCCCCCTCCCGCTCGCTCCACAGCTGCACTCAGCCAGGTGCTGCCCTAAGTAGCCGCGCTCTGCCCTCGGTCGCTTCCCAGCGGGGGAGCTTTTGTGCGTCACTTGTGCCGGAGAGGGCGTGAAAGACCCGTGTGTGGCTCCAGCAGCCCCTACAAAGCTTTCCTTGCCTGCGAGTAAATCGTCATACAATGGTACCCCAATCAGACGTTCTTGGAGCGTCAGTCTACACTGCCTAGCCAAGAAAATGAAGCACTGAGAAGACCAGATCATATCTGAATGGAACTTCATATACATCCCCTTTAGTAAATGATTAGAGTTGTTATTATCTGCGACAGGTAGAACAGTACCGGAGTACATCAATGTTGTTTGTGTTTATTGTCATCATCAATCCTGGTAGGACATATAACGGGAGTGAACAGCACCAGACGCTGAACAATTACTGTGAAAGACATGCAGATGCCGCGTACTCGTATGACACATCACTATCAGCACATGACAGAGTTTGAAAGGACCCTCATTGTGGGTTTCCATTTGGCCAGATGGTCAAATCGTGCTGCACCCAGATTTGAGGAGCATTCGGATGTGACAGAGGCCTGATGTCTGACTGCTTGAGAACGAGCAGGCAGGCATACTGGCCATCAAGGTTCCGGTTCAGGTTCACCACATCTGACCACCACAACCGACAGTCGCAGTATTGTGTACCGAGCACATCCTAACTTCTTCGCATCTGCGGCCACCACCAGAAAACAAGTAATGTAACGCCTGGAACATTCCGTGTCATCTCACACCATTGATCAGAGACTACCAGGACCAGACTGGTATTAGTGTTCCACGCGTGGGCTGCCTTAACACAAACGTCCACATTTGTAGTGCCATGATCGGGAAGCACGCACTACTGGCGAATGGCGACATATTGTGTTAAGCGATGAACTGCACTTCAGCCATTGTCAACAGACAATGGCGACAACCTGAGAAGAGGTCCCATTCTTCCAATGTTCTCTATAGACACAGCAATGTTACTCCTGGCGCCAAAGTGTAGGGGGCACCGGGCATGACTTCAGGTCGTTGCTGACAGTGAGTGAAGGAACTCAGATGTCACAGACACTCTGCATCTTCAGCTGTTACCCCTTATGTGACCTTATCTACACTACTGGCCATTAAAATTGCTACACCAAGAAGAAATTGAGATGATAAAGGGGTATTCATTGTACAAATATATTATACTATAACTGACATGTGATTACATTTTCACGCAATTTGAGTGCATAGATCCTGAGAAATCAGTACCCAGAACAACCACCTTTGGCCGTAATAACGGCCTTGATACGCCTGGGCATTGAGTCAAACAGAGCTTGGATGGCGTGTACAAGGACAGCTGCCCATGCAGCTTCAACAGGATACTACAGTTCATCAACAGTAGTGACTGGCGTATTGTGACGAGCCAGTTGCTCGACCACCATTGACCAGACGTTTTCAGTTGGTGAGAGATCTGGAGAATGTGCTGGCCAGGGCAGCGGTCGAACATTTTCTGTATCCAGAAAGGCCCGTACAGGACCTGCAACATGCGGTCGTGCATTATCCTGCTGAAATGTAGGGTTTCGTAGGAATCGAATCAAGGATAGAGCCACGGGTCTTAACACATCTGAAATGTAACGTCCACTGTTAAAAGTGCCCTCAATACGTGAAAGTGGTGACCGAGAATTGTAGCGAATGGCACCCCATACCATCATGCCGGGAGATACGCCAATATGGCGATAACAAATACACGCTTCCAATGTGCGTTCACCGCGATGTCGCCAAACACGGATGCGACAATCATGATGCTGTAAACAACCTGGATTCATCCGAAAAAATGACATTTTGCCATTCGGGCACCCAGGTTCGTCGTTGGGTACACCATCGCAGGCGCTCCTGTCTGTGATGCAGCGTCCGGGGTAAACGCAGCCGCGGTCTCCGAGCTGATAGTCCATGCTGCTGCAAACGTCGTCGAACTGTTCGTGCAGATGGTTGTTGTCTTGCAAACGTCCCCATCTGTTGACTCCGGGATCGAGACGTGGCTGCACGATCCGTTTCAGCCATTCGGATAGGATGTCTGTCATCTGGACTGCTAGTTATACGAGGCCGTTGGGATCCAGCACGGTGTTTCGTATTACGCTCCTGAACCCACCGGTTCCATATATTCTGCTAACACTCGTTGGATCTCGACCAACGCGAGCAGCAATGTCGCGATACGATAAACTGCAATCACGATAGGTTACAATCCGACCTTTATCTAAGTCGGAAACGTGTTGGTACGCATTTCTCCTCCCTACACGAGGTATCACAACAACGTTTCACCAGGCAACGCTGGTCAACTTTTGTTTGTGTATGAGAAATCGGTTGGAAACTTTCCTCATGTCAGCACGTTTAGGTGTCGCCACCGGCGCCAACCTTGTGTGAATGCTCTGAAAAGCTAATCATTTGCATACCACAGCATCTTCTTCCTGTCGGTTAAATTTCGCGTCTGTAGCACGTCATCTTTGTGGTGTAGCAATTTTAATGGCCAGTAGTGTAGGTGCCATTTTTAAACAGCACAGATGCAATGTGTGTCTATGAACTCTTTGCAGGCATAACGCTGAGGTAGTTCTATGACCAGCGAGATCCCCAGATCCGTCCACGATAGTGCAGGTTTGTGAACAGCTCAGGCATCAACTCCGTCTCAATGCAAGTATCCAGAATACCGAGGACCAGTTACGAGAGCTGTGGGCCAACTCGCCTCAGGAGAGGAGTAGATGGCTTTACGACAGCCTTCCCGACTGAATCACTACATGCTTCTAGGCCAAAGCGGGTGCAACTTCATAGTGGTAAGTGTGCTTGTACAGCAAAGTTCTCTGTGAATGCGGCTCATTTGTGCAATCATTGAAATAATATCAAATACTCTCTGAAACCATGAAGTTTCATTTGTTACCACCCCCTCTTCTGCTTCACTTTTTTGCTTCACTTTTCTGAGGCGGTTCACTTTTATGGTCAGACAGTGTACATCCGTATCTACAGGATGGATGAATGGTTCAAATGGCTCTAAGCACTATGCGACTTAATATCTGAGGTCATCAGTCCCCTAGACTTAGAACTACTTAAACCTAAGTAACCTAAGGACATCACACAGATGCATGCCCGAGGCAGAATTCGAACCTGCGACCGTAGCAGCAGTGCAATTCCGGACTGAAACTCCTAGAACCGCTCGGCCATAGCGGCCGGCCTGGATGGTTAAAAACAAACAAAGGCCAAAGTAGGTTACGGTGCTTCGAACCGAGTAAAATTTTCTAAATAACTATACGTCGAGAATGCACCATTGTGGACCTAAGGCGAGATAAATCAACGGACAAAAAGTGATGTGCGCGTGAAAATCAACTACATACGGGATGTGGCTTTCAACGTGCAAATAGCCGACGCTGCTCCAGGACGCAAGCAACTCTTGCCACACCTTTCAGGTTTTAGCAGACGCTAGTGTCGAGAGGGTTGCCTGTCCCACTGGCGGGTAGAGGGTCAGCCGATAAATGTCTTTGTTTAGACACATTTTTAAAGTGCCCGACAAAGGCAATCAGTTGGCACCGAGGTTGTTGTCGAACTATGGTATCTTAGAGCCACTCTTTGGCGTTTTTTTCACGTGCGTATCGATGTCGTGCTCCTTAGAGCACAAGCGACAGAGGGGCGCAAAAAAAAAAAGTACAGATTAACAGAGGAGATGCAGAAGATCCAAAGAACAGCTGCGCTTTTCGTGATGGGACCGTTTAATACCTGCGAGGGAGGAGGACAATGCACTGAGGCAGATAGTATGCGGGCCGTTCAACAAGTTGCAAGGTGCCGGTGCTAGCAGTGTATTTAACACTAAATTCTTTTAGAATCTTCATATGGAAATGATGTTCTAAGTCCCCCCCCCCCCCTTTTCTAACTCCGACTTTTGCTGTTGCACATGGATTAAGGAGAAACGCGAACTGGCTGTAATCGACCCTGGAAGTGGAGTAGAAAAGAGCTTGGCACCTGCAATAATTAAATTTAATAGAAATAAATTTGATAAAGGAAAGTTTTATTAACGTAGTGAGAAATGAAAGGGTTGCTCTACCGATCAACAGAATAAAAGTTCTGTCCAAAATAACAATTTGATTTATTATGGCTAAACTCAAAATAATAAACAAAACACATGAAACATTTACAATACGTCAAATTGGATACTCAAATAAAGGCTGTGAAGGTGAAGTTGTCCATAAACTAGAGAGTGTCATTTATGACCAAGTGGTATGTGGAGGCAATTCCTTGCAACTCAAATCTTAAGAGAAACACCCAGCCAGCCCAGCATTAATTGCTGCTACAGTAGTTGAATTCAGACAATGAACAACCAAGACAGAACCACGTTAGAAAAGATGGGAACATGCGCGCTCTGCTGAGCTCTGATCGTCACATAGCTAAATTCCCTAATCTGCCGAGAAGTTAAGTCCCATAGTGCTCAGAGCCATTTGAACCATTTTTTAAAGACTTCCTAGCAACACAAATGCGCCTCTGAGGAAGACGAGGAAGGCTCGCTACACAATCACTGATGGTATAGTGATTGATTTTAACAAGCGAAGTCACACAGTAACTCCGATACAGTCAACTTTAGCCAAAACTGCTCAAGATGGACAACATAGGCCGCTTGTACGCAGAACGCTCAATTGCCAACGGTACTCGGAAAGTTATGTGGAAGACGAAACTTCAGCAACTTCGTCAAACAGTTACAATTAAATGAAAGTATATTAGACAGCCAACGGAAGGCAGGCTGTCCAGAGCAGCGAGAGCTCAGTCTTTTAACCAACTCCGACCGAAAGGCGAGAGCCGACTCCCTCAAGAGCACCTGTATAGCCGAAACAGAACATTCCTGCCCCCATGACAGTGGCCGTGGTTAAACGTTCCAATCAGCAACTCGAAAACCGGCAGAAAATTCCACTCTATTGCCGAAGCACTACTATTCCACCAATGGAGATACTTGGCGCCAATTTCTGCGCCGATTTTGCTACTTCATGGAGCTATCCCCTGAGCAAGCCAATCACGGTTGTGATTTTGCAGAGAACGCTGGTATTTGCCCGCTAAGACTGCCTGGGAACACAAGTTATTCCCACGCCTCGCTGGTAGCCCATCAGAAAGTGTTTTCACTAAGTTTCTGCGAAGTAACGGAATATCTAGCCCCAGCCGCTCCTTCAGGCCCCTGTGGGCGTGTCGCCCACGCTCTTATGACAATGTCGGCGTCTGGACAGCATCCACTCGACTCCCTCACACTTTCAAGATCAGCAGCACCCACCTGTCACCGGACCACCCGGGTGACGAGAGATGCTGCGTGGGAAGTCCGCGTGTGAAGCAATAGCAACTTTTCGCCACATGCAATTAGAGAGGAAAATATTCATATCTTCTGAGTTCTCAATACTAGCCTTGTAATGACAATACTCGGCCATATGTCCCCAAATCGAATTACTCAGAGTAAGATACAAATACGAGAGGGGGCAAGTCACTGTGTGCATCTTAAAGGCATGCCACCTCTCAAAGTAATGCAACACATGTTTTTCTTCAAGCCAGTTCGTTTCGTTTACGATTCCAATAAATCATATTATTCCCCATTCTTTTGGCTACATAACTCTATTTTTCAACATTATCTCTATTCAATGAAACGGCCTTCCACCACTTTACTGAGCGAGCCCATACGCCGGCACGGTACCACTCTACTGGTCGACGTCGGAGCCAGCGTCTTGCCCCATCAGTAACCTCCCCATCATCCACGTACTGCTTGCCGCGGAGTGCAGCCATCATTGAGCTAAACACATGGAAGTCGGAAGGTACGAGATCGGGGCTGTTGGGTATGTGAGGAACAACAATCCAATGAGGTTTTGTGAGCTCCCCTCGGGTGTGCAGACTTCTGTTAGGCCCTCTGTTGTCATGGAAAAGGTGAAGTTTGTTTGCATTTTTGTGGCGACGAACTCGCTGAAGCCGTTTGTCCAGTTTCCTGAGGGTTGCAAAATATTCAGAGCTCGTCGTTGCACCATGAAGGAGGACACCAAACAGAATGACACCCGCCCCCCCCCCCCCCCCCCCCAAAATTCCCAGAAGGCCATCGCCATGACTTTACTGGCTAAGGATGCGGCTTTGAAGTTTTTCTTCGGAGGAGAAGTGGTGTGGCAAAACTCCATTTTCGGTTCGTACACCACATTTGGAGGAACAGATTCTACAGGACATTGAGACGAACCCTAGTACAAGCTCCAGGCAAGTGACCTGCCAAGATGGTGTAAGCCAGAGTACCATTATTTGTATCCTGCATGACTACCGCCACTATCCCTATCACCTGCAGTCCCATGGGGGCCACTTTGAACATCTGCTGTGACGTAGAACTCTGTGTTCTGGGACGATTTGTTGCCGTTGCACGCGCACCGTCCATTTCTGGACACAAGTTCATAGAACCATTTTTCCTTTATTTTCAGTCAGGAAGCCGTCCCTCTAGATTGTCAGTTTTATTAATGATCGGACACAAGTTCATAGAACCATTTTTCCTCTATTTTCAGTCAGGAAGCCGTCCCTCTAGATTGTCAGTTTTATTAACGATCAGCCTCTGTTCAAATGACGTAGGTTATCTAACTGAATGGAGCGGGAAAAAACGAAAAAACATAACGACCGAAGTGAGACTCGAACCAGCGATTACCAGTCTCGAGCGCTATTGATTTTTTCCCCATCTTTATGCATTTTAAACTTCACGGAATTGCCAGTAGGGCAGGCATCAACGGGGAATCGAACACGTACGAGGCATACGAGCATTCTACCACCCAGCTACACGACCTGTCGAGAAAAATCGTCTTTCTTTAGCATATTAAACTTCAAAGTCGATTCTCTAGAAATTGTTTCAGCTTTATATCGAACTATTTTGGCGATCAATATTTGAGTTCTGAACATCGCGTACCATAAATACAGGGTGTACATAAAGTACGGGAACACTTTCAATTATTTACTGCAGAAGAAAACACTGTACAGATATACAAATGTCATTTTGCAGAGAAAACCTGAAAGCTTTTTTTTTTCACATATACCGCCAGAGAGTAGTTTGGTAATTTGCCGATTGTCAGCGCTAGTCGCAAACATGGTGAGTTGAGGTGCGGAGCAAGCTTTCTGTGCGTTGGAGTTCGACAAAAACAAGTGTGCTACAGCTGTTCAAGGGATGTCTAGAACCATGTACGGTAAGAAGCCACCAACAAGGAAGGCCATTTACCACTGGCACAACAAGTTCGTTACGACTAGTTGCTTGTGCCTGGCGAACAGAATCTGACGTCCCAGTGTGAGTGAAGTGAATGTGGAGCGCGTACGAGAGACATTCATGAGTCCAAATAAATCTGTGCGTATTGCATCCCGTGATCTCAAAATGGCTCCAATGTCAGTGTGGAAATTCCTGCAACAGAAGCTGTCTATGAAACCATTCAAACTGGAGCTAGTGCAGAAGCTCAATGAAGACGTCAAAGACAAGCGTTTTGAGCTTTGTTTGCAGTTGCAACTATTGAATGAGGATGGGGATGGCATTGTTGATCGCTTATTTTTGAGCGACGAAGCCCTTTTTCGCACTAATGGAAAATTGAACAGGCATAATTGTCGAATCTCAGGTACAAAGCATCCGCACAAATGCACTGAATTTGAACGTGATTCCCCAAAGGTAAATGTTTTTTGTTCCTTGTTACGTCGAAAACTGTACAAGCCATTCTTATTCACCGAGAGCACTGTCACTGGATATTCCTACCTGGACATGTTGCAGCAATGTCTGATGCCTCAAATGCAATCGGACTCTCAATTCATTTTTGAGCAGGATGCGGCTACACCCCATTTTCATCGTGAAGTTCGTGGGTACCTGAACATGGAACTGCCGCATCGATGGATAGGCCGTGCTACAGAACGGGAGAGCTGTTTCATGGAATAGCCTCCCCGATCACCAGATCTCACTTTGTGTGACTTTTTTCTGAGGGGACACATTAAAGATCTGGTGTATGTCCCGTGAGAGAATACGGAAAGCGACTGCCACAGTCGACGATGCCATGCTGGGACGAGTATGGCAAGAATTCTATTACCGTATTGACGTCTTCTGGGTCACTCATGGTTCGGATACAGAATTTTTGTACAAAAAAGCTTTCAGAGTTTCTCTTCAAAATGCGGTATGTATGAGATGTGTACAATGTTTAGTTCTTGTTCAATAAATAATTGAAAGTGTTCCCGGACTTTATGTACACCCTGTATAAAATACACTACTGGCCATCAAAATTGCTGCACTACGAAGATGACGTCCTACAGATGCGAAATTTAACCGACAGGAAGAAGATGCTGTGATATACAAATGATTAGCTTTTAAGAGCATTCACACAAGGTTGGCCCCGGTGGCGACACCTACAACGTGCTGACATGAGGAAAGTTTCCAACCGATTTCTCATACACAAACAAAAGTTGACCAGCGTTGCCTGGTGAAACGTTGTTGTGATTTCTCATACACAAACAGCATTTGACCGGTGTTGCCTGGTGAAACGTTGTTGTGATGCCTCGTGTAAGGAGGAGAAATGCGTACCATCGCGTTTCCGACTTTGATAAAGGTCGGATTGTAGCCTATCACGATTGCGGTTTATCGTATCGCGACATTCCTGCTCGCGTTGGTCGAGATCCAATGACTGTTAACAGAATATGGAATCGGTGGGTTCAGGAAGGTAATACGGAAGGCTATGCTGGATCCCAACGGCCTCGTCTCACTAGCAGTCCAGATGACAGGCATCTTATCCGCATGGCTGTAACGGATCGTGCAGCCACGTCTCGATCCCTGAGTCGGCAGATGGGGACGTTTGCAAGACAACAACCACCTGCACGAACAGTTCGACGACGTTTGCAGCAGCATGGACTATCATCTCGGCGTCTATGGCTGCGGTTACCCTTGACGCACCATCACAGACAAGGGCGCCCGCGATGGTGTACTCAACGACGAACCTGGGTGCACGAATGGCAAAACGTCATTTTTTCGGATGAATCCAGGTTCTCTTTACAGCATCATGATGGTCGGATCCGTGTTTGGCGGCATCGCGGAGAACGCACATTGGAAACGTGTATTCGTCATCACCATACTGGCGTATCACCCAGCGTGATAGTATGGGGTGCCATTGGTTACACGTCTCGGTCACCTCTTGTTCGCATTGACGGCACTTTGAACAGTGGACGTTACATTTCAGATGTGTTACGATCCGTGGTTCTATCCTTCAAAAATGGCTCTGAGCACTATGGAACTTCTGAGGTCATCAGTCCCCTAGAACTTAGCACTGCTTAAATCTAACTAACCAAAGGACATGACACACATGCATGCCCGAGGCAGGACTCGAACCTGCGACAGTAGCGGTAGCGCGGTTCTAGACTGTAGCGCCTAGAACCGCTCGGCCACTTCGGCCGGCACTACCCTTCATTCGATCCCTGCGAAACCCTACATTTCAGCGGGATAATGATCGACCGCATGTTGCAGGTCTTGTATGGGCCTTTCTGGATACAGAAAATATTTGACTGCTGCCCTGCCCAGCACATTCCCCAGATCTCTCACCAATTGAAAACGTTTAGTGAATGATGGCCGAGCAACTGGCTCATCACAATACGCCAGTCACTACCCTTGATAAATTGTGGTATCGTGTTGAAGCTGCATGGGCTGTACCTGTACACGTCATCCAAGCTCCGTTTGGCTCAATGCCCAGGCGTATCAAGGCCTTTATTACGGCCAGAGGTGGTTGTTCTGGGTACTGATTTCTCAGGATCTACGCACCCAAATTGCGTGAAAATGTAATCACATGTCAGTTCTAGTATAATATATTTGTCCAATGAATACCGGTTTATCATCTGCATTTCTTCTTGGTGTAGTAATTTTAATGACCAGTAGTGTATTATAAAAATGTGGATGCGGTGTGTGCCCTTGTAAGAGACGTGATGCACCGGGAGTTTAAACACTCGCCCAAAGCACAGGATGCGCTCCAGCTTTATCGCTGGCCGAAGCGGCTGTAATATTGCGTGAGCTGATGAGGTAGTTCCCGGCGCAGACTTCATTCCGACCAGGACGGACGACCATTTAGTTGGTCCGGTGACGTCAGTGCCGGTGCTGAGCCGGCGGCGAGAATAAAAGGAATACTCCAGCAGCCGCTCTGTAGTTTACTGAGCTGGAAAGCCGGCGTCAGGAATTACGCTTACAGAGCTGCTTCCACGTATCGCCCTAGTCCGTCAGGCGACGTTTTATTAGAACTCAGAGAAGTAAGGGAGAATATTAAAAAACGGATGGGGGTCATCCTGTGAGTACGTAAGTTGCCCCTTTGTCAAATGTCACTTCTCGGCGCAATTAAATAATAAATGGTAAAGACGTCATATAGAGCATACAAATGGAAGAAAGATTAGGGGTGGTGTTCCGTCGACAATTATACGTTATTTGACCAAAAGCATCAGGAATACAACTATTTAATGCGGAATTGGGCAGCAGATGTCACGAGAAGCGGTGCCGCCATTTTAAAACATAGCGGGGAGTACTGTGTCGTCAGTAGAGTATCAGCAAGAGCAGAACGGGTCCGTCAGAAGAGCTCAGTAACAGCGAACGTGGACTAGTCACTGTATGTCACCTGAGTAACAAAGAGATCTGACACATTTCCAACTCTCTAAAACTGCCTAAGTCGACAGTTGCTGATGTGACTGTGAAGTGGAAACTCGAAGGAGCGATGACACAAATTATCGACTCTACCCGTAACGTAATCGTTAAAGTTCAGAAGCACTGTAGCAAGTATGTATGGAAAGACAGTATGGAGAATCGCGGTTTTCGGGCGTCTTGGTGCTGGATTTCTACTGGAGCTAGGAACACGGGGTAAAAATTCTTGGTTTAAGCCGGACCAGAGGTCGTTTGTTTAGCAATTCGAACACCTGTCTTGCTGTAACTGTCTTACAGTATATTAAGCAAGATTTGAACGACAAACCGGAGCTGGTGCCCATGCAAATTCTGCGAATCGATTAATTCCTTTTGCAAAAGATTTTAACTGGGCTAAAATTAATGCTCGGCTAATGGCATCATTTGTACCTGCCACTGTTCGTATTATACGTCCAGAAACGCTCGGATTTTACCTGCTAAAACAATCACCCTTAAATAACTCCGGACTGGAGCGACATTGATGTTCAAATTTGGTCCATCGGTGTATCGGACCTCTTGGAAAAATTTTACGTGCAAATAACACGTTTCTGTGGGAGGTTATTGAAGTCCCATTTTTATACCTTATATCTGTACGAATCACTTCAAACTCTGCACGAAGATAGATAAATATATAAATTCAAAACTAATTTTTTTTATCCAATAATCTTATCCGTTATCAAGATACGATGCTTTAAAGTCGAACTAAATGTAGCACGAAAAATACGTTCATACATAACTTGAAAGCGCAGAAAGCTGATCAAAGTTAATTAAATAAATACGAAATACGTTCTTACGATAAAACTGAAAACTCGCTTTTTAAAAAAACTGGTTCGATTCGGATTCTACGAGCAGAAAACACTCTTCTGTGAATTTTTTTATGTGCGTCACTTCTATGTTACAGACTTGTGCGGATCGGTTCAAATTTTGTACGAAGGTAGACAAACACACATAATTAACGGTTGTCCTGTTCGTTTCTGAAAGCTTTATCCGTTGTTACTACATACGCAACATCTGTTTGTGGTACAACAAAAACACCTACACCAGATCAGTCGTCGGTCGAGTGAACAAAAATCTACATCGGTTGCCAAGAAATGGAGGTTCAAAAAAATGGTTCAAATGGCTCTGATTACTATGAGACTTAACATCTGTGGTCATCAGTCCCCGAGAACTTAGAACTACTTAAACCTAACTAACCTAAGGACATCACACACATCCATGCCTGAGGCAGGATTCGAACCTGCGACCGTAGCAGTCGCGCGGTTCCGGACTGAGCGCCTAGAACCGCTAGACCACCGCGGCCGGCAGAGATGGAGGTCTAACGTACAAAATTATGGAGGTAAAAGTTGGTAACCAGAATGAAAACTGCTCCTATGGCAGCACAAAAAAGGTGAATATGTCCTGGGCAGAGGTGGGGATGTAAGAGGAAACTAGTTTTCTAGCTTATCTGGTCGCTTCAGAGACGTTTGAATCAAAACATCAAGACTTATTCACGCTTCTTTACGAGTTAAAGCAGCTTCCCCACCGCAGCGAGTACCCTTGGACACACCCTCCGTCACATGTAAGGCAAGGAGTGTAATAACAAATAGATACAAATTTATGTGCTTCTAGGCTCCCCTATGACAAGACCTGCCGTAAGGCAGAACACAAAGTTTAGAGAGTGGAATGCATCTGTAATGGGAAGTACCCGGGAATGAGGGTGCATTTACAATAGGAAGTGTTCCAGAGCGTGGATGCATGCATCCTAAACTTTAATGACACGTTGTGTCTGTTCTGGCGTAACTACGAGGCCGGAACGAAGAAGTGCGGAGCGCAAGAGCAGAGAAGGCGGTGAGGGAACGGCGGCCAATAGTGCGCAGAATAGGACCGCGCCGCGTCTGGAGCGACACCTGGAAGAAGGGAATATAAACGCCGCTCCTGCCAGCCTCGGCCGCCCAGATCGGCACCGGATCGTGGACGTTAGTTATCAGTGGCGTTATCAACTTGCCTGAACAGTTCACATGTCAAGGACTCTAAATTACATTGCTTGTCGCCCCTCGTTTGCGACTACTGCTTGTAAATCTCCAAAGTTAAGTACTGTCAATTGCTTTCTAGAAATAAAACTAGTAACGTTATTTGTTTGAAATTGTTGTATAGCATTCCGAGAATGCTGCATTCCTTAGGCACCCTGTTAGCGACTAATGCGCAAGACCCCACAGTGTCATATTGCACGACGTGATAAATGCCACGTTGGATGACATGATGGCATGCGGCGTGTTGTACGACACGACATCATGTGTCGTGTTACTTTACGTGACACGATGCATTACGGTACATCACATGACATGGCTACTAATACTAACAAGTAAAACAGGGCGCTTATGTCAAGATGTTTTGATTTAAATATCTTTGAAGATGCCAGATAAGTCGAAAAGCTAGTTCCCTTCTTTTACACCGCTAACCCTGCCCAAAGCATACTCGCCTTTCTTGTGGTATGATAGGAACAGTTGTAAGTAGGCTGTTTAGGTTTTTATGTTGGTAACGCCACGTAGCGCTCTGTATGAAAATCACTGACTGTGCTGTGTGCAGTCTGTGGCTGGTTGGACTCATCGTTGGAATATTCGCTTGTGTTGTTGGGCAGTTGGATGTGAACAGCACGTAGCGTTGGGCAGTTGGAGGTGAGCCGCCAGCAGTGGTGGATGTGGAGAGTTTTGAGAGGTCACTATAAGCGAACGATCTGGACGTGTGTCCGCCAGAAAAGGAAAATTTGTAAAGATGGATGTCATGAACTGATATATATATATATATATATATATATATATATATATATATATATATATATATAAGATGACTCTTGAACATTATTAAGGTAAATACACTGTTTGGTCTCTATCAAAAATCTTTCATTTGCTGACTATGTCTGTCAGTAGTCAGTGCCTTCAGTAGTTAGAATCTTTTATTTAGCTGGCAGTATTGGCGATCGCAGTATTGCAGTAGTTCGAGTAACGAAGATTTTTGTGAGGTAAGTGATTCATGAAAGGTATATGTTATTGTTAGTCAGGGCCATTCTTTTGTACGGATTATTCGAAGTCAGATTGCGTTGCGCTAAAAATATTATGTGTCAGTTTAGTGATGATCAGAATAAATAAAGAGAAAACTGTTTGAGTACGTTGAGCTTTGCTCAGCTGTTTGAAAATCAAATAACGTAGAAGTTTACCAGCATAGTCATTCATAATTTTTCTAAGGGGATGTTTCACATTTTTCATTCTGGTAAATATTTTGACAGCTTTTTGGTGCATATGGTGATTGTAATTAAGTTGTTCCTCCTTCAGAGGGAAACATATGTAACGACATGCGGAAGAGAAATAACGAATAAACCATTGAAAGAAACATATCTTAGTGTCCTAATGAGAGGGTAATATTTGCAAATTGCGTACCATGTTTACGTTCCAGGTAACCAACGTGGCTCAATTTGAAGACCACCTGCATCCACGACAGCCTGGAACCGCGCTAGAGATACCATTTAACAACTGGTTGCAGCACTTTTCTTAAGGCGGACCATGGAATGTTCAGCTACCGTGCCACAGCCGGTGCACTGCTCGAAGATCACGCATTGCGTTCAGCATTCTCAGCCACGCCAACAATGACTCCTTCAAGAACTTGTGGCAGAACTGCCCACTTGTTCACCGCCGTAGCTGAGTGGGCAGCGCGCCGGCTTGTCATTCCGGGGTTCGATTCCCGGCTCGGTTGGAGACTTTTCTGGGTGTTTGTGTCGTCTTCATCCTCATCGACGTGCAAGTCGCCGAAGTGGCGCCATCTCAAAAGATTTGCACCAGGCGATCGGGTCTACCCGCCGGGAGGCCCTCGCCACACGACATTCATTTCATTTTTTTCATTGGCCACTTGAATCGAACTTTCGAATCATGTGCGGAAAGAGGATCTCTCCGTATTCTTTAATGCGTCGATATTCGCGAAGAGCAGCAGCACTACTGCTGTTGTTTTGCTAAAACAGCTTTAAGAGTAAAGTCATTCTCACCCTTGTGCGGATCCACGTTGACCGTCTGCAACTGCGATGCACACTGATGCTTGTGTTTCAACCACACTGTGTGTTGCCGTACCACTACCGACGCCTAACGGTAAGTCATGACACTGACGCTACTAACAAGACAAATCCTGCGGCGCACGACCTGGACGTCATTCCCATAAAGATGGGTACCCAGACTGTAAATAGTTTTCCGTCTACACTGGCTCAAGTAGCGAAAGCTTAATTACACTGTCCAGTCATATTAATGTGTCAAAAGCCTGAATAACCACACTTTGCACCACCGACAGCTGTAGATGCGCAGGAAGAGTGTCAGTGAGGTTCTGGAATGTACGGACAGGGATGTGGAACCACACTGACTCCGATGCCCTGGACAGCTACACTACGAGGTTTCTCGATTGAGGGTCCACGGCGCGAACAGCACGTTAGAGGTGGAAACACAGATTCTCGACTAGGTTTAAATCCTGTGAGTTTGTTGGACAGGGGAGTACGAATCACGCACTTACACTGCGAGGTGTGTGACACGTTGCCATGTCCTGTCGGAAGATGCTATCATGTCGAGAAAAAACTAACTGCACGTAGGGGTAGACATGGTCCCCAAACTAAACTAAAAACGAAATTCCACCCGAACAGGCCATGAAGGCCCAAAGGTACCGACCGGTCGCCGTGTCATCCACAGCCCACAGGTGTCACTGGATGCCGATATGGAGGAGCATGTAGTCAGCACACCACTCTCACAGCCGTACGTCAGTTTACGAGACCGAAGTCCCTACTTCTCGATCAGGTAGCTCCTCAGTTTGCCACACAAGGGCTGAGTGCACCCCGCTTGCCAACAGTGCTTGGCAGACCGGATGGTCACCCATCCAAGTGCTAGCCCATCCCGACAGCCCTTAACATAGGTAGTCGGACGGGAACAGACATGGTCCCGAAGGACAGATAAATACATGTGTTGATACAGTGTGCCTTCCAGAATGACGAGATAACCCAGTTAATGCAAGGAAAACATTACCCATACCATAACACTCCTTCTTCCGACTTGGATCGTTCCGGCGCTTGTTGCAGGGTGTTTGCTTACAGACGTTTCATCCCATACGCAGCAACGGCCATCTGTCCAGTAGAGCGTAAAATGAGAGTCATCTGTAAACTCTACCTGGCGCCACACAGCGGACGTCGATTGTGGTATTGACGTCCAAATTCCAACCTTCCTCACCGACGAAGAGAAGTCGGCATGGGTGCACCAATGAAGCACTTGCTGCAGAGGCACATACGCAGCAACGTTCGCTGAATATTCGTTGAGGAGACGCTACTGACAGCACTTTAGTTCATCTGGGTGGTCAGTTTCTCAACAGTTGTACGTCTGTTCAAACGTAAACGTCTCCGCAGCCGTCGTTCACCATTGTGATCTATGGCCCGTGATTCACCACAGTCGCCTTGGCACGTGTTTCGGATGGCGCCATATTGCCGTGCGCGGCATACTTTAACCACGGCAACAGGTGAACAGTTTACAAACTCAGACAATTCGGAAATCCTTCCACCCTTGACTCGAAATCCAATGATCATACCCTTTTGGACATCAAATAAATCGCTGGGTTTCTGCATTACGACGACTGCACTTTTTTTCCATTAGTCCCGACACACTTTATATACCCTGCTAGTGCAGCAACCTGAATTCTGTGAGTACTTATTGCATGTTGACGTCGAACATAGGGACCGGCACATCACCGTGACTGAATGTTATACATTGAAGTGCCAAAGAAACTGGTACTCATGCCTAATATCGTGTGGGGCCCCCGTGAGCACGCAGAAATGCCGCAACATGACGTGGCATGGTTCAAATGGCTCTGAGCACTATGGGACTCAACATCTGAGGTCATAAGTCCCCTAGAACTTAGAACTACTTAAACCTAACTAACCTAAGGACATCACACACACCCATGCCCGAGGCAGGATTCGAACCTGCGACCGTAGCAGTCCCGCGGTTCCGGACTGCAGCGCCAGAACCGCTAGACCACCGCGGCCGGCTGACGTGGCATGGACTCAACTAATGTCTCAAATAGTGCTGGAGGGAACTGACACCATTAATCCTGCAGGGCTGTCCACAAAGCCGTAAGAGTACGAGGGGGTGGAGATCTCTTCTGAACATCACACTGAGAAGCATCCCAGATATGCTCAATAATGTTCATGTCTGGGGGTTTGGTGGCCAGCGGAAAGGTCGAAAGTCGGAAGAGTGTTCCTGGAGCCACTCTTTAGCAACCCTGACGTGTGTGGTGTCGCATTGTCCTCTTGCAATTCCTCAAGTCCGTCGGAATTCGCAATGGTCATGAACAGATGCAGTTGATCAGACAGGAAGCTTACGTACGTGTCAACTGTCGGAGTCATTTCTAGACATATCAAAAATTCCATAACACTCCAACTTCACACGCCCCATAACATTACAGACCCTCCACCAGCTTGAACAGCCTCTGCTCACATGCAGGGTCCGTGGGTTCATGACGTTGTCTCCATACCCGTACACGTCCATCCTCTGGATACAATTTGAAACGAGACTCGTCCGACCAGGAAACACGTTTCCAGTCATCAACAGTCCAGAGTCGGTGTTGACAGGCCCAGGCGATGCGTAAAGCTTTGTGTCGTGCAGTCATCAATGGTACACGAGTCGACCTTCGGCTCCGAAAGCCCATATCGATGGTGTTTCGTTGAATGGTTCGCACGCTGACACTTACTGACGGCCCAGCAATGAAATCTGCAGCAATTTGCAGAAGGGTTGCACTTCTGTTCAAATGGCTCTAAGCATTATGGGATTTAACTTCTGAGGTCATCAGCCCCCTGTACTTAGAACTACTTAAACCTAACTACCCTAAGGACATCACACACATCCATGCCCGAGGCAGGATTCGAACTGCGACCGTAGCAACAGCGCGGTCCCGGACTGAAGCACCTACAACCGCTCGGCCACAGCGGCCGGCTGGACTTCTGTCATGGTGAACGATCCTCTTCAGTCGTCGTCGGTCCCGTTCTTGCAGGATCTTATTCCGGCCGAAGCGATGTCCGAGATTTGATGTTTTCCCGGATTCCTGATTTTCACGGTACACTCGTGAAATGGTCGCACGGGAAAATCCCCAGTTCATCGCTGCCTCGGAGATGCTGTGTTCCATCTCTCGTGCGCCGTCTATAAAACTACGTTTAAACTGTCTTAAATCTTGATAACCTGCCATTGCAGCTGCAGTAACCGATCTAACTACTGCGCCAGACACTTCTTATATAGGCGTTGCAGACTGCAGCGCCGAATTCTGCTTGATTACATATCTCTGTATTTGAACATGCAAGCCTATACCAGTTTCTTTGGCACTATAGCGAATCACCAACCAGTATATAGAAATAGAACTATTCCTTTTAAAAGTTTCGCTTGTATGTGTTATTGAAGCAGTATCCCTTAGTGAGTGTGTGGTGGATGACTGCACTGATCTTCCCCCTCTAATTGTCTGTCTCTAAATGGACAACACAAGCAGAAACACAGTACGGATTAACTGATGACCTTATGGGAACAGAAAGATATCAGCGATGTTTCTATACAGTGGTTCATGGTGTGAATGGAGACACAAACGGAGGTTCGTTCCGCTGAAATCATGGGCCGTGCGTGGGGGCCAAACATCGAGCGGGAAAAGCAAGCTGAAGGCACGCATGATACACTGTGTGATCAAAAGTATCCGGACAACCCCAAAGACATACGTTTTTCATATTAGGTGCATTGTTCTGCCACCTGCTGCCAGGTATTCCATATCAGCGACCTCAGTATTAATTAGTCATCGTGAGAGAGCACAATGGGGCGCTCCGCGGAACTCACGGACTTCAAACGTGGTCAGGTGATTGAGTGTCACTTGTGTCATACGTATGTACGCGAGATTTCCACAGTGCTAAACATTCCTAGGTCCACTGTTTCGGATGTGTTAGTGAAGTGCAAACGTGAAGGGACACGTGCAGCACAAAAGCGTACAGGCCGACGTCGTCTGTTGACTGACAGAGGCCGCCGACAGTTGAAGAGGGTCGTAATGTGTAATAGGCAGACATACATCAAGATCATCACACAGAAATTCCAAATTTCTTCGGGATCCAATGCAAGAACTATGACAGTTAGGCGGGAGGTGAGAAAACTAGGATTTCTCGGTCGAGCGGCTGCTCATAAGCCACACATCACGCCGGTAAATGCCAAACAACACCTCGCTTGTTGTAGTGAGCGTAAACATTGGACGACTGAACAGTGGAAAAACGTTGTGTGAAGTGATGGATCACGGTATACAATGTGGCGATCCAATGGCAGGGTGTGGACATGGCGTATGCCCGGTGAAAGTCATCTGCCAGTGTGTGTAGTGCCAACAGTAAAATTCGGAGGCGGTGGTATTAAGGTGTGGTCGTGTTCCTCATGGAGGGGGTTGCACTGCTTGTTGTTTTGCGTGGCACTATCAGAGTACAGTCCTACATTGATGTTATAATACCTTCTTGCTTCCCACTGTTGAAGAACAATTCCGGTGTGCCGATCGCATCTTTCAACACGATCGAGCGCCTATACATAATGCACGGCCTGTGGCGGAGTGGTTACACGACATTAACATCCCTGAAATGGACTGGCCTACACAGAGTCCTGACCTGAATTCTACAGAACACCTTTAGGTTGTTTTGGAATGCCGACCTCGTGCCAGGCCTCACAGACCGACATCGATACCTTTCCTCAGTGCAGCACTTCGTGAAGAATGGACTGCCATTCCCCCAGAAACCTTCCAGCACCTGATTGAACGTATGCCTGCGAGAGTAGAAGTTATGAAGGCGAAGGATGGAGCAGCACCATATTGAATTCCAGCGTTACTGATGGAGTGCGCCACGAACTCGTAAGTCATTTTCAGCCAGGTGTCTGGATACTTTTGATCACATAGTGTATGTGTATGGGAAAACACATCAACGACATCCAGGATTGAGCACGAGAGAAAATCTCCAAAGGAGGGTGTTTTCAGAGAAAGTTCGAAATATGTCACCTTTAGACCTCTCTATAAAAAGAGTGACTCCACAGATATTAATAACTGCCGTCCAGTGTCACTCCTTACAACATTTTCAAAACATTTTGACGAAGTAATGTTCTCCAGGACTGACACCCAACCTAGGTAGTCACAGGATACTTAGCCAAACACAGTTTGAATTTCAAAAGGGCTGTTCTGCTGAGTCAGCTATTTACACATTTACTGATCACGTAATAAAATGTTTAAATGAGAAAATATTTCCAACTGGGATCTTCTGCGACTTAGCGAAAGCATCTGATTGTATCAACCATAATATTCTATTAGAGAAGTTTTTATAGAATTCATAGTGCAGGAAATGGCTAGTTTAGATCTCATTTGAAAAACAGGATGCAGGAAGTTATCCCAGGCCGTTCGAATAATACAATGAGGGATACCGCATTATCTGCATGGGGAGAAATTGCAGTGATACTCTCGCAGGGTTCGATCACAGGCAAGCTACATTTCTTGGTTTATATTAATGATCTGGCATTTTATTTAAAGCAGGAGGCAGAATTAATCCTTTTTGCATATGCGTGACTCCACAGATGTGAAGCCGAGCAAAGAAGAATCAACAGCGAAATGAGTAAGTGATGTTTTTGTGAAATTTACTGAATGGTTTTGCACAAACTTTGAAAAAACGCAGTTTACCAACTCTTGTACTATCAAAAATATCTCATTTCCTACTAACCTAGTATATGATCAAGAAGTAAGGAAGAGGGTAGAAAATTGCAAATACTTAGGTGTGCATATTGATGATAACAGAAACGATTAAGTTAACACATTTTGAATATTTTGATTTACTAATATCTTATGCGATAATTCTGGGGGAACATCTCGTTTAGACAAATATTATTCATTGCACAAAAGAAACTAATCAGAATTGTGTATGGAGTCCACTCACGCAGTTATCTACTTACTGTATTCATCTCTTCGTCTTCCTCTACGGTTTTAACGCCTCACGCTTCCCTCCTGTACTAAATTGGTGATCTCTTCATGTCTCAGAACGTGTCCTACCAACCGATCCCTTCTCTTAGTCAGTTTGCACAACAAATTACTCTTCTCCCCAATTCCATTCAGTACCTCCTCATTACTTACGTAATCTACCCATCTACTCTTCAGCATTCTCCTGTATCACCACCTTTCAAAAGCTTCTATTTTCTTCTTGTCTAAACTGTTTATCGTGCATGTCCCACTTCAATACATGGCTACACTCTATACGAGTACTTTCAGAGAGGACTTCCTGACACTTAGATCTATATTCGACGTTAACAAATTTGTAGTATTCAGAAATGCTTTCCTTGCCATCGCCTGTCTACATTTTATATCCACCCTACTTCGACCGTCTTCAGTTACTTTATTTCCTAAATAGCAAAACTCATTTATTACTGTAAGTGTCTCGTTTCCTAATCTCATTCCCTCGGCATCACCCATTTACCTCGTTTTGCTTTTGTTAGTGTTCATTTTATGTCGTCCTTTCAAGATACTATCCATTCCGTTCATCTACTCTTCCAAGTCCTCTGCTGACCTGAGTTTCTCCTGGCGTATACAACTTTCAAATAACTTCCGGGAATTCAGCCAGGTAACACATTCAGCGACCGCCGATATTTCGGCGGGAGAACACCCCGCCATTTTCAAGGCAAACTGCAACGGACAGGCGGCCTACATGCAAATTTAAAACCTCGGTTCTCGGACTGAAGCAGGAAAGATAACACACACACTGAACACTAGTGCCACCAAAGGTGACCAAAGTCAGAGCTATCGATAGTGAGACTACGAATTCGCAGGTGAGGTAGCATTGACTCTGTCTCTCTGTTTTTTGACAAGGGAGAGAGCCGGATTCGAAACAGAGTTTAAACAGAAACCTCCATCCCTGTTAACGAGGTTGCTCGCTAATTTAATCTCAATTGCCTCCCTAATAACAGTGTCCCAATAGCTGGACGTGCATGCCAATATCTCGGTGTTATTATATAACATGGGGTGACCAGTATCCAAGCAATGTTCGGCAATAGCAGATCTGCTTGGCTGCTGTAATCGTGTGTGCCGTTTATGCTCAGTACATCGGTCCCCCAAGGCCCTGATAGTTTGACCAACATATGCCGTGCCGCAGCTACAAGGAATACGATGATATACACCCGCCTTACGCAGTCCAAGATCATCCTTAGCGGAACTCAAAAGTGCTCTAATTTTAGATGGAGGTCGGAAAACACATTTCACATCGTATTTCCGTAAAATACGACCGATCTTGTTGGACGTATTTCCTACGTAAGGCAAAAAGGCAGTAGACTTAGTTGTTGACTCAGAATTATCATCAATCACCCGATGTACAGTTGGTCGATAGCGCAACGCACGTTCAATCTGTCTGTCACTATAACCATTTTGACGAAATGTAACTTCAAGATGGGACAGCTCAGCTGGCAAAGTCTCAGCGTCAGATACGACATGTGCCCTGTGTACCAAGGTACGAAGTACCCCTTCACGCTGAGCCAGATGGTGACAACTATTAGCCTGTAAGTACAAGCCGGTGTGAGTACGTTTCCTGTAGACTGCATGTCCCAATGATCCGTCATCCTTCCTCCTAACCAACACGTCAAGAAAGGGAAGGCAACCATCCTCTTCCACCTCCATCGTAAAACGAATGTTCGGGTGGATCGAGTTCAGATGTTCTAGAAAGACATTCAAATTCTCCCGACCATGTGGCCAAACAACGAAGGTATCGTCAAAGTATCTAAAGAAACAGGCGGGTTTCAAAGGCGCCGACTCCAATGCACGTTCCTCGAAGTCTTCCATGAACAAATTTGCGGTCACAGGAGACAACGGACTACCCATCGCAACTCCATCTGTCTGCTCGTAGTACTGGTAATTGAATAAAAAGTAAGTGGATGTCAACACTTGCCGAAAGAGAGTAGTTAATTCAGCACCAAACCTAACCTCAATTAACCACAACGAATCAGACAGAGAAACACGAGTGACGAGAGAGACCACATCGAAACTCACTAAAATATCAGAGTCATTCGAGCGCAGTCCCTCCAAACGTCAAAAATCAGCTGAGTTCCTGATATGATGTTCACACCGACCTACTTGTGGACTCAACAGAGAAGCAAGATGCTTGGCTACACGATATGTCGGAGAGCCGATGTTACTCACTATAGGACGGAAAGGAACCCACTCCTTGTGAACCTTTGGAAGGCCATATAACCTAGGGGGAACAGCACTATAGGTGTTAAGACTCTTGATAGTGTCCTGCGACAAACCACTTTTCTTCAGGAGGCTGTTGGTCTTTCTCTCAATCGATGCTGACCCCACAAAAAGTGTTGAGAAAAAGACCAACAGCCTCCTGAAGAAAAGTGGTTTGTCGCAGGACACTATCAAGAGTCTTAACACCTATAGTGCTGTTCCCCCTAGGTTATATGGCCTTCCAAAGGTTCACAAGGAGGGGGTTCCTTTCCGTCCTATAGTGAGTAACATCGGCTCTCCGACATATCGTGTAGCCAAGCATCTTGCTTCTCTGTTGAGTCCACAAGTAGGTCGGTGTGAACATCATATCAGGAACTCAGCTGATTTTTGACGTTTGGAGGGACTGCGCTCGAATGACTCTGATATTTTAGTGAGTTTCGATGTGGTCTCTCTCTTCACTCGTGTTTCTCTGTCTGATTCGTTGCGGTTAATTGAGGTTAGGTTTGGTGCTGAATTAACTAATCTCTTTCGGCAAGTGTTGACATCCACTTACTTTTTATTTAATGACCAGTATTACGAGCAGACAGATGGAGTTGCGATGGGTAGTCCGTTGTCTCCTGTGATCGCAAAATTGTTCATGGAAGACTTCGAGGAACGTGCATTGGAGTCGGCGCCTTTGAAACCCGCCTGTTTCTTTAGATACTTTGACGATACCTTCGTTGTTTGGCCACATGGTCGGGAGAATTTGAATGTCTTTCTAGAACATCTGAACTCGATCCACCCGAACATTCGTTTTACGATGGAGGCGGAAGAGGATGGTTGCCTTCCCTTTCTTGACGTGTTGGTTAGGAGGAAGGATGATGGATCATTGGGACACGCAGTCTACAGGAAACGTACTCACACCGACTTGTACTTACAGGCTGATAATTGTCACTATCTGGCTCACCGTGTAGGGTTACGTCGTACCTTGGTACACAGGGCACATGTCGTTTCCGACGCTGAGACTTTTCCAGCTGTGCTGTCCCATCTTGAAGTTACATTTCGTCAAAATGGTTATAGTGACAGACAGATTGAACGTGCGTTGCGCTATCGACCAACTGTACATCGGGTGATTGATGATAATTCTGAGTCAACAACTAAGTCTACTGCCTTTTTGCCTTACGTAGGAAATACGTCCAACAAGATCGGTCGTATTTTACGGAAATGCGATGTGAAATGTGTTTTCCGACCTCCATCTAAAATTAGAGCACTTTTGAGTTTCGCTAAGGATGATCTTGGACTGCGTAAGGCGGGTGTATATCATCGTATTCCTTGTAGCTGCGGCACGGCATATGTTGGTCAAACTATCAGGGCCTTGGGGGACCGATGTACTGAGCATAAACGGCACACACGATTACAGCAGCCAAGCAGATCTGCTATTGCCGAACATTGCTTCGATACTGGTCACCCCATGTTATATAATAACACCGAGATATTGGCATGCACGTCCAGCTATTGGGACAGTGTTATTAGGGAGGCAATTGAGATTAAATTAGCGAGCAACTTCGTTAACAGGGATGGAGGTTTCTGTTTAAACTCTGTTTCGAATCCGGCTCTCTCCCTTGTCAAAAAACAGAGAGACAGAGTCAATGCTACCTCACCTGCGAATTAGTAGTCTCACTATCGATAGCTCTGACTTTGGTCACCTTTGGTGGCACTAGTGTTCAGTGTGTGTGTTATCTTTCCTGCTTCAGTCCGAGAACCGAGGTTTTAAATTTGCATGTATGCCGCCTGTCCGTTGCAGTTTGCCTTGAAAATGGCGGGGTATTCTCCCGCCGAAATATCGGCGGTCGCTGAAAGTGTTACCTGGCTGAATTCCCGGAAGTTATTTGAAAGTCCTTTGCTGTCTCTGATAGAATAACAGTCATCGGCAAACCTCAAAGTTTTTTATTTCTTCCCCCTGGACTGCAATTTCTACTCCAAATTTTTCTTTTGTTTCCACTACTACTTGCTCAATACACACATTGAATAACATCGGGGATAGCCCACAACACCGTATCACTCTGTACGCAGCTCGTGGTGTAGTGGCTCATCAACACCGTATCACTCCCTTCTCAACCACTGTTTCCCCTTGATGCCCCTCGTCTCGTATAACTGCCATCTGGTTTTTGTACAATTTGTAAATACCCTTTCGCTCCTTGTATTTTATCCCTGCCACCTTTAAAATTTCAAAAAGATTATTCCAGTCAACATTGTCAAAAGTTTTCTCTAAGTCTACAAATGCTATAAACATTGGTTTGTCTTTCCTTAACCTATCTTCTAAGAGAAGTCGTAGGGTCAGTATTGCCTCGTGTGGTCCTACATTTCTACCGAATCCAAACTGATCATCCCGGAGCTCGGCCTCTACCAGTTTCTCTATTCTTCTGTAAAGGATTTGTCTTATTATTTTGCAGCCGTGACTTATTAAACTGTGAGTTTGGTAAGTTTGACACCTGTCGGAACCTGGTTTCTTTGGAATTTTGAATATTATATTCTTCTTGAAGACTGAGGCTATTTCGCCTGTCTCATACATCTTGCTTACCAGATGGAAGAATTTTGTCATGTTTGGCTCTCCCAAAGGCTATCAGTAGCTCTAATGGGAAGTTTTCCACTCCCGGGGCCTTGTTTGGACTTAAATATCTCTGTACTTTGTCAAATTTTTCATGTATCATTATATCTCCCTTCTCAACGTCCTCTACGTCCTCTTCCCTTTCCATAATATTGCCCTCAGATACATCTCCCTTGTACAGACCCTGCAATATGGCGCACTAAAACTCTTCAACAATCTACCCATGGAAATAAAATGTTTGACAGATAACTGAAATGTTCTCAAGTGTAGATGAAATATGTTTCTCCTTAACAGCTCCATCTATACCACAGAGGAATTATTGAATAGATACAATTAGTAACAAAAAACTAAGTATCCAGCATGTAGCAGTTCCGGTAATAACGTTTATCGTGAATTTTATCTATGGATCAATGGAACTAACTAATTGACTCATGTGTTTTTTGCCGTTTGCCAAGGAAATATCTATACACCGTTCCTCTTCGCAGAAACGATACTTACAGCAACCCGTACTAAGTCGTGTTGGAGACTTCGCTTTTTCCATAACTGCAAATACAATCCGGAAATTGTCATTTCCCAAAAGTATGTGGCACCACCGCACTATTACTTGCATGTGAGATCATTTCTTAACATTGAGCTGCCTCAACGATCCATCGGGCGTTGAGGTGTGCAAATCTCGCATCGCTCCACTTTACCTCCAAGGTCACCCGAACCTGCGATGTGTTATTTCTTTTTCGCGGCGGTTTGTGCAAGAGTCCGCTTGTTTGCCTCCCCTCCCAACAACTGTTGTGTTGCATAACAACGGTAGTGGTTCCAGTGACTCCCATAAACGTGGTGGCAGCAGTTTGACTGTCGTCTGGGTTCTTGCCGTGCGTCGGCTGGAGTACACGCTGAACATTTATGAAAGTAAATCATAACATCGACCTTAAACGTAATTGTAAAAAGTTCCGCAAGGTTCTATGTCAATGCATGTAAAATTAGATGCTTCTTCAGAAAGTAAAAACTTTTTAGTCTCGTTCGTAAGTTAAAATTTCACTTTTCATTCACACTGACGCTGTAGTCTTGTGATATCGGATGAATCTTCTTGACGCACTCTGTATTATCAAAGATCTCGAGCAAAACTAGCCTGTCAATTTTCAGCAGAACCTGTAATGACACAGGAAATCCTATACAATAATACATATTTTAAATACTCACACGCTTCCATATGATAATACGTAATTTTTTGTTTTTTTTTTTGTTTTCGGTCTAGAAAACTTTAAATAGTTTTCTGACATATTTCAGTATCTACGCCTGCGTTCTATAACTCTAACAGACTGTGCCATCTGTTGGTGGCGCAGCGAACTGTTTATAGAAATGTTTGCATTTCCTTTCTTAGAAAAGTTGTAATTGCAGCTTTCATTATTTTTATGATACATTTTTCCAAAAGTTAAACAACACAAGAACAGTAAAATATCTAGTGAGACAAAGAAAAATGAGCAAATAATTTCATTGCGTCCGTAAAAGAACACTGTACAAAGATCTTATTTATTGTAAAAGCATCGAGTAGTAGTCTGTGTCTAGCTGCATTCTGAGTAAAAATGACAGACTCACATAACAGTCGCATCACTCCATCTCGTTTGTGTTACCAACTGCTGTTGCAGCGCGCCAAGCTGAGTTTGGTGAGGTCTTGTGAAAGGGGAAGCGAATCGTAATTGTTTATATTGGTCTGTAGAGTGGTTTTTACAAACGGGAGCGTCTGCAGTGCAATAAATTGTAGCAACAACCAGAAGAAGACACCACACATCTTTTTTTAGGTTTCGTGACGACCGTATGAGGTGTGAACCGCTACATTACAGAACAGTTTATTTACGATTTTCTTGTAACGTACAGATATTTACTGGAGAATGTCGTGTTCTTTAACAACAACAACAACAAAATTGCTAGTAAATAGCAGAAGACCTCACCTTTTGCAGAAAGGCGTCGTATATCTACTCAAAAACGTGAAAAACAGTGAATATGGAACGTAGGTAACGCGCATCGAATGCAATACGGATGCTTTCACGCCGCTTGAGGAGCTAGAATCGCATCAACTGTCGGATGGTAACAGTTTTCACAGTAGTGAGTGTCGCGAATGTATATGTTACACTGCATAAAACTAAACAGTCGCGAAATACTAGAATGTGTAGTGAAGAAAACAAAAGCATATAAACTTTTTTAACGTCTGCGAGAGAACTGCACTGGTTAGAGAAACGCTTAGTTCATTGTAAAAGCATCGAGAAGTAGTAGTACTCGCACAAACTAAGTTGACACTCGGCGCGGTGGCTGACGGGAGCGACTGTAAATGGGAAAAGCAGTGTTAATAGTGGCCTGTGGCTGGCTGCCAATGTGGTAATGTGTGTGCTTGGAATGTAGTGAAAGAAAATGTCATATCTGGAAGGAATGCACGGCCTGTCTTAATTGCAGAGGCAATATATGAGCATTAAGGAGACAAGAAGAAATTGATTGCCCTATATGACAAGATGTAAAAGTGCCACAGAGACAACACTAAAATTACAGCGCCCACGGGAAAGGTACAGTTAAGCTAGACATCGTGCTGTGAAGTGCAGCTTTTCAATAACTATTTCCATACTTCTTTCAACATGGTTTCATTCAAAGACAGTTAACGAACTTGCTTCTATATTAATAGAACCGATCATCATCAATCTGTGAGAGACAGAAAGGACTTGGAAGAGTAGTTGAACGGAATGGACAGTGTGCTAAAAGGAGGATATAAAATGAACATTGTAAGACGTCGTGGTCTCCTGACCTTCATTGCTTACATATTCCGCCCTCACAATCATATTCCGCACATCAAGACGCTTCATTCGAACCCAAACTCGATAAGATAAAGTCAATGTTGTATTAATTCACGTAAACGATATGCAAATAACAAGTAAGCGCACCGTGGTTGAAATGCTCGACGCTGGCGTACACACATACATTCCAGACACGACGGTCGCAGGGGCTTTTAGTTCGGAGAGCAACCGCACTCCAGGAGGCCAGTCCCAACCTATCTACGTCAGCCGGTGAGATGACCGCCCGTAGAGCAGACAGCGTTTGCCCGAGTGAAAGGAGGAACAACCCTGTGTTCGGCTTAAAAGCAAATTCCGCTACATTGTGTGGGAGCGCCCAGCCTACGCATTCTTTACAAATATAGCACGCAGTTTCAGAGATTTTCACAGGGAGACAGCAAACGCCAAACGCCGATGCTACAGAACTTGCTACAGGTCATCATCTCCCATACACGACATGGAAGGTACTCAATAGACTGAGAACTGGAGTATCTCGGTGTAAGAACGTGAGGAAATGAGGGTACATCTCAGGGGATGAACTACGTGAGTGTGGTGAACCCCAAGACCCTCAGCACCTACTCATCTGCAGGAAACTGTCGGAACCTGTGTCCATGGACGATCTGATTATCGCCAATGATAAGGCAGTCTGTGCAGCGGAATTCTGGGCAGCACACGGAATATAAATATGCACATATTATCTTTAATACTTGTAATATATATGTATGATGTGCTATGTATGATATGCTATGTATGATAAATTATATTTAATATGTTATGTTCTGGACACGTATAAATAAAAAAAAGCAGCACCGGTGCAGGAATGGAAAGCGCTGCCACAAGAACTCCTTTTCCAGGCTTGTGAACAGCATGGGAGCGCGTTGCAAATCGTAAAATGCCGTCTGTGCTGATGAGACGCCGTATCAAGCACTATGACCCGCCTTTTGTAATGTCGAGGGAACCACCATAAATGGCGCTGACTTAAGTGTATTTATTGTCTTTGAATAAAAGCGTCATTTTTGTCAGGCTCATAGCGTATTTCTTTCAATTAGTATAATACACTGTAGCAGTTCTTTCCACGTATGGTCCAAGTTACTTAGTAGTATCACATCATGCGAAAGTTACGTTCGTTTCTAAAGCCTAGTTTACACGAGGATATTGGGTTGCGCCACTCGTTCCGTGGAATGAGTTGCACGCAAGTAGTTTCATATAAGGCTGTAGACACGGCGACACCAGTATCCACTTCAGTTTCGTCATTTTGTGGGTCCCTGAGTCGTGTCTGGAATTAAAGTTTTGGCAGCTGCATGTCGCACGAGGTGTGATGGAGTTAAAGCTTGTTGCGTGGAATCGCTGCATAAGAAAAAGTAAGAAACGTATTTCGATTCGTGACTGGATGAAGAAAAGACGTCAGCTCGGTTGCTCAGCATCCTTGATGAAATAATATATAACAGAAGAGCCAAGAAGTTCTTTTGATTATCTTAGAATGTCACCAGAACTGTTCACGTTTCTTCTAAATAGAGTTTATTAGGCGATAAGGAATAAGGTACTGTAATGCATGAAGCACTGTCGCCAGAGCTGAAATTACATATCATATTCCGTTACAATCGAGAACACTCGGCATGCTATAAGATGCGGTTTAAGTTGGTGATCACGCTTTTTCATTAACACCAACAACTATCAACATTAACAGTAATAATTATTAACAATAACTGCAATAATTATTCGAAGCGGGCCGCATTAAGAAGAGAATGGTTTGCAAACTACTCTTTTGAAGATAGATCTGAACAGTGGCAATATTTCAAAATTCTTACATGTGAATGGGGAGCACTGCAGCGACGTTTTAAATAGATGAATATTGAATAAAGAACTCAGCTTCTTGAATTTGTATAGCCTTCCCTCTTGTCATCAATATTGCTCAACAAAGAGTTGGGCAAATCGAACGTTGGGATTTCAGTCTTATAGACGAGAGCATTGTCACAGCTAGAATTACACTTGCTTGTATTTCTCTTAATACAGTTGTGTATGTGCTCCTAACTCAATAAATTTTGCCCTGCAGCTCAGATATTGTCAAACCGTCTATGCTATGATCGCACATGACGGTCTCAGCGGCAGAGATATGTTGCTTATTTTTGTAATCAGCATCACTGAAATCCCACAAACACCCATGCAAAGCACAGATGTCCAAAAAGCGAACATTATTCTCCGTTCCCCACTTCATATTTCAGTTTGTCTACACTCTACGAACACACATAACCTCAAAAACTCATGTAACTAGTGTCGCCAAAGTTGGAACACGCCGAAAGTATTTGGTTTCACCAACGAGTTGCGCAGAAAATGTATCGGCACTATGGCCTCAGTTAACCGTCCGTTTATCATATCAACAAGAATTAGTTTTTCTCTGTTTCAAAATCCCGATTTCGAAATTCTGAAAACATGCATAGGTAAGATACTATAACTGTGTGCTCTCAGAACTTTGAAATATAGAAAGGCCTTGATCGCACAATTCGTCGTTAAACGTTTCGCGTTTCAAAATTTCATCATCAGCCTGAAGCTGTGGAATTAAGTGCACGGGACATTAATGATAGAAAATACACGTAAATGTGCATCTAAGTATTCCAATTGCCAGAAATTTCAAACAGTATCGTACGTACATAAAAATCAAACTTTACTACAAAGCTAATGAAAGTGAGCACATAGACTGAATAGAACACAGATCTTATCTCATGTAGGCATATTTGACAGTGCCGTCGTCTATTCGAATAGAACCAGTGCCAAACTGACTGTGAGTGCGGCGATTGAACAATCAAAGAGGTAAACGAAGACCAGTAGTGCCGCTAGCATTAACCATAGAAAGCTAGTCAAAGAGTTGTAAGTAGGCTGTTTAGGTTTTTATGTTGGTAACGCCACGCTGACTGTGCTGTGTGCAGTCTGTGTCTGGTTGGCATATTCGCTTGTGTAGTGTTGGGCAGCTGCATGGGAACAGCGCGTAGCGTTGTGCAGTTGGAGGTGAGCCACCAGCACTGGTGGATGTGGAGAGAGAGAGAGATGCCAGTGTTTTGAGAGGTTACTATAAGCGGCCGATCTGGACGTGTGTCCGCCAGAAAAAGGAAATTTGTAAAGATGGATGTCATGAACTGATATATATATATATATATATATATATATATATATATATATATATATATATATATATATATGAGTTTTGAACATTATTAAGGTAAATACATTGTTTGTTCTCTATCAAATCTTTCATTTGCTAACTATGCCTATCAGTAGTTAGTGCCTTCAGTAGTTATAATCTTTTATTTAGCTGGCAGCATTGGCGCTCGCTGAATTGCAGTAGATCGAGTAGCGAAGCTTTTTGTGAGGTAAGTGATTCATGAAAGGTATAGATTATTGTTAGTCATTCTTTTGTGCCGGCCGGAGTGGCCGTGCGGTTCTAGGCGCTACAGTCTGGAGCCGAGCGACCGGTACGGTCGCAGGTTCGAATCCTGCCTCGGGCATGGATGTGTGTGATGTCCTTAGGTTAGTTAGGTTTAAGTAGTTCTAAGTTCTAGGCGACTGATGACCTCAGAAGTTAAGTCGAATAGTGCTCAGAGTCATTTGAACCATTCTTTTGTAAGGATTATTGAAAGTCAGATTGCTTTGGGCTAAAAATATTGTGTGTCAGTTTGGTTATGATCAGAATAAGAAAAGAGAAAACGGTTTCAGTACGTTGAGTTTTGCTCAGCTGTTTGAAAATCAAATAACGTAGAAGTTTACCAGCACAGTCATTCTTGATTTTTTTAAGGAGACGTTACAGAGTAACTTAACAAACATCTATACACTGTGATTAAATACATGTCAGCACGTCGTGAACAGCTTACCAAAACGTTTATGCTACTTTTCTGGAAGATAAACTCATACTAACAGCATGAAAAGTACGTCGTTAGGTAACACCGCAAAGAACGTTGCAGAGGTAGTCTTTGGTCTATAAACAAAAAAAAGGCAATTGCAACCAGCAACTGGTGTGGTACAATATAAACATAAAACCGATGTAAGTGATGACACGGATTTATGTAAAACTTTGTACACCTTTAGTAGACCATTGAAACAGCGTAATGTACAAGTATTAGGGTGCACTAGTCTGGCAATTCCGAGAAAATCGCAAGAGACGTTTTACGCGCCTATTATGCAACTGATGTGTCTGTGCGTAGATGCCGGCTTTCAGAGTTTATGGTGTTCAGTTCTCCTAAGATGAACATCGATGAGGTGACGTTAGGACTCCCGCTCTAACCTTCATTTTTGTAGTACAAGTGTAAATTCTGTAAGATACAAAAAATTTGCACCTATACTACAAGTGTAAATTCTGTGACATACAAAAAATTTGTCCCTACCTATTGATCTCTATAAACTCTAAGCTGTAGGAGCTAAGACACAGATACATCCGTTTCAGAACAGACGCGTAAAACTTCTCTTGTGATTTTCTCGAAATTGCCGAAATAGTGCACCTTACTATTTGCATTTTATGTTGTTTTAATAGCCTACCAAAGGCGTACAAAGTCTGAAGTAAATCTGTGCTCCCCTTGTCGGTGTTAACTGTCCAGCTGTTATCAGTTTACAAGCACCATATAAAGAAATGTTGCACGATTATGACCAACATACAATATAACTATTTAGGTAAGCCTAGATGAGTGTCAACAATTTGAAATAAAATATTACAATTTTTTCTTCATTTCATTAAAAACGTAAAGGTATAATACCAGGAATGTATAACAACTCACCTTGAAGCAGATGCGTGAGAACATCCGAAAACATCCTAGCAAACTGTGGTTAACGACGTAGATTTAGGATCATTTGTTAATGTTAATGTGTGTGAAATCTTATGGGACTTAACCGCTAAGGTCATCAGTCCCTAAGCTTACATTCTACTTAACCCAATTTATCCTAAGGACAAACACACACACCCATGCCCGAGGGAGGACTCGAACCTCCGCCGGGACCAGCCGCACAGCCCATGACTGCAGCGCCCGAGACCGCTCGGCTAATCCCGCGCGGCTAGGATCATTTGTTGACAAAAAACTGATGCTTTGGCAATCGTAATGCTGAAATAGTGGTCATACTGTTTCGGGGTTAATGTATTCCGTTCGGACTTATGCGGGATGCACTGCGAACGTGTGTAACAGTACGGAATTGTAGAGCTGTGTATAACAAAATAAGCTCGCTCGTTGAATTGCTCGCGAAACCCAAACTTTTATCTTTCATAATGTTAGTCACGAAACATTCGGAGTAGGTATTAAAATCCATGGAGAAGAAATAAAAAAAAAATGGCTCTGAGCACTATGGGACTTAACATCTATGGTCATCAGTCCCCTAGAACTTAGACCTACTTAAACCTAACTAACCTAAGGACAGCACACAACACCCAGCCATCACGAGGCAGAGAAAATCACTGACCCCGCCGGGAATCGAACCCGGGAACCCGGGCGTGGGAAACGAGAACGCTACCGCACGACCACGAGATGCGGGCAGAAATAAAAACTTTAAGGTTCGCCGATGACATTGTAATTCTGTCGGAGACAGCAAAGGACTTGGAAGAGCAGTTGAATGGAATGGACAGTGTCTTGAGGGGAGTATAAGATGAACATCAACAAAAGCAAAACGAGGATAATGGAATGTGGTCTAATTAAGTCGGGTGATGCTGAGGGAATTAGATTAGGAAATGAGACACTTAAAGTAGTAAAGGAGTTTTGCTATTTGGGGAGCAAAATAACTGATGATGCTCGAAGTAGAGAGGATATAAAATGTAGACTGGCAATGGCAAGGAAAGCGTTTCTGAAGAAGAGAAATTTGTTAACATCGAGTATAGATTTAAGTGTCAGGAAGTCTTTTCTGAAAGTATTTGTATGGAGTGTAGCCATGTATGGAAGTGAAACATGGAAGATAAATAGTTTGGACAAGAAGAGAATAGAAGCTTTCGAAATGTGGTGCTACAGAAGAATGCTGAAGATTAGATGGGTAGATCACATAACTAATGAGGAAGTATTGAATAGGATTGGGGAGAAGAGAAGTTTGTGGCACAACTTGACCAGAAGAAGGGATCGGTTGGTAGGACATGTTCTGAGGCATCAAGGGATCACCAATTTAGTATTGGAGGGCAGCGTGGAGGGTAAAAACCGTAGAGGGAGGCCAAGAGATGAATACACTAAGCATATTCAGAAGGATGTAGGTTGCAGTAGGTACTGGGAGATGAAGAAGCTTGCACAGGATGGAGTAGCATGGAGAGCTGCATCAAACCAGTCACAGGACTGAAGACCACAACAACAACAACAATGTTAATCACAATGTAATACACGTGTAATGTAATCATATTTGATACGAGAAGTTAAATTAGCTGTGCCCATAATATGGAACACATGGTGAGGAATCATGCGTGTGTTGCGTTGAAATTGTAGAGTAAGTCAAACGAATAGCGTGAAGCTACGGTCGCAGGTTCGAATCCTGCCTCGGGCATGGATGTGTGTGATGTTCTTAGATTAGTTAGGTATACGTAGTTCTAAGTCTAGGCGACTGATGACCTCAGCTGTTAAGTCCCATAGTGCTTAGAGCCATTTGAATCATTTTTGATTTTTGAATAGCGTGAAGTATGTGTGCTTCCAGCATTTCCGTGGTGTCGCAGCGATGATTAGTGCGGTACCCTCTCGCCCTGAACATCTGACTACTCAGTATAATTAAACAGCAAAATCCCAACGGCCACGTTACAAACCACCCGCGCTGCGTATTTAAAGGCACTCCCGGTCGTGGCGAGGTGATGCAACCCAGACGGAGTGGAGTCTAGCAGATCGCGGCCGGCGGCGTTGCGCCCCGGTTTCGTCAGCCACTGGACGCCGCTATTTCTGGTGTGCGCGGTCCTGCCCACGTGCTCAGTCTGAACACTCAAAGGCCAGCATTTGTCACGTGCGGCACCGACGTTAGACATTCCGCAGACTCTGTATCGGAGCTTCGGAGTCCCCCCTGTTGAATACGAGCGGAGGAGGCTTCAGATCATTCTGGCGATTATGATCGCTGTTTTCGACAGCCGGCTTTTCCTTACAAGGAATACTGCCCACCACACTCCCTCAGATTCAGTGGTAGGGTGGCCCAGCTGGCAGTTTGTCAAAAACTGAACACAGATCAAGCATGAAAACATGAAGAAGGCGTACTGAACTGTGAAGAAGAGACAAAATAAAAACAGTGAACCGTCCAAGCACAAGAAGGGCAACATAGAACAGCAGGAAAGAACAGCCATGGCGTCGTGGTTAATTGGTCACGGTGTTGGATTGCAAAGCGGGCGAGCTGTGTTTAGAGCTCCCTCTTCCACATTTTTTTTTTTCGCTTTTCGCTGTTAGCTGTATTCAACTTTGTGTCTGTATCGTGCTGTAACGTCTGTTTGTAACAGCGAGGTGTAATGTAGAGACTTATAATGACAGTTGATTCTGCACAACTACGCTTTTAACAGCCGAGAGGAAGTAGCTTTCGAATGGGAATCACAAACGCTTGATGACAAAGTGACAAATCAACCGAATCCTCCAACGGAAACCACATCTGGTGTATCATACACGGCTTTGGTGACAGTAGGTGTATCATACGATAGACATCTCTTATCGACGTACCTAATTTGTGCCGGCCGGTGTGGCCGAGCGGTTCTAGGCGCTACAGTCTGGAACCGCGCGACCGCTACGGTCACAAGTTCGAATCCTGCCTCGGGCATGGATGTGTGTGATGTCCTTAGGTTAGTTAGGTTTCAGTAGTTCTATGTTCTAGGGGACTGATGAACTCAGACGTTAAGTCCCATAGTGCTCAGAGCCATTTGAACCTAATTTGTACGCCTGGTGAGTGACTAAGATATGCCTGATCCCCCTATTTAGGTGTTCGTATGAACATGACTGTGATCACTCCCAAGGAAATGATGTAAACATAATAGTTTGTTACATAGGCGACAACAAGTGAACGCAACAGTTTCACAAACACGCAATTTTCCCTCTGCCCTGTCAAAACATTTGTTTTTAACGTTTGAAGTTGTGTTCCGTTTTGGACGTTTTTAATATTGAATTCCTTTGTTGTAACATAGTTCAGACACATTTATTTGTTGTTTTTATTTATGTGAGACGTCTATGTGGTATCCCGCCTGCTCTTACCATTCATCACATTTACTTGTAACGGTAATGTATCCTTACCACATGACTCATATTCTGTAACCAATGTATAGTGTGACAACTGCCAAGACTACAGAAAGAGAACAAACATTTCAATTACCGGACGCACAGTTCATAATTTTGTGAAAAAAAATAAAAGGCACGAAGAAGTTTCGAACCCGGCTCGTCCGCTTCCAGTCCAACACATTGACCACTTTACCACGACGCCGTAACTGTTCCAGTGCGTTTGATGTTGCACTTGTTAATCTTGGACGGTTCACTGTTTCTATTTTGTTTTCACGCATTAGTATACCTTTTTAACGGGATATCCACTGGGCCATCTTACCATTAAATCTGAGGGGGATGCGATTCGAGTCTCCCTTGTAAGTACCACTAAGTATAAGGATTTTAAATAGTCTCCGTACATAAAAGAGCATCAGAAAATATTCCACGTCGATGTGAACATGCCCTCTACAAGAGTCTACATGGGTACGGCAAACAGAGATTTTCCAAAACTCTGCTCGTTCTGTCAGTCCATAAGATCCAGAGGACCGAAGATGGTGGCGCCCAGGTTGACGCCCCCTGTTCGTTGACTTTTCCAACGCGTTCGATAAAGTTCAGTACTATCACTTGGTAAACAAAGTATGAGCTTACGGAATATCAGGGAAGACTGGTGATCGGATTCTGGATCGCCTAGAACATAACACTCAGCATGCGCTTCTCCTTTTCGCGCAATAGTTGTATTTAAAAAGAACTTTCGTAGTACCACAAGGGACAGTTATAAGCCCGTTACCGATCACGAGATACACAAAGGAACATTGAAAATAGTGCACCAAGAGGGGAGCATCGGATCGAAATGAAATTTATTAAAGTACTGATAAAGATGAGAGATTCATTTTATCTCAAAATCGAGACTTGTAAACAAATACATTGAGTGCTAGTAGACTAACGCAGTGCAAGATAAATAACGTATCGGACCACTTTTTGGTGCAAACCATGCCGCTACACGGTCCGGCATCGAGTTGATTAGACGTCTGATGTTGTGCTGAGGCAGGTCGGCCCACAAATCCTGAACAACCATCCCCATATCATGTACAGAGTGACACACCGGCATCGGACGTTTCAGCTGGTCCCACACGCGCGCTATAGGGAACGAATCCTGCGGGCAGGCCGGCCATGGAAGAGTTGGACGTAGGAAGTTCAAAAATGGCTCTGAGCACTATGGGACTTAACATCTGTGGTCATCAGTCCCCTAGAACTTAGAACTACTTAAACCTAACTAACCTAAGGACATCACACACATACATGCCCGAGGCAGGATTCGACCCTGCGACCGTAGCAGTCGCGCGGTTGCCGACTGAAGCGCCTAGAACCGATCGGCCACCGTGGTCGGCGGACGTAGGAAGTCTTGAGCAATTCAAGCTTTCTGCGGACGAACGTTAGCTTGGTGAAAAAATGCTCCTGGTTGATCATGAAGGAAAGGTCCCACATGGGGTCGAATAATGTCATCAACATAACACTAGCCCGTTAGTGTTCCACGTATCCCAATTAGAGGTGACCGGCTATTGTAGGCTTTGGCCCCTCAGACCATTATGCTGGCTGCGTGGGCGGTGTGACGCGCGACAGCGTGGGCGGTTTTGTACCATTCACCTCGTTGTCTTCACATTTGTGTGCAGTTATCATCCGTCCCCAAAACAAACACGTTTTGCCAACATACATTGCGCATAAGGAGCACGAAGATAAGGTACGAGAAATTAGGGGTAAAATGGAAATGAGCGTTAGGCATCATTGGCTGGCAGGCCCCTTGCGGGGAAAGAAATGAGGGGTCATACGGAGGCATACATTTTTCCCTCCCTCTGTTTGCGAAAGTTTCAATAGTATTTCTGAAAGTAAAGTAACATAATTGTTTAACTGCAACAGTCTTAACAGTAATTGTTCGTGTTACTTCTCCATGTCAAAGAAAGCCAGACAAATATTGGTGGTAGTACAACGTTAACAAATAACAGTCCTAAAGCAATGAAATTTAGTCGTGTTAAATAATAGTTTTGGTCATACTTATAGCTATAAGTTTAATATATTTTTGTATCCTTGTTGCAACATATGTGTGTCTTCTTTAAATAATTACTGAAGTATAGTGATAAATTCCATAAGTATCAGAAAGTGGGATTAATAGTACTAACTGCCAAGTGACCGTAGTAAGTGAAAGTAGTTATTTATTCAGTGTCGAAAATTGACTTCATCTTTTTGTGTAGACACTGTGCCCGATTTGGGCTGGCGGCCGTTTTATTAAGCGAAACAGTTTATTGTTATAACAGGCTTTGTCTGATAAAAGGTTTCCAAAAGTAATTATTCTCACTTCTTTTCCCCCAAACAATATGATTCGGAGAAAAATAGTTCGATACTTTACCATTGGGTTGAATACGGCTAAAATCTCTCTCCGAGAGTCGATGATTTGAAGTGTTAGTACTGCATGATTTTGTGGTGGTGTTCCTGCCGCTACTTACTGCACATTCCGAATCGCGGATCTTCTGTCTTTACAGTGGTAGAACTTAAACGTTCTGGTACCGTATTGACGAGAACGCGAAAGTATCGTTGCAATACGACTCGCTGATGACATTCTTATCGTCAGTGAAAGGGAAGAGGAGTTACAAGATTTTTCGATTCCTGGCGGGGTCAGGGATTTTCTCTGCCTCGTGATGACTGGGTGTTGTGTGATGTCCTTAGTTTAGTTAGGTTTAAGTAGTTCTAAGTTCTAGGGGACTGATGACCATATATGTTAAGTCCCATAGTGCTCAGAGCCATTTGAACCATTTTTGAACCAATTACAAGATTTCTAAATGGAATGAGCAGAATAAGGATTTAGAGTAAATCGAAGAAAGACGAAAGTAATGAAAAGTATCAGAAATGAGAACAGCGAGGAACTTAACATCAGGATTGATCGTCACGAAGTAGATAAACTTAAGAAGTTGTACTACCTAGGTAGAGAAAGAACCAATGACGGACGGAGCAAGGAGGACATCAAAAACAGACTAGCACTGGCAGAAAGGACATTCCTCGTCCAGAGATGTCTACTAGTATCACACACAGGCCTTAATTTGAGGAATAAATTTCTGTGAATGTACGTTTGGACCACAGCAGGCAGTGAAACATGGATTGTGCGAAAAGCGGAAAAGAAGATTCAAATGGTTCAAATGGCTCTAAGCACTATGGGACTTAACATCTGAGGTCATCAGTCCCCTATACTTAGAACTACGCAAACCTAACTAACCTAAGGACATCACACACATCCATGCCCGAGGCAGTATTCGAACCTGCGACCGTAGCAGCCGCGTGGTTCCGGACTGAAGCGCCTAGAACCACTTGACCACGGCAACAGAAGATAATCGAAGCATTTGAGCTGTGGTGCTACTGACGAAACCGGACTGAAGCGCCTAGAACCGCTTGACCACGGCAACAGAAGATAATCGAAGCATTTGAGCTGTGGTGCTACTGACGAATGTCGAAAATTAGGTGGACTGATAAGGTAAGGAATGAGGAGATTCTGCGCAGAATCAGAGAGGAAAGGAATATGTGGAAAACACTGATAAGGAGAAGGGACACGATGATAGGACATCTGTTTGACATCAGGGAACAACAAACATGGTACTACAGGGAGCTGTGGAGGGTAAAAACTGTAGAGGAAGACAGAGATTGGAGTACACCCGGCAAATAATAGAGGACATAGGTTGCGAGTGCTACTCTGAGATGAAGAGATTGGCACAGGATAGGAGCTCGTGGCTAACCGCATCAAACCAGTCAGAAGACAGATGACTCACATAAACAAACAAAATTTCTTCCCTCTGCGTGCGCTAGTTTCAGCCTTCCTGAGTATACGTAATTGTATCGTAACTAAAAGAGGAATGTGTCGCGGGAGAAAGAACACGATAATAGAACCAAAAACTTCCCAGAAAAATGGCTCAAAAACTAGTCTATTGCGAGATAATTGCGAATGTGTGGTTGCCACTGACTGCAGTACGAAATAATCAGTATAAATGTATTTGAAATGCAAACTTTTCAATTAAGCCCGTATCTGCAAGAATGCAGAGTCCTACGGTGGTAATACGGTCTGCAGCAGCGCCAAGTGGTTAAAATACCATGAGCTTTCGAGCAATTTCTCCCAGGCCATTGTCAATTGGAACGAGTGCTGGGTTGCTGCTGGTACATTATTCTGTCTGCCGGCTGTGACGTCACTGGTGCTCACACCATCGCCTTATCTGCGCATACGATGACTCGAAGTTCGATGCGCCCGCTTCAAGCGCACGACAGCCAGAGCTCACGACGTGCTCAGCTGCAGTCCGCCGTCTCTATTTAGGATGCTATCGGTGACTTTTTATTTCTATGTCTTCTTTAATTACACAGCTCCAGAAGCTGTGTTAGTGCGAGCCACGACCGTGGTTTCGTCATATTTGATCCGGTGACTGTTTTATGGAGCATACTAGGTTAAAACGGGTTTTTGGGGTGTAGTAGGCGATAAAACGTCTCATGGTCTTGTTGCGTTGTTCTGCAGGCCACACTGTTTGTCCGACACTTGCTAGGTATCTTGTACACTACAGGTATACTTAGACCTCCTGCGCCTTTAACTGGTCTCAGCAACTGTCAGATTTTTGACGGGCGCCTCAAAATCGATTTTATTTTGTGTATTTTAAGGAGGCGACTTATCTTGCCCGACACGGAGACACAGAACGAGACCAAAAATGCAAGTTTCTACTCCGTCTCCTCGTAGACAGTCTTGCCGTGGGTCTTGCTTGAGATCACTTCATTTATTTGGTGAACGCTGCAGCCGTTGTTCCTAAAGAATCTGCGTAGGTGGTTCAGCTCGTGGGGCAGGTTATCGGTATCTGATATCGTTCTTCCACGACGTACCGCTGTTTGTAACACAGGGCGCTTCTGTGTTGGCTGATGGTGTCCGATGGCGTCCAAGGTCAGATCGGAGTTAGCTTTTTTGTACACGCTGTGGCAAAGGTACGAGTTTAGTTTGCGGCGGACGGTGAAGGGCAATGCGTTGTCTTTTTCTATCTCCATCGTGAACTGTATGTTAGTGTCAATGCTGTTGAAATGTTGCAAAAACTCGTCAAGCTTTTCACGTACGTGGGGCAAAATTACAAATGTGTCGTCAATGTATCGAAAGAACAACCAGGCTTTAACGGGGCCGTGTCTAAGGCAATGTCCTGAAAATCCTCCATACATAAGTTCGCAACAGCTAGAGCAAACGGGCTTCCCGCCGCCCGTCTAATCGTAATTAAAGAAGCCATCCAAATAAAAATCACCGATAACACCTTTAATACAGCGCATCGTGGAATCTAGCGATGGCACAGTTGAAGGTGGGCGCATCGGACGCCGAGTCAGCGGATGCCCATATATGGCGATGCCGTGAGAACCAGTGACGTCACAGCCTGCAGGTACAGTATGTAAGTGGCGCATCGGCAGCCGATTGGCAGTCATACCACTTGACAATGGCCAAGGAATACTTGGTCGAAGGCTCATGGCATTTTAATCATTTAGCGCAGCTGGAGGCCCGAGAACATTTTATTCAAGCCTCTCTAACAGGACTCAAATTCTACCCACGGCCTATCCTAACAAGAAATGCAGTACTGCTTCAGCACTTTAGGCGTTACATTTCATTGTATACTTATACGTACCTGTTAAAGACGCTTTTCTAAGTTCTGTCCTCGCATTTGGATGCAATATCCACTTTCTTCTGTAGAGAATTACGAGGTTTATCGAACACCCCCGGATTGTGAAGTAAATCTTGACACAGTACAATTCGCCGCTGCAGCTCCTTGGCCGTTTCAACGGGGCTACTCTACAGTGCAGTTCTGAGACGGTCCTAGACTGAAAAGTCATCCTTTTACTGGGAGAACAGTACACTCTGTGGATGTACACGAAAGTGCGGCACATAATACAATAGAGAGTGTATCAAAAAGAATCATCCGATTTTCAAAATTCATAGCTATTTCTTATTTGAGATATGTGCGTGAACAACGTACTGTTAGAAAGAGAAAACTCTCGAGTTTTAAGTGGTTCCCACTAGGTAGCAGCAGCATGCGCCCACTTCATGTCTAGTAAAAATGGTGACGGGACAACAGAATGCGTTTTGTGTTCTACGTTTTGCGCAGTGCGGGTCAGTAATAACTTATGAAACGTCCCCTTAGAAAAATTATAAATGACTGTGCTTAAACTGACACACAATATTTTTAACGCAACGCAATCTGACTTTCAAAAATCCCTACAAAAGAATGGCCCTGACTAACAATAACCTATACCTTTCATGAATCACTTACCTCATAAAAATCTTCGTTACTCAAACTACTGCAATACAGCGTGCGCCAATACTGCCAGCTGAATAAAAAGAGTCTAACTATTGAAGGCACTAACTATTGACAGGCATAGTTAGCAAATGAAAGATTTTGATAGAGAACAAACAATGTGTTTACCTTAATAGTGTTCAAAAGTCATTATATATATATATATATATATATATATATATATATATATATATATATATATATATATATATATATATCAGTTCATGACATCCAGTCTTACAAATTTACTCTCTCTGATGGACACACGTCCAGATCATCCGCTCTCAAAACTCCGCCATCTCACTCCCCACATCCACCACTGCTGGCGGCTCACCTCCAACTGTGCAACGCTACGCGCTGTTCACATCCAACTGCCCAACACTAGAATATTCCAACAATGCAAACCAGCCACAGACTGCACGCAGCACCGTCAGTGATTTTCATACAGAGCGCTACGTGACGTTACCAACATAAAAACCTAAATAGCCTACTTACAAACTGTACAGGGTGACTTTCGTACTAGGTGTGGTGTGCATCCTCCTAGATCACAGAGCACTAGACGATGGCATGAATAACTCTGAGAAACAGGTTGATTGTGTTGAAGGCAAATCGCCGGGCCGTCCACGAGTGTCTGAAACAGACGTCGAACGCATCCGCCATAGTTTCACAAGGAGTCCTCAGAAATCCGTTCGCCGCGCAGCTCGACAGCTCAACACGTGTTGCGTCGACGTTTAGATGTGAAACCATACAAAATCCAGCTACTGCAAGCCCTTCATGAAGGTGACAAAGAACAACGTGTGGAGATCTGTAATTTCGTTCTTGGCAAGCTGGAGGATGACAGTTTTCTTCCATACTTGGTGTTTAGTAACAAGGCCACATTCTATTTAAACGGAAAGGTGAAATGTCATAATATCAGAATATGGGGTAGGGAACAATCATATGAAGTCGTACAACATGAGAGGGACTCTGCAAAATTTAATGTGTTTTGTGCAGTTTCACGAGAAAAGGTATATGGTCCAAACTTCTTTGGCAGGAACACTGTTACAGGAAGTACATATCTCGATATGTTTGAGAACTTCCTTTTCCCACAGTTGGAGACTGAATCGAACGACTTCATTGACCAACAGTATGGGGCACAGACACACTGGCATCTGTAAGTGCGGGAATTTTTAAATCAAAGGATTACTGAAAGCTGGATCGGTCGCACTGGACCAAATGATTCCCCCTTACATTACTGGCCTCCAAGGTCACCGGACGTGACTTTTATGTGATTATTTCGTGTGGGGGCTTATAAAACACTGTTTATGTGCCTCCGTTACCAACAACAATGAGTGAACTGAGACATAGCATAACAGCAGCTGTGCAAGCTGTAACTCAAGACATCCTCGCTGCAGTGTGGGAACAATTTGAACATCGTATTGACATATGCCGTGCATCTCAAGGAGGGCATATTGAACACCGAAGAAAAGGTATGAAAAAAAACTGTTTCGGTTTCCCGTTCATCAAAAAACAAAATGCATTGAATATGTTTATTAGCTTCAGAAATATAAACGTGCCAAATGGGATGATTCTCTTTGATACACCCTGCACAATCCGAACAAGCGCACTTTTTACTTTTACTGTCCAAGTTACGTATTTCTATATTCACAACTGTATCAACTGTTTGCCATGATCATACGAACCTAAGGACGACACAGCATCCAGTCCCCGAGCAGAGAAAATCTCCGACCCACCCGGCAATCCGCAGCGCTGACTGAGCAGCTACCGGGACGGACCAATTTCGTCTTTCATAACGCGAAAGAGCAATCGTCGTCCCGTTCAAATACCAGAAACCTGTCTCTAGAAGTCCCTGCAGTACCGTAGCTGAGACAAGACAACCCAGAGCGGGTAGTTCTGCTATGCACCCACGCGGCGTCCAGTACATTCCCACTGCCTCTGGGCGTCCGCAGGCATGTGGCCAAGAGAGGGCAGCATTGTAAAGTTGCGTTTTTGATGTAACTGATTCGATTAGCCGAGCGGTCTAACGCATGTCTTTCCGGAGTGGGAAGGAGCGCCTGGTCCCCGGCACGAATCCGCCCGGCGGACTTGTGTCGAGGTCCGGTGAGCCGGCCAGTTTGTGGATGGTTTTTAGGTGGTTTTCCATCTGCCTCGACGAATGTGGGCTGGTTCCCCTTATTCCGCCTCAGCTACACTATGTCGGCGATTGATGCGCAAAACGTGTACGCGTACACCACCATTACTCTATCACGCAAACATAGGGGTTACACTCGTCTGCTGTGAGACGTTCCCTTGGGGGTCCACCGGGGGCCGAACTGCACAATAACCCTGGGTTCGGTGTGGGGCGGCGGGGGGATGAACTGCGATAGTCATCGTGGGGTTGAGGACCATTGCGGCTGCAGCGGGGACGAAGCCTCTCCGTCGTTTCTAGGTCCCCGGTTAACATACAATACAACTGATTCGATGCATTTGAAGATGTATAGTGCCCCAAGAACTAAATTTTATAAGAAGTACACTGAACGTTTTGTGTCTTTTACAATCGATAATTATCCGCTCAATATATTTTTGGAGATAAATTACTTTACACGTAAACTGAAGGTGGAGAGGGGAAGGAAAAAGGAAATGGATCACTGCTGTCAGCTGCACTGAGACATTCCGCTTTATAAGCGGCGACGAGTGACAATGTGTATCGGACCGGGATTCGAATTCGCAATCTCCTCCTTACTAGGCAGGTGCATTAACCACTGCGCCCTCCGGGACACAGTGTTATCACAGCTGTACGACTATCTCTCGGCACGCCTCACGGCCGATCCACATTCCCATCGAGCGCCACCTATCCATAGTCCTTGTCCATTTTCGTTGTCTCAGATAATTCATATAATAAATTACGTAAAAGCTAAGTTCCAAAAATGGTTCAAATGCCTCTAAGCACTATGGGACTTAACATCTGAGGTCATCAGTTCCCTAGACTCAGAACTACGTAAACCTAGCTAACCTAAGGACATCACACACATCCATACCCGAGGCAGGATTCGAACCTGCGACCGTAGCAGCCGCGTGGTTCCGTACTGAAGCGCCTAGAACCGCTCGGTCACAGTGGCCGGCTAAAAGGTAATTATATTTCATCAGAATATGTAAATAACACATATTTATACACTGAAGCGCCAAAGAAACAAATACAGAGATATGTAAACAGGCAGAATACGGCGCTGCGGTCGGCAACGCCTATATAAGTCAACAAGTTCCTGGTGCAGTTGTTAGATCGGTTACTGCTGCCACAATGGCACGTTATCAAGATTTAACTGAGTCTGATAGTGGTGTCATAGTCGGCGCACGATCGATGGGACACAGCATCTCCGAGGTAGCGATTTAGTGGGAATTTTCCCGAACGACCATTTCACAAGTGTACCGTGAATATCAGGAATATGGTAAAACATAAAATCTCCGACGTCGCGACGGTAGGAAAAAGATGCTGTAACAACGAGACCAACAACGACTGAAGAGAATTGGTGAACGTGACAGAAGAGCAACCCTTCCGCAAATTGCTGGACCATCTACAAGTGTCAGCGTGCGAACCATTCAACGAAACATAATCGATATGGGCTTTCTTAGCCGAAGGGCCACTCGTCTACCCTTGATGACTGCACGACACAAAGTTTACGCCTCGCCTGGGCCCATTAACACCGACATTGGACTGTTGATGACTGGAAACATATTGCCTGGTCGGACGAGTCACGCTTCAAGTGATACATCTAAATACGACTCTGACTGGTAACACGTACGTAAGCATCCTATCTATTCACCTGCATCTATTCATGTCCATTGCGCACTCCGACGGACAAACGCAATTCCAGCAGGACAGTGCGACACCGCACACGTCCCGAATTGCTACAGAGTGGCTCCAGTAACACTCTTCTGAGCTTGAACACTTCCACTGACCACCAAACTCCCCAGACATGAACACTATTGAGCATTCTGTTCAGAAGAGATCTCCACCCTCTCGTACTCTTACAGATTTATGGACAGCCCTGCAGGAGTCATAGTGTCGATTCCCTCCAGCAGTACTTCAGGCATTAGTCGAGTCCATGCCACGTCGTGTTGCGGCACTTCTGCGTGGTCGCGGGGGCCGACACGATATTAGGCAGGTGTACCAGTTTCTTTTGCTCTTCGGTGTATTATTAATATGTTTTCGATGTCTTTGTTAGTAACTCATATGAAATTACATCCTCGTGTGATTAAACCGAGCATATCCAACAGCTAAGAAATATTCGCATATTACGTTTCCGTTCAGATACTGATCACGTTATCTGGGCTCTAACAATTAAAATTCGGAAATAAAACAAAGACTGAGAACTACAAAGAAAAATCTTGCCAGACACCAACAAAAATTTAAAAAAAAACTTTCATTTCACAGTGGAGGAACCAGAAATAAACTTTAAAAAATCATCTACGCAATTTTTATTCCATTTATAACACTTTGTTTACTTACAATATCTAACGTTCTGTCATGTTAACAGGACAAATTTCAACTGTACGAATGTGGGAAAGCTCCCAAAACCACCCTGTAATTGGTCGACAGAACTGACTTAACAGCCTAGGACTGAACCAAGACAGTCCTCGAGTCTGCAGAGAGAGATTAAAAAAGTCTGCTGCGTCGCACTCCATAGATGATGACAACTCCAGAAGTGGACATCTTTGTCAATCTAATATTTGGCTGTTTTCTTGCGTAAATAATTGCTTTTTATGTTTCCGACTGTAGCACATGGGGCCACACCTGACACGCAGAGGAACACACGTACAATATAAAATGTCTGTGATGTTCAGCGTTGACTAAAATGTCTGTGTTGTGTGAAACTGAATCAAACCGCGACATGTCTTGTTTGCTGAAGGATGAAAGGTAAACTTTTGTTGTGACTAAGTGGTGGAGCAAGGAGAAATGGGGACAGACGACGGTGCAGCAAGATGTGGAACCGAGTCCTGTTTCAGCACCCTGCTATGAAGGTTCTCATCAGTCTCGGACGGCAAAGAGCGTCGAACGCGCCGTTATGTAAAGGTCACATGGATAGAATGTCAGAGAATAGACCACCTACAACGGCTTCTCTAGGACAACAGTGGGTACGAAAGGGAGAGGAAGACGGAGAATGAGGTAGCGAGACATCGTCCAGGATGACACGGCTAAGATGAACATCAGCTCCGCATAGACAACCAAAGCACTCGACAGCAATAAATGGAATAAGCCACCCACAGCTGCCGTATCGTCGATAAGGCCGTTGCACATGTAAAATACAGGGTGTTTCTAAATTACTATGCGGCTATCGAGACGAATTCAATGATGTATAACAGTAAGATCTTTGACAGTCAACGAAGGTCAAAAAGGTGGCATGAACGTCCATTTACAGAAGGTGTTCGAAGTGATGACCATTGATATCAATGCAGTGCTGCAATCTTCTTATCATGGATTGAGAGGTATTCCTTATCACATCGGCACTTATCGAACCACATGGTCTGACAATTCTCTCTCGCATATCTTCAATGTGTAGTTGGAACGTCTTTATAAACAATGTCTTTTACGAATCCCCACAAGAAAAAATTGAGAGGCGTCAAGTCTGGCGAACGAGTCGGTCACGACACATCTCCTCCGCGTCCAATCCAACGATTTGGGAATTGTCTCTGCAACTCATTTCTAGCCATCAGCGAAAAATGTGCCGGACGCCCATCGTGTTGATACCACATTCTGTTCCTTGTTCGTAAAGGTATTTCTTCCAATAACAGACCCAATGTTTCTTGCAGGAATGTGGTGCACTTCCTACCACTAAGATATCCTTCGATGAAATAGGGGCCTATAATTCTGTCCTCCAGAATCCCACGCCATACATTCACCGACCACGGTTTATGGAGTGTAACTTGCCGCAGCCAACATTGATTTTCAGTTGCCCAATAATGCATGTTATGCAAATTAACATTTACATGGTTCGTGAATGTAGCTTCGTCAGTAAATACAAAACTAAACTCCGCCCGAACAGGCCATGAAGGCCCAACGGTACTGACCGGCCGCCGTGTCATCCTCAGATACAGGCGTCACTGGATGGGGATATGGAGGAGCATGTGGTCAGCACACTGCTGTCCCGACCGTATGCCACTTTTCGAGACCGAAGCCGCTGCTTCTCAATCAAGTAGTTCCTCAGTTTGCCTCACAAGGGCTGCGTGCACCCCGCTTGCAAACAGCGCTCGGCAGACTGGACGGTAACCCATCCGACAGCGCTTAACTTCGGTGATCTGACGGGAACCGGTGCAACCACTGCGTCAAGGGTCAGTAAATAAAATCAAATTAATAAATGTGTCATCCATCTGAATCTGAAGTTGAGCCCATAGGCAGAATTCAATGCGACGTATACGATCCATACCAGTTAATTACTGGTGGAGATTGATATGGTAAGGATGATATTTACGGTGATGCAGAACACGAACAACACTACTCTGGCTTTCCCTTGCGCTTTGACGCGAACTAACACAGCCACAGTGACAAGTGCACCAAATTCCGTTTCCTCGTTAGTAACTTTCATTTGCCAGATATGTTTCCGATGCGTTAAAGATCCAGTTGTTCTCAATTTATCACACATGTACTTAAATGTACGACGTGTAGGGTGAGTACGTTGAGGATATCTTTCAGCGAATAAGTCTCCAGCTCTCACTGACTTTCGTTGGCATTCTCCGTAAATGAGAAGCATATTGACTTGTTCTTCGAAGGAATACATCATTCACATTCTCTTGATTCGACGATACTAGTCTTGTTCCTATAAGTGTTGTATTGCGAAACCGTTGAATGGTGTTTACATGTCAATGACAAGTTAGATGGATACACCGTATTCGGCGAATATTTACTATTTGCACGATATACGAGAGACAATTGTCAGAGCATGTGGTTCGATAACTGCCAATGTGGTAAGGAATACCACTCAACCCATGATAAGAAGATTGCAGCACTACACTGATATCAATGGTCATCACTTCGAACACCTTCTGTAAATGGACGTTCATGCCACCTTTCTGACCTTCGTTGACGTTCAAAGATCTTACTGTTACACATCATTCGATTCGTCTCAATACCACTATCAGAAAAAAGTACCAGACTATATCGTCAAATATAAAACAACAAAGTTGGCCTTCATATCTCTGACCCCACCCAGCAACAAAAAACTAACGTCATACTATGGCCCCCGTTGTCCCCTGCAACTTTCGTCCCACAAACTTTTCAGCTACTATCATACATTCGAAGTTATTCTTGGTGGCAATAATTAGTAATTCATCCTGAATATTGAGAGGCCAATGTCAAAACACCCAGACTAGTGAACAGGGATCGACTACATGTTCGCGAACTAACACTTGCCCGAACCGCCCGTTTCTGAACCACAAATATCCTTTAGAATGGGAAGAGTTACCCCAAAATATAATACCATACGACATAAGCGAATGAAAATAAGCAAAGTAGACTAATTTCCGTGTCGAACGATCACTCACTTCAGATACCGTCCGAATAGTAAAAATCGCAGCATTAAGTCTTTGAACAAGATCCAGAACATGGGCTTTCCACGACAATTTACTATCTATCTGAACACTTAGAAATTTGAATTGTACAGTTTCACTAATCATATGCCCATTCTGTGAAATTAAAACGTCGGGTTTTGTTGAATTCTATGTTAGAAACTGTAAAAACTGAGTCTTATGTGATTTAGCGTTATTTTATTTTCTACAAGCAATGTACTTATGTCATGAACTGCACTATTTGAAACCGACCCAGTATTGCACACAACATCCTTTACTACCAAGCTAGTGTCATCAGCAAACAGAAATATTTTAGAGTTACCCGTAATACTAGAGGGCATATCATTTACACTCATGCACATAAATTAAGGATAACTGCAGAATGTGGTGCCACACAACGTGGCACTACACAAAACTGGCGCTAATAGCATAGGCACATAGGGAACACGCACGACACGGATCTGTAAGTACACGGTATTGGTGATAAGTTGGGGAAACCGTCCAGAAACACATGTGCTACAAAACGCCACTGTTTCCCGCGCATGTACCCCGACATCGATATGGGATATAATCACCATGCACACGTACACAAGCCGCACAACGGTTGGCATACTCTGGATCAGGTGGTCGAGCAGCTGCTAAGGTATAGCCTCCCATTCTAGCACCAGTGCCTGTCGGAGCTACTGAAGTGTCGTAGGGGTCTGAAGACGTGCAGTGATACGTCGACAGAGAGCATTCCACACGTGCTCGATTGGGTTTAGGTCTGGAGAACAGGCAGGCCACTCCATTCGCCGGATATCTTCTGTTTCAAGGTACTCCTCCACGATGGCAGCTCAGTGGGGCCGTGCCTTATCATCCATCAGGATGAAGGTGGGACTCACTGCACCCCTGAAAAGGCGGATATACTGGTGCAAAATGACGTCCCGATACACTTGACCTGTTACAGTTCCTTTGTCGAAGACATGCAGGGGTGTACCAATCATAATCCCATACCACACCATCAAACCACGACCTCCATACAGGTCCCCTTCAAGGACATTAAGGAGTTCGTATCTGGTTCCTGGTTCACGCCGGATGAAAACCCGGCGAGAATCACTGTTCAGACTACACCTGGGCTCGTCCGTGAACATAACTTGGGACCACTGTTCCAATGACCATGTAGCGTGTTTCTTGATGCCAGGCTTTACGGGCTCTCCTGTGACCAGGGGTCAGTGGAATGCACGTTGCAGGTCTCCGGGCGAATAAACCATGTCTGTTTAGTCGTCTGTAGAATGTGTGTCTGGAGGCAACTGTTCCAGTGGCTGCGGTAAGTTCCAGATCATGGCTACCTGCAGTACTCCGTGGCCATCTGCAGGCACTGATGGTGAGATATCGGTCTTCTTGTGTTGTTGTACACTGTGGACGTCCCGTACTGTAGCGCCTGGACACGTTTCCTGTCTGATGGAATCGTTGCCATTATCGTGAGATCACACTTTGTGGCACACGGAGGGCCCGTGCTACGACCTGCTGTGTTTGACCAGCCTACAGTCGCCCTCGTATTCTACCCCTCATAACGTCATCAATATGTCTTTTTGAGCCATTTTCAACACACAGTCATCATCAGCACACCTGAAAACGACTGCACACTTATTCGCGGCACCGTACTCTGTCGTGCACCAACACACCTCTGCGTATGTGGATTGCTGCCAGCACCACCGTGCGACGACCGCAGGTCAAATGCACCACATGGTCATACCTCGAGGTTATTTAAACCCGCAAACCGCCGACCAGAGCGTTGTTTCACCATGTATCAGCATTATCCTTAATTTATGAGCATGAGTGTATATAAATAAATAATCACGGGAAAACTTTAAACTCACCCTGTAGAGTACAATGTGTGCAGCTTCGATGCACAGGAAATTATTTGCCCTCTGTGTGAACGCCACAGCTCGGCATTACCTACACAAGCTGCTCTTTCCAGTGCTTTACCTAATGACCAGCAACCGTTGTGGCTTCTTCAGACATTTACATGCGCTCCGCCAGTAATGATCTCGAACCTTTGATCTTTACGCGTAGTAGGCGTTCTACGTCATTAGACACGGCCCAGCTGGACGAGGGGAATCCAGTAAGACTACTGCGTCGACGTCGGCGTCATTAGTCCGCAAGACTCAGAAGGCGGCATATGCCGGCGCCTAAGTTGACACCGTGTTATTCTGTCCGGAACCGTGCTGCTGCTACGGTCGCAGATTGAATCCTGGCTCGGGAATGGATGTGTGTGATGTCGTTAGGTTTAAGTAGTTCTAAGTCTAGGGGACTGATGACCTCAGATGTTAAGTCCCATAGTGCTTAGAGCCATTTGAACAATTTTAACACAAAATTACGAAGTAAACGTACAGACACACTCTTAAGGTAAAATAAAAGTGCAATTAGACAAACACCAGACAACCGGCGGCAGTGATGACAATGACATTGGAACACAATTACAAACAGCTCTATACAGTTACATTATGACAAACATGCATATGCTCTTACAGGAAAAGACAAAACGCGAAAGGGCAAACTCTGTACGTTATACAATAAGAACAACAACAGCTGAAGAACAAAGCTGCAAATAATATCATAACAATGTAAGAAGTGTAGCATATAGACAGACGTACTTTAAAAAAAAAGAAAAACCCAAAATGACACAAACACAATACAACAAACGGTATGTACAATAGTGCCAGTATAACAGTGGCAAAATCCACTAGAGAACAATAATGAAAATTTTATGTACAAGTAGAGGTCTGTACGTAAATTAAAACACAAATTACGCACCCGATTACGAACCGGCCTGATGCCATGTGAAAATACGTTGCCTCTTGTATGAAAAGATGGTGTCTTTTCGGGTTTACGAAGTTTGTGGCAGACTAGATGCTTTCCGCCTGCTGGGGTACAGGGTAATCAACTTAGTGTTCCTTTACCGGGGCAATGAGGTCTGTCGCCAATGAGCGTTCTTGCCTGTTTATTATGTTGGTGGCGAAAACGATCCCTCCGGTCTTTTCCATTTTACCTGTGCGGTAGTCTGGGTGCTACCGCTTCACAGACACTTTGTTGCTGCCCGTTGGTGAGTTTTGTTCGTAGTTCTTAATCACGGTCTTGCTCCTTTTAAAGTTGTTGTGAATGTGTAAGTTCTTCAGCCTAACTGAAACGTTTCATCTCCTTTTCCAGCAAATGTTCAGTTAAAAGCACAATGCTTCATTAATGCTAGGGAATGTTCGGAATTTCGATTTATTCTGAATTCTGGGTTTTTTTCCGTTTCCTTGGAACATTGTGGTGTGGAATGTTCTCCCCCGCGTAATGGCTGGGCCAAGTTAGAGCGATCTTTACCTTATGTCAAAGTGATAATAAAGATGTCTACGTGTGCGTATGTTTCGTTCTATTCTAATTTGCTGGTTTCTGCCTGCCTCAGATTAATGTGTGCTTAGATATACCGATTTCCTCGTATGTTTAGTTACACTTATGTCCACGTGTTCCTTGTTTAATGAGCCCTCAGCTGTAGCTCCGTATTCCAACTCGTTATCCCAGCTAGATTGAATGATCAGCGTCTAACATGTCATTTGAGCACCTGTGTTTTCATAGTTTTGAGAGATTTTAGTAACCTCCTTTGTTTGTGGGGACCACATGTTGCATGAAACAGTGGGACCTTCACCTCTCCCGGTCTCGTTAGTTCTGTTAATCTAACATTTCTAGTAGTGTACTTTTTACTGAGAAATATCATGATTTTTACCTGTTTCACTAAGGTGTTTCCCGATGAGTGATTTATTTACTCACTCGTTCTTTTCCGTTTCTCATATATAGGTATATTGTGGACGCGAATTTCCTTACCTAATACTATATCAGTAATATTATTTCACTCGGTGTAAATCTCTTTGTCGTAATTTCATGCTTCTGGTGATGGTTAATTTCTCACAGAATTTTATCTTCTTGTGTGAATCCAGTTTGGGAGCATAAAACTGTACGTTCCTTTCTCCTTTCACCTCCCATACGATCAATTAAGATTTACGATCGTGCGTTATTTTAAAGTGACCTGGTGAGTTGTTTCATACTCTGGTAACAACGAGCTATTGAGTTCGGATGTTCCACCTTGTTTCTCCTATGTGAATTTAAGAACAAATGTTCTCTTTGAAAACTAGTACCGTACGTCCCGCCGTATTCTTTCTGATTTACCACGTAGACACCCTCATTGCCAAATATACTTTGTCTAATGCTTATGTTTTCTCAGAATACATCAGTGTTGTTTTTACAGGCTGCACAAAGGTGTCAGCGATAGTAACGAAACATAATCTGAGATGTAGCCCTCCTCACTGGAGTGCCTAGCCCACGTTTTATTAATTTACCACATACTTCGTCGTATGATTACATGTTCCGATTTTGTATGCTTTGACTGAATTAATTTAAACCCATTTAATTCCGATTATGCAGCCATACAAAATTTTCCAGTTCCGTCTGATATTTAATCTGTAAAGAAGGGCCTGGACTGGTGGCGACCCTGTAATTTATACCAAAGTAGTTCGTATCTTACTAAGTCGTTTGAACAGTGAAAACACAAGCGCATTACATCAGAAGCGCCAGTAGTAGACGAGGGGTATTTTACAAATATATTAATTCGAGGCCTATTCGGAAGGTAAGGTCCGCTCGGTCGCGAAATGGAAACCACTGTGAAAATCAAAAATGTTTTATTTTCAGCAGTTAGCTAAACCTTCCAGATACTTGTCTACATAGTCGCCGCTCAGACTTAGACATTTGCCGCATCACTACACCAACTTTCCAGTACCCTTGTCATAGTAAGCAGCCGCCTCTGCTTTCTGCCAATTCGCTACGCTATTCTACAACTCGTTGTCTGTGTCAGAATGTTGTCTTCAAAGCCAGAGGTTCATGTGAGCTGAGATAAAACTCAGGGGGAGTCAATTAAGGGCCGTATAGTGGGTGGCCAAACACTTCCGAGCGAAAACGGTGCAGGAACGTCTTCATTGCCCCTGCAGGGTGCGGCCGAGAACTGTCATAACGGAGATGTTATGCGGGCTGCATCACATCAGGCGAAATCTCTCACCAGGGCCCCATACTTGGCGGCAGACACTATTTTCTATCCATGTTTAGGTGCTCACTGTGCGCTCAGAACTGAAAAGCGCGACGTGACACGATCGACGAGCATACTAGAGACACTGCCCAACATACCTGTGCAAAATGTCATCGGATTTTCACTGTGGTTCCCATTTCGTGCTTACTTTCCGAATAGCCCTCGTAAATTCCTTAGAGGACAATGTAAGCTCAATGAAGCCTTTCGCGGATGATGTTGTAGACAGAGAAATCGGAACGCAACGATGTCGTATGGAGAGGCAGGAAGACTTACACATGATCGACACTTGTGCAGATCACCGATATTTGAATTTTGCTCGTTAGTTTGGGACCCGTACCAGACTGGATTGACAGACAAGATCCAAAGAAGAGCAAGCCATTTCGTCACAGATCCGTTTTGCAGGCGCGAAAGCGTCACGCAAATTCTCATCCACCTCAACTGGCAGACGCAGCAAGAGAGGCATTCTGGATCACGGTGTGGTTTGCTGCTATAAAACTCCACGTAAAGGCATAGTGGGCCGTGCGTTCGTGTGTCCACGCACAGGTTACAAGGAAATGATTTCGCTTCCCAGAGAAACTTCAAATTTTTCTGGAGAATTCGCAGCTGTACCCAAGCTTTCAATTACTTCGAGAACATCACAGTAGGAAACATCTCGATTTTAACGGACCTAGGAAGCTTGCTCCAAGATCCGCAGACACCAGCAGTTCTAAAAAAAACTAGTTCACTGGTAATGGACGTCGTGAAAGCTATCAAGGAAAACGAATATCTCGGAAAGAAGGTATAATTTATGTGGGCCAGAGGACACGATAACATTAAATATAATGGAATAGTCGACGACTTAGCCAATACGGCACATTGAAAAACATTTTATTGTCACCATCACACGCGAAGACCTCATTACATAGAAGAATAAAACTCCAGTGGGGAGACGAATATTAATCATAAATAAGCATTAAAGGGAAATTTTATAAACAAATACATGCAATCGTTCCCTCGAAGCCCGGCTTCCACGCAATTAAGGCGAATATAAAGTTTATAAGTTCCATAATTCGCATAGATCATTCCCCAGCCATCTTCTTCAATACACGTTCGAGATAACTGTGAATGAGATGGATAAACAGTAGGAGATATCAACCATATTTTTCTCGAACGTAAACTGTAAGCAGACCAGCAGATCGATTCCACACAACAGTTAAGCAGATTTTATCAGGCCTTACCAACAAATGTAGCGACGCCCTTTCATCAAAATAATATATTGATATCGAAACTAATTCGGAAACTTTTAGATATATGTAAGCTTACTCTGTAAAACTGCGAAAGACTGAGTGGCTGTGTGGCCTTCAGGTCAGAAGTCACAAACTATAAAATTAAAAAAAAAAAAAATCTTAAAATTCTGAGAGTCAGTATAGTGCTTCCTTCTGCGTGCAACTATCTGAAAGATCATGAACGTAAATGTTAAAGTTTGAAGCAAGTTACTATGCCGCAAACGTTGTATTTCTATAATATATTTTATTTTCTGCAATTGGTCAATTACGATCACATGGCGAACAGCCCAAAGTAAAATGCAGTACTGTACGGAAATACAGCCTCTGCTGAACAGTGACTTCCTCTAACCTTTTCAGGACACCGCGCTTCATCACGAACAATGCTGTCAAAATTAGAATGCATTGAACCCACATGCAGGCTTACCAGTATTCGTGCTTCCAGTGCACCATTCGCTGTTGGAACAGGAAAAGTGGGAGATGACAATAAACTTAAAGTATCCTCCGCCGCACACCTTCCGTGGCTTGGCGATTGTAGATGCAAATGGAGCGCAAACTCAGATTGGACAAAAAAGTAGATATAAAGTGTTTTCGGTTTTGTTTAGCAACAGGCCCAGCATTCGGCTTAAGTGATATTATTTGTCAACGTAAAACCTAGATGATGGCCGAAGCCCGTTCCTCTAGAGTCAGTTTGTAAACTACTGCGCCACATCGATCCGGCTTGCAGCTCAAGGGACCTCCCCTCTATCCGAGCTCAAAATGAGACAGAAGCACGGTACGTCAAGATCCAAGTAACTCCTCGGAGGTTCGAAGCCAGGCCTCAAGTTTCCGCACTCTGCTCCCTCGCCGCTGGACGCCGGCGTTTCTAGAGTCCCCTCCACTGTGCCCGCAGCACTGCGGCCAGTGTCACACCGACACTAAATCAATAGTAGCACTACCGCTTTTCTATTGGCTACTTACGCCCCACGGCTACGCTAGGTACCTGGTCCCAGGTCTCTGACGACTTTTTCATCTTCATCAAGCGAAACCAACATCACCGACATAACGAAATATTCCGAGTGGGCACTAGACGGACTGCATCACGAAATACAACCTGTTCCAAACCCGAAGCCATAATTCTACTAAGGTGTAAATCAGTTCACTGTAGCAACTAGTGAAATGTTCAAACAGGTACGCTGGTTCATTATGCGAAACTACTGTTCCTCACAGTAAGATTTTCTCGTTTCTGGGTTATAAATCTCTATACGGATTAAAAGTTTTGTTCCGCAGTGTCAGTCTTCAGACTACTAAAATAACCTGACAATTGACCACAGGTTTAGTCCTGTAAAAGCAATTTTTCCAATCCATGTTCCGCTGAGGAAGGTGGCACATTGGTTCAACAATGTATTCACATTCTGCACTGGAGGAATTCACGTCCATACTCCACCAACGTGTGGATCTAGATTTTCCAGTATTTCGGAAAAATTCTACATGCGCTTGTTGGAATGACTCTTTCGGCGAGACCGTGGGTTATTCCCCTCCCTCATCACTACCCACCTGAGGTAGCTCTTCGTCACTAATGATCTTGGCATCGACAAGGTTCTATATAGTTAATATTAATAGAGAGCATAACTTGAGTAGTGGTACTAAATGGGCACTACCGTAATAATCGGTGATATATGACACAGAGGAAAATAGACAGCGCTCTGCCGAAAGAGTAATTCCACAGTCGAGCACAAAAGAATACCATTGCGAATGCTTTTACAAGTAACTCCTAAACACTATCATAGATATCTCGCGTAAGCAGCTGGCAAGTAACAAGCTGGAACTCCAATGATGTGCAAGAAACTACTGCGATTGGGCAGTTTGAGCAGCGCCTGCTCTCACTACGCCAGCTAGTTGCTTAGTGCAGACTCGCGGTACTCACCCCAAGTCGCCGGCCGGCGAGTGTCCGTTCCGCTGCGCTCGCGTGTGTGTGAACTGTGTGCTACGACCCGGCGTCTTTCCCTCACCGCCGCGCGCCGCTGACTGTCCGCCGTGGTCGAGGCTGCCGCCACAGGGTCGTGCTTCCAGCGGCGGCCGCTGGCGGCGCTGGCGGCGGCCCGAGCAACAAGTGACAGGCGACGATGCCGGTCTGCTCGTAAACCCTGGACGGGCGCGGCTCCTCTACGTCATCACGCGCGGTGGTGGACGCCACTTTTTTATTGCAGAGCAAGGCATTGTGATACGACTACCACCCACTACCCCCACTACATCTATTCTACGCAAACAGCTTTCTAGTGCACGAAAGAGTGTACTATCTTTCTTCTTCTTCGTGGATGAATCACTTAGGACCACGCGTAATCAACATTTGTTGGCCTTCCTTTTCGCGCAGTATTCCTTCATAAGCAACTAATGGGCTAGCTTTCGTTACGTAGACTACGTATGTCGGTTATTTTTTCTCTCTTCTTCCTCAAAACCCCGTGTGTTTGTGATTTTTCCGATTTCGTTTCTGTCATGTAGATTTGGAGACCCTAATTCTCTCAGGTCTTTTTCCGTCTGTTTGTACCATTTAGGTCTTGTAGTTAAGTTCTTTAAAAATGTATGGATTTTGTGCGTTAACCTGTTTGAGTCCATTCTTTCTACATGCCCCATGAATTGGATTCTTCTCATGTGCATTGTGTTTTATTTTGGAGATATTTTTATATGTCTGCATTGGGTTTTGGATAATGCACACCATCTTTAGTTCTTGGTCCTAGGATTTTCCTCATTATTTTACGTTCTTTCACTTCTAATTCCCCTTTTAGTGTTCTGTGTTGAAGGTTTAGTGTCTCAGATGCGTAGAGAGCTTCGGGTTTAATTACTGATGTGTAGTGTCGTATTTTGCAGTTCCGCGAGAGACTCTTTTTGTTGTAAACGTTTTTTGTTAACTGAAACGCCGTCTCCATTTTCTGGACTCTTGATCTGGCAGATTTCTTTTCATTACAATTTTCTGCAATCCATTCAGCTAAATATTTAAATTCTTTTACTCGAGAGATGTAGTTATTACAGTTTCGAGATCAGAAGGTGCATCTTTGATGTCAGTCATAAATTTTGTTTTTTCAAATGAAATTTGTTATCCTATTTTTGCTGCCTGTTCTTGTAATAATTCTATCTGTTTCTGTGCATCGGTAATGTCTTGGGCGATCAGTGCCATGTCATCAGCAAATGCTAAACAGTCGAATTCTATGCCCTTACGTTTTGGTCCCAGTCTGTGTCCTGGTGCACCTGCTTTTCTCCATTCTCGAACAACTTTTTCAAGAGCACAATTGAAGAGCACTGGGGACAGTCCATTCCCTTGTTGTACTCCTGTGTCTATTTCAAATTCTGTGCTCAGTTCTCCCATAATTTTACTTTGGACTTGGTCTCCGTGACCAGTTACCAAGGCTTATTCACGTCAGTGGCAGCTCGTGGTTGGGAAGATAGGTGAAGAGCCAGCAGAAAAGAAAATTATACCTATATTGTCTGAATGTTTGGACTTATCCATTTCTTGTACACCAAATCAGTCCTTCGGCCTTTTAACGCTGAAAAAATGTCGGTGATGTCTTCTCAGAACGGTTGTTTTTACTAACTACGCAAGAAGTTCATTGTGTATTGAAATATTCAGTAAAGAAGAAAGGCTCTCTTCTGAAATTGCGTTCCTCGGGAATTTTCTTCGAATCTCACAGATGTGTTTTACTATAGTTACCTTCATGTACACTCATGCTCATAAATTAAGGATAATACTGATACATGGTGAAACAACGCTCTGGTCGGCGGTTTGCGCTTTTAAATAACCTCAGGGTACGACCATGCGGTGCATTTGACCTGCGGTTGTCGCATGGTGGTCCTGGTAGCAGTCCACATACGAAGAGGTGAGTTGGTGCACGTCAGAGTACGGTGCAGCGAGTAAGTGGGCAGACGTTTTCAGACATGCTAATGGTGACTGTGTGTTGAAAATGGCTCAAAGAACACATACTGATGACGTTGTGAGGGGTAGAATACTAGGGCGACTGTAGGCTGGTCAAACACAGCAGGTCGTAGCACGGGCCCTCCGTGTGCCACAAAGTGTGATCTCACGATAATGGCAACGATTCCATCAGACAGGAAACGTGTCCAGGCGCTACAGTACGGGACGTCCACAGTGTACAACACCACAGGAAGACCGATATCTCACCATCAGTGCCTGCAGACGGCCACGGAGTACTGCAGGTAGCCTTCCTCTGGACCTTACCGCAGCCACTAGAACAGTTGCCTCCAAACACACAGTCTACAGACGACTGAACAGACATGGTTTATTCGCCCGGAGACCTGCAACATGCATTTCACTGACCCCTTATCACAGGAGAGCCGGTAAAGCGTGGCATCAAGAAACACACTACATGGTCTTTGGAACAGTGGTCCCAAGTTACGTTCACGGACGAGCCCAGGTGTAGTCTGAACAGTGATTCTCGCCAGGTTTTCATCTGGCGTGAACCAGGAATCAGATACGAACTCCGTAATGTCCTCGAAAGAACACAACAATTCATACAATAACCGTACAAATTAACAACAAAATTAATACTTTTTAAATATTTAGCAAAAACATTCAAATACTCAAAATCACTAACCAGTAATACACAGCAGCGCCACATATGGCGCGTATTCCATAGCTGTATGCCATGTTCACACATAATAATTGTTAAATGTGAACATCAACATTAGTATTAAAAGAAACAAAACATTAGTAGATGAAAAATCTTCATCATTTCTGATCATTTACGAGCATAAAAACTTTGCCACATCAAACTTTACAGATTACGTGAAGATAAAACAACTTTTTCAAATGTCAAAAATGGTTCTAATGGCTCTGAGCACTATCGGACTTAACATCTGAGGACGTCAGTCCCCTAGAACTTGGAACTACTTAAACCTAACTAACCTAAGGACATCACACACACCCATGCCCGAGGCAGGATTCGAACCTGCAACCGTAGCGGTCGCGCGGCTCCAGACTGAAGCGCCTAGAACCGCTTGGTCACACAACCGGCTTTCATATGTGCTGCGTTAATACTGGAAGTTCGTAAAGATAGTGGAAGACTACGGTTCATTAATGTGATACTAGAGAAAGGCAACCAGTGCACACAGGAGACCGCATACAAAACAATTGTGCGACCCATCCTAGAATATTGCTCATGTGTGTGGGACCTGTACCAAATGTACAGGTGATATCGAGCGGATACAGAGAAGAGCAGCACGAATGGTCATGGGTGTGTATGACCTACAGGAGAACGTCACAAAGATTCTGAAAGAGCTGAATTAGCAGACTCCTGAGGATAGACGCAAACTATCCCGTGAAAATATACCTAGAAAGTTTCTAGAATCAACGTTGAATGATGAATCTAGGAATGTACGACAACCCCCTACGTATCGCTCACATATGGATCGCAAAGACAAGATTAGACTAATTATAGAGCGTTCAGAGGCAATTAAACAATCGTTCTTCTCGAACTCCACACCTGAATGAATCGGAAGGAAACCCTAATAACTGGGACGTACCCTCTGCCATGCACTTCACAGTGCCTTGTACAACAGATGTAGATCAGTCGCACACACTGAAATCCTTTTTATTGTTAATTATTTCATGAACAAAAACCCGTCAACTGGTTTATCATTCGTTCTGCCCAACTAAGGAGAATGTAAGGGCTTATCTAGAACTTTATTTTTCCTTTTCCTGCAAGTAAGCTATCTGCTTAGTTGGCTTTTAACTTCTTCTGTCCGTCTTGAATTTTGTTGGGTTGGCTTCACAACAAAGCTGCGTTTCTGAATTATGGTGCTAAATTTCTTTCTATCTTGAATGTTTTCTTCGTGAATGTCAATTTCTCTTCGGTCCTGCTGCTAGCCAGCCGTTGCGGTTTTTCATTGTCAACATTCTCTATTTTCAAATGAAACCATGTAATTCCAGAGACTTTGTCACGTGTGAAACTTCTGTGATGTATTTGCAGACTGAGGTGGCGAATAAAAATTTGTACCAAGCCAGGAATCGAACCTGGATCTTCCGTTCGCTAGGCAAATGCGCTAACGACTAGAACATCCTGGCAGAGTGACTTTTGCATAATTGTACGGACTACCCTGGAATTCCCCCCCCCCCTTTTCTAAACAGAGTAACTAAGACACGGAGAAACGGCAATTTGTCCTCGAAAGAGTGCTTACGGAATAATTCGATTGCCTATTCTGGGCCAGCCACTGTGACGAGCGTTTCGAGGCGCTTCAGTCCGGAACCGCGCTGCTGCTACGGTCGCAGATCCGAATCCTCCCTCGGGCATGGATGTGTATGATGTCCTTAGGTTAGTTAGGTTTAAGTAGTTCCACTTCTAGGGGACTTATGACCTCAGATGTTTAGTCCCATAGTGCTTAGAGCCATTTGACCATTTTGGCCTGTTCTGGGATATTGGTAAAATATGCCGAATAAGCGGCATACTGGAGTTAACAGGGGACACTGATCGTCCGTAAAAGATAACTGTACCAATAGTCACTGACTTTTCGGGCTAGAGGGAGACTGTCATGGAGATTCTTCAAAATTAGAACTGCCATCCTTCTTCTGAAAGACAACTAATAAAAAGCAAAAATCAACTTAAAGTTGAGGCGTGAATGGGAAGTTGGATTGGGGAGGGAGGCGTGCCAGGGTAGTCCTAGCGATTATGCAGAGCCGCTGTGTCAGCGTGGTGTAGTGGTTAGCGCATCTGCCTAGTCAGCAGGAGAGCCACATTCGAATACCGGCTTTAGTACAAATTTTCATTCGCCGCTTCAGTCTCCATATATACGTCATATTCGGTATTTTTGTTTTTATTTCGTATACTTATGTCGGGTCTTTGAGTCATAAAGTATGCTGGGTAACAGTTATTGAACTATATAAAAAAACATAAATCAGTTACAAACTATGGCGTGCACACACTTTATTCAACATGTAAACGTCACTACAGATATTCGGATGTAAGTTATGACATGTTCGATACGCCTACCATCCATGGCGATGATGTGGCGCAGACGAATAGCGAAATTCTGCATGACCCGCTGTAGTGTCGGAACATCGATACTGTCGATGACCTCCTGAATGACTGTTTTCAGTTCACCATTGGTTTTAGTGTTATTGTCCTTAATATGGCCCCACAAAAAGGAGTCTCATGTGTTCAGATCCGAAGAAAATGGTGGCCAATCAATGCCCCTTGCAGTGGTCTGTAGGTACCCCAGAGTCAGAACGCGTCCCCAAAGTGCTCCTCCAGGACATCAAACACTCTGCTGCTGCTACGGGGTCGAGCTCCGTCCTGCACGAACCACATGTTGTCGAAATCAGGATCACTTTGGATAATGGGATGAAATCGTCTTCCAAAACCTTCACGTACCGTTCGGTAGTCACCGAGCCATCAAGGGATATAGCACTGAACACCACACAGTCACCCATTGAGGGCGGAGAGACTTCTCGATTGCGAAATCCGGATTCTCAATCCCCCAAATGCACCAATTTTGCTTATTGACGAACCTATCCATATGAAAGTGAGCCTCGTCACTAAACCAAACTATGTATGCGCATACTAATTCTCGCCATGCCCTGCGACTAACCGTGAAATCTGAACGTCCAACAGCAAACCGTGCAGAAGTTATGACGATTTTATTTCATGCAGTTCAGTAACTGTCATCCTGTATCTCTATGGTGCGAAAAGTGGCAGCTGATCTAAATAATGAAAAGTGTGAGGTCATCCACATGAGTACTTAAAGGAACCCACTAAACTTACACGATAAATCACACAAATCTAAAAGCTGTAAAGTCAACTAAATATTGAGGAATTACAATTATGAATAACCTAAATTTGCCGGCCGAAGTGGCCGTGCGGTTAAAGGCGCTGCAGTCTGGAACCGCAAGACCGCTACGGTCGCAGGTTCGAATCCTGCCTCGGGCATGGATGTTTGTGATGTCCTTAGGTTAGTTAGGTTTAACTAGTTCTAAGTTCTAGGGGACTAATGACCTCAGCAGTTGAGTCCCATAGTGCTCAGAGCCATTTGAACCATTTTTAACCTAAATTTGGATGAGCACACAGATATTGTTGTGGGAAAATCAAACAAAAGACTCCGATTTATTCGCAGAACACATACAAATTTCAACAGTTGTACTAAAGAGAATGGTTACGGTACAGTTTCCACCCTCTTTTCGAGTACTGCCGCAGGTAGTGCGATCCGCATTAGATAGGACTGAAGCAGGACATCGAAAAAGTTCAAAGAAGGAAAGCTCGTTTTGTGTTATCGTAAAAATAATGGAGAGAGTGTCACGGATATGATACGCTTGTTGGAGCGGCAGTCATTAAAACATAGGCATTTTTCATTGCAGCAGAATCTTCTCATGAAATTTCAATCGCTCATCTTCTCCAGAGGGTGTGAAAATATTTTGTTGCCTCCCGCTTATATTGTTATGAAATAAGAAAATCAGAGCTAGCGCCGAAGGATTTAAGTGTCCATTTTCGGCGAGCGCGATTCAAGAGTAGAACGGTACAGAAATAGCATGAAGGTGTTCGATGAAGCCGCGCGGGATTAGCCGAGCGGTCTGTGGAGCTGCAGTCATGGACTGTGTGGCTAGTCCCGGCGGAGGTTCGAGTCCTCCCTCGGGCATGGGTGTGTGTGTTTGTCCTTAGGATAATTTAGGCTAAGTAGTGTGTAAGCTTAGGGACTGATGACCTTAGCAGTTAAGTCCCATAAGATTTCACACACATTTGAACATTTTTTGTTCGATGAACCCTCTGCCAGGTACTTAACTGTAAATTGTACAGTAATCATGTACATTAGATTTAGATGATGTTGATCAGGATGTCCAGATCTTGCACCATCTTTTCGGCATGCTGAAAGAACATGTGTAAGGGGGTTGAGGGGGGTGGAAGAGATTTTGCAACAATGAGGACGTCCACACACCGGTTCTAGAAAGGTTCCGTGTCCCAAGGGCGGATTTCTGTCCGGTGAACATTCCGGTCACAGATTTGGCGACTGTGTTGAGAAATATTCTCATACGTCTGTGTCACTCTAAAGCTGTGTAACTCTAAAGTGTAGTACAGCAATTAACAAAAGTTACGCCACTCCTACGGTAATGAATAACTTGCTTTTTGACGTCCCCTCTTATTTCTGATCGAATCTTGCATGCTTTTATTGCCATGGTGTGAGTGATAATGTCACTTTTTTATCTTATTTTTGGAAGCTCTGTGTATAATGTAAAACCATAACATTAAAACCTGATACTGTGTGAGTTTTTCAACGTATTGTCTGTTTTTATTACCATAATCACCAATTTGCTTTTATAAATCATGGAACGAGGGAATATGCATGTACTAAAAAGAAAGAGCAGGGTCTCATCAACCGTCTGAACATAAACATGATACACAAATTGGCAACGTGACATTAAAACGTGTAAAAGTCGATTTTTTGGATAAATCATGGAATGGAGGACTATACATGGTCAGTCACGTAAGATGTAACACCCCTTTTTATTTCGTGAACGGTTCTGGATACCAAAACAAGGTTTTCGGCAGATGATAGTACGTTAAGGGGCAGTTACTTTGGAAAGCAATAAAGAATCTTAACTCCTGTATCGATCAAGATACTGACACAAGTATGATTTTTTTTTTAAACAGAATGATACACTTTCTTTATCGGCGTCGGGAAGCGCTTGAAAAGACGAGTACAGTGATATAACGCTTGTTAATTTTGAGACTGAAACTCTTCGCAAAAGAATCTTGGAAATATTCTAAAATTGAGAAGCAAGTCACTCGAAATCGGTTATTGTGTTGCAAACACGCTCATGCCAGGCTGCGTCGTTGCATCAACCCATTCGACTACTTTCTTGTCTGCGCTGCAGAACTAGCACAAACTGTGTCGTCTGTCGGTAAGTCACTACTGCTTCAACATTCCTTGCATACAAACGTGTACACCAATGAGGAGAAGTTAGGCATGTTACTTGTATACAGCGAATGTCAAATGCTGTCGAAATGGCGATGGAAAACTGCCTGACGTAGCTGTAGTTGTTTTCACGAAAACCTGGAAACGTACGCACTTTCGAAACAGTTTTCCCAAACCCCATCTCATGCGCCAGAAGCTAGTACATGCCGTAGTTGCATATACAAAAATCATACTTTACCCTGAACCTATGTAGTACAGGAAATGATGTTTCATCTTAGTAGCACAAGCCTGTCTTGGCATAAAACGACGACCTCTGTTTGGCGGTGTTTCCACCGCAATATCTGACTTAAGGCTGCATTGCTTTGCAATTTTAGAGCATTTCACGGCCTTTTTTGCAAAAGGTTCGACGTCAGTACTAGCAAGCGTTATACCATTATAATTGTCTTTCCAAGAGCTACTGAATGGAGGTATGAAAAGTATAAGGTTCCATTAAAAAGAACCATACCTGTTTCAGTATCTTGGTGGATACCACAGTTCACTACATTATTCATACAAAACATTACGTGCCCCTCAGCATACAGTCAATCGCGGAAAACCGCGTCTCGATAGCTGGAATCGCGCGGGAAATAAAAGGGGTGTTGCGTCTTACGTGACTCGCCCCATATACACATTTAAAACAAAAAGCGCGATCTCATCAACCGTCTGAACATAAACATGATACACAAATTGACAACATGGTAACAAGAACATGAAAAAGGCGATCGGTGATACCTTTTATTATTGTACTGTGGTTCTTTCGCACTGATCTGGTGGTTGTTAGGTGTTTCACAATAACGTATCTCACCATCCAGTTTTGCTTGCATTCAATGCGTCATCCACTGATAAAATAGCTCTGATACTTGTTTTGGTGCTACAGATAAAAAATTCGTCCTGTTTCATTCTAGGCTTCACTGATGGAAGAATGACTGCTATAGTTTGCTGTGCGAGGCGGCCCGCAAGGGAATGTTGGAGAATTCCAAGAAGTGGTAGTAGGCTACTCACTGGACGAATACTTTAAGTTGATTTTTGCGATTTATTAGTTTTCTTTCAGCAGAAGGATGGCAGTTCTAATTTCGAAGAAACTCCGTGACAGTCTCCCTCTAGTCTGAAAAGTCTGTGACTATTGGTACAGTTATCTTTTACGGGCGATGAGTGTCCCCTGTTAACTCCAGTACGCCGCTTATTCGGCATAATTGACCAATATCCCAGAGTAGGCAGTCGAATTATTCCGTAAACACTCTTTCGAGGACAAATTGCCGTTTCCCAGTATCTTAGTTACTCTCTCTACAAAAGCGTCTATGTAACGGGAAATCATATCCTACAAATTGCTACTCTCTAACATTTATAAGTCATAACAGATTCCACTTACGTCCTATTGATCGGGTACTCAAAGGCTATGACGTTTTTACATTTCGTGAAGCGGAAAGTCGAACTTTCTCTACGCTAAGAGACATTCGTCAGTCTTAGCCCCAGGCTGATATTGTATCAATATCTGAGTGACTGTTCCTACAATTTCGATCGGAGCACAGGTCTTCTAGATAATCGTGTCATCTGCGAAAAGACTGAGACGGTAGCTAATACTCTCCATTAAGGCATTAACAATGTATCATGAACGGTAATGGCCCTATCGCAGTATCGTTGGTCAGCAGATATTCCTTCTGAATTTTTACGTGACTTTCCATCCGTCTGCCACGTGATTGTCAGAAAGGTTGAATCTACTCGTAAACTAGACTAGATATAGCACGTCCGTAAATGCGAAGTACATTAAGTAAGTCGCCGAACTACAACGAAATAGAACAAAAAATGCTGTTTAAAAATTGCTAACATATACCCTTTGGAGATACATACATTCCCTTACGAAACACACGTACACACCCAGAAACACACAGACACTAGGGTTTTACAAAAAGCTACGGCCAAACTTTCAGGAAACATTCCTCACACACAAAGAAAGAAAATATGTTATGTGGACACGTGTCCGGAAACGCTTACTTTCCATGTTAGAGCTCATTTTATTACTTCTCTTCAAATCACATTAATCATGGAATGGAAACACACAGCAACAGAACGTACCAGCGTGACTTCAAACATTTTGTTACAGGAAATGTTCAAAATGTCCGTTAGCGAGGACACATGCATCCACCCTCCGTCGCATGGAATCCCTGATGCGCTGATACAGCCCTGGAGAATGGCGTATTGTATCACAGCCGTCCACAATACGAGCACGAAGAGTCTCTACATTCGGTACCGGGGTTGCGTAGACAAGAGCTTTCAAATGCCCCCGTAAATGAAAGTCAAGAGGGTTGAGGTCAGGAGAGCGTGGAGGCCATGGAATTGGTCCGCCTCTACCAATCCATCGGTCACCGAATCTGTTGTTGAGAAGCGTACGAACACTTCGACTGAAATGTGCAGGAGCTCCATCGTACATGAACCACATGTTGTGTCGTACTTGTAAAGGCACATGTTCTAGCAGCACAGGTAGAGTATCCCGTATGAAACCATGATAACGTGCTCCATTGAGCGTAGGTGGAAGAAACTAAAATGAACTCTAACATAGAAATGAAGCGTTTCCGGACATGTCCACATAATATCTTTTCTTTATTTGTGTGTGAAGAATGTTTCCTGAAAGTTTGGCCGTACCTTTTTGTAACACCGGAACCCCTTCTGAAAAGCTTCGACTTGCCGCAACAGTCCTCTTAATCGATTCTGCATTCTCAAAGCAATAATCATTAAACGTAGTGGAAGATTAAGTTTCAGTGACTTTTATAATACAGTGTCTGTAGTAGCGCAATCAGTCACAGCGTTTAAGAGTTATTAATCTTATGACATTAATTGGTCAGCGACTCGTTTCGAGCCACTAGTGCTCGTTATGAGGCATCGGGGCATACAAAGCATAGGTGAAGTATCTCTGACGGTCTGTAACAACTTCAGTTCCAAAATGTTTTTCAGAAACTAGTGTTAATATTGCGGCCATTCTGTGTTCATATCACGACGGCTTGTGCAAGTGTGCATACAGGTTGGTTAAAATTGAAGTGCAGCTGCCCTCAGAGCTCCAGTGTGGGCTGTAATTATCGTATGGCGGCGAAACTTGGTAGACACGCTAATACGTTCACATTTAATCAATTTACGCTGAAAAAATAGTTCAAATTTTGACCACTAGGTGCAAACCTGGAGCAGTGAATGAAAGAAAGACGTATAGAAATGTTTCGATATGTAATGGGAAAGGTCGAATAAGTGAGAAAGGCATGGTGTTGATTTTATTATTAAGTACCGTTCAGACAGTTTGTTCAATACGAGCACCGGAGACGTCGACGAGACGCTACATCCGTCAAACGACGTGAGCAACAGATGCTCACCGCAGTTCCTGTGGAATCTGAGCAACGTGTTCCTGTGTGCTGGCCTTCAGATCAGGTACAGAGCGGACGCGTCTCTGGTAAACGCGCTCTTTAAGATATCTCATAACCAAAGGTCACATGGACTCAGATCAGGTCATCTTGCAGGCTACGCACCTAGAAAAGTATGAAAATAAAACATTCGCAGAGGATTGCATTAAGCAAATCTTTCACTGGGCGAACGACATGAGGCATTGTTCCATCTTGCACGAAAACAGCAGTTTCCACACAGTGGCGTTCTTCGAAGCAGGAATCACATACCGTTCAGGGAGGTATCGATAGAGAACAGACGTCATGATACACATGACAAGCCGGCTGGTTGGATTCTGTTCAAAGACGAACGGACCGAGAATAAAAGTGCTTCTGAATGCGCACCACACAGTCACATACGGCGAGTACAATGACACTTCGTGCACAATACGCGATTTAAACAGTACCCCCAATATTCGAAATTTCTGTGTATTCGCTGCACCCTACAGTGTAAAATGTGCCTCGTTACTCCACAGAATATGCCCAGCCACATGTCATCAACTTCGATCCGTACCAGAAACTGAAGAGCAAATTGAGAACGTTGCTGCAGATCATAAGCTTCCAGCTGTTGCAACATCTGGATACTGTACGGGTACCAGTGTAAAATTGACCGCAAAACTTTCCTGGCTTTTACCATAGGACGGACAATTCTCGTGACACTGCACGAGCACTAGGATTATCTGGGGCACATGCTGCATGGTCAGTTAGAGCAACGGCAACCTTGTCAATAGCTTCCACCGCGATAAAACGCCTTCCTCTTCCAGGTGGCACACCAAGCTCATTCGTTTTTCCGAATTTCATTATCATCTTTATTAAACCGTTTGATGATATCATGAATGTCTTCGGACCGTCCAGTCGGCAATACTCGGTCAATACGTATTTTCCGTCATTTAATCGATTTATTTGTCACTTCTGTCCATGCGATTCTCGTACAGTACAGGCGATGAAACTTTACACCGGTCTGCACAAGCGACGTCGATCGCTAGCCGCCTGCTCCAATGAATCAGTACCTTATATTTAATAGGATCGCGCGTATACTCGATGCTAGCACACAGACGGTATTCGTTTCCGATATATCAGAAGAGAGAAATGCGTTAAAAATCTATCGGATGAAGTTAGCGGAGCTTTTATAGTTCGTAATTTTTCTCTGTTCGATGGTACAGAATAACGATGATAGAATGTTTGGGAGATAGACGTGAATGGGCCCTGAGGGATGAGGATCTGCTTCAGACTGCGGTACCTGTGTGTAGTTTGGAGATGTATCGCATTGCAGTCCTTCTTCCATGCCCTGTACGCTGTGAAGTCTTCCTACTTTACCCAGCAAGAAACACCACCGTAACTGTTCGTACTGTCTTCCATACTACGTCGTGTTACAGGAGTAGGCTTCGTTTGGAACTGACCTTACACATGGTACAATGGTGGCGGAGCTACGACAACATGTTCCCATTTCTACCGAGTGGTCAAAACACGGTCATATAGCTTTAACTCAGCTCACTCTGTTTCAGCGAGGGTTGCAAAATGTGTTAGATACAGCTCTTCAGACTTCTGGGTAAAATTGATCTCACTGTCAACTGTGGTGTGTATTACAGTACATTGTTCCATGTCAATGGTGTCTTTCCCGTCCACTGGATATGCTGATGATTACTGCATAATGGTTCACTAACACCGCTTGGATGAGGTGGAGGGAGCCTTGGTGGAGAACCGGATATCTGCTACTTGTCACTGTGGAGCACGGGATTAAATGTAGAGGTCATCCCCTTCATACAGTTGTTTGGTAGCGTTCCTCAATGCTACAGACTGGCCCTATTTCCATATGCTGTGATGTCCTCCACATGTTTTTATTCTTTTTTCACCAAGAAGGTGACAGCACCTCTTTTTTATTCGTACCACCCCACACGTGTTGTGAACACCACCTTCCGGCGATCGTCAACTCCGGAACAGTAATAATGTGCATGACTGTAGAATGAAGGAACAATGCTTTTCGAAATGGAACACCGAGACACCCGCTACCCTATCCATGGGGAAGATGAGATAAACTGTACAGGTCATCCCCCTTCGAATATCTGTTGGAAGTACTCTACCATACCGAAACTCTTCCAGTTTCAGTATGTTGCAATGTATTCCACATTTTTGTCAATGAGAAACACCGCCCCTGTGTTTTATTTCTACCAGCCTGTACTGTGGCATTGAACTGCTTATGAAGGAACAATACAGGAACCCTCTCGTGTGACTGATATTCTGTTGAATATTATCATCCTACAGATAGGTGATGAAACTTTACATCGGTCTGTGCAAAGCGTCTTCGATCGCGACCTAGATGCAGAGTAACTGTCTAAAAAACAGCGCTGGGGTTTTGTTATATGGGATCCTTAGCAGATAAGTTCGAAAAAGGTGACTCGTTTCGAGATATGGGAGTAGTACGAATATGATTCACCAGTGGCTGTAATCATTAACAGACGTCTGTACAAGATCCAACGCAAGTATCCTGGTAGTTCTTACGCGAAATGTATGGCGTGGGTTGTAGAATCCCTCTACGGTCAGCTTCAAATGTCGGTTCTCTACGGTGTTCCTCGAAAAGAACATCGTCTTCCCTTCACGGGTTCCTATTTGACCTACCTGGTGGGAGTAATTCGACTAATGAAAAAAAAAGTTACTTGACCATGCAAACAGACTCTGATGATCAATTTAATCACTTAGCCTATCAAATTGATATCAATGACGTGCCGCCTGGTAGATGGAGGAGATGGCTAGGGCACCACAGAATAATCGTTTAGTCGTTTTTTCGTTTCGTTGCGCCGATATCTTTTAACTAAATTTCAGTCTGCCACCAACACAGGGTTCAAAATGTTCAAATGTGTGTGAAATCTTATGGGACTTAACTGCTAAGGTCATCAGTCACTAAGCTTACACACTACTTAACCTAAATTAACCTAAGGACAAACACACACACCCATGCCCGAGGGAGGACTCGAACCTCCGCCGGGACCAGCCAACACAGGGTGAGACAGGCTCTCACAATGCTAGTACGATATAGCATCGTACTGGTAAAAGGGTACCTGTCATATTCTACAAAACAGCTACGTTCTCTGGAATTACAGCTTGTTGTTCTCAAATGTAAAATGAATATGTTTATTTCCCGCCGTGTGAGCCAAGATAGTCTGAAATGTTTGTAATACACAACTGCGCTGAGAACCCCACTACCCTATTAGTATTAATTCATCGTGTTGCGTCACCCTGACTTCAAGACATTGTGGATTGACAAAAGTAACTTAAAACTATGGAGAAAAGTGCTACAACAACGGGGGAAAATTCTGAACCACCACAACAGGAGTGGACGTACAGATTGCAGGCGAGATGTAACAAACGTCAATCTGGCACAGAGTGTATGGCATATTTCGCTATGCACATGATTAGTATTTCAGTGTGACCTCACATTGTAGGTAGACGTAACGGCATTTACAATTAGAATGTGAGGATATATTACGCAGCAGGGTTCTCATTCAGAAGTCGCATTTCAGTGTTGTTTGTGTGTGAAGAGATCGTTGTCATTCGTCGTGCAAGAAGAAGGAACGTCCACCAGCAAGTGTCGGAATTCGACAGTGGCAAGAGCCTGTCCTGGTGAGACTGCTGTCTATCGATACTGCTATTAGCGTTCGTTCGTGTGTCACTACGACCTTCGAATATCAAATTCGTGAGTTCGGGAGGGTTGCGGTCAGCATCATGCACGAGTAGCGCACGAGAGGACAGAGATATTGTTTGCTCGGCCGTGGAGTGCTATACAGCCCCGTCTCGCGCCGAGTGGTTGTATTCAAAGTGCAGCTACTCACAGAGGTCCAGTGTGGGGTGTAATTATCGTACGGCAGCGAAACGTGGTAGATTTTCTGATACATTAATGCAGAACAGATATTCGATGAAAAAAATTAGTTCTAATTTTGGCCACCAGGTTCAAATCTAGCGCTGTGAACGTAATGAGAAACATAGAAATGTTTGTTGTTGATAATTCTTCCGGGTTATATGGCCGTGGTCCATGGAATACTTCTATTCCTAACGTTTCGTCCAATACTACGTTGGACGACCCCAGAGGTATGGCTGGTCCTGTTGAGTCCTGCCGACGAGTTTGCAGGACTCAACAGGACCAGCCATACCTCTGAGGACGTCCAACGTAGTATTGGACGAAACGTTAGGAATAGAAGTATTCCATGGACCACGGCCATATAACCCGGAAGAATTATCAACAACAGTACCAACCGGTCGTGAAAGCCTTCATTGTATGATAGAAATGTTTCCATAATTACGAATGGGACGTGGGCAGATAAGGTCAAAAAAGAGCGAATGGCATAAAGGTAAGTTTATTATTAACAATTTGTTCAATATGAGCACAAAAGAGGCAGAGATTATGCTGTACAGCGCCAAGTTTGCACCTGGTGGCCAAAATCAGAACTATTTTTTTTCCAAGCGTAAATTGGTCCCGCACTAGCATATCTGCCAAGTTTGGCTACCATATTATAGTTAAGCCCACAGTGGACCCTCATGAATACCTGAACTTTAGTCATAGACACCGGGAACTTTAAGCCAGGAATTGGGTCCATTTGCTGTACGACAAGTGTTCAGACGGACAGTACGACGACGTCTGCAACACCACGGATTGTCGGCACGGCGGTCATTGTCGCGGATTTCCTTGACGAGATAGCAGAGAGGGAGGGGCGCGACAATTGTGATGCTCCAACGACAACACCGGACACGAGTCGTTACAGCATCACTACGGATGTATCCGTGTAAAAGAGTACGAGGAGAACAAACGCTACTAGACTGATTTGTCGTCGTCATTCGAGCCCAGCAGCTGAATACATTATGCAGGGTAAACCAGGACTCGACCGCCGAACTTTCAGAGGTAGTGGTATGAAGCGAAACAAGGAAAACATGTCCAGTAATCATGGGCAAAACGCACACCTTCAGAGCAATGAGCAACTTTTCAGTAGAAGAGACATGTTTCACAATAATCAAGGTGAACAAGTGCTCCTAGCTCTTAAGCTACGCACTTCAGAGCCCACGTTTCCTGAACATTTTTTTCTCCATTTGACCCATACTACCAACTATCAAAATATGGAAAACAAAGACATTTGAATAGAAGAGATGAATCTCACAGTAGGAAAGATGAAAAGGTGCTCAGAGCTCTTAAAGCATGCATTATAGAGTCCATGTTTCACAGACATTTTGCTTTGGTCCAAACTACCTCCTCTGAAAATTTGTCTTTGGAGTTCTGGTTCGCTCTGCACAAGGTGCCATTGGGTACAGAACAGGATTACCTCCGGTTGGCATAGTACTTTGGATAGTAGCCGTTATACGTCTGACATGTGGCTGTGCACTATGTTCCCGATCTCCATGATATTATCTTTCAACAGATACAATGTAGAAGAGCGTATGTTGCACGTGCTGACATTGCGTATCTCGATACAAAGGGTATTCGTCTGGTTGCTCTGGCCAACACGATCTCCACATCTCTCAACAACTGAATACTTGTGTACAAACTTTCTAAATCTAAGATAGGATAAATATTTCTTTATTTACAACAACGGGTTTCGACAGTCCTTGCTCTCATCTTCAGGTCTTCCAAAATATTATTTATGAAACGTGTTTATTCTGAGTTGGAACCTCACACCGAGTTGTCATGTAGGTGGATGAATGTAGCGCATTATACAAAGCTTTGTCAAAAATAAAACATTTCAAATCAAGTAGTACCTTGTGCACATGGCCATTTCCCTGTATAGTGTAATGTTCACCTGCCCGCAATGGGTAACGCGGGCGCCTCAGTCTGATGCTACCGTGGTTCGACACGTGTGAGCAACCCATAGTGGCTTGCCTTCTATGTATTCTATTTCAAAAATTTTGTGACTAAAGCTTCATCGATTGATATTTAGTTTTATACGTGACAGGTAAGCACTATTTCTTTTTTGCCAGTACTTACACTTTAAAAAATTTTTTCCTATATTTTTGTAACTATGTTACAGGCCAGTTTGAGTGTTTTACTTCTGATGAAGGCACTCATTGCAGTGCCGAAACCTAGGTCAAAAGACTTCTTTTCTGCTATTGCTTGAATTTTGCCCTAAACAGTGTTTAAGTAATCTTGTATGCGTTCGTGCGTGATGATGTGTATTAGTAGCTCGAAACACGTCGCTTATAATTTAATATCACAGTGTTTGTTACGGCGTAAATTCAAGCGCCGGTATGCCAGTCGGGAACGACAGAGCAGAGAAGGCTGTGAAGAAGACGTCAGTCAATTTTAGCCTGTCCGACTCCTCTCCACGACGACAACGCAACAGCAGCGGTCTCTGTGCGAAGAGGACATAAGTGCCGCGCCCAAGTGGTCGCGGCCCAGTTCAAGAGAAGCTTCAAGACCAGCGACCTGAATAGAAACGTCAAAGTTCGTTACTTGCTTATGCATTCTATGTAGCTCAATCTTGGAATTGTTAAACTGAAGAATATTGATTAATTTGCATGTATTCCTTGGCTTGCGACACATCTATGTAATTCTCAGAGTTAAATATTGCCATTTATTTTTCGTGATAAAACTCTTTAATACGATTTGTTTGAATGTTGTCTAGCGATCCGAGAAAGCAGGTTTCCTAGACGTCCCATATTCGACGACTAGGCAGGCTTCAACAGTATTAATAATCTTCAGATATTCTGGCTGGTTGCAGTAAATATACATAGCCTATCGTTTATCTACGAAATGCCCCCCATTGACAGCAGATTTGAGTTTGAGGAAGATCCTGAAGTCTGCGCGGCCGAAATCAGAGGCAGGGGGCGCGGACCTGGTCATAGAATTTTTACACCTCTTCTCGCCAACCTGAACAGAAAGAGTTACACGTTATCTTTCGAAATTATTCATCACGTTCTGTCACATGCAGATCATTACGTGTGGTCCGCCCCCGGTAGCCGAATGGTCAGCTCGACAAAATGTCAATCCTAAGGGCCCGGGTTCGATTCCCGACTGGGTCGGAGATTTTCTCCGCTCAGGGACTGGGTGTTGTGTTGTCCTAATAATCATCATTTCATCCCCATCGACGCACAAGTCGCCAAAGTGGCGTCAAATCGAAAGACTTGCACCCGGCGAACGGTCTACCTGATGGGAGGCCCTAATCACACGACATTTACATTTACGTTACGTGTGAATACATAGCGTGTTCTCAGAATTCAGCCACCGGCAAACGTAAGTGATATCGAGTCGTAGTTTGGTGATTCAGTTCTGCTGCCTGTTTTATGGCTAAGTGGAGTCTTATGTCACCCAGTCACCGGAAAACAGTTCACTGTTCAAAGGTTCTGCGCAGAGCTGTGTACGGTACCGTAGAGGATAAATGTAAATGTCGTGTGGGCTCAGCCGCCTGTCGGAAACGGTGATCTTGCGGATTTGTGTGAGTTGTATCGTATGTGTGTGTGTGTGTGTGTGTGTGTGTGTGTGTGTGTGTGTGTGTGTGTGTGTGTGTAGAGTGTAGCTGTGTGTGATGGATGGTAGTATACTGTAGTGCTGTGCTTATCTTGATGATGAGAGAGGGGTGAATGTGAAGCCTGAATCTAATACGCAGCCCATTCCTGTCAAAGAGCATCAAAGGGTCCGCCAAGATTAACGTCTCTATCCGACGGACGGATCACCATCAACAGTGTCGCATGACCTCTCTTCATGAGACACCACGGAGAGGTTTGGAATTTAAACCGCGACGTTGGCGCAAAGTCTGGTCATCAGGGACTTTAAGCCACCATATCCCTGCCCCTTGCCTGTCAAATACTAGCAGCGAAAATTTCATCCACCTGTAGGATTCAAACCGGCTTACTTCCGAGTCGAGCGCCACCGCACAAGCGTGTGTTAGCGACCACGGTTATGGAGGTAAGGGTAGCGTAGACTGTTCTGGTAGAAGTCGCAGAATTCTGGGTATATGTCTCGGTATTACAGTGGTTGAGTGTCAGACTAAAAATGCAAAGGCCCAAGGTACAATCCTAAGTGATCTCTTGGACTTTACTCACACCTGCTGCGTCTTTCGCCTCTGGCATTGATTGCATATGCCCCGTGACTGAAAGCCCACTAAAATGTAGGCGTCCCGTAACTGAGTGTTGTGAGCCAGTATAGAGGTCCGAGGAAGGCAAGAGCTCACTCACCACGTTCAGTAGGACGGCGCCTAATGAGCACTCTCTCTGGTGTTCAAACCAGCCTTCGAGATGATTAAAGCTTCACCCCACACCTATAAAGAAGCCTAAGCAATCCTCTACGCTGACAAGTAAGACTGACCAGTTGTTTTAAGCTTGCCACAAAATACATGCAGAGTTGTCATGTGTCCCTATTTAGACGAAACGGTCCTAATTTTCTTGTTGAAATGGGAAAAGTTTATATTTCAAGTACATTTATACTAGATAAAAAACCTTCTATAGCTTAGATCGCATAAATTCTTCTTAATTTTCGACAACCGGTTTCGACAGACTTCGCTATCATCTTCTGGTCCTCAAAATTTCTTTGTTACAAATCAAACGGCAATGTCTGTCAAAACTGGTTGTCGAAAATAAAGAAGACTTTATGCGACCTTAACTATAGAAAGTTTTTTATCAAGTGAAACAGATCGCTCTTTCAAACTTCTCAACACAAGAAAATTTGAACATTTTTACTAACTAAAACAATATTTCATACTGAAGTATGTGGCGGGTCGTAACCACATATTCGCAATTATCTCGCAAGCGGCTCGTTATCAGCGTTTGTTTCATAGAAAGTTTTTGTTTCTGTCATCGTATATTTTCACCAGTGGCTCTTTTTGCTGTTAATTATGACACACCCTTTGTAAAAATTATTGGAAGTGCTGAGATGTGTGGGAGAATTAAGATGTACGATTGTCATTGCTTTTGCATATCACTAAGACACACGAATTTGTTTCCGTATGATACATCACCTGGTCTGATATTGGCTTATGCAGAAAGAATAGCCTCCCAAGTAGACAATTAATAATAAACGTTTTATTAGCAGTAACATAAAAAGAGACACTTCTTATTAACCACAGGGTTTAGTGCTAAATCAGTCACAGAAAAATAAAAAGACCTCTTGATGCAATACGAACAGTCAACAGTCTTACAACTTCATGATAAGTTACTAGACTTAATCAGTGATTCGTAGTTAAACTCTCTCACTGTGAGTCTGATAAAATAAATCTCTATGTCCAAACGGACTACAGTTTGCATCGCTGTCCCACATGCACAAACACAGAAAAAGTCAAAGACCGCTGGATACTATTGAAACGGAACTTGTTGTACCGTTCCAATGTTTTATTAAATTGCTGGCACGCAGAAATTCTCTTGCAGATAATACCTCAGCTGGTGTCCAAAAGGAGATAATGGACTAAACAGGGTTATTTATTGAATTTTTTTCTGTTGTGTACCACGTTTCCCATTTTCCTTTCCTTTGTGCGGCCTGGACGGTATAAATGAGTGAGTGTGTGAACTAGCAGAAAGCTTTAGGCACAGATTGTAACGCTGCATGAATGGTCGTTCTGGGGTAGGGTAGTACCAACCCCCCAAGCGTGAACAAGTTTAGCAGAGACCAAGTTTGCAGGTCAGGGCAAAGATGACACGTGGGCGCGCGTATTGGCTCCGTCAGGTTGGCGCGCCACCGCCACCACGTTTGTAAGCGGAACGGTTAGGCGAATTCGGTTGGAAGAGCACTTGTTCCTGGGTCGTGGTGCTGGACAGACATGGAGACGTAGCTCTCGTTTTGGTAATGTTAACCTAGGTATTAGATTGTCTGAAATCTGCTCTGTAATGAAGTCCAGATGTTGAAATCAGGTGCGAAATTACCACTGAACCCCATAAGGGAATTGATTTTCTTAATTTACTCGAATTTCAGTAGACCTTGCGTTAGTGCCTTGTTCAGGCAACGCACCATATGCCTTAAGCTCACGGTCACGTTATTGCTCTGTGCTTAACGGAAATTCACTCATTCAATGTATTTTAATCTGCTCTTCCATTTACAGTAATATTTTGGGGATTTTATTTATTTTCCGTATGTTTTCTTTGTGAACCTGCTTTCGCGCCAGGTGGTCGGTTGGAGCAACCGCCGCATTGATAAATTGTAGTTTCGGTCTGAAAATATATTGTACACGATGAATAATCATACGATAGTGAGCGAGTGTAAAATAGGGAAGGAATAATCGTGTATGTCCACATTTTCCTGGGTTTCTGTTGGCTACTGAAACTTGGCCATGTGGGTTGAACAGCATTGAAGCGATGTTTCTTGTGGACCCCCATAACGATTTGATTTGCTGGCGATGTTGTGCGTTAAGTAAAATACACGTGCCACTAGGAAAAGTATCGGATTTTAATGCCCACTGATTTGATAAAGATTTGCGAAATACTCTTCCTCCCTGACCTAGTTTTGCTTGTATTATCTTTGCGGAACTTGTTCTGAGTAATCTATAGCAACTGAATGTAATAACCGAGGGTTTAGGTATAATTGTGCGGTTGTATAAAATTACATTGAAGCCAGGTCTGCGCTCCTCTGTCCCATTCCATAATTACGGAGCGAAACTGAACCATATTAACTACAGACCGGTTTTGATGATGTACATTGCAAGAGAAACACGACTAGTTGTTGAAATACCATCGGTACTGAATAAATATCAATTAATCTCTACCCTCGACTGATTATTTACTCCTTCCATCATAAAGAATAGGTAGCAGTCAGTAACACAGTCGAATTCTGGATCATGAAAACAAATAAAAGCTATATACTGCCTATTAAGCCCTGTATAGGTGCCTTCTGTAGTGGTTCCAAAAACATGCGTTATCCATTGCGTTCAAATTTCTACCGGTTCGTTAAAACCTTCCGCTAGAAATTATTAATACCCAGCAATAACTCGCAGGGGCCAGTAATTTCGTGGACCACACGAATTTAAGAAACCATTTACTACCGACGGTAGCTTGCAGGAGCGGTAGGACATGTCAAAGCGACGGTACTCTATCTACATAGGTAGACTTTTACCACCACCAGTACTGGAAGGATACGTTGCACTACGAGGGGCGTTCAGAAAGTAAGCTCCGATCGGTCGCGAAATGGACACGACTATGAAAATCCGATAAAGCTTTGCACAGATGTGTTGGGTAGTGACTCTAGTATAACCCCAGTTAGCATCACGTCGCTCTTCACATTTCTCAGCTCGCAGTGAGTGCGTAAAGATGTCTAGAAAGTAGTGTCTGCCGCCAAGTACGAGGGCCTGGTGAGAAATTTCGCCTGAAGCTATGCAGCTAACATTACATAACTGTCGTGCTGTTTCTTCTTCAAGACAATTCTCAGCCGCATTCTGCAGGGGCAATGAAGATGCTCCTGCATCGTTTTCAAATGGAAATGTGAGATTACCCACAATACAGTCCGCAATTGTCTCCCCCTGAGTTTCATCTCTGGTCACATGAACCGCTGTCTTTGAAGACAACATTTTGACACAGACAACGAGGTGTAGGCCAGCGTGGAGAATTGGCGGAAAGCACTGGCGGCTGCCTTCTATGATGAGGCTATTGAAAAGTTGGTACAACGCTATGACAAAAGTCTAAGTCAGAACGGCGACTACGTAGAGAAGTAGCTGAAAGGTGTAGCTAATTGTTACAAGTAAAACATTTCTGATGTTCACTGTGGTTTCAATTTGGCAATCAATCGGAGCTTACTTTCTGAACAGGCCTCGTATTTCCTGGTCTTGGACTGGATTCACGGAGGCCAAGGACGGGGATCGTTGCTCGTCGTGAACTGCTGGTGGGTACTAGAAGATTCAGAAAGCGCTGGTGTTCAGGATGAGCGACGGCTTCACTGGATTCTGGTTCGGCGCTTGAACTGCCAATTGTACGGACGCGAACTGAACTGCTCTCTTTACCATCCAACGGTGCCCTAAAGACCTGCCCGCGCAAAGATATCTGGTCGTCACTCGGAGGGCCCGTGACCCGTGGAGGTAAAATAGTGCCCACGATTGACCTGCGGTGGTGGTGGCGACGCTGGCGCCTCTCGTGGCGGCTTCCGGAGGTTCCACTGACAACAAACCGGCCATCTGGTGTTGTCCGTAACATTCCCATACACTCTGGCTACTATTGGGATTGCTGCGGGCGTGCTCGCCCCGGCGGGAGATACTTGTGCTACTGGAACGCGGCTACCCGCCAGACACGCTTCCCTACCGGATAGCTGCAGTGGCAGGCGTATAGCTGGGCTACAGTAATATTGCTGACATTCGACCTCTTTAGATCTAACTTGTCTACATGACTGTGCAAAATAACCCAGTGATAAATTAATAATATTATCATCGTTACAGTTGTGCTCTGTGCCATGCAGGTGCAAAGAGAATGCTGGTCACTTTCTCTGCTTAACAGTTTCTAGATGAAAATAGTCGTCCAGAATACAAGACCTGAGTGGCAGGGAGTTCACACTTTCTAGGATTCTATGAGTTCACATACACTGGCATAAGCTTGTGCTTCTTCATAAGCCTTCAAGCACTATTTACACATTACCGTCTAAAATTAGGAAATGCCATCGGATACAGTTGCTGCCTCTTTGGAAGTCATCGATGTTCAACCAGCTCGGGTTTACTTCTGAATCAAGATATGTCTGCAGTCATTGTATGAGAAGAGAATAGAGCCTCAGCTACCTGTAGTCCATTGTATGGTCGACTCTCAAGATGTCTTTCTGGGACAACTGGTGGGACTCAAAACTACAGTCAGCTCCTTCCAAAATGATTGAAGGTCGTCGCAGCTTCATTGGTTAGCAAGTGAGAGCTTTTCTTCTACACAGTTGTAGCAATAACACAGTCATGTTTCTATCAGCTGCTTATGTTTCTTGGACTTTTGTTACTTTCGTGACTTTCCTCTTTTTACAGAAACCAGAGGACTTGTTCACTCTAGACGACATGGAAAAAGGAACCAGTTACTTTGATCGGGAATGATGGACTGCCACAGCATGCCATTCTTAACGGAGGGAAATCTGCAGACGTAAAAGTAACCATTGTTGTTAACAATATGCGTAGAGGGTGGTCAGAAACAGGCTGCGAAGCTTGCGTGTTGCGGAGTAGGCTGTCCTGAGACACAATCGTTAAGAAAAAAATTCGATATGTGGCGCCGTTTCCGACTTAATGAGCATCGAAGTTAGCCAATCAGGCCGTCACGCACACAAATCACACGAGACTGGTCAGCCTTTGGTTCGGGTTGGATCCTTACTACCGTCCCGTGTCCAATTTGTATAGCTCTTTTGTTCGGGTCTAGGAAAAAAAACGAAGAACACGTTTGGCGACCCCATCTCTGACAGGTCGCTTGAATTTGCAACTGCCTCATTGGGTAATTTCAATGATAATTAACTCGGAAACAGTGCAATCAATCGAATTTTCTTATAACAATTATTTCACACAAACTACCCTGCAACACGTTTATAAACTTTTCATACTGTTTCTGACTATCCTGACCACCCTGTCTATGCACTGATGAACCAAAACATCATGGACGCTTCCCACCGCGTGGCTGGATGCCTCTTGGTAGTCTTGCAAGCACCTGACGCAGTAAGGAAAGAATGTAAGTGGAAGAGAGACGAATGGGCAGTCATTATAGCGAAGATACTGGCGGCAAATGCTGAAATCCACTGATGTAAGCGGCTTTGACAAAGGGCACATTGTTATGGCCCTCCCGTTGGAAACGTCTGAAACGGCAAAGCTGGTCACCTGTTGGAGTACTACTGTCGTGAGCACCTTTGGAAATTTGTGAAGGATGCTGAAACAACGAGTAGGCCAAATGGTATTGGACGACTACGTCTCATCACAAAACGTAGATGTCGGAGGATCTCCCACTGTGTGATCCAGGATAGGAAGCGATCTGACGGCAGGGTACAATGCTGGTATAATCATAGGTGTTTCGGAACACACCATTGTTGAACATGGAGCTCCCCATCACGCGGGCCCTGCGTGTTCCCGTCTTGATCCAACGATGTTGTCAGTTAGGATTGCAGTGGACACAGTGAGCCGTGGTAAAAACTGTTGTTTTGAAGAGCGCGCCGCAGCGCCCAGTGTGAAGCAGTCGCCCTCCGTTTCTGGCGGTGGCGCCGCTGTGGCAATCGCAGCTTTGATGTCTCCCTCTGGTGGGAAAGGTTGCCTGTTCACGGGCATTTAAAGGGCGCTATGAGCTCGCCAGTGGGTCAGTCTTTCGTCTCCAGCTTGCTAGTCTGTCTCTCGTCCGCATTTGTTAGGCAGTTAGTGTCTGTCTGTCGTTCGGAGTGCTAGTATGTCGGTCGTTCGGATCAACCTTTAAAGCCGGCAAAATGAGAGTCTTTCCACTCCGCCAGTAAGAGAACTCAGAGAGTGGTCGCCCGGTCGGGGCTTAGTTCCTGCATCTGAGTCTGCGCGTTAGGCCGCGAGTCTCCTCGAGTTCGCTCAGACAATGGTCATTGGCGGTTGTATCGATCGGTTGGTCGGTCGCGCACTGAGGCACAAGATGACTGGTCTGTCTTGAGCGTCGGCGTATGTGAGGTCGCCACGTGAATGCAGTGGGCGGCGGCGTATGGCGAGGGGTAGCGACTTCGCGGTCGACACGAGGGCAACAGGAGTTAACCTACGACACCAGTCTGGCCGGTGCGAGCTGCGACACCGTGAGACGGGAGATCGGCGCGCCTTCCTGCGTCCGTTGAAGCGGCTGGCAGCGGACGGTTCGGGAGAGCGATTTGGGGGTGCTGCGCCACGTCTTCTCGATAAATCGCAGTTTATTAGAAGTTAAGTTATTGGTGATATGTTGTTTGATTTACTCTTGTTAAATTCTACTTGTTTTCTTGGTGAGGTCACCAGCCGTTTTGCTTTGGGGTTGTCCCACCATTCTTCTCCGTTTGCCCACCCTCGGGAAGGTGGTTGTTTATAAATTGGGTGGTCCGTTTGTCCCTTGTGGAGTAGGGGAGGGTTAGAGCAACCTGCGGTTCGGGTTGTTCGGTAATCTCCCTATCAATCTACCGTACGTTAGTAGCTGCCTCTGTCATGTTTGTCGGATTTGGTGTGTTAACGAATTTATTGCTTGGAGTGTAATGGCCTAATACCTGAAATACGTTTTGATCTTTGAAAACATTGATATTATTGCCTGTGATCTTGAGAGGTGGTATCTGTGTACTGTAGAGCATCTTATTATTGTTGGGCAACCTTATAGAATTTTATATAAGATTGCATTTCATGGGCTTTTATTTAAATGATCATTATAGTACATAAAGTTGCCACCCTTTCACCGTAAGACTTTTCTTAGAAGTTAAAATCAAGGTGCACCTTCGGTGGCAAGGTTAATATTTTAATTGTTAGTGTTTTGTACCATTTCCAGTCGTCCTACGGGGGTGCATAGTTTACGTGCTTGTGTCAATTGTTAAAGCTCTTAGTTTAAAGTTATCTGGTGTGTTGTAAATTTGCACCAATGTAGTCTTTCAGAGGCTGTTGTGAGCGGTCGTAACTACGGACGTGTCAAAAGGGAGCGGCAAGGTTCTCTGCTCGAAAGCTCATACAGTTAAAACTTGTTTCTTTCTACCTCTGAATAAATTGTAACTTTGACGTTTAGAGGGTGCTTTCTGATTATAATTTTAAATCTGTTTCTTTTAAAAAATGCTTTTAGGCACTATTAAAGTGAATAAAATTCCCATTTGTTAAAAGGAATTTGGTTTTGATTTCATCAGTTACTCCCTGGCAACTACTTCCATGCTCAAATAGTGTGATTAAATGTGTTAATGTTCTTGATGAATCGCTAGTAAATGAAATAAATTCTTAAGAATACTCTTTGAAAATAAATCACGGTTCAGACAGCATCACTGAGTGTTTACCGTGGATCAATAAAAACGTATCGCCCATCAAATGAATCGCTTTTCTTGTTACACCGGGTCGATGGTCGGGTCCTCACACGCCGTCATCTAGGCGAATGGCTTCACGAAACATGCACAGTGCCACAGATGCAGGCCTGTGAGGATAGAATTACACTGTGGGGTTCACTGAGTTGGTCTTTCATGGGATCTGTGGTGGTAACCGGAGGCATCATGACAGCACATGAACTACGTGAACATTATTGCGGACCACCTGCATCGCATCGTGCTTGAAGTCTCCCCCTATGGCGATGACATCTTGCACCAGAATAACTGTCCGTGTTGCAAGGTCAGAATAGTGCTACAGTGGTTTGAGGGGCTTTGCAGTGAACTCCTATTGATGTCTTGGCCAGTAAATGTCCCTGGTCTGTACCCACTGCGTGCCCATAAACCACCATCCAGAAATCTGCGGGAACTACTTTACCTGTGCGTTGACATCTGGTCTCACATACTTCTGGAATCCTGTCAAGGACTTGTAGAATCCATGCCAAGCAGAATCTCTGTTGTAATGTGTTTGAAAAGTGGAACAACACGCTATTAAACAGATGGTCGTAACGTTTTCGCTCATCGGAGTATAAATGACCTAGTGGATAATGTCGAAAACTTCATGAGGTTATTCACGAGTGATGCTGCTGTACATTGAGAAGTCCGAACGTTAGAAAATTGTACCGAAATGCATGAAGACACACAGAGGTTCAAAGCATGCTTCATGGATTGGCAGCTGATATCAACATAAAAAAATGTAGTAATTTGCGCAAAAATTGGCGGAACGCCAGTTATTGTATGAATTGCACGATTGACGAATAGTGGCTAGAAGCAGTAACATCCGTTACATATGTAGTATGAGTACAGAGTGATTTAAAATGCATAAAACTATTTGTGGTGCCGGCCGGCGTGGCCGTGCGTTTCTAGGCGCTGCAGTCTGGAACCGAGCGACCGCTACGGTCGCAGGTTCGAATCCTGACTCGGGCATGGATGTGTGTGATGACCTTAGGTTAGTTAGGTTTAATTAGTTCTAAGCTCCAGGCGACTGATGACCTCAGAAGTTAAGTCGCATAGTGCTCAGAGCCAACTATTTGTGGTAAGACAGATGCCATACCGCGTTTCGTTGGAAATATCGACAGTAAGCTTTTACAGCCCACCCAAAAAGGAGACAGTAGGAGTTATAGACCTTCGTATGACCTCTACTTGAATACTGCTCATCAAGCTGGGACCGTTCCCAGATAGGGCTGACAAAGAAAATAGAGAAAAATCTAAAGAAAAGCATTGTCGACACTTTCTGTAACACCTTTTCGGCTATTTTGTATCTGTATCTATAGTTCTATGTCAATTTGTAGTATTGCTTATGTATAATGGTCTATCTGTCATGGAAATCCTTTGACTATGTATTCATGTTTCAGTTATGTGAATTTCTGAACGAAATTGTTTAAAATATGCTTGTGAATTTAAATAACTACTGAAATGATTGAAACTTCCTGGCAGATTAAAACTGTGTGCCGGAACGGGATTCGAACTCGGGACCTTTGCCTTTCGCGAGCAAGTGCTCTACCATCTGAGCTACCCAAGCATGACTCACACCCCGTCCTCACACCTTTACTTCTGCCAGTATCTCGTCTCCTACCTTCCAAACTTTACAGAAGGTTCGCAGGAGAGCAAAGGTCCCGAGTTCGAGACTCGGTCCGGCACACAGTTTTAATCTGCCAGGAAGTTTCATATCAGCGCAAACTCCGCTGCAGAGTGAAAATCTCATTCTACTAAAATGATTGTTAGGTAATGTACTATAAATAACTCCGTCCATAATTAAGGAACGTAGGGTTAACTGTAAAAGATGTGGGGAAGCCCTGCAGGTACGGAATTAGCCTGGCGGAGTGGAAAAGGTGTGATTGGCGCGCAAGTGGCAACTTGTCCTTTGTGACGGGTAAGGAGTCTGGGCTGAGCAATACTGTGGTTAACATCTCGCTAGCAGCAGCGGATCATAGTGGTTCATATTCCTGTTCTGAGTCCAGAAGAGCTTAAGGGCAGTATTTATGAGCCTCGGATGCTGCATTTGGTGATTCCATTATCATGGCATGGTTTTTGGACCTATAAAAATATAATTTCGACGCCAAGAAGATCAGCAATAGGCGAAGCCAACAGTATTGCCGTGACTGCATCGCCGCCAGGTTAACAGCCACTGCAAATTACGTCACCAGCCGTCCACAAAATTTTTTTGTATTTGGTACTCGGTAAATGGACCATGTATTTGTGATATTTGCTTGACTATCCCAAATTATAAACCTGGGCAGGAAACCTATCGTAGTGAATTTAATTCCGATTGTCCTAATTTATTATGAGAAAGTGGCTGAACTTGAATTTAACGTTTTGTTGCCATTTGCACAGCGAATTCTAATTCTGAGTAGGTCAAAAGAATACTTATGAAAGCAGATTTGTTGTGTTTTATTTAAGTAATAATTAATGATAAGAATACTTACCTTTTCTCATACATACTGATGTAGTTCTGTTAATGGCCATGGTTCTTCAAAACTGGAAGTTTAAGGGTCCTCATGTACCAGCCTAGTTATTTAATGAAGCAATGCAAAAGGTCCTTCAGAGCCAGCGTAGTTAGATTTGCATTCTGTTTAGTTGTTTCAAACCAAGTTTAAGAAAGAACTATTTCCTGTGTTATCTATTCTAATGCAAATTGGTTAATGCACAGACATAGAGACCCTGTATTAGGCAATGAAGTTATAGATTATGATCATTATTAGACCCCATGTTTTAAATTCAGAGTCATTTAAGCTTTTCCCTGTTCAGTCAGTATTGCTACTAGTTTCATGTGTGTCGATATTTGGTTTTATGAACCGTTGCACCTCGTTCATTTAAGGTACGTGTTGTTGAGAGGCATATATTGCTGTTTACTACCTCACTGGCCATTTTTTTTATCTGACTTACTAGTTAGTAGCACATTCATCTGCAAGGTTAGGTTACTGTGATGTGGTGTGAACAGATATAAGGAAAGAGTTTAGGGTGTGTGTCAAGGTACGTCAGGCTAGCCTGAGCACTGCTTTCTGCTTAATTACGCTGGCGACCTGTCTTAATATGTAATGTTACAACTTGCTTTTGTGCTGGGAGAACGTTTGTTCCTGACCCGCCGTTTACTATTGTTTATACTCTGCTGGAGTATTTCGGAAAGAATCCCAGTTTGATTGCTCTGTTTCCATTAAATTATCTCACGGCCACATCTCAGAAATTCCTAGCAGAGGTAGAGCATTAGCATCGATTATCGTTTAAGGTGTTCGGTGGTACCGTTTAGAAAGAGCGGAACCGCCACGGGTATGGCAGCGGGAGACGTTGCGAGAAAGGGGCTGTGCTTCACAGCATGGTCCACAGTAAAAATTCCGAGACTGTACGTTCCTGCAGGAGTCGAGCAACATAGTGCTTCATCCTGTGTATAAGTCGCGAAACTCCCATGGATCCATAATTAAAGGGATTCGTATTAATAAAGGAAATGAATTTCCTAATTTTGTGAATAAAATCGTCTAGATCATTTAATGAATTCCCTTTTTTTGTTATTGTTTTTTTATAAAGAAATTTACCCAAGGACGTCCAAGCCTTTTTTTCTAACTTTGATGCCTAAGGGGGGGGGGAGGGGGGGCGGGGGGTTCGGCGAGCCCACAGGTATTAAATACGTTTACTGACAAAAAATTACAACTTTCAAAACGGGTTATGTATTTTAACTAAGGCATCGGTTTATAAATATTGTTAATTGTCATAAATATTGCATTGAGTGAATAAAAAATTGACATATTACAATACAAAATACAAATGTGTTCAAATACAATAGACCACTCTGAGTCCTCAACTTCAAAGCAAGAGATACACTTCATAATTTTTTCTGAATGTGTGTTACACAAATGTTTATGACACTGTCCACAATACTGTTTTGGTTTACTTACATTGTTGTACTTCTGCTTCTTTGTTTTAGCTTCTCTTACACAAATAGCACCGACCTTTCTCTGCAGGAGGCTGAGGTGCTTCTGTTGTCACTTCTTTGATTTTATTTTGTAGAATAGTCTCCATTGATTGAATAATTTGGTTAGATAACCCTCTTGCATTGGCACTTCTTTCTTCTACTTGCAATTTAACTAGTTCCATCCCAGCTTGCAGAAGATAAAGTTTCCGTTTGTTGTGTTTCTTTTTGTTGTGTTGGCAGAAGAGCCAACACCGTGTTACTAGTGGACGCCGAAATGCACGCGTTTTAGCTCACGCAGGCTGGCGCGAGGAGGGAAGATGTATACTGACGTGAGGTCTGGAACATGACAAGGAATCAGAATTCAGAAAGCGAACGTAATTAGTTTGATACTTAACTTTAATCCATGAATGATTAACGTCGCTCTTGACAGTACATGATTCACAATATTATCTGTTCAGAAGACATACTAACTGAATATGGCGCCTTGCTAGGTCGTAGGAAATGACGTAGCTGAAGGCTATGCTAATCTGCCGTCTCTGCAAATGAGAGCGTATGTAGCCAGTGAACCATCGCTAGAAAAGTCGGCTGTACAACTGGGGCGAGTGCTAGGGAGTCTCTCTAGACTAGACCTGCCGTGCGGCGGCGCTCGGTCTGCAAACACTGATAGTGGCGACACGCGGGTCCGACGTATACTAACGGACCACGGCCGATTTAAAGGCTACCACCTAGCAAGTGTGGTGTCTGGCGGTGACACCAGATTCCTCCCCCGCAAATTTGCGTACGGTTGTGGTATAAGGCCTCCGTCCGCCGTGGGGAGGACCCCATGTTGACGTATGCGACGAGGTGGGGAGCCTAACAACAGGCGAGGCTGTGCCACCCGCACCCTGCCATTCGGACCGCGGGGCGCTAGGGAACGCCTGAAAACCTACTCCAGAGTGCACGCCAACATGCGGTGTATGCGCCCGTAGAGATACAGGAGGGGCCGAAGGGTCGACCTCCATCGGGCCGGGGCACCAGACGGGCGACGACGACATATGGTCCGGAGCGGGCAAGAGTTCCATGTCGGAGGACAGCTGGTCACGGGAAGCGATCGGCGGCGCGTGACCCAGGGAGGCGCTTGGCGGTTGCGGCGAAGCGTCCACTGCGGGCGTCGCCGGCGGGAGAACAGGCGGCGGCGGCGGCGTGTCGCCATGGGGCAAAATGGAAGGCAGCGTCGGTAACACCTGGGGCTGAGGCGAGCCAGTAGGTGGGTCCCCAGGTCGCTGACCGGACGGCACCGTCGCTGAAAGCAACGGCGAGCGGCAGATCCCGTGCGACGACAGAGGCGCAGCTGATTGAGATGCCGGCGCACCTCACCAGAGGCCCCCAAAACCAGATACATAGCGCGTCCGAGGCAGCGAAGAATGCGCCCTTCGAGCCGACGCCATGAACCTCGTTAGTGGCGGTAGTAGACAACGTTGCCTGGGGCAAAAGCAGGTGTCTGCCGCTGCACAGGAACCGGATGCGGCGGATGTAGCAAAGACATCAAGGTTCGATGATGGCGACCGTGGAGCAACTCAGCCGGCGAGAAACCATCTCGGGGCTGAGAGCGATACGAGGACAAAAAGAGCATCCTCCCGAGAATGCGACTCTTTCAGCTTCAACATCTGTGACGTGAACGTCCTGACCAATCGTTCGGCTGCACCGTTTGACTGTGGCGAAAACGGCGCGGACGTCAGATGTTGAATACCATTGGCCTTGCACAATGACTGAAATTCTGCGGACATGAATTGTGGGCCATTGTCAGAAACAATTGTCTGTGGAAGACCTTCAATGCAAAAGATAGCAGATAACGTTTGGATGGTGGCAGATGATGTTGTGGAAGATATCCGGACAACAAAAGGAAAATTACTGAATGAATCTATCACAACTAACAATCGACCATTCCAGAATGGACCAGCAAAATCGATGTGTAAGCGTTGCCAAGGGAAAGTGACTTTTGGCCATGCAAAGAATTTCTGCGGTGGTGCTGATTGTTGTTCGGTACACGCCATGCAAGAAGAGCACATATTCGTAATCGCGGCATCGATTCCGAACCAAGTACAGTGCTGACGAGCAAGTTGTTTCGTTCTCACTATACCCCAATGTCCTTGGTGGAGAAGCTTTAAGACAGAGGATTGTAACGAACGTGGGACCACGACCCTGGACTGATCATTATCAGGACGCAACAGCAAAACACCACGTCGAGCAAAAAGTCTCTCCTTGTGAGCAAAATATCGGCGAACCAACGGGTCTCCGATCTGTGACTTTGACAAGGGCCATTGTGTAGCAACAGAACGCAGAATGGTAGCAAGGACAGGGTCGGCCGTTGTAGCTGTAGCTACACGACGAAAATCAATCGGAAACGATTCGACCATGTCATCGGTTTCCGAATCAATGAACATGCAAGCAAGTTCGGAGGAATCGAATGCCCTATCCTCAGCAACAGGCAAACGGGACAACACATCGGCGTTTCCGTGCTTAGCAGTGGACCGATACAAGATATCGTAGCGGTACTGCGAGAGGAAAATAGACCAGCGAATGAATTTCTGCGCTGTACGTGAAGATACAGGCCTGTTCGGATGAAAAAGCGATGTCAAAGATTTGTGGTCCGTGATTATGGTAAAGTGACGACCATACAAGAAGTCATGAAACTTTGTAACACCAAATACGAGAGCCAATGCTTCTTTCTGGATCTGTGAATAATGTCTTTGCGCAGACGAGAGCAATTTGGACGCAAAGGCAATAGGGCGATCGTTCGAGCCATCTTTGTGCGCAAGCACAGCACTGATCCCGAAATCCGATGCATCCACCAACAACAAAATGGGCTTCCGGGGATCGAATGGCGTAAGGCAAGTATTGGAAAGCAACGCCGATTTCAACTGGCGGAAGGCGCGTTCGCATTCTGTCGTCCAGACGAACGGAACACCTTTACGGCATAAGCGATGAAGCGGAGCTGAATTGTAAGAGGCATGCGGCACATGTCTATGATAATAGTTAATTTTTCCCAGCACACTCTGTAGCTGTTTCAAATTCTGCGGCGAAGGCAAGTCTTGTATGGCACGGAGGTGAGTGGGACTGGGATGTATGCCTTGGGCATTGAGTACATGTCCCAGGTATGGCAAGTCACGAGCAAAAAACACACATTTGTCCTTTGTTCTTCCGTAAGCGAAGACCATTTTGTCGCAAGACCTGAAATAATGTTCTGAGATTGACTATATGTTCTTCTTCCGTCTTTCCGGGGATCACAATATCGTCCAGATAGTTGCTGCAGTATGGACCGATGCACAAACAGTTTGCAGATATTGCTGAAACAATGCAGGGGCGGATGCACACCTGCATGGCAGTCATTCGAATTGATACAAACCAAGATGCGTGTTAACCACCAAAACGCGCTGGGATTCTTCATTCACCGGTATTTGCAAGTACACATCTGCTAGGTCCAACTTCGAAAAATAATTGCCCGGGCACAGTTTGTCAAAAAGATATTCTGGGCAGGGTAAAGGAAAAGTCGCAATCACTAGTTGTGGATTCATTGTTGCCTTGAAGTCCACACAAAGTCTCAATTTTCCCGAAGGTTTCGGCAAAATTAGTAAGGGTGATGCCCAGAGAGAAGCCTGCACACGTTCAATGACACCCTGTTATTCCAAATCGTGTAATGTTTTTGCGACCTCATCACGCAAAGTGCTCTCTGAAAAATTTCAGTTGAGCAGTTACTTTCAGTTCCAAATGTGCTTTATAGTTCTTAGCGCAACCGAGGCCCAGTGCAAAAAGTCTGCAAATTCCTCACATAGACGAGAAACACTGTCTGGAGGCACAGTCTGGTTCACTGATGGGACCTGATTCACTATAGACAAGTTAAAACAACTGAAATAAATCGAAACCAAACAAGTTCACTGCAGAAGAAGAATGAAGGACGTAAAATGACAAGTTTGTTTGTCCTTTGTATGTTGCAAGAAGGCTGCACTGTCCTAACACAGGGATCTCTTGACCTGAATAGGTAGTTAACATGTGTGGCACGCAACGGAGGTGTGCCCAGCAGTTTGTAAGTGTCTTGATTGATCGGTGAAACTGCAACTCCGGTATCGAGCTGGAATGGTATCACTTTGCGTTAATGTCGAAGTCTACATAAAAGTTTATTGTCCTGCTGACGACAAGAGCGACTGTCTCGTACAACGTGAACTGACACTGGTACAAAATCACTTAAGACTTGAAGGGATTTCCGGCGATCTCGACGCACTCTATTTGTGGGACGAACACAGCCACTGTTAGAGAGAGTGGCACTGGGCGGAGTGGAATGAACGACTTGAATTTCCATGGGCGAAGTTTCACGAGCCTGAGTATCCTTGGTTCGATTCCCATTCCGGCGTGAAGCAAAGGGCCTGGAATGGTTTTGAGTTTCCCAACTGAGCTTTTTCTGGCAAACACTCTGAACCTGTCCTTTTTTATTACAGTAAAAGCAAATAGCTTGGCGTGACGGGCAATTCTCACACGAATGTTTATTAGCGCACCGCGGGCATGATCTGAGCACTGCATTTGCTTGTCGGCGTGGCACACGTGGCTGCGAGCCTGGCGGCAGCGGCGCGGCCAGGCACGAGGGCTGTTTACTGCTCCGTGCAGCTCGCCCAGCGGTTCGGTTAACCTGACACACGGCTGGCGAAGTTTCAAATGATTCCTGAGCAAAGTCAAGTGTGTCCTGCCGATCCAACATGTCCATCACTTGTTGAAGGGAGGGATTGACTAGTTTCAAAATCTGTTCCCTTATACGAACATCAGAAATGTTCTGTGCAATTGCATCATGTACCATAATATCTGAATATGGGAGTCCACATTGACACTCAAAAGCACAATCCCTAGTAAGGCCTTGCAAGGTTGCAACCCACTCCCGATTAGTCTGACCTGCCGTACGTTTTGTACGAAAGAAAGTATACCGCTTTGCAACTACATTGACTGATTGTTTGAAATATGCATCTAATGCAGACAAAACTTCGTCGTAGGACAGAGTTGCTACGTCACGTCGGGGAAATAATTTGACTATCACGCGTTAGGTTTGCACACCGACAGACGACAAAAGAAAAGGCTGCCGCTCGTTACCTTGAATTCTGTAGGCGGCTTGATGGAATCCAAATTGGCGTGACCACTGCGTCCAGCTTTCCAGTGCAGCATCAAAAGGTCTGAAGGTCAGTGAAACTGCTTGTTGTGGCTGCGATAGCGGTGGAGCAGCGGCTGCTGCATCGTTTTGCATTGCACGTTGACCCTGGACAAGCTGTCCAAGGGCATCCAGTAATGCCTGTGTCTGCTGATTCTGTAAGCGATAAAATTCGGGCAGTACATCTGGAGATTGTGACAAAGCCTTAACATAATTAAATCAGAGCAGTATAGATAAGACCACCGTTTTTACACTCGTAGCCAATGTTGTGTTGGCAGAAGAGCCAACACTGTGTTACTAGTGGAGGCCGAAATGCACGCGTTTTAGCTCACGCAGGCTGGCGTGAGGAGGGAAGTCTATACTGACGTGAGGTCTGGAACATGACAAGGAATTAGAATTCAGAAAGCGAACGTAATTAGTTTGATACTTAACTTTAATCCATGAATGATGAACGTCGCTCTTGACAGTACATGATTCACAATATTATCTGTTCAGAAGACATAGTAACTGAATATGGCGCCTTGCTAGGTCGTAGCAAATGACATAGCTGAAGGCTATGCAAAACTGTCGTCTCTGCAAATGAGAGTGTATGAAGGCAGTGAACAATCGCTAGCAAAATCGGCTGTACAACTGGGGCGAGTGCTAGGGAGTCTCTCTAGACTAGACCTGCCGTGTGGCGGCGCTCGGTCTGTAATCACTGATAGTGGCGACACGCGGGTGCGACGTATACTAACGGACCGCAGCCGATTTAAAGACTACCACCTAGCAAGTGTGGTGTCTGGCGGCGACACCACACTTTCATTCCATCTTGGATGTTGCTGGATGAATATGGTGGTTGCATTGATAGCACAAATGTCGATATAAATACTTTGAAGGATCAGTGCCCTCTAAACAAGCTGAGCATTTCATCAATAGTGAGATGGACCCCTGGTTTATAAGGTAGTGGAAGCCTATCATTCACTTTGTTGAAAATATCATGGATTGCTGTGAACTTGTCTGCTTCCCTTCTTAGCTGGCGGGTACTTTTTTCATCAAACCTTATGATTGCAATAAGTTCCTTGAAACGCTCTCTTGCCATAATACCCTCGTAAACTGGCCGACCCATTAGGTCTGACCAAAGATCGTGTACACTGACAGAATTGTCCTTATTTGCCCGCATAAATATCAGGATTCCTATAAAAGCATACAATTCTTTCTCATTAGTGAAAGTAACGTTTCGCCTAACTGCCTCTTCATTTGAATGTTTTACTATAACACCCATGATGTCAGGCGTAAGAAGTAACTTCAAGGCTTCTCCAGGTGAATGGCAAACACGAGGTGGAGTTACTCCTGCCTGCTCTCTTATTATATTAGCAACAGACCTCCGAGGAATTCTAGGCTGTGTGGTTACGTACCTTCTTCCAGACTTGGCCACAATAACATCCTGATGGTCACTGCCTGAAGCTGCGCTATCTTCATCTTCTCTAACATCCACATCACTTTCCCGATCTGAATCATACTCCATAACACTATCCTCATATTCACGTTCACTCCCCCAGTCGGAATCTTCATCTAAAATTTCATTCAGAACTCTTTCTAATGACGAGTCACGTATTCTTTTAGTCATTTGTAAGTCTGGGTATGAACAGTAGGGAACTGCACTAACTCACTGCAAGTTTACAAGATAAATAACAGCTGACTGACATCAACAATCACTTATCACTTCCTCTAGTTTCTACAGCATGGAAGCCTACCGGGGGGGGGGGGGGGGTTTGAACCTATAATAAGTTTATTTATTTTTTCTTTCAAAGCAGGAATTTTCTATAAAATATATTGACACTAACGTTTCATAAAATAACCAACAAACAATAACTCAAAGGGAATAAGTAGTATGAAACTTACTTGGGCAAAAGCAGGGGACATAAAAAAATTGAGGGTTAAACGAACCCCCATCCTTAGGCGTCCTAGGGTTTATTAAGGCAACTAGACTCTTTATTCACAACATAAGAGAAATCACAGCCCACACCGAGTGTTACTAACAACCGTTGGAACGGAAAGAAGGGGCTAGTCGTTGGGGAGGACTGGGGGAGGGGGGGGGGGGGTAGTGACAGTGACATAGTACTCTCCATCCCACAGAAAACGGAGGTTTGCAGTGTATACATGTTGACGTAGATCCCCGGTAGATCGAGGCATCAAGCCTGTATCCATCACGATCGGAAATGCTGCGTGAAATTCGGTGTTCCTGTATGTCATGGTTCCGCAGCTGCGCCACTTTGCTGTGTTCGTGCAGTCTCGGGATGAGTCAGTCGTTGGGCTCTTTGCCAGTAGATTTCCACGGTGTCGTTCTCTGGAAGTATCCGACGTGCGGGAAACACGCGAGTTGTATCGCAGAAGTGGCGCAGCACGCTTCAGTAATGCAGCTGGTGCCACTAGAATCTGACGTCGTCCCTGAGTCATGTATATGGTACCCTTACTTGTAAGAGATTCCATTTAGTGGAAATGGCCGCTACCGTGAAAGGAAGGTGACGTCTCGTAGAATTTTTACGATACAATACGGTATGACGTTTCAAAAAGATTCTTCCGATATCAGAAGAATGTACACGGGCCGTTCAGTAAATAATATAAAACATTTTTTTTTCTTAAAGTAGGTTGGTTTTATTCAGGATTCCAGCACACTATATTATTCTTCACTTTGCTGGCTACAATCCCCCCCCTTTTTTTTTTCAACATAATTTCCAGTAAATGCGACGCCATTATGCGACTTTACAGGTAGGATGCGTGTATGCCCGCTTGGTAGTACTCTACTGGTTGACGTCGGAGCCATCGTCTTGCTGGATCTAATCTACCTACCATCCACGTACTGCTACCCGCAGAGTGGGGGCCAAACAGATGGAAGCTCTTTATGATCTCCCGTTATGCGGCGAAAACCAGCGGTTACACACCTTAGAGTACCCTAACTGATGGAGGAGTGTGTCAGCAATATCAGGAGTGGCGTCCAGCTGAGGAGCGAGGTGTTTGATTGTGATCAGTCGATCACCTCGAATGAGAGTGTCTGCACGTTCCAACACTGCAGCAGTCACAGCTGGCCGGTCGGCACACGGTTGATTGCACAGGTTTGCGCGCCCTCGTTGCGATGACGACGGACGCCTCTCCCATCGACTCGTCGTGCTTTTGTTCGCTACCAGGTCTCCGTACAGATTGTGCAAGGGCCTATGAATATCTGGTTTTCCGCCAAAAGAAGCTTAATGATAGCTCTCTGCTTGGAACGCACCTCCGTTACGGACGCCATTTTGATGACTACGTATAGCGGCGCGACCTATCGGGACCTTATGAAACTATAGGGGCTGAAGTGGGAATATTCCACGATGTCCCACAACAAATTCCTCATTTTTTCAACCGAAATTGGCCGAGGTAAAAAGTGTGTTGCATTACTTATAGAACGCCTCTCGTATCATCTATGCGAATGATGATAGAAGCTCCGGGTGTATTTCAACTTCCGCACCGAAACTAGAAACTTACATTGGTGCCAGTTCATTTCGTTGACGGTAGTTGCCTACCTGTCTGCCTCCGTGGTCAGTGCAGTTGGCCCCATGCCCCTACAAATGACATACAATGGCGCTATTGGTAGAGAATGACACGGCGTTCGGTCGGTTCGGACGGACGGAGTTTACTTATTTGTCTCGCTCCTTCGTTCATCACCCGATATGTGTCGAGACCAGATGGCGATAACACAGCGTTCTCCATATCAACAGCTGCGATTCAGTTACAAATGTGCGGCGTGATTTTCGTCGGTCGTGCTGTGCTGCACCTCACACAGCACAAAGCATTCCTCATGTGCTTCCCTGGCATCTTTCGTGGTGATTTTTACGTTTCAGAGCACATAGGACTCTATTGCTACAAGCTCTTCATGATGGTGACAAACAACGTGTAGAGTTTATTGAATTCGTTCTGGGCCAGGCGAGGGAAGGTAACCGTACCGTTTTCGCGTTTAGTGTTCGGTGATGAGGCTACGTTCTGTTTACGTGCAAAAGTGAACCGCCATAACCTAAGAATAGGGAGAACACAGCACCCACATATCATAGCTCAGCACGCGAATGATTCTCCGAAGTATCATGTAGTATCGGTTTTGCGCCGTTTCGAGGGAAATTATTTATGGCCTGTTCCTTTTTTTTTCGGTAAAAGTGGTTACAGTAATCAAGTATGTGTTGTGTTTGAGATTTTGCTTTTCCCACAACTGCAAGACATAACGACAAGTTCATTTTTAGGGTTCCGTCCCTCAGTCATTAAAAACGAAAACCTTATCTGATTACTTTGTTGACCGCCCGTCTGTCTGTGCGTTCGACTTTTAAGAATCCTTTTTCTCAGGAACAGACAGACATATCAAGTACAAATATATGTCACATATTAAGGTCTATGGTCCCTTGCAGGTGTACAGATTTGAAGCTTCTAAGTTATTTCAATCAATAGATACGGCCATTCATGTCATACATGTTGATACTCGAAAATTCACTCATCAAAAAGTGTAGGGTGTTTCCCGTTGACCTAGAATCATAAAATTTGGCAAGAAGCAAGGTTTCTCAGTACAAGTACAGGAAAAAATCCGTATATTGTTAATCTGTAATTACATAACACGAAGAAATATCTTTCTTGTCATTTTTTATCCGTCTGCCTGTCTGTCCCGCCCTTTAAGACCCCTTTTTCTCTGGAACAGACTGGTGTACCAGCCTAAATTTACGTCACATGCTGAAGTCTACGGTCCTTGCTGGTACAAAAAATTTAAGCTTTTAAGTCAGTGTAGTCAGAAAATGCGGCCATTTATGTCACATATTTTGATACTCGCAAACTCACTCATCAAAACTTATAGGGTACTTCCCCTTGACCTATACTCAAGAAATTCGGCAAGAAGTAAGGTTTCACAGTACAAGTAAAGCAAAAAATCCGAAATTTGTTGAATTATAATTATATCACATAAAAATATCTTTTGCCTTTTGAACATACACTCCTGGAAATGGAAAAAAGAACACATTGACACTGGTGTGTCAGACCCACCATACTTGCTCCGGACACTGCGAGAGGGCTGTACAAGCAATGATCACACGCACGGCACAGCGGACACACCAGGAACCGCGGTGTTGGCCGTCGAATGGCGCTAGCTGCGCAGCATTTGTGCACCGCCGCCGTCAGTGTCAGCCAGTTTGCCGTGGCATACGGAGCTCCATCGCAGTCTTTAACACTGGTAGCATGCCGCGACAGCGTGGACGTGAACCGTTTGTGCAGTTGACGGACTTTGAGCGAGGGCGTATAGTGGGCATGCGGGAGGCCAGGTGGACGTACCGCCGAATTGCTCAACACGTGGGGCGTGAGGTCTCCACAGTACATCGATGTTGTCGCCAGTGGTCGGCGGAAGGTGCACGTGCCCGTCGACCTGGGACCGGACCGCAGCGACGCACGGATGCACGCCAAGACCGTAGGATCCTACGCAGTGCCGTAGGGGACCGCACCGCCACTTCCCAGCAAATTAGGGACACTGTTGCTCCTGGGGTATCGGCGAGGACCATGCGCAACCGTCTCCATGAAGCTGGGCTACGGTCCCGCACACCGTTAGGCCGTCTTCCGCTCACGCCCCAACATCGTGCAGCCCGCCTCCAGTGGTGTCGCGACAGGCGTGAATGGAGGGACGAATGGAGACGTGTCGTCTTCAGCGATGAGAGTCGCTTCTGCCTTGGTGCCAATGATGGTCGTATGCGTGTTTGGCGCCGTGCAGGTGAGCGCCACAATCAGGACTGCATACGACCGAGGCACACAGGGCCAACACCCGGCATCATGGTGTGGGGAGCGATCTCCTACACTGGCCGTACACCACTGGTGATCGTCGAGGGGACACTGAATAGTGCACGGTACATCCAAACCGTCATCGAACCCATCGTTCTACCATTCCTAGACCGGCAAGGGAACTTGCTGTTCCAACAGGACAATGCACGTCCGCATGTATCCCGTGCCACCCAACGTGCTCTAGAAGGTGTAAGTCAACTACCCTGGCCAGCAAGATCTCCGGATCTGTCCCCCATTGAGCATGTTTGGGACTGGATGAAGCGTCGTCTCACGCGGTCTGCACGTCCAGCACGAACGCTGGTCCAACTGAGGCGCCAGGTGGAAATGGCATGGCAAGCCGTTCCACAGGACTACATCCAGCATCTCTACGATCGTCTCCATGGGAGAATAGCAGCCTGCATTGCTGCGAAAGGTGGATATACACTGTACTAGTGCCGACATTGTGCGTGCTCTGTTGCCTGTGTCTATGTGCCTGTGGTTCTGTCAGTGTGATCATGTGATGTATCTGACCCCAGGAATGTGTCAATAAAGTTTCCCCTTCCTGGGACAATGAATTCACGGTGTTCTTATTTCAATTTCCAGGAGTGTACATTGCATTCACCATCCGTCAAAAGCTAATAGACTGCATACTAACAAAAAATGTACATTGTAGCCATGTGTTGGTAAGTAAATATTTTCTTTTTTTATTCTTCTCTCTCTACATATATAAAGTGATGTGCCCTATTCGTTCCTTTTTGTATGTCCTGGCTAGTCTGGGAACTACTGCAGAGATTCTGATACAGTCTTGGTATTCGCAGGACCAATATCTTGTCAGTCTTGTCAGTGTCGACATAGATATCACGCAAAAATCGTTCAGAATCTCGGCTCCCAGGATGGATGAACTAAATATACGCATAATGAAATTTGTACGAAACTCCTCAGTGCGCAAGTTGTACTCGCACTTGACCAGTTTTTCAACAGAGTGCAGAATCACCGCACTGGCAGCCGCACGTAAGAGCATTTCTTAAGGACGGGCCGTCTGAACGATAGAGCGGTCGTGTAAGGCGTACCTAGATTTCGCATTGCATCATTGGCTTCCCATGTCGCCTCATCTCGCGGTATGCGATTTTTTTATGGTGTCTTTGAAAGGCTACGTCTTGTTCCTGGTTCTCCAACAACGATGAGTTAACTGCGGCGCAGCTGTGGTTTCATTGGGGCGAGTGCAGCAGAGAGGAAACGAGGGTAGACAATGAGGCTCTTCCATGGCAGTGTAAGTTATCTACATCTACATTTATACATCGCAAGCCAGCCAACGGTGTGTGGCGGATGGCACTTTACGTGCCACTGTCATTACCTCCTTTTCCTGTTTCAGTTGCGTATGGTTCGCGGGAAGAACGACTGCCGGAAAGCCTCCGTGGGCGCTCGAATCTCTGATTTTATATTCGTGATCTCCTCGGGAGGTATAATTATGGGGATGCAATATATCTGATACCTCATCCAGAAACGCACCCTCTCGAAACCTGGACAGCAAGCTACACCGCGATGCAGAGCGCCTCTCTTGCAGAGTCTGCCACTTGAGTTTTCTAAACATCTCCGTAACGCTATCACGCTTACCAAATAATCCTGCGACGAAACGCGCCGCTCTTCTTTGGATCTTCTCTATCTCCTCTAACAACCCGACCTGGTATGGATCCCACACTGACGAGCAATACTCAAGTATAGGTCGAACGAGTGTTTTGTAAGCCACCTCATTTGTTGATGGACTGCATTTTCTAAGGACTCCCCCAATGAATCTCAACCTTGCATCCGCCTTGCCAACAATTAATTTTATATGATCATTCCACTTCAAATCGTTCCGTACGCATACGCCCAGATAAAAAATGGTTCTGAGCAATATGGGACTTAACACCTGTGGTCACCTAACTAACCTAAGGATATCACACACATCCATGCCCGAGGCATACTCCCAGGTATTTTACAGAAGTAACTGCTACCAGTGTTTGTTCCGCTATCATATAATCATACAATAAAGGATCCTTCTTTCTATGTATTCGCAATACATTACATTTGTCTATGTTGAGGGTCAGTTGCCACTCCCTGCACCAAATGCCTATCCGCTGCAGATCATCCTGCATTTAGCTGCAATTCTCTAATGCTGCAACTTCTCTGTATATTACAGCATCATCCGCGAAAAGCCGCATCGAACTTCCGACACTATCTACTAGGTCATTTATATACAGGGTGAGTCACCTAACGTTACCGCTGGATATATTTCGTAATCTACAGACCGAACGTGAGGAGAGAGGCTAGTGTAATTGGTTAATACAAACCATAAAAAAATGCACGGAAGTATGTTTTTTAACACAAATCTACGTTTTTTTTAAATGGAACCCCGTTAGTTTTGTTAGCACATCTGAACATATAAACAAATACGTAATCAGTGCCGTTTGTTGCATTGTAAAATGTTAATTACATCCGGAGATATTGTAACCTTAAGTTGACGCTTGAGTACCACTCCTCCGCTGTTCGATCGTGTGTATCGGAGAGCATCGAGTTACGTAGGGATCCAAAGGGAACGGTGATGGACCTTAGGTACAGAAGAGACTGGAACAGCACATTACGTCCACATGCTAACACCTTTTTATTGGTCTTTTTCACAGACGCACATGTACATTACCATGAGGGGTGAGGTACACGTACACACGTGGTTTCCGTTTTCAATTACGGAGTGGAATAGAGTGTGTCCCGACATGTCAGGCCAATAGATGTTCAATGTGGTGGCCATCATTTGCTGCACACAATTGCAATCTCTGGCGTAATGAATGTCGTACACGCCGCAGTACATCTGATGTAATGTCGCCGCAGGCTGCCACAATACGTTGTTTCATATCCTCTGGGGTTGTAGGCACATCACGGTACACATTCTCCTTTAACATACCCCACACAAAGAAGTCCAGAGGTATAAGATCAGGAGAACGGGCTGGCCAATTTATGCGTCCTCCACGTCCTATGAAACGCCCGTCGAACATCCTGTCAAGGGTCAGCCTAGTGTTAATTGCGGAATGTGCAGGCGCACCATCATGCTGATACCACATACATCGACGCGTTTCCAGTGGGACATTTTCGAGCAACGTTGGCAGATCATTCTGTAGAAATGCGATGTATGTTGCAGCTGTTTCGACCCCTGCAATGAAGTGAGGACCAATGAGGCGGTCGCCAATGATTCCGCACCATACATTTACAGTCCACGGCAGCTGTCGCTCTACCTGTCTGAGCCAGCGAGCATTGTAATGCATGTTCCGTAGATTCACTGCCCCGTGGTTTGTGAAACCCGCTTCATCGGTAAACAGGTAGAACTAGGTTCAAATGGCTCTGAGCACTATGGGACTCAACATCTTAGGTCATAAGTCCCCTAGAACTTAGAACTACTTAAACCTAACTAACCTAAGGACATCACACACACCCATGCCCGAGGCAGGATTCGAACCTGCGACCGTAGCAGTCCCGCGGTTCCGGACTGCAGCGCCAGAAACGCTAGACCACCGCGGCCGGCCAGGTAGAACTGCAACGCATTCTCTGTTAATGCCCATTGACAGAATTGCACACCAACTGCACTCGCTTCTCCTGTGACGGGCCTGTTACGGACCCGTTTGCGTGCTACGACCATACCTGTTGCATACAGTTGGTGGTAGATGTTTTGCAATGTGCGGCACGTTGGATGCTCTCTGTCCGGGTACCGTTCTGCATACACCCTGCAGGCTTCAGCTGCATTTCGTCGACACTCGCCATAGATGAGTATCATCTCCGCCTTTTCAGAGTTCGAATACACCATGGTCACAGTTCCTACAACACTACACTATCACAGACATCTGGTAACACGGTGTACTACAGTTGGTCTGCGTGCGGAGACGAATGCAGAATAACAACAGCAGCAAGCGCTACATGCGGACACTGCGACATCTAGACCAAACCACAACAGTGCACTACAGCCACACTCGTAAACACGGTCGTCATCGTAAACATGTCCCTGCAGATGCTGCTCGCCGGCCGTGGCCAGTGTTTGTTACAACACGCAACTGAACGTCGGAGGTTTCAAGCGTCAACTTTAGGTTACAATATCTCCGGATGTAATTAACATTTTACAATGCAACAAACGGCACTGATTACGTATTTGTTTATATGTTCAGATGTGCTAGCAAAACTAACGTGGTTCCATTAAAAAAACGTAGATTTGTGTTAAAAAACATACTTCCGTGCATTTTTGTATGGTTTGTATTAAACAATTACACTAGCCCCTCTCCTCACGTTCAGTCTGTGGAATCGGTTCGTCAGTATTTGATGTGGTTTACGAAATATATCCAGCGGTAACGTTAGGTGACTCACCCTGTATGTTGTGAAAAGCAATAGCCCCATAACACTCCCCTGTGGCACGCCAGAGATTACTTTAACGTCTATAGACGTCTCTCCATTGAGAACAACATGCTGTGTTCTGTTTGCTAAAAATTCTCCAATCCAGCCACACAGGTGATCTGATATTCCGTAGGCTCTTACTTTGTTTATCAGGCGACAATGTGGAACTGTATCGAACACCTTCCCGAACTCAAGGAAAATGGCGTCTACCTGGGTGCCTGTATCTAATATTTTCTGGGTCTCATGAACAAATAAAGCGATTTGGGTCTCACACGATCGCTGTTTCCGAAATCCGTGTTGATTCCTACAGAGTAGATTCTGGGTTTCCAGAAATGGCATGAAACGCGCCCAAAAAACATGATCTAAAATTCTACAACAGATCGATGTCAGAGATATAGGTCTATAGTTTGCCGCATCTGCTCGACGACCCTTCTTGAAAACCTGAAGTACCTGTGCTCTTTTCCAGTCATTTGGAACCTTTCGTTCGTCTAGATACTTGCGGTACACGGCTGTTAGAAGGGGGTCAAGTTCTTTCGCGTATTCTGTGTAGAATGGAATTGGTATCCCGTCAGGTCCAGTGGACTTACGTAGAAAGGACAGAAATATCGCGGAACAGGAGGCAAAAATTTGTGCCCTTAAGGCTGAATTAGAAATCGCGAATTTGAAATTATGTAAGCTTAGGTAGGAAAAGGACTCTGGATGCTGGGAAAAGGTAGCAAGCAAAGGATGAAAAAGGGAAACAGTCGATAAAACTTCTGAAATTCTGTTAGCAAATCAGTTTGGCTTGCTATCTGAAGTAGTGGAGGAAGGGCCTCATTCAGATGTAGTTGAATGTCGGGTGAAGCAGAATACTAGCTTAAAGAAAAAAGACAGGTCGAGATCAAACCAGAATAGGAAAAGAAAAATTCTGCTTACAGGCAGCAGTCATGGGAGGGGTGTGGGCCAACAGCTTCAGGAGAAATTAGGGACAGAATACCAGGTCACAAGTTTTGTGAAACCAAGTGCTAGCCTTAGCCAGGTGACAAAAAACTTAGGTCATCTATGCAAGGACTTTGAGAAACAAGATCAGCTAATTATAGTTGGGGGAGCAGAATCAGCCTGGCTATGAATCCAAGATATAGTATTAGGAGTGACCTGGATAAAATAGGAGCAGAAACTGGGCACACGAATGTGGGGTTTGTGGAGGTCTTTCAGCGCCATGATCAGCCCTGGGTAAACACTGCTGTAAGGCGTGTTAACACTGAGCTGAACGGGATGCTCCAGACACCGGCAAAGTCTCACATGAGTGTTGTTCCAGTTGATGCTATTGGTAGGTAGGGTTACACTACACATAGCCTGCGCCTTAATAGGAAGGGGAAAGATAAGTTAGCTTCTCTATTATCAGATACTGTAAGGGGGGCCACAGTCACACAACGGGTGATCCCTGTGGTTATTGGGACCAGGCAGATAGGTTTTTTAGGTTAAAGCAAAATTCCAGACAGACAACAACCAAGGAAAATAGAAGAAAAGAAACTTCATGCACAGCAAATAGGGATGAAGCTAAGGGTGGTATCAACTTACTTCGCAAAAATATCAGGGAAATAAAAAAATAAAGTAGATGAGCTGATAATGTGTTTAGATGATCTCAAAAATAATAATGAGATTGGTATACTTTGTCTGAGCGCCATGTAACTGTGGGGATGGAAAATGTCAGTATACATGGGTATAATTTAGCATCTTACACTTGTAGCTCTAGTATGGATAAAGGAGGAGTTGTCGTATTCATAAAACAAGGGTATAAATACAGAACTGTTGAAGTAAGTAAATTTTGTGTTGATCAGCACTTTGAGGTTGTTTGTGCATGTGAATTTCATCTAGATAATGTTGTGTTGATATTAGCAACAGTGTACAGATCTCCACTAGGAGATTTGGAGCTATCCATAAAAAAGTTTGACTCCCTATTATGATGTCTGTCAGACAAAAAGAAGAAGTTCTTAATCTGTGGTGATTTCAATGTTAATTTTCTAAGCAATTCTGATAGGGAAAGTGAACTAGAAGTGTTGTTAACAACATATAACTTAGAATCAGTGATCAATTTCCCTACACGTATAGCTCAGGACAGTAGTACTCTAACAGATAATGTATTTGTACAGCAAGAGGATGTAGAACAAACACATGCTTTCCCTGTGGTAGATGGATTATCTGACCATGATGCACACCTGATGAACTTACAAAACCTAACAGGGCGTACACTTCAGAAACCATTAAGTAAAAGTGTGAGGGTGCTCAACCCGGTATCTATAGATCACTTTAGAGAAAGTTTAGGAAATGTAAACTGGGAAGATGTACATAATGAGCCAAATGCTAGTGATAAATGCAGCACATTTCTTGATAAATTTATATCCATTTTTGAACATTGTTTTCCAAAGAAAATTACTAAATGTAACACCACAAACTTTTCAAAGCAACCTTGGATTACTACAGGTATTAAAGTATCTTCAGAAAGAAAAAGAAATTTGTACAAGGCAGCAAGAACTAGTAAAGATCCAGAAGTAGTTTTACACTATAAAAATTATTGTAACATACTGAGAAAATTTGTAAGGAAATCAATAAATCCGTATGTTAGAGAAGAAATTAACAACTTCAGCAATAAAATAAAATCAATATGGAATGTTGTTAAGGGAGACAGGAAAAGTAGCCTCTGGGGTAAGTAGAATTACTGTTAAAGAGAATGAGACCATCTTAACCAAGAGTACACAGGTAGCCAATGTATTTAACAATCACTTCTTAAGTGTAGGAGAAAAAATTGGTGAGAATAGTTCGAAAGAAAAAGTCAGGCAGTACATGGAAGAGTCAGTTTTGAGAATTTTAGTCACATTAAGTTTCATCCAACAACCTCTTATGAAATAAGTAAAATTATTAAATCTTTGAAAAATAAATGTTCTGTTGCAGTAGATTACATCTTTAACAAGTTATTAAAACAATGTGGAGCAATTACAGCTGATGTTTTGAGTCACATATGCATGCATCACTGACTTAGGGTATTTTTCCAGACAGGTTAAAATATGCCATTGTCAGGCCTCTCTACAAAAAGGGGGAAACCACAGATGTCAATAATTGTCGGCCAGTATCCTTGCTTACAGCATTTTCAAAAACCTTTGAGAAAGTAATGTTCTCAAGACTGGTTAGCCATCTAAACAGTAATGGGATACTTAGTAAATCACAGTCCGGATTTCAGAAATGCAGTTCCACTGAGACGGCAATATACAGTTTCACTGCCCCCATAATAGAGTCTTTAAATAGTAAAATGTCACCAACCCAAAGCATTTGATTGTGTGAACCATGACATTATGTTAGAGAAATTACAATTCTATGGTATAAATGGAACAGCATATGAGTGGTTTAAGTCATAGCTACAGAACAGGAAGCAAAAAGTCTCTTTATATGCTTCAAGCGATTCAAAGGAGTTTACCACTTCATCTAAAAATGGCTCTGAGCACTGTGGGACTTAACAGCTTAAGTCATCAGTCCCCTAGAACTTAGAACTACTTGAACCTAACTAACTTAAGGACATCACACACATCCATGCCCGAGGCAGGATTCGAACCTGCGACCGTAGCAGTCTCGCGGTTCCGGACTGAGGCGCCTAGAACCGCACGGCCACCGCGGCCGGCCCACTTCATTTAACTGGTGTGAAATTACATTAGGTGTTCCACAAGGTTCGATCATGGGTCCCCTCCTGTTCTTGATATATGTGAATGACCTTCCTTCTTATGTGAAACAAGATGCTGAACTGACACTGTTTGCTGATGATACAAACATAATTATTAATCCAGTAAAAGAAAATCCTTTAGAAAATGATACAAATAAGGTCTTTGGAAAAGTTATCAATTGGTTTTCTGCGAATGGGCTTGCTCTGAACTATGAAAAAACACAGTACATCCAATTTTCTGCTGCAAAAAGTATAATTCCTTCAATAAATGGCTCTGAGCACTATGGGACTTAACATCTATGGCCATCAGTCCCCTAGAACTTAGAACTACTTAAACCTAACTAACCTAAGGACATCACACAACACCCAGTCATCACGAGGCAGAGAAAATCCCTGACCCCGCCGGGAATCGAACCCGGGAACCCGGGCGCGGGAAGCGATAACGCTACCGCACGACCACGAGCTGCGGACTCCTTTAATAAACATAACACATCAAAAGATGTCAGTAGCCAGGGTAGAGCATACTAAGTTTTTGGGTGTACATACAGATGAGAATCTTAATTGGAAAAGTCATATTTTGGATCTCCTAAAGCAACTAGGTTCAGCAGCTTTTGCAATCAGAATAATTGCCAATTTTGAGGATGTACAAATTAGTTAGCTAACATACTTTGCATACTTCCACTCTCTGATGTCATACGGAATAATATTCTGGGGCAACTCAACACTTAGGCAAAAGGTATTCACTGTTCAAAAGAAAGTAGTTAGAATAATGTGAGGGGTTCATAGATGCCCATCTTGTAGGCATCTGTTTAAAAGGTTAGGAATTATTACAACAGCTTCACAGTACATTTACTCAGTAATGAAATTTTTTCTCAACAACATGGTCCAGTTTAAAATCAACAGCGACACTCATGATTACAATATCAGAAAAAAGAAAGACCTACACTAGCCTTTACTTAACCTATCTTTGGTGCAGAAATGGGTAAAATATGCTGCTATAAAACTTTTTGATAAATTACCAGATGAAATTAAATGTCTGACAGACAGCAGTAATAGTTTCAAAAACAAATTGAAATCACACCTCCTTGACAACTCCTTCTATACCATAGAATAATTCTTGAATATTAGTAAATAAATCTAGAGATATAATATATGCATTTTGTGCCACTTAAGGGAATGGGATAGATAACAGAAATATTTAGATATAACACTATAATGTAAAAAAAAACTTGTTTCCTGCGCGCATTTCTTGTGCATTTGACATGTTCCACATCATAAAGGTTTTTCCTTGCTATTGATCAATGGAACACGTAACTAACTAACTAACTAGCACCACAGTTACAGTAGAAAATGCAGTGACGTCACACATGCTCCCAAAAATATGGGACGAGTATCAATACGGTCTGCACGTTTGTTGAGTGTCTGGTGGCGTGTCTGAAAACTGTGAGCCTGAACGTAACTGTAAGAAGTACTCAGAGATCGTATGTGCATGCACGTAAAAAAACTCCCTTGTAAAAATCTGATCCGTCTATTGAAAATAAAACTTTGTAGTCCGATGCATAAAACAAAATACACTCCAAGTTTCTGAGAAGAACGATTGCTATAAGCCTAGTACAGGTCAAAGCACAGCCTTAGAGGAAAAGTATCCTGAGATAAGCTGTTACCGGACGATGAGCCAACGCGCATTGGGTGATGCTTGCTCGCTGGATATAATTTTACTGCGAAGTGGTCATTTTACAGGTGCGAACTCCAATCCGGAAATGCATGGTGTTGGTGCTGTGGAGCTTCGAAGTTTGAAAAGGGTGGTGTCAGTGTGCCGCTATGCTCTGTTTGGTAGCCTAACTGGTTATGCAACCCACTGGCCGCCATTGTAATGTGGGCGAGCGCACTGCGCCTAACAGCACTCCTGCACACATACTGCGTTTTCCCACGGTCCCCTGCTCTCGACATGATTCGGTAGTTCCGGTTTTCATCAGTGCATTTCTGACAACATTACGATATCTACTGGAACAGAAGTAACGAAATAACTGGCATGCTGTTTGGGGCCGTGCTTGGGACTGAGTGCCAAACCACTCAAGCCTCGCTACACACTTCCCCCACAGCCAAGCCACGCTGTCTGAGCGCGAGGAGGGGGGAAGAGAGGAAAACTGAGAAGGCGCCACATTTAAATGTCAGTGCAGTTGCACTGCATACAGCATGGTTTTATGTTACCCATTTCTCAATAACATAGTCCACAAACAATACAAATTTTCGGTATTATTCAATTATTTTTGGTGCATTGAAGATTTAATATAATTATTATCTGGTATACGAGCAAATGCTGGTATTTTCAAAGAGTTTTGGACACAAGTTGCCACATAATCGCGACTTATTTAATTTCATAATCGGAAAAGGTCTTCACACAAATATGACGATTGAAATATTGTAGCACTTTTTCAAGCTCATGACGGGAAACTCGACCGGAGGAAAGCAGTGTAGACGTAGAGGACAGTTATAACGAAAAAAAAAATTGTCATTAAAATTGGAATTACCTTGCAGGGCAATCAGTTACGTCGGCTTATGCGCAGGGGCGCTTTCAACAGGAATGGCAAACGGTCGCAAGGACAGCTTGGAAATAGATGCCAAACTGACACAATCCTCAAAATGTTTATAAAACCATCCCTGTAATTCTTTCAAGGTCGCAATGAATTCTTAAAATCTCACGCTTTCTTTAACAGCGGTGAGCTTAGCGAGGTGTATTGTCTTTGTCAGACTATGACCACTTTACTAAGCGATTTTCTTTTTAAATTCATCACCATCAAATCAGAAAAAAATTACCATGCAGTGTCTTACTATGGGAAGTGTACAGTCAAGTTCACTTAAAATGCAAGGTTTGCATTCAATTGCGGGTGTTCTAATTTTCGTTGCTGCTGTACTTTTTTCATTAATTCAACAATATCGAGTTTTAAATCGAAAAATCGTTCCAATCATGACTCTTGACTTAACCACCATACTTTATAGTAATTGTTGTGACTGACAATTCGCAATTTTTCACAAACACAACTTTTATTGACGTAAGTTCACAAGGTTGATGGCTGGACAACAAAAGAAAGGTAACAATAACGATGCCAGCAAAAGACTCCTAATTTAGGCAAACAAAAGTTAACTTCTCATTTTCCACAAAGGTTCGTGGTAACACCCACACAGACTAGTAACAGTCCAATTCAGGGACGAAGAAGTAATATTCAACGGTCGCAGTATCCGGCGTGAACTGAACTTTGGGGCTGGATCCAGCCCCTAAATAGCTGTCTACAGCCAGTCAGGTTTTGGCGTAGTGATACTTCCTGCAGGCCGTGACTCGAGCTCCCCATGCAGGAAGTAGTGCTCGGCATGTCTGTTTCCATTATCTTGTATGTAAATAGCCAGTGTTTACCATGGCGCTTTTGGTACGCCTTGGGCATAGACAACCTCGTCCTCTGTCGTGTAATATGGGTTGCCGGCCCTCAGGGGCTACCTTGGCTCCGGTATAACAGTAATACACTCCTGGAAATGGAAAAAAGTACACATTGACACCGGTGTGTCAGACCCACCATACTTGCTCCGGACACTGCGAGAGGGCTGTACAAGCAATGATCACACGCACGGCACAGCGGACACACCAGGAACCGCGGTGTTGGCCGTCGAATGGCGCTAGCTGCGCAGCATTTGTGCACCGCCGCCGTCAGTGTCAGCCAGTTTGCCGTGGCATACGGAGCTCCATCGCAGTCTTTAACACTGGTAGCATGCCGCGACAGCGTGGACGTGAACCGTACGTGCAGTTGACGGACTTTGAGTGAGGGCGTATAGTGGGCATGCGGGAGGCCGGGTGGACGTACCGCCGGATTGCTCAACACGTGGGGCGTGAGGTCTCCACAGTACATCGATGTTGTCGCCAGTGGTCGGCGGAAGGTGCACGTGCCCGTCGACCTGGGACCGGACCGCAGCGACGCACGGATGCACGCCAAGACCGTAGGATCCTACGCAGTGCCGTAGGGGACCGCACCGCCACTTCCCAGCAAATTAGGGACACTGTTGCTCCTGGGGTATCGGCGAGGACCATTCGCAACCGTCTCCATGAAGCTGGGCTACGGTCCCGCACACCGTTAGGCCGTCTTCCGCTCACGCCCCAACATCGTGCAGCCCGCCTCCAGTGGTGTCGCGACAGGCGTGAATGGAGGGACGAATGGAGACGTGTCGTCTTCAGCGATGAGAGTCGCTTCTGCCTTGGTGCCAATGATGGTCGTATGCGTGTTTGGCGCCGTGCAGGTGAGCGCCACAATCAGGACTGCATACGACCGAGGCACACAGGGCCAACACCCGGCATCATGGTGTGGGGAGCGATCTCCTACACTGGCCGTACACCACTGGTGATCGTCGAGGGGACACTGAATAGTGCACGGTACATCCAAACCGTCATCGAACCCATAGTTCTACCATTCCTAGACCGGCAAGGGAACTTGCTGTTCCAACAGGACAATGCACGTCCGCATGTATCCCGTGCCACCCAACGTGCTCTAGAAGGTGTAAGTCAACTACCCTGGCCAGCAAGATCTCCGGATCTGTCCCCCATTGAGCATGTTTGGGACTGGATGAAGCGTCGTCTCACGCGGTCTGCACGTCCAGCACGAACGCTGGTCCAACTGAGGCGCCAGGTGGAAATGGCATGGCAAGCCGTTCCACAGGACTACATCCAGCATCTCTACGATCGTCTCCATGGGAGAATAGCAGCCTGCATTGCTGCGAAAGGTGGATATACACTGTACTAGTGCCGACATTGTGCATGCTCTGTTGCCTGTGTCTATGTGCCTGTGGTTCTGTCAGTGTGATCATGTGATGTATCTGACCCCAGGAATGTGTCAATAAAGTTTCCCCTTCCTGGGACAATGAATTCACGGTGTTCTTATTTCAATTTCCAGGAGTGTATATGAAGACTCCAGACGCTTTAGTCAGTTTCTTTGAAAACGGTTGTAGCTGGCAACAGAACAATGCGCGCGACTTCAGAAATTTTAATGTTCGTACGACCAAATTCTTCGGTGCTCCAGGCCTGCAAAGTTAGCACGAAGTGATTTTTTATGCACAGAACAATGACTTCGTCTGTCAATCATTGTAATTTTTTGCTCTTTCATTGTCAAGCAAATCTATAGACTCCTTCTGAATGGTTTCATAGCAAATAGGCAGTACCTGTCGTTATAGGAATTGAGAATTCTCATCCCATTCATTTTAAAGGACTGTGACGATAGATCGCTAGACTGCCTCTTTTTTGCAAACGGCCACTGGACCTGTGAACGTCCTTCATACCACGAACAAATAGCGAAGGTGAAACACCGCTGACACCACGATTCTGCAGAACTCGGGGAGTTGTGCCGACCGAAAAACGCCACACCGCAATACCCACTGTAATGTCGGCGTTGTTCGGGATACTTCCGAGACGGACCGAGCAAAGCCGAGTGACAGGCTGAGCCCTGGCTTGCGTGTGGCTCGCACACGCCGCGCGTCTGACGTCGGGCGCACCGTGACCGGCCCTGCCCTAAACCATTCGAGTTTCGTAGCAACTGAGAGAAGGCAAGCAGGTGCCATACTTTGCGCATGGACTCTTCTGAAACTGCACCATGTGCTTACGGCAAAATGCGTTCGATACACTTGATATATTTTCCTTTATGTGCACTACCTGATCAAAAGCACTTTGACACTTAGTGCGGCGGGGCGGGTTATAAAAGTTTGCTCGTTCGTCGTATTGTTCAATGCAAATAGTTCCACCTATCTCAGTACGGCGGCAGATCACCAGCTACTTTCTCTGCATACGTATGTACTGCGCTGACGATGTAAAAGCAACGTTGAAGAAAATGCCGTCAATACTTACGTTGCAAAGTCCGCGTAAACTCGGGTAGCAAGCTATCTTGTAAACTCTTATAATACTTTTCTGACGGAAAGTGGTTGCTTCGTTCTCTCAGTAATATGTCAAAATTCTGAGACGAGTCTTTCATTCCATTCCAGTTCAAAAAAGAAATACTTGCCACCAGCCCACATGCAACTAGCGAACAGCATCACTGTCCTCAGTTCACAGTTCATGCAACCCAGTACACACGCAAGGCAGCCACAAATGTATTTAAGTCCAACCCGAAGAATTGCGCAATTTCACAGTCAGTACTCCGCTCCTATATCTGAGTTTCATGTTCAGTACTTTTCGGTGGATTTCTATTCAAGAAATTGCTCGCCAAATATTCCATATACGGATACAAAACATGCCACGCGGAATTTTACAAAGGCCGAAAGTTCGCACGCGTTTATCCTTCCAACAAAACAATTCTAGAACTTTCAAACTTCACAAAACTGTCCGTAAATGCATCTGCTTCTACGGCAACACAATCTGTACGCGAAATTCCAATAACTTCTTCATTTCACACATTATGCAGGCAGACACGTTCAACATGACCTGCATTTTCAATAGCTAACCAGCGCCTCCCGAATGGTGCTCCTTCCACAGCCTATAACTTTATGGAAGTGCACGGGAACTGCTAAACTCTGATTGGTTTATCAAAATGACCAGCCAATCACAACAATCGTTCGAGATCATTCTCGCGCCAAAATTGTCCTACGCCAATCGCTATTCCCAGTTGCATTCACGTAATTTCAATATGCAAATATGAATATAATGTTTAACAATACCGAAGTAAAGGAAAACTGCCCGCCGCTGTGGCCGAGCGGTTCTAGGCACTTCAGTCCGGAATCGCTGCTACGGTCGCAGGGGTTCGAATCCTGCCTCGGGCATGGATGTGTGTGATGCCCTTAGGTTAGTTAGGTTCAAGTAGTTCTAAGTTCTAGGGGACTGATGACCTCAGATGTTAATCTCATAGTGATCAGAGCCATTTGAACCATTTATTGAAAACTAATCTGGGAATTTATTTAGAAAACTATTACTCTGCAAATGGCTATTCTGGCTGCCTTCTTATAAAAGCAAGTACTCTTAGACATACGTCGTCAGCAATGAGGCGAAAACACAACTTTCCCACTACGCAGTTACGTAATGTGGTACAATATACAATATTTAATTTCTACGTATGTCCCACTTACACACTCTCACTCATTCTCATTCATTCCACAACAAAAAACAGATATTAATTAAATAATAATCTTTTCTGGATTTTATATTACGAAAATGAAAAGTAGTTAACGTTCTTAATATTTTGTGAACTCCAGTAATGATTTCAAATGATACTAGAAGACAAACTGTTATTATTCCTGAATGAGATTTTCACTCTGCAGCGGAGTGTGCGCTGATGTGAAACTTCCTGTTCTGACTCGTCCCTGAGGTGGAGGTCAGTGCTCCGGGCAGGCCAGTCCATTTCAGGAATTTTACCATAAAATGTTGCCTCACAGAGGCTTTTTCTATAAGAGGGTGCATTCTCATGCTGATACAAACGCTCGTGGTCTCCGAACTGTTTTACAACTGTACAGAGTACACACTGCTGTAAAAAGTGTTTTTATACGAGGACGAGTCAAATGAAAACCTTAAATTTGTAATAACAAATCGAAATTCCGCGCCGTTTTCCTGTAAATTGGTAAGCGTGCTACGAACATTGTCCATTGCTGTAGGTGGCAGCATAGTGCAGATGCACACATACCGTCGCAGTATCAATATAAAGATGGCCGCCCCACTTGCACCAGGGAAGAACAGCGTTCTGTTATTCGGTTTTTGGGTAGTGAAGGTGTGAAACCTATTGAAATTCGTCGACGAATGAAGGTTCAGTACGGTGATGCATGTTTGTCAAAGCAGCAAGTCTACTAATGGAGTAGAAAGTTCGCAGATGGTATGACTTCAGTGGAAAATGCTCCTCGTCCAAGTCAGGCAAAACGAGTTGTGGCTCCACAGAATATTGCAGCAGTTGAAGCTATAGTGAAGGAAAATCGCCGAGTGACACCGAATGACATTGCAGCATGTTTACAGATTAGTCATGGGTCAGCACACCACATTGTGCATGATCTCCAGTTTCACAAAGTGTCTGCAAGATGGGTGCCAGGGCTGCTGACTACTGAAATGAGAGAACGACGTGTTGATGCTTGTGAAGAACTTCTTCGGCGCTTTGAACGAGAAGGTGATGGCTTCCTTGCAAGAATCGTTAGCCGGCCGGAGTGGCCGTGCGGTTCTAGGCGCTACAGTCTGGAACCGAGCGCCCGCTACGGTCGCAGGTTCGAATCCTGCCTCGGGCATGGATGTGTGTGATGTCCTTAGGTTAGTTAGGTTTAATTAGTTCTAAGTTCTAGGCGACTGATGACCTCAGAAGTTAAGTCGCATAGTGCTCAGAGCCATTTGAACCAAGCCAAGAATCGTTACTGGGGACGAAACCTGGGTTCACTTCCACCAACCGGAAACGAAGAGAGCGAGCAAGGAATGGCGTCATTCCTCATCAGCAAAACCAAAGAAGTTTCTGATAGAACCATCAGCAGGGAGGGTTATGCTGACTCTCTTTTGGGACGAAAAAGGCGTCATTTTGGAGCATTACATGTCTAGAGGGACCACTGTCGCCAGTGCATCATCATACACAGATCTCCTAAAAAATCACCTACGGCCTGCAATCAAATCAAAGCGACTTGGATTGGTCTCAGCAGGTGTCCTTTCGCAACAAGACAATGCAAGGTCCCACACTGCCCGTACAACAGTTGCAACAATCACAGACCTGCATTTTGAGTGTCTTCCTCACCCACCATGCTCACCAGACCTTGCCTCAAATGATTTCCATATGTTTGGACCACTCAAAGACGCAATGCGAGGAAAGAAGTTCCGTTCTCATGAAGAGGTACGCCACGCGGTGCATGAGTGGTTGCGAGGATTACCAAAAGAATTTTTTTCTAAAGGAATTTATGCACTTTGTAAGCGCTGGAGGAGTTGCATTGAGCGTGGGGGAGATTTTATTGAAAAGTGATGCAGATTTCTACCACTTCTGCACAATAAATAATATTTTTAAAAATATTTAAGGTTTTCATTTGACTCACCCTCATACTTCCGCATTTAGCGTTTTCTTGAGTGCAATAACGGGACCACACACTAATCACGTAAAAAATTCTCGTACCATAACACCACCTGCTCCATGCTTCACTTTTGGCACTGCATATGACGGCGGGTAACGTCCACCAGCCATTCGCTGAACCCAAATCTTCCCATCTGATTGCGTCAGGGTGAAGCAGCGTGATTCATCACTCCGAATCACTCGTTCACAGTCGTCCACTGCCCAGGGACGCCACTGTTTACACATCCTCAGGCGTCGCTTACCACTGACTACAGAAATGTGTGGCTCATGAAGAGCTGCCCCACCACTGTACCCCATTCTTTTCAGCTCCCTACGCACAGTCACTGCGCTACCTGGACTGGCGGTAGCAGTCTGGACCTCGCGAGTGATTCCTTCCACTGATTTCATGCGATTTTTTACAACCACCTTCAGCAATGCTCGACCGTCTCGTCCGCCAGTACATGACGTCCCCATGGTCTTGATTTAGCTGTAGTTGTTCCTTCCCGTTTCGACTTCACAATGACGTCATCAGCAGTCGACTTGGTCTGCTTTAGTGGGGTCGTAATGTCGATGATGGATCTGTTACTCAGTTGACACCCAATGACTAGTCCAGGTTCGAAGTCACTGAGCTCTCCTCCCTGACCAATTCTGCCATTACTGGCTCTTCACTGGCAACGCAGCACCTCCCATCTTCTTTTAAAGTGGAGGGTCCGCCCCTTGTGACATCTAGTGGTCAATTACGCATTACATACAGGAATCCCTATACTTTTGATCGGATAATGTACAGTCGTCCATTCTGATACTGATAACGTTCTCGTACAAGGGTTGTCCAGGAAGTAAGTTCCGATCGGTCGCTAAATGGAAACCACAGTGAAAATCAGAAACATTTTATTTGCAAGAGTTAGCTACACTTTCCAGATACTTCTCTACGTAGTCGCCGCTCCGACTTACAAATTTGTCGAAGCGTTATATCAAATTTCCAGCACCATCGTCATAGAAGGCAGCCGCCTGTGCTTTACGATAATTCTCTACGCTGGTCTATAGCGCGTAGCCTGCGCCCAAGTATTGTCTTCGCATAGAGTGTTTCATGTGAACAGATGATACTGAGGACGAGCCATTTAGGGCTGTGTTGTGGGTGATCGAACACGCTGCAGGAGCGACTTCACTGCCCCTGCAGAGTGAGGCTGAGAACTGCCATGAAGAAGGAAGTGCGTGGCAGTTGTGTTAGGTGGGCTGCATTCTAAGGCGAAGCCTCTCAGCGGGTCCTCCTACTTGGCGGGAGACATGGTTGCTCTAGGCACCTTTACTCGCTCACAGTGCGCTCACAACTGAAAAGAACGTCTGGATGCGATCGACGGTCATACTAGAGACACTACCCAACACATCTGTCCAAAGCTTTATCGGGTTTCCATTGTGGTGTCCATTTCGCGACCGATCGGATCTTACTTTCTGGACAACCCTCGTCTATGTAGTAGATCGTCTGAATACTTTTTCAATAACAATAATACGCGGTAACAGTTATTGAACTGTATTAAATAAAATCGTCATAACTTCTGAACGGTTTGCATTAGGACATTCAAACTGCACAGTTGTCTGTGGGGCATGATGGAAATTAGTATGATTTGGTTTGGCGACAAAGCCCACTTTAATGTGGATGTGTTCGTCAATAAGCAAAACTGGCGCACTTGGAGGACTGAGAATCCACATTTTGCGAACTAGAAGTCTCTTCACCCTCAAGGGGTGACTGTGTGGTGTGCAATGTCCACTCAAGGTATGATCGGTGCGATATTCCTTGATGGCATGGTGATTACTGAATGGTACGTGAAGGTTTTGGAAGATAATTTCATCCCCGTTATCCAAAGTGACCCTGATTTCGACAAGGTACGCTTCATGCAAAACGGAGCTCGACCCCATCGAAGCAGGAGAATGTTTTATGTCCTGAAGGAGCAGTTTGGAGACAGCATTTTGGATCTGAAGTACCCAGAGGCCACTGTCATGGGCCTCGATTGGCCGCCGTATTCTCCGGATCGGAACACATATGACTCCTTTTTGTGAAACTATATTAAAGACAGAGTGTACAGCAATAATCCCAAAGCCATTTCTGAGCTGAAAACAAGTCATTCAGGAGATCATCGACAGCATCGATGTTCCGACACTTCAGCGGCTCATGCAGAATTTCACTGTTCGTTTGCGCCACATCATCGTCAATGATGGCAGGCATATCGAACATGTCATAACCTAAATCCGAATATCTGTAGTGACGTTTACATGCCGATTAAATTGTGTGTATGCCGTAGTTTGAAACTAATTTACTTTTTTGTGATACATTTCAACAATTGTCACCCGGTATGTGTAGGGATAGCTTGTGATCTGATCAGTGGACCGCACGTGATGCCAAGCAGACTGACAGGACGGATCTGCCTCATTTTCCTCAGATATATTCTTCTTACATTAACCCGCCAGGTTAGCCGAGAGCGCTACCGCGCTGCTTTCTGGACTCGGGTAGGCGTGCCGGCCCCGGATCGAATGCGCCCGGCGGATTAACGACGAGGGCCGGTGTGCCGACCAGCCTGGATGTGGTTTTTAGGCGGTTTTCCACATCCCGCTAGGTGAATACTGGGGTGGTCACCACGTTCCGCCTCAGTTACACGAGTCGCAGACATTTGAAACACGTCCGCACTATTTCACGATTTACAATAGATGCAGACAGCTGGGGTAAACTGATTCCATCCCTGAGGGTACAGGGTAGCGGCAGGAATGGCATCCGGCCACCCCTAAAGTTAACCTTGCCAAATCCTTTGTAACCACGCCGACCCTGCGATCGCTGCGGGACTATTGCATAAGCGAAAGAAGAAGAAGAAGAAGAAGAAGAAGAAGAAGAATATTCTTCTTACATTATCGCACTGTGTACCACTTGGATGGAACTGTACAGTGCCACCCTGGTCCCATGTACCGTTAGAGGAGAACGTCTTCCGTGGTCCACTCTGTCATCAGGTTTTACATTTCTTCAATATTTTCTGTAGGGTACAATGAAGATTACGGCGTATGCTACTCCTTTAGCATCAGAGGATGACCTTATAGTGTTATTCCAAGTCCTGACTGAAATACTGAAAGGAAAACTGCACTTATTTCATCATTTGCATCAGTGTCTACACCGTCGATGTACACTCTGTAGTCAAAATACTGAACTCATTTTATAATGTACTGTACGAGGTGACGCTCTTGCTTCCCTTTTTTTGCTTAACGAAGTTTGGTACACCCACCCATTACCGTATCCGAAACGTTGTTTAACTCTGACCGAAGACCGAAAGACCTACTTCCAAACACGACAGCTTGAGTAAACGGTATTTTCCTGCGGGAACATACCATGAAAAAGCTATTCCTCCTGATATGCGAGGCATGTGGGACAGGTGAAATACCCTCCAGGCTTCTAGAATAAAGAAATAGTTCCAGTTCTAAGGATTCCAAATGCTGACAGGTGAAGGTGTTACCGCACCGTCAGTTTAATAAGTCCTCGTTGAGCGAAATGCTGTCTACGGCTTTCAGAGAAAGCAGACTTCAGTGTTAAGAGTCGCAGAACATGAAAGGAAAGCAAATGTTGATAACGGTGTGAGACACGCTTATAGCATTTCCGTAACCTTACCAAATCTGTACATTTAGAAAGCAGTAAAGGGAACGGAGGAGACATTTGGAAATGGAATTAAAGTTCAGGGAGAAGAAACGAAAACTTTGAGCTTTACGGCTGACTTTGTAATTCTGTCACAGACGGCAGAAATAACGGGTATGCATTACGTGAATGGGTCCACCAACGTACAGCGCTGCTTATGTTATAAATACACTGACGGAGAAAAAGCCCAACACCAGAAAGGAGTTGTGCGACATACGAAAATTGGTGGGCGTGTTTCTACATATGAAAGATGATATCTATTCAGATTTCACACCAGTCGCGTAAGAGTGGCCCCAGTAGCGTCACTATAACGATGCAAATCAGGTTCGTTTTAAATATAGGCAGCAACGTACGGCGGGGCGGGTTATAACAGTCTACTCGTTCGTCGTACTGGTCACTGCAAAAGTTCCACCTACCTCAGTACGGCGGCAGATCACCAATCCGTTTCTCTGCATATGTGTGTACTGCACTGACGACGAAAAAGCAGCGTTGAAGAAAACGCCGCCAATACTTGCGCTGCAGAGTCCGCGTAAACTCTAGTAGCCAGCAATCCGGTAAATTCCTTATAATAATTTTCCGGCGGAAGGTGATTGCTTCTTTCCTTTAGTAAAATATCAAATCTCTAATACAAGCCTTTTTATTTCCTTTAGCTCAAATGAAAAAACCTGCCATCAAGCCCGCATGTAATTAACTAACAAAACTACTGCTCTCAGTTCACAGTTCATACAATCCAGATCACACGCAAAGCAGCCAGAATTTTCCCTAAGTCCGTTCCAGAATGATTACACGATCTTACAGTCAAAGTTCCGCTACTAATAGTAGGTTTCACATTAGGTCCTTTTCAATGGATTTCTTTTACAGAAACTGCTCACCAAATATTCCATATATGAAAACAGATCATGCCATGCGGAATTCTTACTCAGGCCAAAAGTTCGCACACGATATAACTTTTCAACAAAACAATTCCAAAATTTCCAATTTTCAACAACCTGTTCGTAAATGCAACTGCTTTCATGGCAACACAATCTAGACGCGAGAAACCAATTACTTTTTCATTTTACACATACTGAAGACTGACACGTTCAACATGACTAGCGACTACCTCGATGCTGCTTCTATCACAGCATATCTATCTAGCAGTGCGTAGAAACCACTTATTTCTGATTGGTTGATTCATTTGACTGGCCAATCAGAATCATAGTTTGAGATCATTCTTGCGCCAAAACTGGCCTGCGCCAATCACTATTCACAGATGCATTTACGTCATTCCAACATGCAAATACTAGTATAAAATTTAATAGAACCAAACGAAAAGAAAATTAATCTTGGAATAAATTTAAAAAATGTTTATACTTTCAATTGTTTTTCTGGCTGCCTCCTTACAAAAGCAAGTACACTTAGACATACGTCATCAGCAATGTGGGTACAAATATCTTTCCCAGGCTATGATTACATAATCTACTATACAAAATTAATCTTGAAATTTAATGTATGTCCCACATACACACTCTCACTCACTCTCACTTATTCCCACAACGACATAAGACGCAAATAATAATTTTATATTACGAAAACGAAAAATAATTAAGGTTTTAATATGAAAATCTCAATTAATTAATTCTGCACACTGCGAGTTCTGGTTATGTTTTCAAATGATTTCAAAAGATAAACTATTATAGTTCGTAAATGAATTTAATTCCCTAAGTGTCGGTTTTTGTCTTTTCAAGTAATTCCGAAACTATGAAATTTTTATACAATCTTCTCCTGAATAATAAAAACTAGTGTACCGATTTTGAGAATGATTGAATAATACCGGCTGACCAAAAAGTCAGTATAAATTTGAAAACTGAATAAATCATGGAATAATGTAGACAGAGAGGTACAAATTGACACACATGCTTGGAATGACATGGGGTTTTATTAGAACCAAAAAAAAAAAAAAAAAAAACGTTCAAAAAAAATGTCCGACAGATGGCGCTTCATCCGATCAGAATAGCAATAATTAGCATAACAAAGTAAGAAAAGCAAAGACGATGTTCTTTACAGGAAATGCTCAATATGTCCACCATCATTCCTCAACAATAGCTGTAGTCGAGGAATAATGTTGTGAACAGCACTGCAAAGCATATCCGGAGTTATGGTGAGGCATTGGCGTCGGATGTTGTTTTTCAGCATCCCTAGAGATGTCGGTCGATCACGATACACTTGCGACTTCAGGTAACCCCAAAGTCAATAATCGCACGGACTGAGGTCTGGGGACCTGGGCGGACAAGCATGACGAAAGTGGCGGCTGAACACACGATCATCACCAAACGACGCGCGCAAGGGATCTTTCACGCGTCTATCAATAATTAGTTGTTTTTTTTTGTTCTAATAAAACCCCATGTCATTCCAAAAATGTGTGTCAATTTTTACCTCTCTATCTACATTATTCCGTGGTTTATTAAGTTTTCAAATTTATACTGACTTTTTTATCACCCGGTATTTAATATAGTTTATTTACATTCTTAGGGGTTTGAATATTCAGCCGCTCGACGTGACACAGATACCGCTTCCCACGGCTATCATAGCGACAGGTGCGAATGAGGCATTGCTAAAACACAACTGGCTGTCTCCTTCACAGCCAACGGCTGCAATGCTACAGGCTGTTCTGCAAAAGAGTTTACAGCAAGAAAGTTATCGTGTATTGACTCGCGACGTTACAAACGCTCGTGAGTGTTACTTACCTATGAGAGGGGACGTGTTGAGTTGATGTTTGTCAAGAATGACTTTAAGCCGACAAAGACGCCATTATCAACACCTCACTGAGTTTGAAGAAGGTCATGTAATAGGACTACGAGAAGCCAGATGTTCCTTTACGACACAGCAGAAAGACTTGGCAGAAATGTAACCGCTGTATATGATTGCTGGCAGCGGTGGTCGCGGTAATTTACAGTCACAAGAAGACCGGGCTCCAGAGGGCACTATCGAGAGGGCAGACAATGTTCCGCTGTGAGCCTCTGGCGCATCGTACTGCATCTGCAGCAGTAGTATGAACAGCAGTTGGCACCACAGTGACACAACGAACTGCTACAAATCGGTCACTTCAAGGACAGCTCCAAGCTAGATGCCCTGTAGTGTGCATTCCACCGACCCCAAACCCCCACCATTCGCAACTGCACTGGTGTCAAGTTAGAGCTCTTTGGAGGGCAGAGTGGAGGTCTGTTGTGTCTTCTGATGAAAGACGGCGCTACCTGGGTGCCAGTGATGGCCGTGTGTTGGTTAGGAGACCAACTGAGGGCCTGCAACCAATACTTTGCGTTCTGGACACACTGGACCTACACCCAAGTGCGTCGACTACGTGGGTGCACTGGGGTTCGAACACCCAAACACGCTGCACTCACTAAATTTTTAGTTTGATAAAAACAAAATTCAATAAATACTTCTCACTTGCCTTTATCAAAAAGTAATCAGCTATTAAAACACTGAGATGGAAGATAAAATTTCTGACCTCTGAAACATATCTGTTTCTTTCTGATATCTTTGTGCAAAGGCAACCAAGCAACACACTCCCACGTTCCTTGCCTTCTGTGGCCAAGTCAAAGGCACACCCCAAAATAACAGTCACACTATACTGTGAATGTAATCCCGTCTTTTAGGCTTGCTTTCATGTTTCCTTAAAAGTGACACGCTACAATACTTGCATTTCATTCGTCAAAAATTGTTTTGAAATATCTGATACCCAATACTGACCAGTAATAAAGAATAACCCAGATACAAGGAAGCCAGTTGTTACAGACTACTTCAATAGTTATTTTTTAAAAAAAAGACATGACAGTGGTGTCGTTTACGATTCCAGTGAAATTGTTTTCATGTAATCTGGACTGTTGTCGTTTTGTTCGTTGAAACATTTGATTTGAAGGACGCGGTAGCTTATATTGCAGACTGAAGGGGTGTCATCACATTAATGGTTAGTACAAAGGTCTACTGACAGAATGTGTGGAGCAAAAGCTCTTCACTGGCCAAAAATTTTAGCAGTTTTGCGCAATTACTGAACGCGTGTGGAAAGCTGAAACACAATATTGAGTATTGGTTCTATACATACTTTTGAATTCGAACACTTTCCTAGTCGCTATGGATAAATTCGTCATACGTTTGTTGTCATCATCACAGGTGTGTATTACTACCACCGACATTAGTGAAAGGCATGTTCGTCCAAAAAATAAGGAACCTGAGAATGCATGTTCTACCGGTTGCCGTAGTACATCAACAAGAAGTGTCAAGAAACCGTGAGGCAGATCATACCATGAATCATGGAAAACACATTTCCCTAGATTTATTACAACAAAGAATTGGACAAAGTGTTCTGTAGTGTGTCTAAAACGCTTTTGATCCCAGTATAGTACTTCCATCGGCAACTGCTACTTCTGCAGGGATTCGTGTAATGTATTTGGTCTGAATGAATTTTCCCAGTGGCAAAAGGCAACTCAAAGTTTGAGAGTACATGAAAAATGTACACTTCATCGCTCGTCCGTGACTACTCTTGAAACTACGAAACAAGGTACCAGTGTGTCATCCTTTATCTCAACAAATAAATTAGAAGATATGAAAAATGCACGCAACGCCATTTTAAAGAACATAACGTCCCTCCAGTTTTTTAAGTCAGCAAGGAATAGCAATTCGTGGTCTCACCGATGAAGTATCAAATATTCATCAGTTGTTATTACTTAGAAAGTAAGGTCCTCTTGACTTGAAATACTGACTGCATCGAACTGCATACAAGCGGATTTTTCACGATATATTGAGTGAAATTGACTCTTTATTATCCAGTGATGTACAGCAAAACAGTGCGAAATCTATTAAGGAGGCATTATATTTTTCTTATTGTAGATGAGACTTCCGACATATCAGTGAAGGAACAACTATCCATATGTTTCAGATATGTCAATAAAAATCTTGGGGTTGAAGTTTTTATGGGCTTCTATGAAATATCTTCAATAAGTTCAAGGGCATTAAAGTCGTCCAGGGCATCATAAAACGTCTATCCCTCAACATAAAATACTGTCGTGGTCAGTGTTATGATGGCCCGAGTAATGTCAGTGGCCCTTTAACAGAATTACAAAGTAGGATTACTCAATTGCAGCCGAGAGTTACATTTGTTCATCGTTTGGCGCATAATTTGAATTTTCTAGAACAAGATGCGGTGCAAGGTATTTATCATGTGCGAGACTTTCTGATGATTCTTCCAGAATTAATATCATTTGTAAGACATTCACTAAAGAGGCTAGCGGTGTTTGAATCGCTACAAGAAGACAACGAAGGTGATGTTATAAAAAGCGTTCACAGACTGACTTTGGGACCATTCTGTCCTACAAGGTGGTGTGTCACGATACAATCACTAAAACCGTTGGACAGTAATTACGACGTTCTCTTGAAATTACTAGCAGATCTGTCAGAAGAAAAAAGTGTAGCCGGTAGAAAGGCTAGTGGATATTTATCAAACCTGCGTCAATTCATATTTTTGTATTTCCCTCAGTTTTCGGCAGGATTGTACAATTTCATTCTTCTTTCCATAAGAAATCACGGTCATACTGAGAAATCAAAACATTTGTGGAAACTTTGTCTGCAAGTTTAGCTGCACAAAGTTGTGGAATGAAACCATTAGGAAAGCTGAGGAACTTAAAATTGATGAACCAGTTTTTCCTAGAAGAAGAAGATGGCAAAACGCTGAAGAGATGTACAGACAAATATTTTTTGAAGGAATTGACGTGGCTGTGGATTTGCTAAATCGTAGATTTGACTAAAAGGTTCTGGAACTTATCTCCAATTTGGAGCTTTTGCTGTCGGTCAAATCGGTGCTGATCGAATCCCGCAGTTCTGTGGGGCAGACTTTGAGCAAGACAAGCTAATATTGCATAGAGACATGTTTCTAGATGTGTGCAGAACGAAGAAAGAGGAAGGGGCCAACTTGTCAGACGTTACAAATATTTTAAGTAGAGAAAACAATGGTCCCACGCGTGAAATGGTCACAGAATTTGTGAAGTTTGTTCGGATGATTTTAACTATACCTGTTACTTCTTATACCTTTGAGCGGTCATTTTCAGCACTTAGACGATTAAAAAAAAGATTGAATACTTTGGCAACTTTGCATGTTCATAAAGAAATGACTAAAAATATCGATATTACCAAAATTGAAAACAAATTCATACGTGTAAATGACCTAAGAAGGAATGTGTTTTATACTGGAAGTTAATATGTCATGATTATTATTTGGTACGTCAAGTGAGTAATTTTGCAGTTCCGTTCACAAATATATCTTTGCATAGTTCTTCCTCCAATAAATTGAAACTATCTGATTCATGCAGATTTCTTTTCATTTTAATTTGTATGAATGTGCTATTTTCTTTTAGTAACGTATTGATAACGTCGTTGCCTCTTACAATCACTGTGCATGTCAGTTGTTTAAAGTACACAATGCCTGATACAGATCGAACTGGCATTTTGTTAGTGAATTAAAAGTTGAAAAAAGATATTTTAATACAGGAAGAATCGATTAATGTTACGATTACATATTTTGAGAATATTCGTTACAGTAACTTATTATTATGATCCAAACCCACCTGCGGGCCGGAGCCTGTCACACAGGCCTTTATGTGGGCCTTTATTTGGGCGGAAACGTTGTAAGTGATTCGCTTAGGGTCCAATGTTGCTCTGATACTCACTTCAGACTGAGTAAACCTCGGAAATGTACGGTTTATGCATGTGTGCAGGAGTGTAAAGTTACGACCTGCAATGCGGGCCGTCCTGGTACTTTAGCGGACCGCAGCAAGTTCAAATGGTTCAAATGGCTCTAAGCACTATGGAACTCAACATCTGAGGCCATCAGTCCCCTAGACTTAGAACTACTTAAACCTAATTAACCTAAGGACATCACACACATCCACGCCGGGCAGGATTAGAACCTGCGTCGGTAGCAGCAGTGCGGCTCCGGACTGAAGCGCCTAGAAGCGCTCGGCCACATCGGCCGGCCCGCAGCAAATAAAACATTATTGTTATTTTATTAAGAATTAAAGTTAAAATATATACAAATGTAAACACAGAAATATGTATACGATAAAAATTGAAGTCGAACGCATAGATGTGGTCAGATCAACACGGTTTCGTAGAATCAGTCAACGATAAATTTAGTTTAGCACAGAGTATGTAAAACAATACTTCTCCCTGAAGTCTCTCGTACCACTTTCATTGTAGCGTGTTCCTCGAACCTCACAATAGTGCTGTGCAGATTAGTTATTGCAAAACAATGACAATATTGTTGTTGTTGTGGTCTTCAGTCCTGAGACTGGTTTGATGCAGCTCTCCATGCTACCCTATCCTGTGCGAGCTTCTTCATCTCCCAGTACTTACTGCAACCTACATCCTTCTGAATCTGCTTAGTGTATTCACCTATTGGTCTCCCTCTACGATTTTTACCCTCCACGCTGCACTCCAATGCTAAATTTGTGATCCCTTGATGCCTCAGAACATGTCCCACTAACCGATTCCTTCTTTTTGTCAAGTTGTGCCACATACTCTCTTCTCCCCAATTCTATTCAATACTTCATCATTAGTTAATTGATCTACCCATCTAATCTTCAGCATTCTTCTGTAGCACCACATTTCGAAAGCTTCTATTATCTTCTTGTCCAAACTATTTATCGTCCATGTTTCACTTCCATACATGACTACACTCCATACAAATACTTTCAGAAACGACTTCCTGACACTTAAATCTATACTCGATGTTAACAAATTTCTCTTCTTCAGAAACGCTATCCTTGCCATTGCCAGTCTACATTTTATATCTTCTCTACTTCGACCATCATCAGTTATTTTGCTCCCCAAATAGCAAAACTCCTTTACTACTTTAATTGTCTCATTTCCTAATCTAATTCCCTCAGCATCACGCGACTTAATTCGACTACATTCCATTATCCTCGTTTTGCATTTGTTGATGTCCATCTTATATCCTCCTTTCAAGACACTGTCCATTCCGTTCAACTGCTCTTCCAAGTCCTTTGCTGTCTCTGATAGAATCACAATGTCATCGGCGAACCTCAAAGTTTTTATTTCTTCTCCATGGATTTTAATACCTACTCCGAATTTTTCTTTTGTTTCCTTTACTGCTTGCTCAATATACAGCTTGAATAACATCGGGGAGAGGCTACAACCCCGTCTCACTCCCTTCCCAACCACTACTTCCCTTTCATGTCCCTCGACTCTTATAACTGCCATCTGGTTTCTGTACAAATTGTAAATAGCCTCTCGCTCCGTGTATTTTATCCCTGCCACCTTTAGAATTTGAAAGAGAGTATTCCAATCAACATTGTCAAAAACTTTCTCTAAGTCTACAAATGTTAAAAACGTAGGTTTGCCTTTCCTTAATCGTTCTTCTAAGATAAGTCGTAAGGTCAGTATTGACTCACGTGTTCCAATATTTCTATGGAATCCAAACTGATCTTCCCCGAGGTCGGCTTCTACCAGTTTTTCCATTCGTCTGTAAAGAATTCGCGTTAGTATTTTGCAACTGTGACTTATTACACTGATACTTCGGTAATTTTCACATCTGTCAACACCTGATTTCTTTGGGATTGGAATTATTATATTCTTATTGAAGTCTGAGGGTATTTCGCCTGCCTCATACATCTTGCTCAGTAGATGGTAGAGCTTTGTCAGGACTGGCTCCCCCAAGGCCATCAGTAGTTCTAATGGAATGTTGTCTACTCCCGGGGCCTTGTTTCGACTCAGGTCTTTCAGTGCTCTGTCAAACTCTTCACGCAGTATCGTATATCCCATTTCATCTTCATCTACGTCCTCTTCCATTTCCATAATATTGTCCTCAAGTACATCGCCCATGTATAGACCCTCCATATACTCATTCCACCTTTCTGCTTTCCCTTCTTTGCTTAGAACTGGGTTTCCATCTGAGCTCTTGATATTCATACAAGTGGTTCTCTTTTCTCCAAAGGTCTCTTTAATTTTCCTGTAGGCAGTATCTATCTTACCCCTAGTGAGATAAGCCTCTACATCCTTACATTTGTCCTCTAGCCATCCCTACTTAGCCATTTTGCACCTCCTGTCGATCTCATTTTTGAGACGTTTGTATTCCTTTTTGCCCGCTTCATATACTGCATTTTTATATTTTCTCCTTTCGTCAATTAAGTTCAATATTTTTTCTGTTACCCAAGGAGTTCTACTAGCCCTCGTCTTTTTACCTACTTGATCCTCTGCTGCCTTCACTACTTCATCCCTCAGAGCTACCCATTCTTCTTCTACTGTACTTCTTTCCCCCATTCCTGTCAATTGTTCCCTTATGCTCTCCCTGAAACTCTGTACAACCTCTGGTTCTTTCAGTTTATCCAGGTCCCATCTCCTTAAATTCCCACCTTTTTGCAGTTTCTTTAGTTTTAATATACAGCTCTAGCCAACAGATTGTGGTCAGAGTCCACATCTGCCCCTGGTACTTACAATTTAAAACCTGGTTCCTAAATCTCTGTCTTACCATTATATAATCTATCTGATACCTTCTAGTATCTCCAGGATTCTTCCATGTATACAACCTTCTTTCATGATTCTTGAACCAAGTGTTAGCTATGATTAAGTTATGCTCTGTGCAAAACTCTACCACGCGGCATCCTCTCTCATTTCTTAGCCCCAATCCATATTCACCTACTATGTTTCCTTCTCTTCCTTTTCCTACTCTCGAATTCCCGTCACCCATGACTATTAAATTTTCGTCTCCCTTCACTACCTGAATAATTTCTTTTATCTCATCATACATTTCATCAATTTCTTCGTCATCTGCAGAGCTAGTTGGCATATAAACTTGTACTACTGTAGTAGGGGTGGGCTTCGTGTCTATCTTGGCCACAATAATGCGCTCACTATGCTGTTGTAGTAGCTTACCCGCACTCCTATTTTTTTATTCATTATTAAACCTACTCCTGCATTTCCCCTATTTGATTTTGTGTTTATAACCCTGTATTCACCTGACCAAAAGTCTTGTTCCTCCTGCCACCGAACTTCACTAATTCCCACTATATCTAACTTTAACCTATCCATTTCCCTTTTTAAATTTTCTAATCTACCTGCCCGGTTTAGGGATTTGACATTCCACGCTCCTATCCGTAGAACACCAGTTTTCTTTGTCCTTATAACGACGTCCTCTGATCCGAATGGAGGACTGTTTTACCTCCGGAATATTTTACCCAAGAGGACGCCATCATCATTTATCCATACAGTAAAGCTGCATGCCCTCGGGAAAAATTACGGCCGTAGTTTCCCCTTGCTTTCTGCCGTTCGCAGTACCAGCACAGCAAGGCCGTTTTGGTTAATGTTGCAAGGCCAGGTCAGTCAATCATCCAGACTGTTGTCCCTGCAACTACTGAAAAGGCTGCTGACCCTCTTCAGGAACCACACGTTTGTCTAGCCTCTCAACAGATACCCCTCCGTTGTGGTTGCACCTACGGTATGGCCATCTGTATCGCTGAGGCACGCAAGCCTCCCCACCAACGGCAACGTCCATGGTTCATGGGAAGGACAATGACAATAATGAAAATATATTCCGAAATATCACATTTAGGAAGAAAATTATCCATTCTTGATGTTAGTATACCCGAGACTGTACAATAAGCATTTTTCTAAACATTTAACTTTTGTCTTATATTCATTCGGCAACAATGTCAGTTATCCAATACATCTACATCTACATTTATACTCCGCAAGCCAACCAACGGTGTGTGGCGGAGGGCACTTTACGTGCCACTGTCATTACCTCCCTTTCCTGTTCCAGTCGCGTATGGTTCGCGGGAAGAACGACTGTCTGAAAGCCTCCGTGCGCGCTCTAATCTCTCTAATTTTACATTCGTGATCTCCTCGGGAGGTATAAGTAGGGGGAAGCAATATATTCTATACCTCATCCAGAAACGCACCCTCTCGAAACCTGGCGAGCAAGCTACACCGCGATGCAGAGCGCCTCTCTTGCAGAGTCTGCCACTTGAGTTTGCTAAACATCTCCGTAACGCTATCACGGTTACCAAATAACCCTGTGACGAAACGCGCCGCTCTTCTTTGGATCTTCTCTATCTCCTCCGTCAACCCGATCTGGTACGGATCCCACACTGATGAGCAATACTCAAGTATAGGTCGAACGAGTGTTTTGTAAGCCACCTCCTTTGTTGATGGACTACATTTTCTAAGCACTCTCCCAATGAATCTCAACCTGGTACCCGCCTTACCAACAATTAATTTTATATGATCGTTCCACTTCAAATCGTTCCGCACGCATACTCCCAGATATTTTACAGAAGTAACTGCTACCAGTGTTTGTTCCGCTATCATATAACATACAATAAAGGATCCTTCTTTCTATGTATTCGCAATACATTACATTTGTCTATGTTAAGGGTCAATAGCAAGTAATGGTGTAATAACGGGCAGTCTATTCACTTTAGCAAAACGGTTACACAAGTTTTCAACGTCACAAGTGAGTGCTATTATGAAGTGAAAAGTTATAACAGCAGTTATCAAGTGGCGAAAAAGAAGATGGTAGCAAAATCGCCACAAATTTAATTAGGCCCCTTAATATCGCAGACTGTTCAAATGATCGAGCAGATTATCAGTTGGATGTAACTGAGGAAACTAAAAAGTTCTTTTTTTTTTTTTTTGACAAAATCCTTCAGCTTGGAGCGAAGTGGTTCGAGTAGGCGGTGGTTAGCCAAAAGTATAGAGTGACACGAAACTATGCGTTGTATTCAATTCCTGGTGTACGAAAAACACAGTTGACACCGGTATGTACTCGTAACTAAGGAAAGGTGAGAACGTGTGAAAATAGGTGCTTGAGCTTATTGGCAACATGATGATAACACTGGAATCCAATAATATAGCTCTTCGGGGACGTAGGAAGATAACAGGAAACTCAAACAGTGGAAACTTTTTAGCAACCATCAAACTTCTAGCAAACTACAATCCGGTATTTCACGATCAAACAAACAAACCAAAACAGACCTGTACGCAAAACTACCTTAGCCCTTCAATTCAAAAGTCCTGTCCTATGCAGTTGAAAAAGAAATTATTAATGACATTAACATTGCCTCATTATTTTCTATTATTACACGTGCAACATAGGACATTAAAAAAAGCGAGCAGTTAACTTAGATATCTAGATATGTTACAGTGGAAAGCCTCGTCACATAAAGATTTTTAAGTTTTTGTGAAATAAAAGATCAAAGCGCATTAGGAACAGGAAAGGAAATACTAAGTGCAATAGATGAAAAGAGGCTTTTTAACTAAATGCTGTGGGTAGGGTTATGATGGCTGTGTCAGTATGTCAAGCATAAGCAAAGCTATCAAAATGACAATTCAACGAAGATAATGGCCTGCAAAACATGTGCATTGTGCAGTGCACACATAAAAAAGTCTAACACTTAACGATGCTGTAAGTGGAATTAAGAAGTGTGGTCCTTTTACGACCCAGAAGAAACGTTGTATCATTTTGTCAGTCATAGAATTAAAAGATGGAAACTTTTGGTGTCATCTTGTACCTTAAGAAAGCTTGGCCCAACACGTTGGTCTTCGGGATACCAGTCTGTTAAAACCTTCGTTATGCTTATGTCTATTAGGCTACTTGTAGTTGTTGTGGTCTCCAGTCCAGAGACTGGTTCGATGCAGCTCTCCATGCTACCCTATTCTGTGCAGTCCTCTTCATCTCCGAGTAACTACTGCAACCAACATCCTTCTGAATCTGCATTGTGTATTCATCTCTTGGTCTTCCTCTACGATTTTTACCCTCCATATTTCCCTCCAATACTAAAATGGTGATTCCTTGATGCCTCAGAACGTGTCCAACCAACAGATCCCTTCTTTTAGTCAGGTTGTCCCACAAAGTTCTCTTCTCCATAGCTCTATTCAGTACCTTCTCATATGTTATGTGATCTACCCATCTAATCTTCAGCATTCTTCTGTAGCAACACATTTCGAAAGCTTCCATTCTCTTCCTGTCTAAACTATTTATCGTCCATGTTTTACTTCCATACATGGCTACGCTCCATACAAATACTTTCAGAAAAGACTTCCTGACACTTAAATCTATACTCGATGATAGCAAATTTCTCTTCTCCAGAAACGCTTTCCTTGTCCTTGCAAGCCTGCATTTTATATCCTCTCTACTTCGACCAACATCAGTAATTTTGCTCCCCAAATAGCAAAACTCCTTTACTACTTTAATTGTCTCATTTCCTAATCTAATTCCCTCAGCATCACCCGACTTAATTCGACTACATTCCATTATCCTCGTTTTGCCTTTGTTGATGTTCATCTTATATCCTCCCTTCAAGACACTATCCATTCCGTTAAACTGCTCTTCCAAGTCCTTTGCTGTCTCTGATAGAATCACAATGTCATCGGCGAACCTCAAAGTTTTTATTTCTTCTCCATGGATTTTAATACCTACTCCGAATTTTTCTTTTGTTTCCTTTACTGCTTGCTCAATATACAGATTGAATAACATCGGGGAGAGGCTACAACCCTGTCTCACTCCCTTCCCAACCACTGCTTCTCTTTCATGCCCCTCGACTCTTATAACTGCCATCTGGTTTCTGTACAAATTGTAAACAGCCTTTCGCTCCGTGTATTTTACCCCTGCCACCTTTAGAATTTGAAAGAGAGTATTCCAGTCAACATTGTCAAAAGCTTTCTCTAAGTCTACAAATGCTAAACACGTAGGTTTGCCTTTCCTTAATCTTTCTTCTAAGTTAAGTCGTAAGGTCAGTATTGACTCACGTGTTCCAATATTTCTATGGAATCCAAACTGATCTTCCCCGAGGTCGGCTTCTACCAGTTTTTCCATTCGTCTGTAAAGAATTCGCGTTAGTATTTTGCAGCTGTGACTTATTAAACTGATACTTCGGTAATTTTCACATCTGTCAACACCTGATTTCTTTGCGATTGGAATTATTATATTCTTCTTGAAGTCTGAGGGTATTTCGCCTGTCTCATACATCTTCACATGTGGAAAAATCAGGTCTACTGCCGGATGTTTGTGTCGCTATGGCACAACATTTCGGCCACGTAACTCGTTGCCTTATTCAGGTGCTACCTGAGACTGCCATGTTGGAGGATCTTGTCCAGTATTTATGCCCAGAGGGCGCTGGGTGCTCTCTTTTTGTCCGCGCCCGCCTGGCGCTGCTTGTAAGGTGTTGTTTCTTCCCTGGTGCTCCCTCAGACGTCCGCGCCCGACTTGGTCTCCATCTGTGGCAGCTCTCTGAGGCCTGTCCTTTGTTGGGGGCTCCATTCGCGGTCCGCGCCCGCCTGGCGCTGATCCTGCGGTGTTGGCACTTCCCTGGTGCTCCGACGGTCGTCCATGCTCGGCTCGTCCATCATCTGTGATCGTGGCGGCTGTCAGGGGCCAGTCCTGCGTCGAGAGTTGCGCTCGCGGTCCGCACCCGCCTGGCGCTACTCCTGCAGTGTTACTACTTCTTGAGGAGTTTGTTGGTTCCTTCTGTTGAGCCCTAATAAGCTCCAGAGCCGGACTTCACGCCGAGCTAAGCTGGTAACCGCTGTCTCGGTTTATTAAGTTGTCAGTGACCTTGATCTCGATGGCCTCCTTTATGGCACAGTCCCAAAATCTTGGCGTCTGTGTCACAATTTTGGTGTTGTTGTAGTCCATTGAGTGGCTGAGCTCCAGACAGTGCTCCGCTATGGCAGATTTTGTTGCCTGTCCGAGTCTGGTGTGCCTCTGGTGTTCTTCGCACCTGACGTCCACCGTCCTGGTTGTCTGGCCAATGTATGACTTTCCACTCTGGCACGGGATGTTGTAAATGCCTGGTTTACGTAGCCCCAGGTCGTCCTTCACACTCCCTAGCATGGTCCCAATTTTGGAGGGTGGACAGAAGATACTCTTTATATCATATTTTGAAAGAATTCTGCTGATCTTTGCAGAAATAGGTCCAGCATATGGCAGGTATGCCACCTTCTACGCCTTCTCTGGCTCCTCTTGTGTACCCTGTGGTTGACTGGTAGTATGAAGTGCCCTTTGGATGTCTGTGGAGGAGTATCCATTACTGCTGAACACCAGCTGTAGATGTTCTATCTCTGTGACCATACTTTCCTTATCTGACAGAGCTCGAGCCCTGTGAACTAATGTTTTCAAGACTCCATTCTTCTGTGCCGGGTGGTGGCAGCTACTGGCTTGAAGGTATAAGTCAGTGTGGGTGGGCTTACGATACACACTGTGCCCCAAAGTGCCATCTGCCTTCCTCTTGACCAAGACATCCCAGAATGGGAGTTGTCCATCCTTCTCTAGCTCCATAGTAAATTTTATACTTGGGTGGCGTGAATTTAGATGTTCCAAAAAGTCTTCTAGCTCCTCCCTACCATGGGGCCAAATGACAAAAGTGTCATCGACATACCTGAGAAAGCACTTGGGTTGGTAAGTGGCTGATGCAAGTGCCTCCTCTTCGTACCTTTCCATGAAAAGGTTGGCTACCATTGGTGATAAAGGGCTGCCCATTGCCACTCCTCCCGTTTGCTCATAAAATTGACCCCCATAAAGAAAATATGTTGAGGTCAGTACATGCTTGAACAGGTCGAGCAGGACACCATCGAACTTCTCTCCAATGATATTGAGTGAATCGGTGAGTGGCACTCGTGTGAAGAGCGACACCACATCGAAACTGACCATGATGTCAGAGTCCACGATGTGTAGCTGCCTTAGCCATTGTAGGAAGTCCTCCGAGTTCCGAATGTGGTGTGCACATTTGTCCACATATGGTGCCAATATCTTCTTCAGGTATTGTGCAGTGAGGTATGTCGCTGCGCCGATGTTACTGACAATAGGTCGAAGAGGGACCCCCTCCTTGTAGACCTTGGGGAGAACATAGAGTCTGGGTGGTACAGGTGCTTTGGGATGAAGCTTCTTGCTGACCTGTTCAGGTAGACCTGTCTCCTTCAGCAACTTCTGGGTCTTCTTTCCCACCTTGTCAGTGGGATCACCATCTAGTGGTTTGTAAGCAGTGTCTTCCAGAAGTTGTTGCACCTTCCTATCATACTCCAACTTGTTTAAGATGACCGTGGAGTTACCCTTATCAGCTGGCAGAAGTACAACGCTGTCATCCTCCCGTAGCTGCCTGAGTGCCACCCTCTCCTCGCTCGAGATGTTGGATTTGGGGGGCTTCGTCCTGGTGAGTGCCCTGCAGGTTTCCCTGCGGATCTCTTCAGACTCGTTGGAAGGTAGCGTGGACGACTTGCTCAACCGAAGTGATGAAGGCTGCGACAAGTACGCTTCTGGGAGTCACTGCAAAGTTGAGGCCCTTGCTGAGTGCTTTTGAGGTGGCCTCATCGAGCTGCTTGTCGCTCAGTTTGACCACTGTCCGTGTGTCCTCATCCTTTTCTACCTTCTTGTTAAGGCGCTCAAACTTGGCCTGTTGACATGCTGTTGATTTCCTCATGGTGCATTCCGCCAAGGACCAGGAGGCACCAGAGAACACCAGAGGCACACCAGACTCGGACAGGCAACAAAATCTGCCATAGCGGAGCACTGTCTGGAGCTCAGCCACTCAATGGACTACAACAACACCAAAATTGTGACACAGACGCCAAGATTTTGGGACAGTGTCATAAAGGAGGCCATCGAGATCAAGGTCACTGACAACCTAACAAACCGAGACAGCGGTTACCAGCTTAGCTCGGCGTGGAGTCCGGCTCTGGAGCTTATTAGGGCTCAACGGAAGGAACCAACAAACTCCTCAAGAAGTAGTAACACTGCAGGAGTAGCGCCAGGCGGGTGCGGACCGCGAGCGCAACTCTCGACGCAGGACGGGCCTCTGACAGCCGCCACGATCACAGATGATGGACGAGCCGAGCATGGACGACCGTCGGAGCACCAGGGAAGTGCCAACACCGCAGGATCAGCGCCAGGCGGGCGCGGACCGCGAATGGAGCGCCCATAAAAGGACAGGCCTCAGAGAGCTGCCACAGATGGCGCCCAAGTCGGGCGCAGACGTCCGAGGGAACACCGGGGAAGAGACAACACATTACAAGCAGCGCCAGGCGGGCGCGGACAAAAAGAGAGCACCCAGCGCCCTCTGGGCATAAATACTGGACAAGATCCTCCAACATGGCAGTCTCAGGTAGCACCTGAAGAAGGCAACGAGTTACGTGGCCGAAATATTGTGCCATAGCGACACAAACATCCGGCAGTAGACCTGATTTTTCCACATGTCAAGATCTCGCCAGGAAAGCCTGAAGAGTTACCTCACACATCTTATTCACCAGATGGTAGAGCTTTGTCATGGCTGGCTCTCCCAAGGCTATCAGTTGTTCTAATGGAATGTTGTCTACTCCCTGGGCCTTTTTTTTTTTTTTTACTTAGGTCTCTCAGTGCGCTGTCCAATTCCTCATGCAGTATCGTATCTCCCATTTCATCTTCATCTACGTCCTCTTATATTTCCACAAAATTGCCCTCAAGTACATCGACTCTCTGTATACTCCTTCCACCTTCCTGCTTTCCCTTATTTGCTTAGGACTGGTTTCCCATCTGAGCTATTGATATTCATATACGTGGATCTCTTTTCTGCAAAAGGTTCTTTAATTTTTCTGTAGGCAGGATCTGTCTTAGCCCTAGTGATATATGGCACTTCATGCTTACATTTGTTCTCTAGCCATCTTTGCTTAGCCATTTTGCAATTCCTGTCAATCTCATTTTTGAGACGTTTGTATTCCTTTTCACCTGCTTCGTTTACAGCATTTTTATATTTTCTCCTTTCATCAATTAAATTCAGTATCTTTTCTGTTACCTAGGGATTTCTGCTAACCCTTGTCTTTTTACCTACTTGATCCTCTGCTGTCTTCACTGTTTCATCTCTCAAAGCTAACCATTCTTCTTCTACTGTGTTTCTTTCCCTTGTATTTGTCAATTGTTCCCTAATGCTCTTTCTGAAACTCTCTACAACCTTTGGTTCTTTGAGTTTATCCAGGTCCCATTTCCTTAAATTCCTACCTTTTTCCAGTTCCTTCAGTTTTAATCTACAGTTCATAACCAATAAATTGTGGTCAGAGTCCGCATCTACCCCTGGAAATGTGTTACAATTGAAGGCCTGGTTCCTAAATCTCTGTCTTACCATTATATAATCTATCTGAAATCTTCCAATATCTCGAGGCCTCCTCCACGTAAACAGCCTTTTTTATGCTCTGCGCAAAATTCTATCAGGCGGCTTCCTCTTTCATTCCTTACACACAGTCCAAATTCACCTACTATTCTTCCTTCTCTTCCTTTCCCTACTATCGAATTCCAGTCCCCCAAGACTATTAAATTTTCGTCTCCCTTAACCATCTGAATAATTTCTTGTATCACATCATACATTTCTTCAATCTTTTCATCACCTGCGTAGCTAATTGGCATATAAAATTGTATTACTCTGGTAGGCACGGGCTTCGTGTTCGTCTTGGCTACAATAATGCCCACAATACCCCGTTCGTAGTAGCTCATCCGTGTTCCTATTTTTTTATTCATCATTAAACCTACTCTTGCATTACCCCTGTTTGATTTTGTATTTATATACCTGCATTCACCTGACCAGAAGTCGTGTTTCTACTGACACCGAATTTCACTAATTCCCACTATATCTAACTGTAACCTACCCATTTCCCTGTTTCAATTTTCTAACCTACCTGTCCGATTAAGGGATCTGACACTCCACGCTCCGATCCGTAGAACGCCAGTTTCCTTTCTCCTGATAACGACGTCCTCCTGAGCAGTCCCCGCCTGAAAATCCGAATAGGGGACTATTCTATCTCCGGAATATTTTACCCAAGAGGATGCTATCATGATTTAGGCTACTTGAGGCTCCGTAAAAAATAATAATGACACGCAAAGGGAAGAAATAGAACTCGCTGTTATTTTGAAAAACCAGTTAGAGAAATGCCAATTCATTTTTCAGTTAGCGCTGCAACCAAAACTTTGCAATTTAGCATCTCAGATTAAGCAATCTGGAAGTGTAGAGCCTGATAAAGCATGTTCTCTTGCTCAGACGCACCTGATAATTTATCTTGCTATCGACACAATTTTGAAGCAGCAGTGTCATCGGCTGCATCTTTGGCAAAGAACTCGAACATTTTAATGGCTGTTTAACATCACTGTAGTCCAAGTAAAATAGCAAATTTGGGGGTATACATAATATTAACCATTTCTTCAAAATTATTTTCCCGAAATTTATAAATTCTGCTTCCGAGGAAGAGATTCACAATGCAGTAGTAAAGTCTTCAAAATGAATATGAAGAGGATTTATCTACTAAATTCCCAGACCAAAAGAGCTCTGAAAAAATAAATAGCTTCATTAATCTCAGTAATTGATTAATAAAACTATTAGTAGCAGAGAATTCAGTCGTAGCTGTAGCGTTCCAAATTAACGCACAAAATTTTACCTGTTTTTAACAATTCCCGTTGCTGTTTCTTCTGCTGAATGCTTATTTTTGAAGTTCATACTTATAAAGAACTGTCTGTAGAATTCTATGACTCAAGAAGAGTTAGTCAACTCAACCACCACATCATCAAAAGTGATCTATTGAGGCCAGTGAAATCATCAATACCTTCCATCTCAGAAAGTACGCCGGATTGTCCAGTTTCTGTAGGGGTCAAGGTGAGTACAGTGAGGTTTTACAAGTACAAATCAAACAACAGATAGATTGATATTGAATTTCAATCACTATAATGTGTAATTTTTAATAACATTTATCAGTATTAATAATTTTTGTTTAATACGTTGAATATAGTAAACGAATGATCTATTTGTTTATATTACATGTGATTTTACAATACACTCCATTAAGTTTCTGTTTCTGCCTGCTATAATGAAAGTTACGTTAGTTAGTGATAAGTTGTACATTTTATGGTAGGGGGTCAGGATTTTTATTTTTGCAGGCGGGCCCGTATCGCGTACGTTACGCCACTGGGTCTGTGGGTTCGTCCAAGTACATTTGAGTCCGAGTTTGATCTCATTTCTGTTGCTTTTAAGTCACTGTGTTACCGAATGAGCTAGGGCAGTCTCGACGTATGCTTAGGGTATCAGTATATTTTACTTTATCACAGCACATATCTTTATGACACAGGCAGTGTTCATAAAAGATTATAATCGAAAGGTAATCATTTTAAAAAGTATCGAGACTCTCCAGAAAACATATACTACATTTCGCCACTGATATGCACCAACAAAAAATTTAGAAAGTCGGCGCTCTTGCCTACACCTGGAGTTATGATACGGGGTACGAATTCGTATGACAGCAGGAGCATTCTCTGACTGCAAAATTGTACTTCAGTCCGGTTATTCGACCTGTTGTGCTGCCATTCATGAACAGCATTCCAAGCGGTGTTATTCAACAGGATAAAGCTCACCCACATACCGCTGTTGTAATCCAACATGCTCTACAGAGTGTCGACATGTTGCCTTGGCCTGCTCCATCACCAGAACTGTCTCCAACAGAACACATGTGAGACGTCATCGGACGACAACTCCAGCGTCATCCACAAACAGCATTAACCGCCCCTGTAATGACTGACCAAGTGCAACAGGCATGGAACTCTATCCCACAAACTGGCATCCGGCACCTGTACAACACAATGCATGTAAGTTGGCATGCTTGTATTAAACATTCTGACGGTCACACCGGTTATTAATGTACCATAATTTCACATTTGCAATGGCTTATCTTGTGCTTACATTAACCTGTGATCCTGCTATGTTCATCAGTTAAATATATTACATAAACAAATGTATTCCAAATTTCATTACTCTGCATTAATTATTTTTTGGTGTTGCGATTTTTTCCGTCAGCGTATTAAAAGATGAATTTGTTGGAGACTCATCCTGCTCATTGAGGGGTTTATCTGGCTCCTTGCATTCCGTAATATAAACCTTCTGTCCTTCTAAAATGCCTAACCATTAACTTTTTTCAACTCCATATAAAATTTGTAGTTGTTTGTCAATGCCACCATTATTATGTCCCACTTTTTCATATGTGAGCCTAATGATGTTTTTTTGCTGGTTTGGGTGTGTTGCTTAAATCTCGAATCAAAGGATCAACGTGTGCGACCGATATAGCTTTTTTTGCAGTCACAGCATGATATTTTACAGTTCCCACATTTCCCACATTTAATGCTCTTAAATGGCAAATTATGACACGTTTGTATTTTTATATTATCTGATGTACTGAATCCAATTATTTTAACTTAGTTGCTATGAAATATGTGCTCAGTTCTATCCGAAGTTTTGCCTATGTATTTCATGGCGGCAACCTTGTCATTATCGGATGCCATCTGTACATGTATTTTATTTCTCTATATTCTTTAGAATTTCATTATATATGGTGTTCACTATATCCAGTCATATTTATTTTCAAGGGCGACCAGTCTTAATATGACTAATTCTTTCTTGCTTACGCTCGGCATAGTGGAAACTTTATTATGTATCATAGTGGAAGCTTTATTATGTATCATACAGTAAGTGTATGCATACTTTTGACGTATAGGATGATTGGAATCGGCATTGATAATCACGTCCATACCTGTCGGTTTCCTACATGAGGGAGGAGCGGATAGCAACGCGCAATAATTTTATTTTCTTCCATAGTATAGCAGTTGGAATGTTGAAATTTCACAACGATATAGTTTGAAGTTTGTGCTACACAGGGTATTTTGTGTTCATGTGCAGCTCTAGCGAGAGAAGCCTGAACTATGAAACAAAAATGGCGCGAATGTTACTATTGTCAATTTGTAAAGAGCAGCGAGGTGTATTTTCGATATTTGCTGACCGATGGACAAAGCCTGCCTGGCTAGCCCCGGTGTGTAACACGCTGCTTCACGAGCGGAAAGGCTTGCCGGTCCCCGGCGTGAATCCACCCGGCGGATTAGTGTCGAGGTCCGATGTGCAGGCCAGTCTGTGGATGGTTTTTAACGGCGAATGCGGGCTGGATACCCTTATTCCTCCTCAGCTACACTGCGTCGGCGATTGCTGCACGAACTCCGTTTCCACGTACGCGTACACCATCATTATTCTACCACGCAAACATTTGGGGCTACATTCGTCTGGTATGAGACGTTCGCGGGAGAGGTTCACTGGGGGCCGAATCGCACAGTAACACTGGGTTCGGTGTGGGGCAGCGGTGGGGTGGGTGGACTGCTGTGGCCTGTTGTGGGGTTGTGAACCACCACGGGCTACGGCGGGAAGAAGCCTCTCCGTCGTTTCTAGGTCCCCGGTTTAATACATACATACATACAAAGGACACAAACCGAGTGAGATTCGGAGGGACATGTGTGGCATGTATGGAGACGACTTTATGGACCGTAGCATTGTCTCCAGGTGGTGTGCATTCTCCCAAGAGAACCGTGTGAACCTTCGTGATTCGTCACCCTCCGGGCGGCCGGTAACAGCTGCAACTCCGCAGAATGTCGGAGCCATTGAGGCAGCTATTTTGAACAACCAACGTGTACAACTGCGAACCTTACCGCAGCATTTCAACATTTACTATGGTACGGTGTATGATATTGTTCACGACACGTTGAAATTTTGTAAAGTTAGTGCTTGCTGGGTGCCTAGGAACCTGACGGACAACCTCAAGGGACAATGAACGATGACAAGCTTGGATCACTTAACGCGTTACGCCACAGGAGTTTGTGACTTTCTGAAAGTAATCATCACTGATGATGAGATGTGGACTTATCATTACATGCCCAAAACCAAGCACACCTCTGTGGAGTGGAAACATGCTGGTTCCCCAGCACGAAAAAAATTCAGGCTGCTAGGAAAACGCTTGTGAAAAAGTTCTGGGATGTGGATGGTGTGTTATTGGTGTACTTTGCTGAACACAGGACCACTGTATGCTGCAGCCTACATTAAAACTTTGGTTAAGTTGCATCGTGCCCTTTATGACAAACACCACAACATCAGTGCTGACGGTGTCCAGCTTCTTCGTAACAACGCTCACCCCCATGTTACTGTTCCTGTTCGAGATAAAATCGCCAAATTTTGATGAGAGGTGCTCCAGCATCCACCATACAGTCCGGACCTTGTATCATCAAATTGTTTGGCCCCATGACGAAATTTCTGGTCGGCCAATGCTTTGCAACAGATGCAAGAATGAAATCAGCAGTCAGCACATGGCTATACTCCAACCAAACGGACTTCTATGAACAGGCCATATTGAAACTGGTACCACAATGAGAGAAATGTGTTGACGACGTTGGTGACTATGTAGAAAAGTAGATAAAAGATGTAAGTTCATGTGTATTTTTTTGTTTTTTGGCCTATAAAAGTTTTTGGTAATAAAATTGTTGTGTGTTAGTTTTTGATCTCCCCACGTACATTTGAAGTGCGTGTCTGCTGTTTTTGTTATAAATTATCAATCTAAAAAATTTATCTTTCCCTCTGCTTCATAGTCTGTGGTGAATTTGACAGTCACATACTGTATTGTCAAAACGTATTACCTCATAATGTATGGTAATATTTACTACTAGTCATTCCGTTTCTTGTTCCTCACACAGATGCAGTGAGGGATATAAATACCAGTGGTTGTCACGAATATGACAAGTATTCATGTGGCCCTTGGTTCTCAACTGAGTTTTTTAATAATATGCATCTAGTAACTAACAGCCACATCCAAAAAATTCAGCTAACATTATGAGCTTCTTAAGAGTGTAGGCTTCCTGTACAGTAACAAACAAATTCACTTACAGAGGCAGTAATATTTTAATATGTACTTAATTTTAATTGACATTGGTGAAATTGGCCATGAGTGAAGTAAATTTGGCCGCTTGCCTCAGGAGCAGAGGAGTAAATAGCATAGCCAATGCACGGTTAGAGAATGTGAATCACAGGAAACCTACATCTGCTTCCACGATTCTCATCTGTACTGTTGGATCCAATAATCGAAAAAAAAATGGTTCAAATGGCTCTGAGCACTATGGGACTTAACATCTGAGGTCATCAGTCCCCTAGAACTTAGAACTACTTAAACCTAACTAACCTAAGGACATCACACACATCCATGCCCGATGCAGGATTCGAACCTGCGACCGTAACGGTCACGCGGTTCCAGACTGAAGCGCCTAGAACCGCTAGGCCACACCGGCGGGCCCAATCATCGAAAGTTCAGTATATTTTGGCGAACAAGCATTCTACCATCATCAGGTGGTGCTGATGGAATAATGTGTCTGCTGCACGCTGGAGGTATTTGCGCCTGCCAGTCCTCAGGTCAGACGTCATCGGTCCCACACTGTGCTTGGAGGTGGGAGGCGTGCGGCTGCGATGGGGGTGGGGAGGGGTGAGTCTCAGTTGCCTTCCAACCACTGCCCCTGCTGCGTCTTGTGTCCAGATGTGGCTTTCTGCTTTGCTGGAGCTTAGTGCTCCCATGCTTTGCTCAGTTGGAGTTGGAAGCCCGTGTACCTATTGATTAAATTATGTCACAGTGTTTTCAATCGCTTCTTTGAAAATGAAGTCCCAAAGTTTATCAGTGGTAGCCAGGAGTTTCGTCTGTAGTTCGTTTTATGTCCATTTTCAAAAGCAGTGTTGTGCTATTGCAGACTTGTTGGGTCTCAATTAGCGGTTGTGGCGCTCACGTTCTGCATATAGATCTTCATTTGTCCAGTATAATAATACCCTCAGAGAAGCCAAAGAAATCATTGTGCTTCCAGCCAGTAAGGACATGGCGTGGTTTTCCTCCAATGTAAGGACTATGAGCGGAAAATGCTGCAGCCTCTGAACGATCCACAATAACGGAAAATAGTATCACATCCAACCAAGAAAGTGTAACAAAGCACCTCCGCCTCTTAACGAGCAGGGTACTTGATGACGACGTCGACAAACACTTCGCCACTGCACTGCTGTACCACCTAGAGTGTATGACCCGCCAAAGACCCACAAAAAAGGCATTCCACCAATAGTGAGCAACATCGAGGCACCAACATACCCCTGACGAAGCATCTGACTTACCTGTTGGCTTCTCACATCGGCAAGTGTACACATCACAAATGTAACTGGGTGATTTCATCTGCCAGCTGAAAGAGCTAAGGCTGCAGCAGTCATTACGGTCAGCTTTGATGTCATCTCACTTTTCATTCGAATCCTCTAGGAAAACTCCATAAAATTTATCAATGAGAAGTTCAGCCCTGAGCTGACAGTGCTTAAGACATGTTCTGACATCAACCTGTTTTGTTTTCAATAGACAAAACTATGACCAGACTGATGGTGTAGCGATAAGCAGCCTGCTCTCGCCAAGTTGTAGCAAATTTATTCATGCAGTACTTTAAAGGCATAGCACTGAAAACTGCCGAGCTAAAACCTGTTTCTGCATAAAAAATGGGATACATCTGATGTCAACAACTACTGCCCAATCTCTCTTCTGACTGCATTATCCAAAATTCTTGAAAAAGTAATGTATTGTAATGTATTTGTAAAAATAAAGTTTTAGCAAAATGTCAGTTTGGTTCCCAGATGGGTTTTTCAACAGAAAATGCTATATATACTTTCACTAATGAAATATTAAATGCCCTGAGTAACCAGAAGTCACCCGTTGGGATTTTTTGTGATCTATCAAATGCTTTTGATTGTGTAAATCATGGAATACTTCTAGATAAGCTCAAGTACTGTGGTATGAATGGGATAGTGCTCAAATGGTTTAAATCATACCTAACTGGAAGAGTGCAGAAAGTTGAAATAAGCAGTTCACATAATATGCAAAAAAACTGGTGATTTCTCAAACTGGGGAACAATCAAGAATAGGGTGCCACTAGGTCCTCTGCTGTCCTTAATATATATTAATGACTTGTCATTCTATATTCATGAAGATGCAAAGCTGATACTTCTTGCCGATGATACAAGTATAGCTATTACAGCCAATGGACAAGAATTAACTGGTGAAATCGTAAACGATGTTTTTCAGAAAATCATTAAGTGGTTCTCTGCAAACGGGCTCTCATTAAACTTTGACAAAACACAGCATATACAGTTCCACGCAGTAAATGGAATGACACCATTAATAAATATAGACTTTGATCAGAAATCGGTAGCTAAGGTAGAATATTCAAAATTTCTAGGTGTGTGCATTGATGAGGGGTTGAACTGGAAAAAACACACTGAGGATCTGCTGAAACGTTTGAGTTCAGCTACTTATGCTATTAGGGTCATTGCAAATTTTGGTGATATACATCTGAGTAAATTAGCTTACCACACCTCTCTTCATTCTCTGCTTTCGTATGGCATCATATTCTGGGGTAACTCGTCATTGAGTAAAAGAGTGTTCATTGCACAAAAGCGTGTACTAACAATTGCTGGAGCTCATCCAAGATCATCCTACAGGCACTTATTTAAAGAGCTAGTGATCTTCACTGTAGCCTCACAATATATATATTCACTTATGAAATTTGTTATTAACAATCCGAACGAATTCAAAAGTAATAGCAGTGTACATGGCTACAAGACTAGGAGAAAGGATGATCTTCACTATTCAAGGTTAAATCTAACTTTGGCTCAGAAGGGGGTAAATTATGCTGCCACAAAAGTCTTTGGTCACTTACCTAATAGCATCAGAAGTCTGACAGATAGCCGTATAGCATTTAAAAGGAAATTAAAAGAATTTCTTAATGGCAACTCCTTCACCTCATTAGATGAATTTTTGGATATAGTAAGTGGGCAATTTCCCCAACCCCTACACACACACACACACACACACACACACACACACACACACACACACACACACACACAAAATTAAAAATATTTAAGTGTCATGTAACATTTTGTGTAATGTAATATCTTGTATAGACACCTTTTATTAGCCTGACATGTTCCACATCATTACGAAGTGTCGTATTCATGATCTATGGAACAAGTAATAATCTAATCTGTTTCGGTATGTCAACGACACTTCCGTCATCTGGCCACAAGGACCCGAAAAACTACAGAAATTCTTAAAGCTTCTTAAAGTCACCTGTGAAAACATCCACTTTACCATGGAATCAGAAAAAGTTCGCAAACTTCCTTTTCTCGATGACCTAGATCATCCTAGGCCCGATGGCTTGCTTGCTAGCTTACCCAAGCCAAGGCATACGGATTTATACTCCATGGTTCAGGCTGCCACTATCCTTCCCAAAAGAAGAGCGTGCTCAACACTCAGTATACGGGGCATATTCCATTTCAGACGAACAAAGGTTGATGGCATTGCTGCGCCACCTGGAATCAGTCTTCCACAAGAATGGGTACAGCAACTGACAGATTCGGACGTCCCTGCGACTCAAGAGCCTCAAGAAAAGCCCAGAGGCCAAAAACATGGAAGAAGATGATAAGACGACTGCTTTAATATCATTTGCTCGCAATGTATCATCAAAGATTTGGCACACTACTGAGAAAACACCATGTAACACCAGTTTCCCACCTGCCAGCCAAATTACGTGCTTTTTCAGTGACAGTGAAGGAGAACTGGGTCTCAAAAAGTTTATAAACAATCCACACAATCGACGATCGATGTACAGAACATGAGCACCACACCTGATTACTGCAGCCCAACATGTCTGCAAAAGCAAAACACTGCACTGAAAAGAGACATAAAATGAATTTCCAGCAGACAAAATTCCTGGCTACCACTAATAAAATTTGGGACTCCATTATCAAAGAAGCGATTACAAGCCATGTGACTGCTACTTTAATCAACAGGGATGTGAGCTTCCAACTGGAAAAGACATAGGAGTCAAATCTAAGCTCTATGAAAGCAGAACACAACATCCAGACACGAGATGCGACAGGGGCAGTGGGCAGAAGACAACTAAGATTCTCCCCCCACCACCGCAGCTGCCTGTCGCCTTCCCTCCAACATCAAGCACAGTGTGGGGCAGCAAAGTCTGAACTCTGGACTGGCCGGCATACACACAGCCAGCAGGCAGCAGACACATCCTCCCAGATGTAAGGTCAGTGTATTAACCATTCCACCACCTCACTCGGTGAGTCACAGTCTCCTCCATCTAGCCTGGGATGGTTTGGAGAGGGAATGCATAAGTTTTTGATGAGTGGGCACAGCTTTTTGAGTTGTGACAGAGATTTTGCGATTATAGAAAAATGAAGAAAAATAAACATGAACTTTGTTCCACAAGACTGTAGGGTCAGTTAAAGCTATGAAACTGTTCCGTGTAATTCCCATGCATAGCACAGACTCATTTGATTTTAAAAATGCTGCTGAAACATTTTTGTCAATGCAGGTATGAAAGATCTCTAAATGTAGTATGACTGAAATGTCTCATACTTGTCCATCTCAAAAAGCTATATGAAAATTTTTACTCTGAAACAGAATAATGGAAAAATGTCAGTGTATTTAAAAGAGAAAAGACCATGGCAGATGTATGTCATGCCTTACTTCATCTGAAAGACCACCCGTCTTTATCAGTTGCACAACAGTAAGGATTGTAGACAATGTTGCCATTCTTCCTCAGCAGCACATGGAGCTTTACAGTAAACCTTACAACAATCGATCTCAAGAATGAAGATGTGTAAGAAACAGAAGTTGATACTGAGAAATTTTTCCTTGAATTTAATTATGTTATTCTTTTATGTGTCAAACTTAAATGAAATGTGAAATGGTTTTTGTTGACTACAGTTCTACAAGTTAAAACGCTGCCTCTGCATTTCAGTACTTGTATTACCACAAATAAAATGTAGCACCTCTATATTAATGACACTTGTAACATAACTTTGTAGTTGGCACTTGTAACCACTCAGTCCTGTCATACAGCACTAGAACATTGTCAATGAATTATTTATTTTCAAATTTGCAGTGATGAAGTCAATAGCATAACTGTGTGTTATGAATTTTTGGATACAAATAGGTTATGTAAAAAAAGTGATACATTGTTTTTTGATTTTCCTGACAAAAGTGAGATTTAGCATTCAGGACCATTCATATTTCCAGTCTTCAATTAATAATAAGATCTGTATGTACGCGCCTACGGTGCTGCCCCACAACGACAGTATTGGCTCCGGGGCAAAAACATTTATAGACAGCTGATCTATATGCTACTGCACTAACCATAGTTTCTACCCTGCATTCACAAAATGTATATTAGTAGCAGTGGCCTAATTCTGCCGTCAGCCACAATAACTATGGAGGAAACAGAGGCCAAAGGAAAAATCCATAAAGATAGAGATTAAACCAACAAAAATATTCACTGGCTCTAAACATTGTTAAGTCCATAATAATAATTTTTACAGTTACACTGGCTCTTACATGTAGTAATTTTGCGTAGTAATTTTGTTTCAGTAATAATTGGCAAATATTAATAATTATTATGTGCAGCATTTTTAGTCCGAAAGAACAGACACCACACACAGAAATAGACGACCTCGTGCAGGAATTAGTGCGAGGCAGAGCAGTGAGGGCAATGGTCAGGGGATGCTACATATATATGGAGTGACAAATTGGAAATTGGGGTTGGAAGGGAAGTGTTCTCAGATAGCTGAAGCTGTTAAAACGACTGCTTGCATATAGTGGGAAATATTGGTTTGAGGTCTGGTCCAGAACAAATTTTTGCTTGTCATCATTGAATTTATTTCAATGCTCGAGTATGGCTAATGTTGGAATTTCAGTTTTGTCGTGTAGATATTTGGCTGTGGGATCAGAAATGAATGGTGCCTGTTACTTTAGACATGTCCAAAAGAAAAGACACCCATACATAGATTATTTTTTCAATGATAACTATGTAAAATAACACCTGTCCAAAGAACTAACAACATATGTATTATAATCTTAGATTAATATAACCCTTTATGAGCTGAAGAAAAAAAAAGCGCGCGCGCGCGCCCACACACACACACACACACACACACACACACACACACACACACACGCGCAACACGCACACACTAGCTCAAGAAAGGTTTTATTCTAAACAGTTTTCTCTCACATCTATGTGTGCCTGTTGACGACTTAATGCTTCTGCTATTCAGTGAGTGGTCTCCTTTATTCCTAAATTATATAACCTTAGACTGTGTTTAGCAGTCTGTATACTGTGTTAGAATTGACTTGTGACTTTTGTCAGTCTTTGATTTGTGAGGCGTGTTAAGTGATAATAAAAATTTGATTTTGAGCTTTTGACCAAAAGTCGTTTGTACAGCTGTGTACATTAAAAACAGAATTTTAACTAATACTATTGAAACGAAAATTCCTTTTAAGGTATTGTTTGTGAAGAAACCTAATTTTAAACATTAAAGTTGTATGGAAATAGGGTTTTTTTTACATGTACCAGACCAATTAAGAAAGTCAAGGTGGCATCATAATGCACATTTGGGAATTTTAATAGGCTACAGTGAAGTTGGACACAAACTATTGATTGACAGTAAAATTAGCACTGAAACACATGTTGACACTGTGGAAGAGGACAGCAGGTGCATTGATCTAAAGCACTCTGGTTCATGGAGTCAATATTTTACTGATTCTCAGTATAAAAGTATAGAAAATAAATCTGTAAATGAGTAAATCAAAAAAAGGGCATTGAAGGGGGTTCAAGCAATCATAAACATGATCAAGAATGTGAGGTGAGAACATATTTACAGAACACAGAATGTCTGCTAGATTTAATGATTACGTTAATGAGAAACTTCATTTATGCAAACTTCTGCAGTGCTGACAGTCCAGAAAATTTTGAGGAGGTGCTGAATAGTAGGGAGTGAAAATTTTGGAAACAGGCAATTGGTAAAGAAATTGAATGTTTAAATAAAATTAAAACTTTGAAACTAGAAAACAGTGAATGTGAATCTTCTTAATGTAAATTGTGTTTTTACAAGAAAATCAGATAACACTTGTAAAGAAGATTAGTTGTAAGGAGTTTTCAACAAAAAGAGATCATGGATATTCATTCACCAGTTACTACAATGCTAACATTCACACTCTTGTAGTCACTGTGTTGTCAGAAGACCTTAATTGTGGAACCAGTGGATGTACACATTATGTTTCTCAATAGCAAAGGTTGCCAGAAATTTATGTAAAGCTACCTTTAGGGTAGAGGGACAAAGAAGTTTGTAAATTATTTAAGGCATTATATGGTTTGAGAGAAAGTTCTTAAGTGTTGTACAATTATTTGGATGAGTTTTCAAAAAGTCTAGACTGCTACTCACTGTAAAGATGATACATTGAGTTGCAGACAGGTACAACAAAAAGACTGTTACACACTGTAAAGATGACACACTGAGTTGCAGATAGGCACAATGAAAAGACTGTTACACATTGAGTTTTTGGTCTAAGCCTCCTTCAGGCATTCTGGGCGGAGAAACAAGATATAGCACTCATGTGAGCATGAGATACACTTGCTTCTCCTCAGTGCGTCATTTTTACAATGACTAGCAATCTAGCCTTTTCATAATATTGTTGAATCTTTACCTAAGAAATATCAGACTGAACATTCGACATTCTACAGTACGCCAATGGAAGCTAATTTGAAATCAGAAGCAGCACAAGATATAAGTCATGATATTAAATACAGAAACTTGATAGATGCTCCCTTGTATAGAATCTGGCAAAAACAGCACCCATATTTCACAAAGTATTTACAAACAAATGAACAAACAAACAAACAAAGATACAGAAGACCTGCCTTCATTTGTTAACAACAATTGGTATGTCATTTTACAGTAGTTCGTTTTAAAAATTATGTCGCATAAATGCTGTCCACCATTGTTGACACATTGACAAAGCCTCCTGGAAATTGGTCATAGATAGTGCTTGCAGGGTTGAGGGGAAATTTTTGTGCACTTAAGCCTTTAAGTGCCCCCAAAGAAAAAAAAATTCATAGATTTCAAAAGTGTTACAATGATAATCACTTGCCTTGTGAGTACTGAAATATTTGTATCTAACAAAAAGTTCAAAGTTAACATATGAAAGGACTAAAAATATTGATCTCTTAGAGTGGTTTGTAGATGCGGATTTGGGAGGTGAATGTGTAGATAGTAAATCCACGTCAGGCTATGAAACCAGATTATTTGGAAATACAATATTTTGAAAATCTAAGAAACAAGGAAGTGTTAAAAAATCTTATATTTTTGCTGAGTACGTAGCATTATCAGAAGCTGTCACAGAGTTTAAGTTAATACTAGATATTTTGAATGTTTCTGATGTAAAGTCTGTTGATCCTGTTAAAGTGTATGAAGATAATTCACGGGCAGTCAAAATTGCTAGATATGGTAACTTTATTAAAGTTCAAAGTATATCAAAGTACACTAACATTTTGTGAATGAATGTTATATGAACAGGATTACAGACATTCCTAAAGTAGATTCAGAAAACAAAGTGGCTGACATTTTTACCAGATCTTTGAATGTAATTAATTAAGCTTCATTATTGTAATTTGGTTATAATTTAACTGTGACAAATATACAGAGGCATGTTGGAATATCAAAACTGGTCAAATGTCGAGAAGATTCTAGTATGAAGTGTGTTCCAGAACTTTCCTGTAGAGTACATATGCAACTAAGGGAGAACAGTCGGCATTTATGAGTAAAGATCAATGTATTTATCTTGTTGTTGTTGTTGTGGTCTTCAGTCCTGAGACTGGTTTGATGCAGCTCTCCATGCTACTCTATCCTGTGCAAGCTTTTTCATCTCCCAGTACCTACTGCAACCTACATCCTTCTGAATCTGCTTAGTGTATTCATCTCTTGGTCTCCCTCTACGATTTTTACCCTCCACGCTGCCCTCCAATACTAAATTGGTGATCCCTTGATGCCTCAGAACATGTCCTACCAACCGATCCCTTCTTCTGGTCAAGTTGTGCCACAAACTTCTCTTCTCCCCAATCCTATTCAATACTTCCTCATTAGTTATGTGATCTACCCATCTAATCTTCAGCATTCTTCTGTAGCACCACATTTCGAAAGCTTCTATTCTCTTCTTGTCCAAACTATTTATCGTCCATGTTTCACTTCCATACATGGCTACACTCCATACGAATACTTTCAGAAATGACTTCCTGACACTTAAATCTATACTGGATGTTAACAAATTTCTCTTCTTCAGAAACGCTTTCCTTGCCATTGCCAGCCTACATTTTATATCCTCTCTACTTCGACCATCATCAGTTATTTTGCTCCCCAAATAGCAAAACTCCTTTACTACTTTAAGTGCCTCATTTCCTAATCTAATTCCCTCAGCATCACCCGACTTAATTAGACTACATTCCATTATCCTTGTTTTGCTTTTGTTGATGTTCATCTTATATCCTCCTTTCAAGACACTGTCCATTCCATTCAACTGCTCTTCCAAGTCCATTGCTGTCTCTGACAGAATTACAATGTCATCGGCGAACCTCAAAGTTTTTATTTCTTCTCCATGAATTTTAATACCTACTCCGAATTTTTGTTTTGTTTCCTTTACTGCTTGCTCAATATACAGATTGAACAACATCGGGGAGAGGCTACAACCCTGTCTCACTCCCTTCCCAACCACTGCTTCCCTTTCATGTCCCTCGACTCTTATAACTGCCATCTGGTTTCTGTACAAATTGTAAATAGCCTTTCGCTCCCTGTATTTTACCCCTGACACCTTTAGAATTTGAAAGAGAGTATTCCAGTCAACATTGTCAAAAGCTTTCTCTAAGTCTACAAATGCTAGAAACGTAGGTTTGCCTTTCCTTAATCTTTCTTCTAAGATAAGTCGTAAGGTCAGTATTGCCTCACGTGTTCCAGTGTTTCTACGGAATCCAAACTGATCTTCCCCGAGGTTGGCTTCTACTAGTTTTTCCATTCGTCTGTAAAGAATTCGTGTTAGTATTTTGCAGCTGTGACTTATTAAGCTGATAGTTCGGTAATTTTCACATCTGTCAACACCTGCTTTCTTTGGGATTGGAATTATTATATTCTTCTTGAAGTCTGTGGGTATTTCGCCTGTTTCATACATCTTGCTCACCAGATGGTAGAGTTTTGTCAGGACTGGCTCTCCCACGGCCGTCAGTAGTTCCAATGGAATATTGTCTACTCCGGGGGCCTTGTTTCGACTCAGGTCTTTCAGTGCTCTGTCAAACTCTTCACGCAGTATCATATCTCCCATTTCATCTTCATCTACATCCTCTTCCATTTCCATAATATTGTCCTCAAGTACATCGCCCTCGTATAGACCCTCTATATACTCCTTCCACCTTTCTGCTTTCCCTTCTTTGCTTAGAACTGGGTTTCCATCTGAGGTCTTGATATTCATACAAGCCGTTCTCTTATCTCCAAAGGTCTCTTTAATTTTCCTGTAGGCGGTATCTATCTTACCCCTAGTGAGATAGGCCTCTACATCCTTACATTTGTCCTCTAGCCATCCCTGCTTAGCCATTTTGCACTTCCTGTCGATCTCATTTTTGAGACGTTTGTATTCCTTTTTGCCTGTTTCACTTACTGCATTTTTATATTTTCTCCTTTCATCAATTAAATTCAATATTTCTTCTGTTACCCAAGGATTTCTACTAGCCCTCGTCTTTTTACCTACTTGATCCTCTGCTGCCTTCACTACTTCATCCCTCAAAGCTACCCATTCTTCTTCTACTGTATTTATTTCCCCCATTCCTGTCAATTGCTCCCTTATGCTCTCCCTGAATCTCTGTACAACCTCTGGTTCTTTTAGTTTATCCAGGTCCCATCTCCTTAAATTCCCACCTTTTTGCAGTTTCTTCAGTTTTAATCTACAGGTCATAACCAATAGATTGTGGTCAGAGTCCACATCTGCCCCTGGAAATGCCTTACAATTTAAAACCTGGTTCCTAAATCTCTGTCTTACCATTATATAATCTATCTGATACCTTTTAGTATCGCCAGGGTTCTTCCATGTATACAACCTTCTTTCATGATTCTTAAACCAAGTGTTAGTTATGATTATGTTGTGCTCTGTGCAAAATTCGACCAGGCGGCATCCTCTTTCATTTCTGTCCCCCAATCCATATTCACCTACTATGTTTCCTTCTCTCCCTTTTCCTACACTCGAATTCCAGTCACCCATGACTATTAAATTTTCATCTCCCTTCACAATCTGAATAATTTCTTTTATTTCATCATACATTTCTTCAATTTCTTCGTCATCTTACGATTAATAAATTCTTAACAAATCTAATATAACAGAGAGATCACTGAGTGAAATGGAATTAGTTCCAACACCCAGCTTCTGTACTCCCTCTGTAGGTCCCAAAAGCTCTGTTGCCTGATCTACAATGAGTAGAGTAGCAAGAAAAATACCACTACAGGAAATTTACAAGTACATTGAAATTCATATTTTGAAACATGAGCACACACAAAACTCTTGCAACTATATACACTCCTTCAAACAATGGAAAATCCAGGATGGAATGTAACAATATTATGAAAAGGAAAGTTGCCACTCACCATATAGCAGAGATGCTGAGTCGCAGATAAGCACAACAAAAAGAATTTCACAAATAAATAAAGCTTTCGGCCATTAAGGCCTTCATCAACAATACACACACACACACACACACACACACACACACACAAATGCAACTCAAACACACAACTGAAACCACTGAGTGTGGTTTCAGTTGCCTGAGACTGCAGTCATGTGTGTGAGTTGTGTTTCCCATGTGTGTGTGTGTGTGTGTGTGTGTGTGTGTGTGTGTGTGTGTGTGTCTGTGTGTGTGTGTGTGTGTGTGTGTATTGTCGATGAAGGTCTTAATGGCCGAAAGCTTTTTTATTTGTAGCAGTCTTTTTGTTGCGCCTATCTGCAACTCAGCATATCCACTATGAGATGAGAGGCAACTTTCCTATTCATAATATATACACTGCTTTTATTTTATGACTCTTAACATTCAACAAGCAGAATTGGTACTAATATCATAATAAATATCTTTAAAGAAAAAGCAACACAAAATATTATTAACAAAGTTTAATAAAGAATGTTAGTGGTTCACTTAAAATGGATTATCCCTAAATTTTGAGAAAATACACTATATTCAGTTCTGTACAATAAATAAAGTCATATCAACAATTGATGAAACACATGAACAGGAATCAGTAAATATGGCAGAATGTCCCAAATTTTTGGATGTACATATCGGTGAAAAGTTGAACTGGAAGAAGCATATTAGTGAGCTTGACATACAATGAAGTTCTTTGTATAACTGTTAGTCTCAGAAACAAATGAATTGCTCTCCAGACATATTTTGCATATTTCTACTCAGTAATGTCTTATGCAATAATTTTCATGGGTAGCCCTCCACTTGTTAGAAAGAAAGTAATGATTCCACAGAAAGCAAGCAGTTAGATGATATGTGGTGTCCACTCACTGTCTCATTGTGTACCTCTTCAAGGAGCTCAGCATTTTAATTGCATCATAACAATACATACATTCAAAAACGAAATCCATCATAAATAATCCATCACAATTTGAAAAGACTAGTGATATCCATACCTACAACACTAAAGGAAAAAATGACCTTTATCATGCATTATTAAAGCTGTCAGGGCTCAGAAAGGAGTTCAACAAGCAGCAACAATTTTTTTTGTAAAATGCTAGCCTGTACAAAAAAAATTAAAAATTAAAAAAAAGAACACACTTATTTTTAAACCTAACTAACAAGGCTCATGGATATACATTTAAGCAGTGTATTTCTTCACAAATGATAATTTCGCTCACTTTTGTAACATGTTCATTTATTAAACTGACACAAACAGAAGAAATTATGAAAATTACAGTATCATAATATCACCTTTCCAATTATTTTACCATAATATTACACAGTTGCAAGTTCACACAAAAATATTTACCAGAAAATGCTGTGGAACTGAGACATATTGAAAAATATTACAACTAGAAAAACTAAACATTTTATTCTCATTATAAGTTATAAGATATTAACATGAACATTATATCACATTACTTGATTAGTTGTTTCTGTGCTATACATCTTAAATAGTTTACAATATATATTTGATATTACACTCAGACTTTCTTCATAAACTGTACATAATTACAGAAATCAACAAATTCATTTAAATATTTACTTTGTAGGGTTTATCTAATGGAACACTTTCACATATTTTCAGACTAAATTAAATTACAAATTCTATGACATCTTTGAGTCTTGTGGCCTAGAAATTTACCACTTTAACAATACTTCAATAAATTTCTGGTGAAATAATCACATTAGTGACATGTTATCAGTAGTCTTTTGTGCCTTACTGACAACAGAAGATCCCTCTACATCATGAAAATATTTTGGGATGATAACATTTGTTAAATGGTCATTGTTGACAGTCCGTACATGTGAAAGTCTGAAACAATAAAATAGTATTAAATGTTGGCTTAAATGTTGCCCCAAAAATTTAAGTATTCATGGCTGCATCATGTTATTGATAAAAGGCTACTCAAAAGGAAAAAAAAAAAAAAACACCTGCCTCTGAACCCAAAGTCACGAATGCATGCTAGTGGAGGTAACTGGTTTCAATACCATTATTGGAAGCAGTTTTCATCACCACTCTTGAACAGGCAAGGGAAGGAGAAGTCATGTAGTAAAGCATGTAATCATCATATTATGCGCAAATATCTTGGTTTAAGCTACAACGCTTCCCAGCATTTAATGGAGTATTTAGTTTACTCAAGTTGTATCACACTAGACCTCTGTCTCCACAAAATATAATCATGAAACATGGTACTACCTGTCCAGAAGTTTCTTTTATAGAAACAAGTATTAAAGTGTGTTCAAACATAAACTGTCAAAAGAACAATAAACATACAGCATAAGAACTTATTACATTTCATAAAGCTTAACGGTGAGCTCGGAATGTGGAAAGTGTCAGTATGAACCATCATTTCATTCACAATGAATGGCTTGAGAAACAGAACAGTCCATATCAGGATCATGTAAAAAGGTCTAAATTCATTTTGAGCAAATACAATTTTCATACTTCCAAATTATTTCAGTAAATAACAACTACTACAGTGTAACCAAGCAGATCCAACTCACTCATACATTGTGAGAGTGTAATATTCTGGGGTTAGACTAAAAGTTCACACGTATCAAACACACAAATAGCAGCAAATATTGTAGATTATAGTGTAGCAATTTGTAGTCACACTTTAACCCATTACTGGTCATTGTCCCTTTTTTGGGACGTGTATATTTTACTTATTTCTATGTAATCAATGGAGCTTTTAGCCTTTATTGTTGCACCTGTAGGTTCAACTAACTGCTATAATGCCTTTAAATGTAAAATAAATAACTTTTTTCCAAGTACTTCACGTCAGGAAAATTATAAACTTACCGATTTTTTGTTCTCGCACTTGGCAGCACTGTATGTCTGCTGGTAGTTCCTGGACGACAATGAGCTCTGATTTAGTTGTCTGGGCATGTTTGTTACGGACATATGGATGTCCACGTAAGATTAAGTTTACTTCAGATTTTTTCAAGTAAGTGCAATATTGATATATTTTATGCGTCCTAATAATGGGACAATGGCATGTTACACTATCATTTATTGTTGATGTGCCCTATTCTTGTTGATGTGCCCTATTCTTGTATACACGTATTATACAGAGAAGAATTGCATTTTATGTTCTTTATATCTGCTTTTTTTCATGTTCTATTCGAATTCTAAGATTCCAACAGGATAAAAACATGCCATGTGGACTAACACTTGAAGAAATTCTAGCAGAACTAGCGAACTATCAAGAGTGTGACGATGAAGATGATGACGTAGAACTGGTGATTATTCCACCCGATGCAGATGTAATAACAGATGAAGAAGACACTGACGAAAATGTATTGAACAATGAGTCTGTTGTACAAGATGTAGCCGGTACTTTAGAGAGAAGCTCTCAGTTTTGGATGTCCGACAGAGAATAGTGATGTTTTACCTATCAAAGAAAACAGGATCAGTACCAAAACACAGAGGACCACAAGGAAGCAAATTGATGGGAGGACGGGTGAGAACAGATGTTTGACTAGATCCAGGAAATCATTTCATTGTGCCAAGTAAAACACAGAATAAAGTAAAACACAGAAGAGATGTGCTTACTGCAAGAAAAAAACAACAAAAATTTGTGATAGGTGCAATGTTGGCATACACGACAAGTGTTTTGCTTCAGTTCATACTGAATAGACATTCAATAATATTGAAACATTCTTTATTTGTTCTTTGTGTTGTTTCTTACAAAATTATGCATGGAGAATAAGATTGTGAATTTGGATAGCGCATTTGGCCAATGTCCCAAAAATGGGACGGTTTGTAGTTTTTGTTCTAATAGACTGAACATTTTCAAAACAACTTTTTATTCAATTAATCACTCAACGTAACGTATTTATGCATAAGAGTTTGCAAAAAATGATCTGTTAGAGTTTTGGCCAGTAATGGGTTAAGAGACAATATTGAGTCCTAGTATAGATGCTGTGTGATTTGTGTCTGACAGCACCTATTCCCACATTATGCATGCATCAGCTGGTGTATTTGAATTTTTATTTATAGTGTGGATTGCATATAACACAAAAAGTACGCATGATATAGAACAAGTCTTTTTCATTAAGAAATATGAGCTTCAGGACATTGTTCTCTCTAAAAATTTACACATGAGAATGGAAACAGAAAAATTGCTCATTGATAAATGAGTAACACACTGTATACAGTGATAAGGACTCCCCAAATGATTGTAAGCTTGTAAAAATCAGTGGGCTGAAAATTAATAGTGTTTTTGCAGCTAATGTCAATAACAAACACAGATCATCAAGGAAAAAGAGTAGTGTACTTTTACTAACCATCAGTCATGGCAGAAATCTGCCCCGCATGTTCCAAGATAAAAATCGTGACATAGCACAGACTAGTGCAGAGGAACCGGGAGCAGAGTGTAAAAATGTTGTAGACACTAACACACATACGAAATTAATGCAGGAAAATGACTTTATTGCCTGTTTAATGGGATTGAATGATATGGCAAAAAATGAAGCATAGGTTTGCTTTGACATAAATTCTCTGTCTGCCATGGTTACCAGATCATTTTGTTTACTGACAGTCTTCTTAATTAAATTCAGTGCTGGTTCCCAAGCCTTGCTAAGGTTATAGCTGCAACTTCAGACGATGAGATCGTCCCTGGTACAAATTTCTATGGCCTCACTAACATTAGACACAATAGAAATTCATACCAGGCCTCATTGTGGCTACAATATTAGCAAAGCTTAGGAACCAGCACTGAGATTAATTAAGAAGACCGTCGGTAACAAAATGATCTGGTGACCAGGGCAGGCAGAGGGCTTGCATCAACACCATCACAGACGACGATGCTAGTGTCTCCACAACCCCCAACGCGTGGCCATAGGCAACAACATTAGTCGGCTGTGAGTCCTTAGGAGTTTAGTACAGCAGCGCAGCTGATGATGGTGACGACATGTCTGACTGCTGGAATATTGTGCCTGTTGGACAAGTATGTGCTGTTCAATCAACAAATACTCTGGGAGAAACTGAAAAATCATTTTTTCATTTTTGGAAATTCTTGCACTGAATAGAAGCAATGCTTTTTTACAAATGCCTTTAGTTTGTTTTTAAATACTGGATCTGGAGCAAGTTTTATTTGATCTGGAATCATATTGTGTAATATGACACCAATCATAGTTTTTTGGTGTGCTGTTGTTCTTGAAAAGATTTGGAGGATACTCTATTGTCCTCTGGTATAATGTGTGTGTGTATCCTTGTTTTGGATTATTTTTCCTGTTCTTCAATATAAATACTCATCTAACCTTGTTTGCAGATGATACTTTTGCCCTAATTGAAAATGAAAATTCTGAGAATAAACCACAGACTGTCATGAATACACTAAGTAAATTGGAAACTTGGTTCAATCTAAATGACTTAAAGCTAAACATTTCAAAAACCCGCATGAGGAGTTTCAAAACCAAACAATCAAAAGCTGAAGAAATCTGTATTATTCACAATAATCAAAAAATGGAAGAACTTGGCTCAGTCAGGTTCCTAGGAATAAACTTAGACAGAAATTTGAGCTGGAATTGACGTATAGAATATCCTGCACATAAATTAAACAGCCTCACATCTGCAATGGAAATTTTAGCCAGTGCCACTCGTATGGACACCAGGAAAATAGAACACTATAGCTATTTTGAATCTGTTATTAGGTATGGCATAATTTTTTGGGGAAACTTGGGAAATGTTACACAAATTTTAAAGTTGCAAAAACAGAATCATTCGTAACGTGCACCACACAGTCAGAGCACCATGTCGACCATTATTTAAAGACCTGACAATAACAACTGTCCCCTCTCTATACATCTTTGAGGTGATTCTTTTCCTAAGGGGAAGAACCAATCTACTAACAAAAAAAAATTTGGACACACACACAACACAAGGCATAAAGAAAACTTTATGCTCGCCTCACATTGCTTAAAATTGTGTGTTCAGACTCCTTAGTATATAGTCATGAAAACGAACAACAAAATAAAAGGGCATGACATAATGAATATGAAGATAAATATTTTAAAAAGCAAGTTACATGATTTTCTAACTGAAAGATGCTACTACTAAGGGGAAGATTTCGTGGAGGACGAAGTGATACTTTGAGCTGGATCCCTAAAATGGAATAAAAATTTATAATAGTTGTAGTGGATGTAAATATTGTAAGTTTGACAAATTTTAAATAAATAAATTCTATACGGGTAATATTGTAGTAAGTGAGACAGAATTTCAAATACGCAAATTTTAACCTTGATGTGTCTCCTGTACAGCAGACATACGTTCTGAAATTCTGTTGTTATGAGATGAATAAAATATAATTCACATTTCATTTCATCTGAGGTATTCCCTGTTGAATAGGATTGTTTCTTGGATGAACAGGCATGAGATTTTTAGAACATGAAGTTTTATGAAGTGACATTCACAAGACTCCATCTTTTTGAGACCACAAATTATCCTCAGTGCTCTTCTTTGTAGTTTATGTTTGTGCTATGAATTTAATTTCACCTGAAGATGATTCCATAGCAGAGCAACCAGTGGAACTCAGCATGGTACGCTTGCATTACTGTGAATTTTGATGTACCTTCAAGATCACACGCCATAATTATCACAGGCCTGCTTATAGAGACTGTCTGGGTCAGTTTCTGGTGAGCCGCCAAGGAAACAGTATTATTTATGCGATTGCAAATGATTGCTCGGCCTATTCTGTACACTATGTTATTATTTTCCAGTCAATATGTTCATTGGTATGCACAACCTATATCTTATGAGTTGCTCTAGAAAGTGCTATGTTTCATAAATTGTGCTTGTTCTTGCTATAACAAACTTGGTGACGAGTGAGGGTTATGTTTTCTCCACGTGTTAGTGTCAGTGCTAAGTCATCCAACAAACATCTCGATGGAAGAAATACTCCAACATCTCATTGATCAGCAGCAAACTTTTGTGGAAAGCAGCAGGCTCTCACAACCACTCTCAATCAAGCAGTGTCTACCTGTCTGCGTCAGATTACTCTCCTGTCTGTGCTACCGACGTCCTTTCCATCATATGATGAATCGGCTCAAAATTGGGACTCCTAAGAGACATGGATATGCCAACATTTCCAGGTTTTTCATGTGAATGATGCAAACTTGAGTAGGACTTTTTCCTTTCCTGGCTTTCACTGCACACTTATCAGTTGTTGTGCCAACTTGCACCTTTACAAGAACTGGTCAGTTTATCATTTGATGAAATGTGCAAGTTTCTCTCAACCTATTACTGTGACAAAACGCATGTCATTGCAATGCATGTGAATTTTACCATTGTCAGAAAGCTCCAAACCAATAATACAAGGTTTGGGCTGCCGAATTACATGGGTTCAGCCATTATCGTAAATTTGTCACTAGTACCCATCACGAATCCTACGCTGATCATATGGTGTGTGATGTTATTATTTGTCTGGTCCCGGATAGGAAAGTTCGTAAAAAAGCACTTCAGTGTGAGAATTTGGTGCTTATGGATGTGCTCAATACAGCACAGTCCTTCGAAGTGCCACGGGCTGCAAGTGATCAGATTTCTGCATGGGGAGAGATATCAGAAGTTGCTCAGTCAGTCCCTATTATGCGTGCTGCAAGTGTTCAGGATGACAGGGAAGCAGTTGCAGCAGTACTACCTTCAACTTAGTATCATATGGGGCAGCATCAGTTACGGCCACAGCAACAACAGACTGCATCACAACAGTGGCCACATGCTCCCCTTCTGTCTTGCCCATACTGCTTCATCCAAAATGAGCGTGCTGTGTGTGCCCTAAACATTGGGCTGTTTGCAACAAGTGTCAAAAGAAAGGCCACACTGCATCAGTGCATAACCCCTCTTCAAACGTGGCACACACAGTGACTGTCCCCCTGAACAAACATTATGTTGACTTACATGTGTTTAATAAACTGCTAAAAATGCAAGTGGACTTAGGAGCTGCAGTAACTTTAGTAAATGCACAAATGTAAGTGGACTTGGGCTCCCCTCCGCTCTCACAGGTTTCACGGAAGTTGTTTAGCTACAATAAACAGAAGATTCCGAACTTAGGTCAGTTCTCCGCTACTGTCTCTTACAAATGTGTTGTTCGCCCTCTCACCTTCCATGCTGTGGATCATTCCTATACCACAGACCTTTTCGGGTTAGACGTGTTTAACGCTTTCAGTTTTTCCATAGCCAATGATGTCAATGTAGTGTCAGATCATGTTCCGTATCAGCAACTGGAGTCCCTCTGCTCTGAGCTTTTTGTCTCTGCTTTCCCCTGGGCTTGAAGCGTTACAGCTATTACGTGACTGCACATTTTTGCAGTAAGTTTGTTAAGTTATGGCAAGCTGTTTTTGAAGCCTGCAGTACAGTAGTGTTCGGTGGTAGCTGGCATGTGGCCTGCTGTATGCATCATAGCTACACCTGTTGCTCCAGCGGACTGTGAGATTGCTCAATCACTTATTCACTTCACCTGAGAAACTAAATAACTATGTTAAATATTATCTGTTTTGCTTCAAATTTGGTACATGACCTTTTGTTATTCAGAAAAGCTTTGTGTCAATATTTGATACCGCTACCTATAATAGTTTTGGAGACATAAAAAAACTATTAAAAATACTTAACCGACACTTAAGAAAGTAAATTCAGATAGTAACAATAACAGTTTATATTTCTTTTGTTATTTGAAAACAGTAATAGCACTCTTAGTGTGCCCATTTATTTTCAAAGAATTTCAATTCTAGCTTTCAATGATCTTTTTTTCTTTCGTAATGAAAATAACAGTTTAAGAGTTAATACACATATCTTGTGTTAGGGTGAGAGTAAATGAGAGTGACTGTGAGTGTGCATGAGGGACCTACATCAGATTTCAAATTTGTATAAAATTCCACCTTGAGTAACTAGCAAGTGTTACGCAACCAAGGTGTTGTTAACTATGTAAATCCCCGTAACTGATGGATGACATATGTCTAAGATCGTTTGCTTTTGTACTAAGGCAGCCAGAAAGGTAATAAGAGGATAAGCAGTTCTAAAGTATATTTCAGGCATAGTTTTGTTCTTAATTTTCATTTTGTTTGGTTCGGTGGAACATTTTGTTAATACTTGCAGCATGAAATAACGTAGTGCATCTGTGAATGTTGATTGGAGTAAAGCAGTTAGAGTGTGAATACGACCGTGAAAGATTAATCTGATTGGCTGATTGTTTTGATCAACCAATGAGAGTAAAGTCTTTCCCGTGAATTGGAATGAGTTATATGCCCTGAAAGCAACGGCATTCAGTCAGTCGTGGACTAGCTGCCAGCCGAGAAGGTCATGCTAGACATATCCAACAAAAATATTTGCAAAATGAAGAAATGACTGTTTTACTGTGTTTGGTTTATTTCGGCATTCCAGCAGATGCAGTTACGAACAGTTCTGTAAAGTTTTTGGAGATTTTGGATTGTTGGTTGCAGAGAAAACTGAGTTTGAAACTATTGGCCTTTGTACAGAATTCTGCGTGGCGTGTTCAATATGCATTTACAGAACATTTTGGCGAGCATCTTCATTTGAAGAATCCACTGAAAAGGACTGAGTGTGAACTCGTTTTGTAGCAGTATATTGACTGTATTAATCTCATAATATTTCGGGTTGGACTTAGCACATTTCTGGCTGTCTTGCATGTGATATCACCTGCTTGAACTAGTAGTGGATGTACTATCGACGTAAATGTGGGCTTGTTGACACCATAACTAAAAGACAATAAAAAGCATTAGAATCCATAAGTAGACATTTTCAATAAACGAAGGAAGCCTCCATGTTTGCCCATTATTACCAGAGGTTGCAGACTTTGCAATCATAAGAATGGACAGTGGTTTTCTTCAATGCTGCTTTTCACATCTTCTACATAGTACCTTCAAATGCAGAGCAACAGGTGGTGAACTGACACTATACTGAGGTAAGTGGACATTAATTTGGCAGCTTGCTTCACACTGTGCTATCGAACAAAAGTAAACCCCGCCCCGCCGCAATTGGTGCATCAGCCGGGAAATAGTACGATACAGAGTTCACATGCCCCCCCATGAACCATGAACCTTGCCGTTGGTGGGGAGGCTTGCTTGCCTCAGCGATACAGATAGCCGTACCATAGGTGCAACCACAACAGAGGGGTATCTGTTGAGAGGCCAGACAAATGTGTGGTTCCTGAAGAGGGGCAGCAACCTTTCCAGTAGTTGCAGGGGCAACAGTCTGGATGATTGACTGATCTAGCCTTGTAACACTAACCAAAATGGCCTTGCTGTGCTAGTATTGCGAACGGTTGAAAGCAAGGGTAAACTACAGCCATTATTTTTCCCAAGGGCTTGCAGCTTTACTGTATGTTTAAATTATGATGGCGTCCTCTTGGGTAAAATATTCCGGAGGTAAAATAGTTCCCCATTCGGATCTCCGGGCAGGGACTACTCAAGAGGACGTCGTTATCAGGAGAAAGAAAACTGGCGTTCTACGGATCGGAACGTGGAATGTCAGATCCCTTAATCGGGCAGGTAGGTTAGAAAATTTAAAAAGGGAAATGGATAGGTTAAAGTTAGATATAGTGGGAATTAGTGAAGTTCAGTGGCGAGAGGAACAAGACTTTTGGTCATGAATACAGGGTTATAAATACAAAATCAAATAGGGGTAATGCAGGAGTTGGTTTAATAATGAATAAAAAAATAGGAATGCGGGTAAGCTACTACAAACAGCATAGTGAACGCATTATAGTGGCAAAGATAGACATGAAGCCCATGCCTGCTACAGTAGTACAAGTTTATATGCCAACTAGCTCTGCCGATGATGAAGAAATTAAAGAAATATATGATGAAATAAATGAAATTATTCAGATAGTGAAGGGAGACGAAAATTTAATAGTCATGGGTGACTGGAATTCGGTAGTAGGAAAAGGGAGAGAAGGAAACGTAGAAGGTGAATATGGGTTGGGGCTAAGAAATGAAGGAGGAAGCCGCCTGGTAGAATTTTGCACAGAGCACAACTTAATCATAGCTAACACTTGGTTCAAGAATCATAAAAGAAGGTTGTATACATGGAAGAAGCCCCAAGATACCAAAAGGTACCAGATAGATTATATAATGGTAAGACAGAGATTTAGGAACCAGGTTTTAAATTGTAAGACATTTCCAGGGGCAGATGTGAACTCTGACCACAATCTATTGGTTATGACCTGTAGATTAAAACTGAAGAAACTGCTAAAAGGTGGGAATTTAAGGAGATGGAACCTGGATAAACTGAAAGAACCAGGAGGTTGTACAGAGTTTCAGGGAGAGCATAAGGGAACAATTGACAGGAATGGGGGAAAGAAATACAGTAGAAGAAGAATGGATAGCTTTGAGGGATGAAGCAGTGAAGGCAGCAGAGGATCAAGTAGGTAAAAAGACAAGGGCTAGTAGAAATCCTTGGGTAACAGAAGAAATATTGTATTTAATTGATGAAAGGAGAAAATATAAAAATGCAGTAAATGAAGCAGGCAAAATGGAATACAAACGTCTCAAAACTGAGATCGACAGGAAGTGCAAAATGGCTAAGCAGGGATGGTTAGAGGACAAATGTAAGGATGTAGAGGCTTATTTCACTGCGGGTAAGATAGATACTGCCTACAGGAAAATTAAAGAGACCTTTGGAGAAAAGAGAACCATTTGTATGAATATCAAGATCTCAGATGAAAACCCAGTTCTAAGCAAAGAAGGGAATGCAGGAAGGTGGAAGGAGTGTATAGAGGGTCTATACAAGGGCAATGTACTGGAGGACAATATTATGGAAATGGAAGAGCATGTAGAGGGAGATGAAATGGGAGATATGATTCTGTGTGCAGAGTTTGACAGAGCACTGAAAGACCTGAGTCGAAACAAGGCCCCGGGAGTAGACAACATTCCATTAGAACTACTGACAGCCTTGGGAGAGTCAGTCCTGACAAAACCCAAGTCCACTTACATTTGTGCATTTGCTAAAGTTACTGCAGCTCCTAAGTCCACTTGCATTTTTAGCAGTTTATTAAACACATATAAGTCAACATAATGTTTGTTCAGGGGGACGTCACTGTGTGTGGCACGTTTGAAGAGGGGTTATGCACTGATGCAGTGTGGCCTTTCTTTTGACACTTGTTGCAAACAGCCCAACGTTTAGGGTGCACACAGCACGCTCATTTTGAATGAAGTAGTATGGGCAAGATTAATGAGACAGGTGAAATACCCTCAGACTTCAAGAAGAATATAATAATTCCAATCCCAAAAAAAGCAGGTGTTGACAGATGTGAAAATTACCGAACTATCAGATTAATAAGTCACTGCTGCAAAATACTAACGCAAATTCTTTACAGACAAATGGAAAAACTAGTAGAAGCCGACCTCGTGGAAGATCAGTTTGGATTCCGTAAAAATATTGGAACACGTGAGGCAATACTGACCCTACGACTTATCTTAGAAGCTAGATTAAGGAAAGGCAAATCTACGTTTCTAGCATTTGTAGACTTAGAGAAAGCTTTTGACAATGTTGACTGGAATACTCTCTTTCAAATTCTGAAGAAGGCAGGGATAAAATACAGGGAGCGAAAGGCTATTTACAATTTGTACAGAAACCAGATGGCAGTTATAAGAGTCGAGAGACATGAAAGGGAAGTAGTGGTTGGGAATGGAGTGAGACAGGGTTGTAGCCTCTCCCCGATGTTATTCAATCTGTATATTGAGCAAGCAGTGAAGGAAACAAAAGAAAAATTTGGAGTAGGTATTAAAATCCATGGAGAAGAAATAAAAACTTTGAGGTTCGCCGATGACATTGTGATTCTATCAGAGACAGCAAAGGACTTGGAAGAGCAGTTTAACGGAATGGATAGTGTCTTGAAGGGAGGATATAAGATGAACATCAACAAAGGCAAAACAAGGATAATGGAATGTAGTCGAATTAAGTTGGGTGATGCTGAGGGAATTAGATTAGGAAATGAGACACTTAAAGTAGTAAAGGAGTTGTGTTATTTGGGGAGCAAAATAACTGATGATGGTCGAAGTAGAGAGGATATAAAATGTAGACTAGCAATGGCAAGGAAAGCGTTTCTGAAGAAGAGAAATTTGTTAACATCAAGTATAGATTTAAGTGTCAGGAAGTCGTTTCTGAAAGTATTTGTATGGAGTGTAGCCATGAATGGTAGTGAAACATGGATGATAAATAGTTTAGACAAGAAGAGAATAGAAGCTTTCGAAATGTGGTGCTACAGAAGAATGCTGAAGATTAGATGGGTAGATCACATAACTAATGAGGAGGTATTGAATAGGATTGGGGAGAAGAGAAGTTTGTGGCACAACTTGACTAGAAGAAGGGATCGGTTGGTAGGACATGGTCTGAGGCATAATGGGATCACCAATTTAGTATTGGAGGGCAGCGTGGAGGGTAAAAATTGTAGAGGGAGACCAAGAGATGAATACACCAAGCAGATTCAGAAGGATGTAGGTTGCAGTAGGTAGTGGGAGACGAAGAAGCTTGCACAGTATAGAGTAGCATGGGGAGCTGCATCAAACCAGTCTCAGGACTGAAGACCACAACAACAACAACAATAGAGTTCGGTAGAGTAGGAACTGTATATGAAGAATCAGTAGTGTTTAATTGAACTTGTAAAGTGTTCACAAATGTGTGAAAAAAAGGAACTGGAATGTAGGACCAAAGACACGTGTGCAATTGAATGTGCGTCGATAATATGACAACGAGTGGAACGAGGGGGCAGATTTCGGCAGTGACTGTGGAGCTACGAGAGGTGATGTCACACTAGGCAGACCCCCAGCCGCTGGAGCAGTGGGCAGCTGTGGATGGAGTGCTGGCCTGTAAACTGGATCGGTGGAAGCAGGGCCTGGAGAAAGGACCTGCTGTAGCGCCTCGCTGTGCAGTTCGCAAGGAAGAAAAGATAAGTAGTGTTCTACTTAAAGTTTTGTGTGTGTGTGCCAAGAAACTTTGCAGCATGGCCAAAATAATCAGGAAATTGTAGATGAGAAATGGGAGTTAGAGTTAGGTAATGTAAATTATGAAGGTGATTCAATGACAGGTAATTTTAGTTTTGATGTATCACAATATAATGACAGTGGTTTACCTGAGTCAATGTCATCAAACTATGGTGTAGATAATGAACTGAGTGAGGTGGAAGCCGATGCTAAATATATACCTGTTACTGTTAAAGAAATAAAAAAGGAAACAATGTCAGTTGCTAGGGAGCAAAAGGACAATGTGCCAGATATGTTGGTGAACATTTTGCAACATATGGGAGAAATGAATACTAATATGTGTAAAATGGGATTAGATATTGACCATGAATTGAGTAGATTAAGCACTGATATGGATTTCAAAATGAGTAAATTAAGTTCAGAAATAAATAAATTGCATTCCGAATTGATCAGGGATTTAGTAACTTGTCAGTCGAAATGGAATCTAAAATGGGGGATAAAATGTCTGAGTTGAAGGAGTCTTTAAAGAATGACATGACTTTGTTTGGTACTAATATTAAAGGAGAAATTTATCAAGTAAAATTCGAATGTAATACTGCTATTGTAACAGTGAAAAGTGAACTAACGCCACAAATTGAGCAAGTTGCTGAGAACAACCAGCACGTAGAGCAACAATTACACAGAAATAAGTTAAGTTCAGGAATAGATTCAAAAGGTAGAAAAGTGCTGTGAGGAAAGTCACATTGTATTAGAAAATAAAATCAAAGAAGGAAAAGATGTGTGTGTTAAGTTTGGTATGCAAGCTGCTAGTAAGATTACTAACATTGAAACTAATAGCCAGCAATTTAGTACTAGTCTGAATGAGCAACTGTGTAACCATGAAAGTAGACTCACAAAAGTAGAGCAAAATGTTAACAACCACAGTGGCTGTGTAATAACTAATGGTGTAGTAACAGAATCATCTGAAATTACATATGTAACTCATTGACAATTTTTGAAATTTTATCCAAACAAGAATGTGCACCCGAAAGAATTTTGGAGCGACTTTGATGATGTGCTAGCTAAGTATGGAGTGACAAACAAAAGATTGGATTCATAACTTCTAATCTAATAGGAGAAGCTAGAATTTGGGGTAATTTAGCTTCTGATAAATATGACAGTCTGGCAGATTTCAAACAAGCCTCTTTCGATGAGTATTGGTGAAAAAGAAAGCAGATGGAGGTGTTGAATAAATTTTGGTCGGGAAAAATACGATCCCAAGAGAGACAGCATCAAAATGTTTGTACAAAAGTGGGTGACTACCTTGTCATATTTGAATGCCAAAGTAGAAACAGAACAAATTATTATGGGGCTCAAAAACAAGTTGCCATTATATTGGCAAAATAACATCATTTCAGCTCCCAGGGATAACACTGATTGTTTTATTCATTATTTGGAAAGAGTTGAGAACCTTTTAAAAGAAGAACAAAGTGCTAGGAGAGAATATAACCCTCCCGCTAGACCCAGTGAAAACCGAGTGGATGTCAGTATAAACACGGTTTCAGTGCCGCGGGCAACTGGTTATAGAGGAAGGGGAAGAAGGGGAAGTGCCAGGAGGGGAAGGTTCATTAACACAGACTGGCATATCAGCTACAATCAGCTGATAGATGATGACATAATGTATGAGCATCACCTACCAGGTGACAGAAACATCAGAGGCAGTGACATCACACAGGAGGAAAACTGTTAGCTGTCTGTAATGATGCTAGCGTTTGCAGACTGAAATCACCTAAGTTAAACCCGCTAGCGATGCCCTTTATTGAAAAAGCACCTACTAAACAGCATGAGGGTAGCATAATAGAAAATAGAAGGGTAAAGGAGAATGACTTTGCAAAACAATTTGGTTATTCAGAAAATGCAGTAGGTTTTTGTGAAAGGGAGAGCTCAAATAAAGATTGCAGGAACCATATGAAGAAGGAACTAAATACAGAAAGGGAAGACTCAGATCAGGAGGTGGGGGTAAAGTAGCACTGCAAAACTGACGTGAGGCTACCTGTAGACTGTGGAAGTAACACTAGGGGAACACAAGAGGAGGTTGTGAACAGACTGAATCAAGTAATTTCGGAGAGTGAGGATGAAGGGATGGAAGAAGAAGTGAATGAGTTAAATAATTCTGACAACACCTTGTATAGGATTGCAGATACAAATAGTAGTATGGGGGGTGAGAAGTAGAACGATGTTTTGATTTGTCTTTAGAGGAACGGATAGTGAAAGCCACCACTAATAATGAAGTAAAAGGGGAGCCAGTTAAGTTAAATGTACTTTCAACAGCAGGAATAGGTTTTGACAGACGAGAGATGGTGCACAATTTGCCAGAAGAGCCTGTATTTAAATGTCTAAAAAAATCCTAGACAACCTATAATTGAGGTAATGGTTTTTAACGAAAAAGTTAAGTGTCTTGTTGACAGTGGTTCTGAAATATGTGCGGTGTCACAGGAATTTGCGAATGCTCTCCCTGAAAGAAAAGATGTAACTATTATGCCAGTGAGTGGATCAAACATTATTGTGGCCAATGGTAGAAGCAGAAAGGTAGTTAAGCAAGAGTTGATGATACCCATTACTCTAGGTGGGGTTCAGTTGGAGCAGAACTTTTTGATTATTAAAGGACTTAGTGTTGGGATGCTACTAGGTGCCAACTTTTTACAAAAATACAAAGGTAGATTAGATTTTGGAAATATAGAGATGGTGATTATAGTACAGAGTGAAACCGTAACTGTTCCTTTCATTGGAGAAAGATTTTCTGTTGCTCAAGATTTGCCAATACGTCTTTGCTGGACAGCTAAATTATTTGAAAGCTATCATGAGTACACTGAAGAGAGAGAAGTAGGTCTATCAGAGGCAAGGGGGTTAGTGTAATGCCTGTGATTTGTATGACAAAATAATGGAGCAGCAATTAAATAGCAGTAACTAACGACCTCAGAGGGCATTGCACTCTATGCAATGCTAAGTGTTTGACATACTCTAGGTGCTCGAGTAATTGACAATGCTATTTACTTTTCTTTTCGTATTGTCAATCTTCCTTTTCTTCATTCAGAACTTTAACTATCATCTTTCTTTCTTCCCTATCATTGTAAATAGTGTCAGTAAATAGAGTTTGTGGAGTAGTACAAGGTATACAGAGAGATAGTGTCCCAGTAGAAACTAAAAGGACTAAGCAGAAAGAGAGAAGGAATGAAAAGTTTGCTTTAATGTGATGATACAGTAATATGGCAAGAGATTTTAGAAGCTTTTGTGACTTGTAAAGATATAGTAAGAGTAAGGTGTCAGAGGCAAGAGCGGATTCCCTGCCTAACAAGTAAAAAGAATTTTTGTATTTGAGATGACTTGAAAGCCACAGAGAGGTTAGCTTAAGTAGACTCTCGTAATTTCAATTACTTGTATTCCTTAAATATTGTATACGAGAAGTGCAGAGCTACAGAGGTGGCATGGGTTATGCTCAAATTTTCTACATGGACTTTTGGTTTTTGGTATTCTTTGCCAATAATAATGTACTCCTTATGTAAATGTGTGTCTAATGTGAGGACTTTACTAAAGCCACAGAAGCTGGCAAGGATGATTTGCAGTAAATTTATAAGGACTTTCAGTAGAATAAATATTCTTCGTATACAGTAGTATGTAAGATGTGTTTCAAATCTACTGAAGTAGACATAAGCAAATTTTAGTAATGCGATTAAATTGTTTTCTCTTTTAGTATGATGTAGATAGGAGGTGCTGCTGGACTGCAGGAGGTGGACTGAATTGTTTTCAGTGCTCAGTAAATTTGTATTTATTTACGTAATGAGTAATGATGTTTTTCAGAGCCGCAGATGGTGGCGGAGATAACTTGGCAGGATATTTTATGATGTTATATTTTGTTCTGTGTGTTCAGTAGCTTATTTGTATGAAGGCAAGCAGTGAATTTTGATTTTCTGAAAGAGGGATAAGAAAGAGCAAATTTGAATTAGCAATATTTGTAAGAGTAACTTGCTTAAATTACACACAGATTTTGAAAATATAATTTCAGTAGTAGTGCCAATTTTGGGTGCACTATTAAAAGTTTTAAAAGCAGTTAATTCACTTTTCACTGAATTAATTAATATTAAATGTAAAGAGATGTTAAGTTTAGATGAGCTATGAATCTGTCTGAAAAAAAAGAAGCATTGAGTAAATAAGAAGTAAATTGTAGGGGATAGAAAAGTTTTCGAAAAAAAAAGAGATCATGGAATTCTTTGCTGTTGAGTTAAGAGCAGCAATTTTGGACTAAAACACATATGTGTGTTATGATTAGGATGTAGAGATTGAGAATGGACGATGAGACGTACTGTACATTACAGGTGCTGAGAGGGAACCCGAAGTTGAGACAGAGCTGGACGCTAAATATCAGTGATGAGCCATTTTGTGATTCCAGTGTAAGTGCTTATGACCCATAGTCATTAACTTCATTAGTGAAAACATAGGAACACCCCCCAAAGTGTCAAGGATAGACGAAAAAAAATATTGTAATACAAAAATTTTGAAGGTTGAATTTGGTTGTAGTCATTCTTTGAATAAGAAAGTATTAAATTGTAAAGAATCCTGTAAGAACATTTGATGTGTTATTTCTTTTCAGCTTATGAAAAATAATTTTCTTTTTTTGTAAAATTGTACGTCATCAAGCCCTAGCCACTAACAATTGATGTAAATAGATATCTCTTGTTGTGATGTGATGTAATTTAAATAATTTGATCAAATGAAAAAAAAATTGTTTTGGAAAAAACAGTTTAATGAAAAGTGTCTGTGTAGTTAAGGAAAAACATTACAACAAAAATTGTAAGAAACATAAAAATATGATCAGGAAAATTTTTGGTTTCTTAGGGGGTGTGTAGCGTCACAGCTATTATGCAATTGCACATTTTTGCAGTAAGTTGGTTAAGTTATGGCAAGCTGTTTTGGAAGACTGCAGTATAGTAGCATTCGGTAGCAGCTGGCATGTGGCCTGCTGTATGCGTCATAGCCACACCTGTCGCTACAGCGGACCGTGAAATGCTCACTGTGGCATGTACTAAAATCACTTATTCACCTCACCTAAGAAACTAAATAACTACGTTAAATAATATCTGTTTTATTTCAAATTTGGTACATGACATTTTGTTATTCAGAAAAGCTTTGTGTCAAAATTTGATACTGCTACCTATAGTAGTTTTGGAGATATAAAAAACCTATTAAAAAATACTTAACCAACACTTAACAAAGTAAACTCAGATAGTAACAATAACAGTTTACACAAAATTGTTAAGGCTTTCATGGCCACTTGTTGACAAACTGCAAATTGGCTTCTGTCTCGGGTTCTTCGGCCGACGTTCATCTAATGATTTTTCTGACGTTTCGCCAGCACGAGTGGCTGGCATTGTCAAAGCTTCATCCTCCATTGCCAGTAGTGAATTGGAGCCAAGCTCGGGGCCACAGACTATATGTACCTGGCGCACCAACGTCTGAGGGCTTCTCCGCGGTCATTTCTGGTGCGGTTCTCCTCTTGCTACCTGCGACGGTCGTTCGCTGCAGTACGGGAAACCAAGATCTGTTTACCTTAAGGCTTTCCTCTTCCTTGTTGAAACTGTTTGCGTGTTTTTCTATTTCTACAGCTTCTCTGAACAAGCGCGTGTGATAGTGCTTCTCTACAGCCAGAACTTCCGTGTCGGCGAATTTTATTATGTGGTCGGTCTCATTCAGTGCGTGCTCTGCCACAGCCGATTTCTCCACCTGCTCCAACCTGCAATGTCGCTTATACTCTTTTATCTCGGTGTTAATTGATCGTCCAGTCATTCTGACATAAACTTTTCCGCATGTGCATGGTATGCGGTATATTCCCGACATTGCAGGTGGGTCTCTTTTCTCCTTTGCCGATCTAAGACACTCTTTAATCTTCCTTGTCGGTTTGAAAATCGTCTTTACACCATGTTTGCACAATATACAGCCGATTCTGTCCATCACTCTGGGAATGTATGGCAGAAAGGCCGTACCCGACATTTCTTTTCCTGGTTCCTTACTTCACCGAGTGTTTGGCTCTGTTACACTTCTAATATAATTTGTGGAGTGCCCATTGCTCCTCAGAACAGTTTCCAGGTGTTGCATTTCTCGTTTGAGGTGTAAGCCGCAACACTGGAATGTTACCAAGGGATGATTTGGGGGTAGTGGGGTTGGATTACAGTTGGATGAAGGAGTGAACTGAGTCAGGCAGGGTTCAACATTGGCTTTGGGTTGAGTTTGGTTGGTATGGTTGGTGGAGAAAAAGTGTATCCACTGTAGGAACTGGGAAAAGCAGAGAAGGTCTTTAACAAATCCAACATGATTTAATTTGGGAGTGGGGCAAAGGACTGACACTTCTGTAGGACTAAGGCTTTTGTAGGAAAGGTCAACAACTATTTCAGTTCTGTTTAGGTTCTGCGTGGTGGTGGAAGGGAGTTTGAGGGTGTGGTAAATGTAGTAAGTCGGTGAGGCAGGGTTTGTTGGCTATGAGCAGATGTGGGGGAGGTTTGGAGGCTGTTGTAGAGGTGGTGGATAGTGGTAGTCCAAGGTGGGAATGGAAGGTGAACAGGCTGGAGAGTTTTTTTGAGGTGGCTTTGTGCATGATCTTCTAATTCCTGGATGGCAACAGTTTTAATGTGAGGCATGGGTACAGGAATTTGGGATTGCAGAGCAGGAGAATTATACAGATAGAGAGGAGGTATTGCAAGGAGGCTTGGGCCTGATTTAGATGGTTTTTCACAAATAGGTTGGTGAGTGGAATAGTGGAATTTGTACAGATGGAGGCCTTTGTGGAAGGAGGTTTTGCAGCCAGAGATGGGTTATTTCATGGTGTGGCCATTTGAGTAATTCCTTAATCCAAGCAACAGTGCAGGAACAGCATGTGGGATTGGGTTCTAGCTAGGGATAAGGAAACTTTTCTATGCTGGAACAGATGAAAGAAGCAAGGATCCATGGTGGAGGATAAAAACACGTAAATTACATAAAAATACATATGAAAAAACACAAAATGTCCACAAATATGTGGAATAAATCACAAAAAGGACAGGACATGTTAAGTGCAGGAAAAAGGTGAAACCTAAGGGAATAGGATCCATAGTGAAAGGTAAAAAAGAACTGAAACTGACATGAAAACACAATGAGGTCAAAGAGGAAAATACACTCCTGGAAATTGAAATAAGAACACCGTGAATTCATTGTCCCAGGAAGGGGAAACTTTATTGACACATTCCTGGGGTCAGATACATCACATGATCACACTGACGGAACCACAGGCACATAGACACAGGCAACAGAGCATGCACAATGTCGGCACTAGTACAGTGTATATCCACCTTTCGCAGCAATGCAGGCTGCTATTCTCCCATGGAGACGATCGTAGAGATGCTGGATGTAGTCCTGTGGAACGGCTTGCCATGCCATTTCCACCTGGCGCCTCAGTTGGACCAGCGTTCGTGCTGGACGTGCAGACCGCGTGAGACGACGCTTCATCCAGTCCAAAACATGCTCAATGGGGGACAGACCCGGAGATCTTGCTGGCCAGGGTAGTTGACTTACACCTTCTAGAGCACGTTGGGTGGCACGGGATACATGCGGACGTGCATTGTCCTGTTGGAACAGCAAGTTCCCTTGCCGGTCTAGGAATGGTAGAACGATGGGTTCGATGACGGTTTGGATGTACCGTGCACTATTCAGTGTCCCATCGACGATCACCAGTGGTGTACGGCCAGTGTAGGAGATCGCTCCCCACACCATGATGCCGGGTGTTGGTCCTGTGTGCCTCGGTCGTATGCAGTCCTGATTGTGGCGCTCACCTGCACGGCACCAAACACGCATACGACCATCATTGGCACCAAGGCAGAAGCGACTTTCATCGCTGAAGACGACACGTCTCCATTCGTCCCTCCATTCACGCCTGTCGCGACACCACTGGAGGCGGGCTGCACGATGTTGGGGCGTGAGCGGAAGACGGTCTAACGGTGTGCGGGACTGTAGCCCAGCTTCATGGAGACGGTTGCGAATGGCCCTCGCTGATACCCCAGGAGCAACAGTGTCCCTAATTTGCTGGGAAGTGGCGATGCGGTCCCCTACGGCACTGCGTAGGATCCTACGGTCTTGGCGTGCATCCGTGCGTCGCTGCGGTCCGGTCCCAGGTCGACGGGCACGTGCACCTTCCGCCGACCACTGGCGACAACATCGATGTACTGTGGAGACCTCACGCCCCACGTGTTAAGCAATTCAGCGGTACGTCCACCCGGCCTCCCGCATGCCCACTATACGCCCTCGCTCAAAGTCCGTCAACTGCACATACGGTTCACGTCCACGCTGTCGCGGCATGCTACCAGTGTTAAAGACTGCGATGGAGCTCAGTATGCCACGGCAAACTGGCTGACACTGACGGTGGCGGTGCACAAATGCTGCGCAGCTAGCGCCATTCGACGGCCAACACCGCGGTTCCTGGTGTGTCCGCTGTGCCGTGCATGTGATCATTGCTTGTACAGCCCTCTCGCAGTGTCCGGAGCAAGTATGGTGGGTCTGACACATCGGTGTCAATGTGTTCTTTTTTCCATTTCCAGGAGTGTAAATAAAAAGACTGTAATATGGGATGCAGGTTGGTGAGCTTCTATCCTTTTCATAATATTGTGGTTATTCCATCCTGGATTTTCCATTGTTCAATTGCAGGTATGATTGACAACAGCCACTGAGAAAAAGATCCAAATGATTTCTTCAGGTATCTCCATGAACCCATGTTCTCCAGTCAGTAACCGCATTTACTTTGATTTCATATCCCTGTTTATCTCAGTACCTGTGTTGTCCTGAGAATATCTGTATAACAGTGAAAATGTCAATGGTATTGGTTGTGTGTCTTATTTGGAAACAATGTTGTTTCATTAACTCACCAAACACACTTTTGAGTACAGTAATGTCCACTTGTCCGCAGCTCATGGTCTTGCGGTAGCATTCTCGCTACTTGAGCACGGGGTCCCGGGTTCAATTCCCGGCAGGGTCAGGGATTTTCCCTGTCTCGAGATGACTGGGTGTTGTGTTGTGTTGTCTTCATCATCATCATCATTCATCCCCATTATGGTTGGAGGAAGGCAATGGCAAACCACCTCCACTACGACCTTGCCTAGTTGGTGGTGTACGTCTCCCACATCGTTCCCTACGCTCCTCTGAGTATGGGACCTCATCATCATCGTCAGTGTCCTCTAGGTCTTAAGCTAGCATTCAGTACAGTTTGGTTCTACATCTGGTTTGTTTTATGGCAGAGTTAGTTGTATGTTAACAGTGATATACTGGAATGCAGATAGGTTTATTAATGAAGACTTGATCAATTTGCTTCACTCGTATGGGTTCACTGAAGGCCTTTATAACAGCACAAATGTACAACACACTATCTGCACCTATTACTGGAGTTTCCTCACAGCTGGTGATATCACTGGCACACTGAATTGTGATAGTATTATGATGGCAGCACAGCAAGAAGCTGAATCAGTGTTGTGGCAACCAGCGCTATGTGATTATGCCATCAGCAGCATCTCAATTATGAATCATAAAGACATTATTTATATGCATCCTGTCAACCACCAGGGCATTGACCTTCTCAGGTGCTGTAACAGTATGGCCAGACCATCTATTGTCCAGCATACATTGTTTGTTTGAGCCACATGGATGCTGTATGCAGACTACCATGTGGTGCAGGAGATCAGGATTCAACCATTTGGCCATTTTCCAGCTGTATAATCCACCCACTCACAATCAGCAGGGCAGGCAGCACTCATTCGCAAAACACTCCTTGTATGTTGAGTACTGGGTTTAGGTACTGCCCCAATTCATTAACCCTCTCTAGAAAGCTGCAATGCCATACAGCCATAAGTCTTGGTCCTGACAACCAGCTGCCACTAAGCCAGTAATAAGTTTGACATAGCACTGTGTAAGAGGCCGTCTGCCAAGTGGTGGGGCCCCTCTATCATTGCTTCGCTCTACATGATCCAAGTGTTGACATCAGACTGTGTTTGCAGGAGTTAGGCATCTAATCATCTTTAACAATGGAGTCAATTACATGTTGTTAATATTACATTGGTGCATAAATTCATAGCATTTTTCTTTTGCAAGATGGTATTCTGGTTGCTATGGGTTTATTTATCAACTGCCATTTTTTTATTTGTAGTTGACTATTGCTATTTGAGTTTATATGTTGTCATTTTGTCATTTGGAGGTTGTGACTGGAACTGTGAGCACTAGAAAATGGAGTGCCAAGTGGAGAAGTCAGTACATTTCTAACATATTCTTCTGTTTGAGTTCTGTAGAGGGGTTACAGCAAAGAAGGCACCCAGAAACATTCGTGCTGTGTGTGAGTACAATGCCACTGGACACAGCAGGGCAAGAAAATGGTTTTCTCAATTTAAGAAGGGTTGTTTTGACATTAGTGACTCTCCACATTCACAAAGGCCTTCAGGGTTTGATGAAGATCATTAAAATGCATTAATTCACAATGATCCACATCAGTGTCCTTGAGAACTGACAAATGTGATGAACTGTGATCATTCCACCATTGTGTGACATTTGCATGCACTGGGGAATGATCAAAAATTAGGTGGATGGGTACCATGTTTTAAGCCAAAATCTCAAAAATCAGCATATGGCGATATGTGCATCTCTGCTTCTCCTTCTTCAATTGGCTTGTGAATAACACGAACCATTCCTACCCTGTATCACCAGTGCTGATGAGAAATGGTGTCTTCACGTTAATATAAGGAAAAGAAAGGAATGGTTGAGCCCAAGCAAAATAGCAACTCCCTGTAAAAAGACCTGTGCTCATCCACAAAAGATAATGCTATGCATCTGGTGGAACAGCAATGGTCTGGTGCACTACGAAATGGTCTGGTGCACTATGGATTACATCCCCGAGATTCAACCATCACTGCTGACATATATTGTCGATAACAGAGACATCTTGCAGATGAAATACAAGAACAGTAATGTGGAAGTTTGTGTCAAGCGATACTGCTCCACAATAATACCTGCCTGCATTCTGCTAGACTGACAAAAAACACTGTGCAAGAGTTAGGTTGGGGAATCATTCTGCACCCACCTTATTCACCTGATATTGCACCATCAGATTTTCATGTTTTTCGCTCTCTGTTGAACAGCCTTGAAGGAGCTTCCTTCCTGGTTGAAACATGCACTGAACGCAGTTCAATGAGTTCTTCACCTCAAAACCACATGATTTCACAGTCGTGGAATCAAAAGGTTATCACCGCTTTGGCAGAGTGTTGTAAATAGTGAAGGAGGATATACTATTGATGATTTAAGTCTCTGTTATGTGTATCTGTTGTGTTTATTTAACTTATGGAAAAATACTATGAACTTATGCACCAACTGAATAAAATGTATTTGTGGCAGATCTGGTATCTACACTTGGTGTAAAAATTGTGCAGTGTACATGTGGTGGCACCAACCAACATCAGCAACAGCAGCAATGCAGAAAAACAATGGTGGCTCCAGCAGCAGCAGTTCAGCAGCAATGTTCATCAAAAGGCTGTCCAGCTCATAGCTGAGTGGTCAGCGCGGCAGAATGCCATGCAAGGGGCCCAGGTTCGAATCTCGGGTGGGTTGGAGATTTTCTCTGCTCAGGGACTGAGTGATCTGTTGTTTCCATCATCATATCACCCTCATCGACACGCAAGTTGCCAAAGTGGCACCACCTAAATAGACTTGCAAAAGGCAACCGGTCTAGCCGTCAGGAGGCCCTAGCCACATGACATTTCCTATCATCAAAAGGCTACAATTCAGTGTTTACTGAATAATTGTATGGGTTAGTACTCTCTGCTGTTGTGCTGAATGTGTGAGGCTTGCCACACTGATAACACATTAAATACTACTATTTCTTTTGGGGTTGGGTCACTCTCTCTGTTTCTTCTGGGGCCGCTGCAGTTGTCACAACATGGTTCAATGATTTCAATAATCTGCTCGTGTTCCTGCTAGTATCAGATGTATTTTTTCTCTGATTGAGCTCCAACAATACTTCTCAGAAACTCAGGAAGGAACAAATTTCTCCTAATTTCTCAGGACTCGTAACATATGCCCTTGTATCCTGTGTTACTGTTAACCGAGCCATATACAATGATTACTTGTCATTTCAGCCTCGTACCTTCACAGTTGTTAGTAGATTTTTCATAAATGCCAAAACATTTTCCTCTAACTTGGCAAAAAAATGAGCAAGTAATGTGATGATGGTAGCATCTAGGGTGGGTGAGGAAACACTAGAGGAGGACTTTTCCCTTCTCTCTTATCACAACCTTTGTAACTTCTTATGCTATCTACTCCCATCTGAGTGACCTCCTCTAGCAAGCGCTGCATTTACTCTAGTGTAGCCACCTTCTCACTATCAAGACATAGGATCAGTTTGCTTATAGTCCACCAAAACTGGAAAAAAAGCAGGGAAAACAAGGGAAACACAATGAGAAGTACAGTAATCTCTATGGAAGAAACTCACATAGAAGTCCCCAAAATTGCCAGTGCAGGGGGCCAAGACAGTGATTACCAAGAGGAACAGTACAACGTTCAAGTCATCAGGAGCAGTCACTATAGAGTGACACTTTGATGCTGATGTAGTAAAAACTATGAGAAGTCTATAAACATTTGAGGGAGGACAACAGGGTTTCTGATAAGTTTCCAACAATAGCTATTATTTTGAGTTTTATGCCTGTTAGAAAAGAACAAGCTATGCAGAGCTCATCTTTAGTATCAGCAATGAGTAATAATTGATATTTTCTGTGTGTCAGACTACAGAGGAAAAAAATGCTGTTTCACACTTGTGTCCTATTGTGAATTATTGCATGCAGTTGCAACGAGTAATAGTTGATATTTTCTGTGTGTCAGAATAGAAAGATGGAGATTCACTGTCTTGTACTTATGTCTCATTGTGCTTAAAGTGTTTGACTGTGTACTGTTGGGACAAGTTGCAAGCGGAACACTCTTCTCTGATAGCTAACGGTAAAACTCAGGAATCAGGAATTTCTGCAGGTGACTAACATACAGAGTGGTAGGGTATACTCACTGATTTTAAAGGTATAAAGTCACTGTAAGACACCTCTCCACATAATGCTGAACAACTGGAAAATAAATTATTTGTAAATTCGATTCTTAAGTGTTTGCACCCCTATTCACTCCCTATGAAGCCAACTAATTCTCCTTTCCAATTCAGATCACGTGTGCTAAGGATCCTAGGAGACTTTCTCCCTCTCACTCCATAAAAGAGTGACTTAATAGACCTTAGCCCACATTGTTGTCAAGGTCCTGACTGTGTCACACCAGCCACACCTTCATCTAAGCTGGTGATAGGACCTGTGTCAGGACACGACATAGCACCGTAATCTCAGCACAGGAAACCTGTGTGCAGAATCAGCGGCAGATTGTTGTATGAACAGGTCTGTTTGAGGAAGAATATACAAGTTTTTGTTGGATATGGCCTCACAGGTATCCACGACAAGACAATATGTACCTGGAGTAAGAAATATGAAGCCGCCTCATTTTATGTAAGGGTGGGGGTAATGTGCACTTGTTTGATATTCGTGAGTTTCCAAGTGGGAAGGAAAGACTTAAGGACTTGAGCGGAAGTGCTTCCCCAAGTTGGCAAGCAGCTATAATGTCATACTTGTACTGGATTTTCTAATTAAACATCAGACAAAAACCAATTGGAATCAGCACTTAGCAGAGCTGTATTGTACATCATTCCATTTAAGTGCTACTGCCAAAAGTACCAAACAGATGCAAGGCACAAAGGCCACAGGAAGCCACATAAACTATTTGCAAGATAAAGTATCACAAGCTAAAGAATAGACAAGAGAGCAGATCAATATATTGTGTGTATTTTGTCAGAAGTCAAGTAGTACCTGTAAACATGCATTATTTTAGTTTGGCAGAGATAGAGTTATCATAAGTTGCACCGAAATTCTGCAGGACGAAGATTTGGATAGATAGTTGAATGGAGAAGACTCTAAGGCAGGACAGTCAGCAAATTTAGCCACACTGTGAGAGAAAGTGTCACATTTACGGGGAAGTGATAGAAAGGAAATAGAGTGTAACTGCACACAAAAAAGTACACATGCGAGTGAGGCACCTTGTCTTTGCTGTGATCATCATTACTTAATTCAGCACATAATGTTAAATATTGTGTGACTGATCTGCAGAGGCAGCATATGCATTTTCAGTGTCAGAGTGCTGCACGCATGCACTATTCTTATTGGACTTGCAAGTCACAACCTCTCTCAATCATCTCACATGCTGCTGCAACAAATCGTCAATCATTGCCACTATGAACAGGTATGTAAAAGATGCCTTTCATCTGATGCTGACAGTAACCATATGAACACATAGTCAATAAAGTAACAACTTTGTGGATACCAAAGAATTGTATGCTTTTTCATTTTAACTAACAGTCATAGTCTTCACAACATAGTGTCCACAATGCATGTAACTGCTATTCACTGATGTTGTAGACCAACTTTACACTGTGTAAAAAGCAAGAAGTAGTCAATTTCCTGCCAAGCTAAAGTCAGAATTATAAATATCCACATTATTTCTTGTTGGGCAAAGAACTAATGGGACGTTTCCAGAAATATGGCAGCCCAAAGCTCTGCAATTTCTCTATTTGGATAATATTGCTTTATATAGTATGTGGAATACCCTTTTACCAATAATTCTTTGTAGCAGTAGCACTAACAAAAATTTGTCTGTTGTTGCATTGCTGGCTAGTTCCACATAAAGGGCTCTAGTTGCCACAAAAAGGACACTGTAACACTTGATAATGCCCCTATGAAATAATGTATCAACAAAGTTGATAATAAAAAAACTCTGTTGGAAAATTCACCAATGACACTTCACCAATCTCTACCACAGATATAAGTGCATTCCCAAGCATATACATGGGGCATTCAATAAGTAATGCAACACTTTTTTTCTCAAAGCATTAGGTTTTTTTCATGATTCCAATACACCCTATTATTTGCCACCCTTTTGGCTACAAAACTCTGTTTTTCAACATAATCTCTGTTCAATGCAATGGCCTTATGCAAATTTACTAGTTGATATTGGAGCCAATGTCTTACTGCATCAATAACTTCCCCATCATTTATGTACTTCTTCCTGCAAAGTACATCCTTCATTGGGCCACACAGATGGAAGTCAGAAGGTGCAAGCTACGGGCTGTAGGTTGGATGAGGAGAAACAGTCCAATGAAGTTTTGTGAGCTTGTCTTGGGGGTAAAAACTTGTGTGAGACCTTGTATTGTCAGGGAGAAAGAGAAGTTCATTAGACTTCTGGTGGTGATGAACACCTGAAGTTTTTTATTCAATTTCCTAAGAATAGCACAAAACACTTTAGTGTTGATCATTGCACTTTGAGGAAGTTCCAGAAGACCATGACCATGACTTCACTGGCTGAGGGTGTTGCTTCAAACATTTTCTTTTGAGGAGAGGTGGTGTGGTGCCACTCCATGGATTGCTGATTTCCAGTTCAAAGTGATGAATCCATTTTCACTGCCTGTGACAATGTCCGATAAAAAATTCTCACGATCAGCCTCACACCTGCAAGCAACTTCACACAGATGGTCCTTCATTGCTCTTTATGGTCTTCTGTTAGGCAGCAAGGAACCCAAAGTGCACACACCTTTGAGAAACCAAACTGGTGGAAGACTCTGTCAGTACTACCATCAGAGGCATCCAGTTGTGCAGCAATGCATTTGATTGTGATCCATCAATCACCTCAAATAAGAGTGTCTGTATGTTCCAAAATTGCAGGAGACACTGCCATGTACATCTGCCTGGCATGCAGCAGATCAGACTGGTTTGTGCGATCTGGTTGTGATGATGACAGACGCCTTGTCCGATGACTCACCATGCTCTTGTTGACTGCCACAACTCCGTAGATGTTCAGCATGCTCCTATAAATATCTGCGATGCTCTTTTTTTTCGCCAAAAGAAATTCAGTGATACTTCTCTGCTTGAAATGTACCTCCGTTACAGATGCCATTTTGAAGTCTACATATAATGCCACCACATATTGGAATTTAACAAAACTATACGGGCTGAAGCAGGAATATTCCATGATATCCCCAATAGAGTCCACATTTTTTTCAACTGAAGTTGGCTGATACAAAAAAGTGTTGCATTCCTTATTCAACCCCTCACACTTGGCCCCACTATAATGGGCTGTTTAGCAGAACATTAAAAAGGCGCATAGCCAACATGTCTGATGCCATGAAAACAGCAGTAAATGATGAAACTGCATCAGGTAAATTCCCAAACAATCTAAAAATAGTACAAGAAATGCTAATTTACAAGAAAGGTGAAAAATCTGAAACTGAAAACTATCAACCCATCTCAACTTTACCTGCATTTTCTAAGATAACTCAGAAAGTTATTTACCCCTCACTAATGACATTCCTGAGTAAACACAAACTAATATTTGAAAATCAGAATGGCTTTAAAAAACAAGCAATTTTCAGTAAACACAGCACAGTTAAGGGGCTCCGGAAAGGCTCAAATTCATGAAAAGTTCAATTTTTACTTTTTTGCGTTTTCTGAATCTGCAGACTATTACCTTTTAATAGATATATAATTTATTCAATTCCGAAGACTACAACTATTTTTAAATTTTTTTTGAAATGTGTTCTACATGGGCGTGACCCACTGTGGCGCTGTTAAACTGCTGTCAAATGGTGTTATTATTAACGTCCGTGTTCATCAGGTACATTTTAGTGATGTGAGATAAAGTATGTGTTGTGGCTAACCTGTGATGGTTCAATATATATCGCTGGTGTGATTGTCAATTGGTTCACGTTTATTTACTCTGTCATTATCTCGAAAATATTCGTAATTAATTCTGTTTCTTGAGTCTCTGTTTTGTTGAAGTATAATAATGAGTAAAAGTAAAGTTATTAGAAATCCTCTGAAGGCTTTTAAGAAAAGGAGAGATGTTGGAAAGCCAAAGGCATGTGTTATTACTGTAAATAATAAAGACGATAACCAAGTGAGTGAACCTAACCTCTCAAGTCAAAGTGGGAAAGAAAATACTTCACAGAAGAAGCTTGGTTCAATGAGTGAAAACTATGAATGTTTTATGGGCGAATTGGATGTGAATGAAATATTTGATATGTCGGTTCTCAAAGGAATTTTTCAAACTGTGTAAGATGTAGTCATTGTAGTGAAGTTGGTCTGGAATTCTCCATAATAAAGCACGTAGGACTTGCTAGTGAAATACAACTGAAATGTGATAAGTGTTCATACATGACCACCTTTTGGAACAGTGTTGCAGTAACTGCAACTGAAGAAAATGGTAGCAAAATCTACGAACACAACAATGAGCGATGCTTGCTTTAGACAAGGAACGCCTTCGGGCTGCAGACAGGGCTGTAAAGAGTCTAGAAATACAAGCAAGAGTAAACAGGAGGAGGAACAAGAGGAAGCTGGAGGAGGAGTTTGCAGAGGATAAAGATAATCCATCCTATGGACCTGGAATGCACTAAAAAGTTAATCCAATCTTTGTTGCTCGATTCCCAAAACTTTTATTTTCTCATACTAATTACATGTTTTCTAAGGATCTTCCAAACATATTTGTTTCAAACTTTCAGTAAATGTTACACAGTACCTTCTGTATAATTTAACACAGCCTTTTTCCAAAAAACTGTATATTTTTGAATATATAAATAAAAAATTGCAAAAAAATGTTGTGAATTTTCATTACAATTGAAAAAAAAAAAATCATCTTTAATAACTGAACTAAAATTTTGTAAAATCCCTGTGTTAAGTTGTAGCCCATATTCCAATAAATAATCTGTAAAAAGTTCAACTTCCTACCTCAAATACTTTGTGAGGAAAGATGTAATTTATAAGCGTTATTTTAACATTGCAAGTATAGGGCATTCCGGAGCCCCTTAATAAATGAAATAATATTTTTTTTAAATAGTTTACAGAATTCTGGAAGGCATGATGTTGGCAACTATTCTAGTTAACCAAATTATGCAATAAATTGCACAGAACCATCAAAGTTGCAATATTAATTTCGTTTTACTTTATGACTAGTTTCAAGCCTAAGCTTATTAGAAAGCAGTACAGTGCTGAACACTGTTCACCGAATAACTGCCGCAGGGAACAAGGAGTATGTTACTGTAGTGTTGCTTGATCTTGGAAAAGCTTTCCATTGCACCATCACCACTATGCTATTTCACCAGAATCTAGGTATTAGAGGATCTGATTATGAATTGATAAAATTGTACATGAGCAACAGGAAACAATTTGTGCTGTTTGAAACAAACGGGGTCATTCAAATCCAAAATTATTGATCTCAGATACGGAGTGCCTCAAGGTTCCTTGTTCCTACAACTTCTTTTTTTAACTCATGTTAATGATATAAAGGACTATTCTCCTAACTCCAAAAAGTGTTGTATACAGATAACAGATTAATTGTATGCTACCAGTCACACATGAGTCACTACAACTTGTAAGAAGTTTACGCAAGATTTCTGCTGTATGCCAATCTTGCCTGTTGGTGACAGGATGTAATCCCAATCTGTCTTAAATTTGCTCTTGAATTTCAGTAATTTTTGTCATAAATTGTTTCAACTACTTCACTGTAAATTGTTTTATGGTGTTTGTTAATAAATGCACAGTAATTGGGTCCCGGGACTTATCTGAAATGGATCAAGTTAGATCCAGTGTTATGGACACACATGTCGCCTGTTTGCATCCCCGAATGAATCCAACATGGTTCCAGAGTCCCTCTGAGCGACTACATCAATGAGAGACCTACGGAGAACAGGTAGGAGGAAATCCTACACACCAATTCATTAAGGTAATCTTGGAAAGGGTTAACTTAACTTATGCAGTCTCAAGTGGGAAGGTATGGCCATTCATATAGTATGTCACATACACCTTTTCTATGGATGCATGGATAAACTGCGATATGTTTATGGAGCCCCAGACATATGTGCAGTTAGGTCCTAATGACCCCTTTGGAGCTGGTGGCCAGCTGTAAAGACCAACATGAAGAGGATTGATATAGTGATTCAACCATGGGCATGTCACAACACTAGGACAGATTGCTACTCATCTTACAGAGGAGGCGTTGAGTCACAGACACAATAGAAAAGGCTGCTAAAATATTAAAATTTTCGGATAAACTCCTGACTGTGCAGTAGAAAACACACACACACTTTCAGGCAAGCACATCTTGCACACATGTAATCACTTCATCCTGAGACAGTGACCATGTGTATAATACGTGTATTTTGAAAGGCAATGAGTCACACACAAAAGCATAAAAATAATATTTTATGTTAGTGTAATAATCAGACAGTAAAGTATTCATAAGATGGTAACTAGGCCACAGACAAAAGTGAGTATCATGTTTATTTTTCACATTCCGAGTAATGTAAAAAAATACCTAAATAATAAATTTTACTTAGCAAGAATATTTGGAATGTTGTTTTAATGTGTAATTTGAGAAGGACCTTATTACAAGGAATTTCAGTTTTGTACTGCCTAAAATAAGTAATTCGTTTGAAATATCATATGATATATGTTAAATTTATGATGTTTGTTGTTTGCTAAAATGTGGAAGGGTAATGAACATTAATAGTAAGATAACATGGCAAATAGGATTTGAATATTGCAGTAATCTGAAAGAACAGGAAATTAATATGCATGTCACATATTTCTACATATTTGTAAATTTTGTTTCTTTATGGTCAGTCTCCAGCAAGATTATTCAGATGTGAACGCTACTCCTATGAATTTTGATACCATTCTTCTATTATTTTCAAAATTGGAATTTTGCTACAAAAAGCCCAAATTTTGAAAAGAAATCACCAAGGGGTGTATGTGAGGTTCCTGTTATTTTAGGCAGCATTTTATTTTCTAAATTTAACATTTTATTAGGGCAATGCAATTAGCAGAAGTAATTTGCTGCCTTAAACAGCACTGCAGAATACAACAGCAGCAAGTAAGAAGATATGGCACAGTAGTGAGTCATTGGAGTGAGGAGATGTACATGAGCTGGCCGCTGTGGCCGGGCGGTTCTAGGCGCTTCAGTCCGGAACTGCGCTGCTGCTATAGTCGCAGGTTCGTATCCTGCCTCAGGCATGGATGTGTGTGATGTCTTTAGGTTAGTTAGGTTTAAGTAGTTCTAAGTCTAGGGGACTGATGACCTCAGATGTTAAGTCCCATAGTGCTTAGAGCCATTTGAACCATTTGGATGTACATGAGCCATGAGAAAAAATCTTGCTACAGTGACCCAATACAATGAACATCAAACAAAAATAAATAAATAAATTACTAGTGGTTCTGTGCATTTTCATGTGAAGCAAGGAAAATACAACTATCTATATGGTTCCACATTTCCTAATCTCTCTTATCTCTTCATTATAATCTATGAGACATGTAATAGTTTTAATACAGTTCTGTCCAAAATATTGATTTTCTAAATTTATTTGCACATTTCAGGACTTCAAAAAGGTCAACTGAATAAAATTTTTTACTTACGTTCCTCTCCTGCTAACAGCTACAACATTGTCATCCTCCAATAATTTCCGAATTTTTTCAAACTGTGTATCTGAGAGTGACAGATCAGCAGAAAAGGTTCTCATGTTTAGTCTTTGTTTACTTAAGCAATAAACTAGTGCTTTCCTGTACAAGCACACCTCCTGTCATAGAAATACATGAAATATATTTAACCAATTAACATTAAATTAAATTTATTGTCTAGTGTCCCTATAATGATAAAACATTTAAAAGTCCGTCAGATATCAATGAACAAGTATAACAAATTGAATGCATGCGCCAAAATAATAATGACAGCTGATGAAATTATCGGTCTAATAATATTTTGTTTTATTAAAAAGGACAAAAATAAAAGAATGAGCTAAAAATAAATGAAACTGTTTTCCTATTCTTACATTTTAAATAACTTAAATGGCATGTAATTAGAAAAAGAGTACTCTATCAATAAGGAGACACACCTTCCTATAAAACAATTCTTCAGTCAAACCACTGCAAATAAAAGATCAAGTATAGTGTAGCTAGGCACAGGAAACAGTATCATAGGGCAAGCATTGGTGTGTATCAGGGAGGAATTATCTGCCTGATGGAACAGGCTACTGCAGGAGCACATACTGCAGTCAGCTGCAGATTGTTGCTCATTTAGGCATATACCACATCTCCTGCCTGTGTTCTGAGGCCATTCTCAGTTCTTTCCAAAGACTGGTATACGTAGTAAATACAGCAAGCCTCACTTGAAAGTGTTAACAGAATATCAAAGCCCTGTGGTCTGGAGCGAAGTGAAGGGTCTACATTTATTAAATCTACCTCTGTTAAATCTATCCTCTGCAAGTCATCATAAGGTTTGTGGTGGAGGTTATTTTATGCACCACTGTCACTTGCCACCTTTCCAGGCACGAATTGTGAACGGGAACAATGATAGTTCATAAACCTCTGTGTGAGTTCAGATCTCTCTCATGTTACCTTCGTTTCCTTTCTCAAGATATATGTAGAATGAAGCAACATACAGAATGAGCCTACTACGAATCTATGCTATAAGAATTTTAACTGTAAACTAAATCATGATGCATAATGCCTCTCCTGCAGTGTCTGCCATTGATGTTTGATGTGCTCACAAAATGAATATGTGATGAACGCACAACTCTTCTTTGGATCTTTTCTACTGCCTCCAACAATCCTATCTGGTAAGCCTCCCAGAATGGTGAGTAATACTCAGTATCAGTATAACAGTTTTATTAGCTGCCTCATCCATGAATGGACTACATGAATCTCAGTCTGGCATCTTCCTTCCCTGTGACTCTGTTTTACATGGCTGTTGGTTTGCCAAAGGAAGAAGAGAAGCAATAAGCCATATACAAAAGCATTTCCTTCATTTGCTGGCCTGTTGGTAACATAAAAAATCTAAACCAATATTTATAATTTTTGTATTAGTAACAAATCAGCAGATTGGAAGAGTAGGAATTTTCAAAGCTGCATGGCTGCAACTTAACATGTCATCTTTATGGTAACTAGCAATCTATCTTTTCCTACATTGTTGATATTCCTACCTGGAGTTTCCACTGTTTGATGTTCATGCAAAGTTGTATACGTGCAGAAGTTTAAATTGTAACATTGCTGCCTTACTGTATCTATGAAAATTAACTGACTTATGAGGAATTTAAACCAATAGTATTCAATTCTAATAAATTTATAGAAAGATTGTACCGTAAGCCAAAAAAATGCACACAGGCTGAAACAACCCTCTGTAGAATTAATACACAAAAGAGTAATTGTAATTATGATAGATCCCACTATAAAGACACAGGATCATGTTAGGACAGAAAGATATACAGTGAGATGACAAAAGCCATTGGATAGCAATATGTGCATATACAGATGGTGGTACAAAAGGGCAATGCACTGGTGTAGCTGTCATCTGTACTCAGGTGATTCACTCAAAAACTTTTCCAAAGTGATTAGGGTTGCACCATGGGAATTAACAGATTCTGAACACAGGACGATAGTTGGAGCTAGACACATGGATCATTCCCTTTCAGAAATCATTAGGGAATTCAGTATTCTGAGATCCATAGTGTCAAGAGTGTGCCCAGAATACCATATTTCAGGCATTACCTCTCACCACAGACAACTCAGTTGCCAATAGCCTTCACTTAGTGACTGAGAGTAATGGTGTTTGCATATAGAGTTGTCAATGCTAACAGACATGCAGCACTGCATGAAATAACCACAGAAATTAATGTGGGATGTACAATGAGCGTATCCATTAAGACAGTGTGCAGAAATTTTCCATTAATAAGCTATGGCAGCAGATGATTAACACAAGTGCCTGTGCCAACAGCATGACATCCCCTCCGCAGCGCCTCTCATGGGCTCATAACCATATCGGTTGGACCATACATGAGTTGAAAACTATGGCCTGGTCAGATGAATCCCAGCTTCAGTTGGTAAGAACTGATAGGAGGGTTTGAGTGTGATGCAGACCCCATAAAGTCATGGACCCAAGTTGTCAACAAGGCACTGTGCAAGCTGGTGGTGGCTCCATAGTGAAGTGGATTTTGTGTACATGGAATGGTGTAGGTCCTCTGGTCTAACTGAAACCAATCGTTGGCCAGAAATGGTTATTTTCAGCTACTTGGAGGCCATTTTCAGCCATTAATGGATGGAATTTTTATGGATGACAATATGCCATGTTGCTGGGCCACAACTGTTCACAACTGGTTTGAAGAATATTTTGGACAATTCGAGTGAATGACTTGGCCACCCAGATTTCCCGACATGAATCCCATGGATCATTTATGGGACATAACTGTGAGGTAAGTTCATCAACAAAACCCTGCACCAGCAACACTTTTGCTATTATGGACAGCTATAGAGGCAGCACAGCTCAGAATTCTGCAGCAGACTTCCAACTGCTTGTTGAGTCCCTGCTACATCAAGTTTCTTCACTACACCTTACAAAAGGAGGTCTGACATGATATTAGGAGGTATCCCATGACTTTTGTCACCTCAGTGTACTGTAATTATAAAATAATTAAAGTATTATTATTGATGTATCTTTCATGAAATTCTAAAATGAAAACTGTGAAATTTGACATACTAACTATATAGAGATATTGTCATGATTTGTAAAGCTAAAATCCATAACCAGTTGTACATAAGCGTACAAACTTCAATCGTGAGTTGTGGTGTGACATGTTGTGCATTAAGAATAACATGTTACACTACTTCTCAACCAAATGAAAAGTGTTTGTATAAAAACATTATTTACATTGTGTTTGAGTACAGAACTTCCCACTGTGTATGCTTTGACTTCAATACTTACAGGTATTATGGGAGCAGTGTGAGAACAGGACGTCTGTAAAATGCAACAATGACTGAGCATCACCACCTGCTGTGGCAGCATCACTTATACTTTGACATCTTACCTTGGCGATGTTTAGGAAGGCACAGAACAAGAGGCACTGCTGACAAAGATGACACCCAAAAGTTGAAATATGCTTAAGAGAAATGTCATTCCATTCTATTCTGTTCTGTTCTAAAACTGTATTCAGAGATAATGGTCTGGAAAAAAAAAAAAAAAAAAAAAAAAAAAAAAAAAAAAAAAAAAAAAAAAAAAAAAAAAAAAGGAGGAGGAGGAATCTCACTGTCCCCGTGTGTGTGTGTGTGTGTGTGTGTGTGTGTGTGTGTGTGTGTGTGTGTGTGTGTGTGTGTTTCTCTTTTGTGTGCCTGTTGCCAACTCAACACTTCTACTATTTTGTGCATGTCTCCTTTACTCCTAAATTGTTTACACATGTAAATGATGTAGTAGTGCACCCCACCCCTTACTTAAATCTGCGGTTTACCACAATCACTCTGCTACTTACCGCAAACTCCACAGAGGTCATTCCACTAAAAACAAAGAACAACCACCACTGGGAAAAAGGCAATGTTTTAGAACAGCCTGGTGACTTCCTGGAGTTCTATTCTCGAATATAGCTAAATACTTCAGTGCAGCAGTGGCTCTTCTGTACTAACCTAAACCAATTTGACAGATTCCATAGTGTTTCTTCTGTTAATAATGACAAAAATTAAAACACTTACTTTCCGTTGTTCTTCATCCATTCTAATGAGAGTCTGATCATAGCACATATTCCCAGTTTCTTCACTGTTACAAAAAAAGCAACAAAATCTTGGTGGTACATTCTCTTCACGAACTATTCTGTAACAAGCCTGTAAGTCATGAAAATGACATGAGACATGTTTCATAACATACTGCATATGAACATCAGGACATTAACACATGTTGAGGACTTATTACATAGCTTTCAATTATTGTTATTTAAGATGTCACATTTTGTTTCTTACTGTCACTGAATAATCACTGAGAGACAAACAGTGCAATTTTTTTTAATCTACACATAACACCTGAAACATCAAGCTATCATGATTTCCTCTCACACCACCATTTTCTTTCAGTTCATGAGAATTCCACGAGCAGATTTTTGTGTTCCATACCCTATTTACTTTTCTGTGTTTACATGTTTACATAAGTATAATAAAATAAATATAAAAACCTTTTACTGCCATTCTATACAGTATATACATGTTTCTTCACTACTTTAAATGGATCAAGTGCAAATGTCTGGTATCATGTGTTTATACAAACATTGTACAGCTGTGTTAAAAACAATAGTTCATAAATGTTATTAACTGAATTAATTTTCATCAGATAAAGAGAAGGTGCCACATGCCAGGCAGTCTTCAGCCTGGTGTCACAGTTTATTTATTTATTAATTTACACATCAAGTTCTGTAGGACCAAATTGAGGAGCAAATCTCCAAGGTTATGGAACGTGTCAGTACATGAAATTACAACATAAAAGTAATAACAGATAAAAATAAAATGTTTATGAATCCGAAAAAGTCAATCCATAAGTTTAAGTAAATGCAATCAGCAATACAAGAACCAGCTTAATTTTTCAAGGAACTCCTTGACAGAATAGAAGGAGTGACCCATGAGAAAACTCTTCAGTTTCCACTTGGAAGTACATGAATTACTGCTAAGATTTTTTAATTCGATTGGTAGCTTATTGAAAATGGATGCAGCAGTATACTGCACACTTTTCTGCACAAGAGTTAAGGAAGTCTGATCCAAATGTAGGTTTGATTTCTGCCAAGTATTAACTGATTGAAAGCTGCTTATTATTGGGAATAACCTAATATTGTTAAGAGGAAATGACAGTAAGGAATATACACATTGAGAGGCCAATGTCAAAATACCCAGACTGGTGGACAGGGGTCAACAAGATGTACTTGGACTTACACCACTTATTGCCCAAACTGTACGTTTCCGAGTCAAAAATATCCTTTTAGAATGGGAGAGTTACCCCAACATATAATACCATATGACATAAGCAAATGAAAATATGCAAAGTAGACTAATTTCCGTGTCGAACGATCACTAACTTCAGATACTGTTCGAATAGTAAAAATGGCAGCATTAAGTCTTTGAACAAGATCCTGAACATGGGCTTTCCACGACAGTTTACTATTTATCTGAACACCTAGAAATTTGAACTGTTCAATTTCGTTAATCATATTCCCATTCAGTGAAATTAAAATGTCAGGTTTTGTTGAATTGTCTGTTAGAAACTGTAAAAACTGAGTCTTCCTGTGATTCAGCGTTAGTTTATTTTCTACAAGCCATGAACTCAGGTCATGAACTGCACTATTTGAAACTGAGCCAGTGCTGCACACAACATCCTTTACTACCAAGCTAGTGTCATCAGCAAACGTAAATATTTTAGAGTTACCCATAATACTAGAGGGCATATCATTTATATAAATAAGGAGCAGGACTGGCCCCAACACTGATCCCTGGGGCACCCCCACTTGATGGTACCCCACTCAGCCCCCACATCACAGCCATTCTCAACATTGTGAATAACGACCTTTTGCTGTTTGTTATTAAAGTAAGAGGTGAACCAATTGTGAGCTACTCCCAGTATTCCGTACTGGTCCAACTTCTGGAGCAATATTTTGTGATCAACACAATCAAACGCCTTAGTTAAATCAAAAAATATGCCTAGCATTTGAAACCTTTTGTTTAACCCATCCAGTACCTCACAGAGAAAAGAGTTAGTTAAGTGACTTTTACAGCCAAATTGTCCATTTGATAGCAAATTGTGTGATATAAAATGATCAATTGTACTTACATACACAGCCTTTTCAATATCTTAAGCAAACACTGATGGCATAGAAATAGGTCTGAAATTGTCTACATTACCCCTTTCTCCCTTTTTATAAAATGGCTTTACTACTGAGTACTTTAATCGTTCAGGGAACTGGACATTCCCAAAGGAAAAATTACAAATATGGCTAAATACAGGGCTAACATGTTCAGCACAGTACTTTAATATTCTGCTAGGCACTCCATCATAACCATGAGAATCCTTAATCTGTGATTTAATTATTGACTCAATCTCCGCCTTGTCTGTATCAAAGAGGAGTATTTCAGAATGAATCTCAGAAAGGTATTTGTGAAGAAAGTTATATGATTCCCTGTAGAAATTAAATTTTTATTTAATTCACCAGCAATGCTCAGAGAATGATTGTCAAATACTGTACGTATATCTGATTTCTCAGTAACAGAAATATTTTTACTACGAACTGACTTTATATCGCCGACCTTGTGCTGCTGATCAGACACTTCCTTCACAACTGACCATATGGTTTTCATTTTATCCTGTGAATTAGCTATTCTAGTTGCATATCACATACTCGTTACCTTCCTAATAACATTTTTAAGCACCTTATAATACTGATGTGACTCTTCAAGCTTTCCCGGCAGATATGTTGTAAATAGTCTTCACGGGTGTGCCGCTGGATGACGTTGTGCAAATCCCACAATATTTCCTTGAAGCAACTGTCCGACATCATCAGGTGGTTGAACCTCGCTGGTGGCTAGGTATGACTGACAAGATCCGCATGTCGACGCCACTGTATATACAGCACGCGCACGAAGATTGCGCAGGGACCATTCCTATTCGAGATGTGATTAGTGGAATAGAACAGGCTGTTTTGAAACTTCCTAAGGAAGCTGCCAAAGAGATTAAGCGTGATTCATGCCGCATCCTGATTCAGGTGCCACATAAGAAGATCAGCTTTAACATTACCACAGCTGAAAGAACTGCACTACCAGATCTGAGAAGAGACCAAGACATCATCATCTTACCTGCTGACAAAGGAAACGCTACTGTTCTCCTCTCACGCACAGAGTATAACAGCAAGATGCACAAACTGCTCAACGATCCTGCATACAGTAAATTAAAAAGTGATCCGACGGGTAGGATCCAGAGGAAGACTTTGGAACTCATCAGGAAGAGCTCGATCCCAGCGCAAGTCGCTAAGGGTTTACGTCAAAAAGCTGCAGTTCCTCCTAGACTCTATGGCCTACCCAAGATGCACAAGAATGGGGGGCCACTGCGCCCTATTGTGAGCAACATTGGAGCACCTACTTATTTTGTTGCCAAATATCTGACGTCACTATTGGGACCTCTTGTAGGCAAGTGCGACCATCATATTCGCAACTCTGAGGATTTCATAGGTCGCTTTAAAACTCTTAGACTGCAATCATCGGATCTCTTAGTAAGTTTCGATGTTGTGCCTTTATTTACAAAGGTGCTCCTGCAGGACTCTTTAGAGCTCATTAGTAACAAGTTTGATGAGGACATAGTGGCACTATTCAAACATGTGCTTACTTCAACATACTTCTTATTTCAAGACCAATATTTTGAACAAGTGGACGGTGTCACTATGGGGAGCGCTCTTTCTCCTGTGGTGGCCAATTGTTTTATGGAGGACTTTGAAGATAAAGCACTACAGTCAGCCACTCTCAAACCCTCTTGTTTTCTGCGGTATGTTGGCGATACGTTTGTGGTGTGGCCACACAGACTAGATACTCTACCTACGTTTATTCAACATTTAAATTCAGTCCATTCGAATATTAACTTCACTATGGAAGTGTAAAAAAATGGCACTTTACCTTTTCTTGATGTTTTGGTACGAAGGAAAGCAGATGGAACCTTGGGACACAGTGTATACCATAAGCCAACGCATACAGATCTATATTTGCAGGCCACAAGCTGCCATCATCCAGCACAATGTGGTAGTGCATTACGTACGCTTGTTCATAGAGTGCGTGTGGTATCTGACTCTGAAAGCCTGCCAAGTGAGATGCAACATTTGAAGACAGTCGTCCGTCAAAACGGTTATTCTGAGAGACAGATACGTAATGCATTTAGGCCCAAGCGAGTTCAATCTATGGAGCAGAATGAAGATACAAAGACACCCACCACCTCAGCCTTCTTGCTGTACTTTGGTGCCATGTCGTCAAGAATCGGAAGAGTCCTCGAAAGATATGACATCAAGTGTGTTTTCCGACCATCTGCAAAACTGAGGAACCTGTTAGGTTTGGTTAAGGATGATCTCGGTCTGAGGAAATGTGGTGTGTACAAGATTCCTTGTCATTGTGGGGCGGCATATATAGGTCAGACATGTCGCACAGTACAAGAACATTGCGATGAACATCAGTGTCACACACGCCTATGCCAAACAGGGAGGTCGGCAACGGCAGAACACTGTCTGAACACAGGACATCACATGATTTATGAAAAGACGGAAGTTTTATCCCGAGCATCCTCTTTCTGGGACTGCATCATTAAGGAAGCAATACATATCTGTACAGCTGATAACCTTATCAACAGGGATGCAGAATTTCAATTGAGTACAGCCTGGAACCCTGCATTGGCTGCTGTTAAATCACAACGAGAAAGCAAAGAGCTTTCAATAATAGACCCATCATAACTTTGGCAGCATGTTAGTAAACACAGCATCAGCGCACACGCAGAATGGCCGCTCTGCGTTTCCAGGCAGAGGGCGTTTGAGTCTGGCGCCATCTATCTGCAAATTTTTGCGCATGCGTGGTTCCCGCGCCTGCGCAATCTTCACGTGTGTGCTCTATATACAGCGGCGTCGACATGCAGATCTTGTCAGTCGTACCTAGCCACCAACGAGGTTCAACCACCTGATGATGTCGGACAGTTGCTCCGAGGAAATATTGTGGGATTTGCACATCATCCGGCGGCACACCCGTGACGACTATTTACCACCTTATAATACTGTCTGTATTGGGATACCACAGCTTGATTGTGACTACGTCTAACATTTTGATATAATTCCCACTTTGTTCTACATGATATCTTTATCCCACTAGTAAGCCACCTGAGCTGCCTATTACTGTCAGTACCCCATTTAGAATGTTCTAATGGAAAGCAACTCTCAAAGAGCATGAGCAATGTGTTAAGGAAAGCATTATATTTACCGTCTATGTTATCGGCACTATAAACATCCTAACACTCTTGTTCCTCGACAAGGTTTAAAAAACTCTCTACTGCTGTTGGATTAACTTTCCTACATAGTTTGTAATTATATGTGACATTTGTTTGAGTACAAAAGCCTTTTAGTGTTAAAATTTGTGCATCATGGTCTGAAATGCCATTCCCGCTTTTAATAATAGAATGCCAATCTAGTAATAAAGAATGAATAAAAATATTGTCTATGGCTGTGCTACTGTTACCCTGCACCCTAGTTGGAAAGAACACAGTCTGCATCAGATCATATGAATTTAGGAGATCTACCAACATCCTTTCTCTTGCACCATCATAGACAAAATTTACATTGAAGTCACCACATACAACTAATGTATAGTACTTCCTACAAAGTGAATCAAGAGCGTCTCTAGCCTGAGCAGAAATGCTCTGAAGTCAGAGTAAGGGGACCTATAAACATCAACAATTAGAAGCTTAGTTTCACTAAATTTAACTGCCCCTGCACAGCATTCAAATATTTGTTCCGTGCAGTGCCATGATCGGTCTATGGACTCAAATGGAATACTGTTTTTTACATACATAGCCACTCCCCCACCCTGCAAGGAACTCTTTGAAAAACAGCCAGCTAATCTGTATCCTGGTAAAGGAAGCCTCTGAATTGTCAAATTATTTAATTGGTGCTCCGACATACCAATAATTTCAGAGTCAACATCTATAAGCAGCTCACTAACTTTATCTCTAATACTTCTTATATTTTGATGAAATATGCTAATTCCGTCTCTATTTGGAAACATGACATCCTCTGAAGGTGAGCCCTTAGTTAGAGGGACTTCCTTTAAGCAGGTATACCTATCAGCTGACTTCAATCCAAGAGAGGTGCACCTCTAACACCAACTACTACAGGAATTTTTCCATGAGTGATTCCACCATCAGCCACTACACAGTCACCTATAAGGTTTGCACACTTCCCCTTCCCATATCCATTGAGATGCAGGCCACGCCTGGTGAAACCTGATCTACTGATAGACCCAACCGCCACCACTGAAATGTGACCCATGCCCTTTGCCATCAGCGCCCTCCCCAGCCCCACGTTAACATGCCTAACAGCCGCATTAAGATGAGGCCGATCATGACGCTGAAACAGTTGCACAAAATGCACATTAATGCTACTAGTTTGAGTAGCTATCTTTACCACCTGTCCCTATCAAGACTGTTCCCTGCTCCACCCACTATCACTACCTCATCCTTCTTTGTAAAATTCTTACAAAACTCCCCTATGCTGTCAGTCACCTGAGCCAACCCTGCACTAGGCTTCTCGATGCTGGTGACCTGGTACTCACTCCCCAACACTTCCTGCAACTGCTGGCCCACACCTCTACTGTGCAAACTACCTAGCAGCAGGACCTTCTTCTTTCTGTTTGACTTTGCAACTAACCTAGGCCGCCTAACTGCTGTGGACTGCTGCATGTTTCCTACATGTACAGCTACAGGAGGCTCCTCTCCACTCAACTCTGACAGTTGGTCAAATCTATTGCATATATGCAAAGTATAACTTTCTGAATACCTCCTCCTCCTATCTGCCTTCTTGCCAACTGCCATTTCCAACTCACCACCACCCTTCACCCTCCTCAAACTATCTAGTTCCTCCTTTTTGTGTTGTAACTGCACCTGAAGGGCACAGATCTTGCACTCCTGCTCATCTATCAACTTATTTCTACTACGGATTCTGCATTCCTTAGGAGAGGATCTCACTAGAATGCCCACTAGCTTCCCCACTGCATCCCCCCCCCCCCCCGCCATGAAAATACTTTGAACAAATCCCACACCACATAACCCACTACTCACAAACCTATGACAGAGTCCACACTTCTCACTCATGGTAAAATTTTACAGTTACTGAAAAAAACTATACATCTATATTACCTAAGTTCAGTTACACCAGTAGAACTATTTATAGAACTAACACTAGTGGTTTCAAAATTCTCTGTCTACTAAGAAAGCAACTACTTGTATTAAAACTACTACACCATAGCCAATACCAATATCAACAAAACTTCACAAAATTATTAGCTAAAAACCAAAAATTCAAGTGGCCACTGGAACACTCAACCAAGTTAAAACACGGAATGAAAATTTTACTGAAATATTTTACTAGAAACAATAAGAAACATCAGCTGAAAACTAAAGCATGAAATTTACTAAACGACTTCAACGCACAGAAAACTCTAAAAAAACATAGCAAGTGAACGTTTCCAAAAGTTTAATAAATTTTTATTTCGCCACAAACAGCACAAAACACTGCTGAAAATTATTAAATTTAATAACTGTATAACATGGCACAAATAACTTTGTCAGCACTTAGCTTAATACTTGCTACAGCTGCAACTGCATGGCGCAAAATGTAAACACACTATTATGATTTGTCACCATACAGATGGTGTTCACATAAAAAAGAACCACATTATGATTCCACCATATGACCTGCAAATAGTCCAATCCATCAGCCGAGCATTAGCTCTGATGGCACAGCTGGTATGAATACCAGGGACTACTTCCTCCATCCACCAAATAGTGTGTAGGTGAACATTCTTCCATCGACAACAGGTTTAAGCAGCTGCACACAGTCACCCAGCCAGTTGCAGATGTTCAATTGTCACAGTTATCAACAAGTTACCACCAGCAGTCATCAGACAGCCATTGCTGAGTGTCACAATGTGTACATCACTACTTGAGCCTGGGCAAATATACCGTCAATGACAGCAGTCCAGACTGAACTACTATTACATTAATTAGAAGTCATTCACTGAGTTAGATTAGATCAGTGTTCAGAACTTTTACTTCAGTGTCATGCCTTCTCATTGAACTAAAGTCAAATATTTATTGTGTACACATTTTAATACATAATTGTTTATTATCATGTTGCCAACATTATTCATGTTTTAGTATAATACTGACCAGACAGCTGCAGTGTGCAAACATGCCACTTCAATATAGCAACTGCTTTCTATGGTAGGAGGTTTGCTTCCTGCTCCCTTTATGTAGGGTGCCAAACTTATTTCGTAAATACAACACTTATGAGAGGACACACATTCTCCATTCTCGAACCAGAAGATAGATTGTATGGACTAAAGTATACAGAAATTATTTGCTCTGAAATTGTGGCTAACATATTTCAGTAATGTGTTTCGACAGAGGACAGTGTGAAAGCACACAGTACAATGTACGAGCATTAACATACAATTTGGATGACTTTAATTAGTTAAAGTAAAAACTGCCTTTGTTACCTCATATCGTAGCATTGCGTGGCATATTATGCAGTTTGTGATTAGAGACATTAGATTGACAATAAGTGAGGAACTGCGCAATATTTTTGCCAGCATAAATAGTAATAGTATACTGTCTGAACATTAGACTTTTATTAAATTGAATTTTTAGTGATTTTTTATTACAAGGTCATTGGTTTCATGTAGATACTGACAGTTAGTGTGGTTGCTTCATATGACTGAATTGAAAACTGAAAGAATACTTTCATACATTGAACTGTGCAGCAGAAATGTGTACTTGTTGTAGTACAGAGGTGGTGGAAGTGTTTTCTATCTTTTCTATTGGCAAATAGGGCATAGGTATTTTCTGAAGCATGTACCTTATTTAGTTAGTGAAGCTAGATCTGATGTGTGGAATGAAATTTCAGCAGATTAACAGTCAACAAAATGTAATCTAGGTATACATTCAATGCAGTCAGTTTTCAGCAGCTTTTCTTGGCTGGGATACATTGTGTGTCACCCTACATCACAAAATAGAACTGTGGAGCTTACTGAGGTAAGAGTACAATGAACAGGAATGCAACCACACTGTCACATAGTGTGTCACAAGATTAAAAATTAAAAAAGTAAGAAGTTGGTATGTCTAGATGACATGCCAGTCCCTCTTCTGAAGACATGCATGGAAAGCATATAAACTCCATTAACAAACTATATAAAACAGATTTTAGTCCAGGTACACAGTATCTACAACATGCACAATTTGTGCAAAAGAAATATAGAAAACATTGAAAACTACAAGCCAGTTTTCCTAATCTCTACTTTCTCAAAAATAGTAGAATCAATCAAGAAAGGCAGACTAATGAATTACCTGGATAAATATAACCTTCTGAATAAAGCACAGTTTGGCTTCCAAAGCGGCAGGAATACAAAATTGGCCATAAGAGGTGGCACTTGAGCACTCAGCAGGCATATTTCTAGACCTGACTGTTGACTATAAAATATTACTAAACAAACTAGATTAAGTAAATATGTGAGCCATGGCTACTGTGTGGTTCCATTCATACTTGGAAAATAGGGTACAAAAGGTATACATAGGCCACACTTTGAATGATGTCAAATGTTTGGAACAACAATTATTACATATTAACATTTATGTACGTTAGGAGAGTATACTTGGACTAATTTTATTCTTATATAGTTAGTTAGTTAGTTTCATGTTCCATGGATCATTTGCACAATAAATCACAATGACGTGGAAAGAGTCATTTTGCACTCACGTCACAAATTAATTTGTAAATTTTGGTACATGTTTACCATTCAAAAGTGTGACTTAGTGAATGTAATGTGAATTAGTAATTCCTACCCACCACTTCCTACACATTACATCACAATACCAAAAATTGTTAAATTTTATTTTGCTGTCTCTCAGACATTTTATATCACTGGGTATGTGACCAAAATTTTTTGTTGAAGCAATGCGTACACCTTTTTGTGCTAAAGACATTGAATGTCGTTTTTCTTCTGGTACTGTAGTTACCACCTACATCACTGTTCTTTTTGAACTGCTATGGAAGACATACAACCTGCTTCGTGAGGGAATAAATTTACTGTGAAGCAATAGTCCAAATGCCCAGGTCTTCAAATAGGTGTCTGCAATTTGATCGTGGGTGAGCATCACGTATTATTCTAGCAACACAGTTTTGACTAATGAATACTTCCTTTCTTAAAGGTGAGTTATCTCACAACATTATTCCATATGACATGACTGAATGGAAATATGCAAAATATGTCAACTTATTCACTTGTCTCTCATCAATAAACTAGAAGTAGATGTAAGTGTCATGTCTACTGTGTGGCTCCATTATTACTTGGGAAATTGGGATAAAAGGTAGATATAGGCACCACTACAGATAATTCCAGATGCTTAGAACAACAATTATCACTCCCTAAACATATTAACATATATATGTATCTTATTGGGGTATACCAGATTAATTTTGTTCTTATACCGAGTGGTTGCAACTAAAGTGCAGCTACTCACAGAGGTCCAGTGTGGGCTGTAATTATTGTCTGCCTGCAAAACTTGGTAGATATTCTAGTGTGTCAATGCAAAACTGATTAACGCTAGAAAAAAATTATTTACAATTTTGGTGACAAGGTGAAAACCTGGCTCTGTGAATGCAAGAAAGATGTACAGAAATGTTCTCACATGTAGTGGCTTAGGAATGGGACATGGGCAGAAAAGGTCAAACAACTGAGGAAGACATAATATTGATTTCATTATAAACTGCCACTTACACAATTTGTTCAACATGAGAACCAGAAATGGCAGCCAAGGTGTTGTATCCGTAAAATGACAGGATCAATAATTGCTCGTAGCAGTCCGGTGGAATCTAAGCAAAATTTCATTATCATCATCTGTAAAGCCTTTAATGACATTGAGCCTATACCCAGATCTTTCAGTCAAAGATACTCTCTCAATGCAGCATTTTAACTGTTGCCATTCACATAAAACAGTTTCATTAACAGTGTATGTTCTCTCTTCAGAATAGCCATCATGTTCACTCACATTATGGCTTGTAAAATGACAGTGTGGATGTCATAGCATTATACAAACTGTGTTCATTGCCAGACTTTCAAATGGTAGCCACAATTGGAAATTGTTCCACATCAATGCATTAACATATCTACCCACGTTTCACTGTCATACGATAATTACAGCCAACACTGGACCTCCACGAGTAGCTGCACTTTAACTGTCATCACAGGGCATATGTAAAATAAGTGAAATACAGCCACTCACCTGTCATGCACAACTTTTTATGCTAAAGATAGCCTTAATGTGGAGCAATGAATGTCATTTTTTCTTCAGGTATTGTATTTATTATCTAAATCACAGTTTCTTTTGAACTTCAGTTGATTACTTACAACAAACTTCATGAACGGATAAATATATTGTAAAACAGTAGTAAAAAAAATTAACTCCTTAGATGAATGCCTACAAGATGATCATAGGTGAGCACCACATATTATTCTTAAAGAATGTTTCTGAATAAGGAAGACTTTATTCCACATGCCATTATTGAATGAAAATATACAAAATATGTCAAGTTACTGATTTATCTCTCCTTAAGATTTGCAATGATTCTAAATGCAAATGTGCCTGAAGTAAGTTCGTTTTAGGAGTTCCAAAATGCGCTTTTTCCAGTTTAAATTTTCATCAAAATGGACACCTAAAATTTTGAAGTTTCCATCCTATATTATTTCCTGACCATGAGGTACAATTATCATTGGTTTAGTACCTCTAGATGTGCAGAACTGAATATGTTGTGTCTTTTTGAAATTTAGTGTGGCACCATTTGAAAAAAAAAAAAGTCAGTGATACTTTTAAAAACATTGTTAACCATTTCTTCTGTTTCTGTATGTATGCTTGGACTGATTACAACACAGGTGTCATCCACAAAAGGAGTTAGTTCTGCTTGTTGTATATTAAATAGAAGGTCATTTAAACATATGAGGAACATGCATATGTGCTTAGGTATACGTAAGATTAAGCCTTTGAGAACTCCAAATGTGATTTCTCTCTAGCAAGAAGAATCTCTCCTGATTACATTTGTTGAATTTCTAAGTACAACAAAAAAATGGTTCAAATGGCTCTGAGCACTATGGGACTCAACTGCTGAGGTCATTAGTCCCCTAGAACTTAGAACTAGTTAAACCTACTAACCTAAGGACATCACAAACATCCATGCCCGAAGCAGGATTCGAACCTGCGACCGTAGCGGTCTTGCGGTTCCAGACTGCAGCGCCTTTAACCGCAGGGCCACTTCGGCCGGCTAAGTACAACATTCTGGATTCTTTTGGTTATACATGACATTATCCATTGGATGGCTATACCATCAATCCTGTAAGGCTTCAGTTTATCTAGGAGAATATTATGATTCACACAGTCTAATGCTTCACATAGGTCACAGAAAATACCAACCAGTGTTACTCTGTTATTAATACTTGTAAAATTTGACAAGTGAACATATACTATTAATGGCATTCTCAATTGAGCAATTCTATCAAAAATTCAAACTGTGATTTACTGAGGATGTTATTGTTGTTCAGATGGGGTACTGTTCTAGAAGACATCACCTTCTCAAACATTTTGGAAAATGTCCTATCCTCTTTCTTATAGATGGATTTAGCAATCACATATTTCAATCTCTCTGGAAAAATGCCTTGAGTTACTAAATCCACTATATATTTCAGATAAGAGACAACTTATCTTTCTTTTTTTTAAAAAAAAAAATCATATGTAATACAGTGTACAGGATGATATTGGACTTATTACTAAGTTCAAAATGATACATATATAAATAATCATTTTTCAACATGCTACCAATTTCAATAGTTGTAGTTCTTAAAATGATACAATGTTACAAATTACAGTAGCTTTAGTTCTTAACAGTTATTCTGGTCCAAGTATTCCTTTACTGAGCAGAAACAGTGGTACTGCAGATATTCTCTGACAGATCTTTCAAAAGTACTAATATTTTGTAAGCATTTTATACTATTTGATAGTATATTATAGAGTTTAATACCCAGATAGCATGTACCTTTCTGATACAAACTGGTACTGGCTGGGGGTACATGCAAGTTATATTTTATTCGAGTATTATAATCATGTATATCTTTGTTTTTTAAAGTATTATAATCATTTCCAATCATATACTTTTTTACGTACATTAGTGTGTCAACAATAAACACACACACGGTAGAGGTAGTATATTCAGTGCTTTAAATATTGGTTTGCAGGACTGTCGAGCACCACTCCCTGTCATAATCCTAATGGCTCTTTTTTGCATTCTGAAAGTCCCTTGAGCTGCTGGGGAACTTCCCCAGAATATGAGTCCATACTTGAGATGGGCATTGAAGTATGCATAATAGGCACACAATAGTGCCTGTTCATTTATGCATCGTTTGAGAACCCTAAGAAGATAACAGGCCTTGCTCAGCTTGGCATTAATTTGTTCTATGTGTTTGTCCCATTTTAAGTCTCTTTGTATCCATATGTCGAGAGATTTTGTAGCCTCATCATTTGTAATAGGGTGTTGATTGATTTTTATTTCTGGATATATCAATGTGGTGTTTTGGTGGTTATGGAAATTTAAGGCTACTGTTTTGTTGTAGTTTATTATCAGCTGATTTTCTGCTGTCCAATTACTTAGATGTTTTGTAACTGTGTTTACTTCTTCTTGTATATCTTCATTTTTTGCTGCTTTTACCAATATTGTTGTGTTGTCAGCGAACAGTATTACTTTGTGGGAATCAATATGTATATCCAAATCATTGATGTATAAAAAGAAAAGTAGGGGTCCCATTACCGACCCTTGCATTACCCCGTAAGCGATTGGGCTTTCTGATGACACATATTCTGTGATTATTCGTGCTTTATCATCTATATGTCTGATGGATACTTTTTGTTTACGGTCGCTGAGAAATGAATGAATCCAATCATTTGCCAACCCCCTAATTCCACAGTGCTCTAGCTTCATCAATAGGGTTTTGTGATTTACCATATCAAAGGCTTGGGTTAGGTCCAAAAATATACCTGTTGTTTGTTGTTTTTCATCTGTTGTTTTTAATACAGTAGATATGCGCTCATAGATCAATGTCTCCGTTGATTTCTTGCTTCTAAAGCCATGTTGAGTATTAGATAGCACACTATTTTTGTTCATAAACTTTAACAACTTACTACACATAATTTTTTCTATAACTTTTAAGAAACAGGGTGTTAATGTAATGGGACGATAGTTTATTACTTCATCTTTGTCACCAGCTTTGAAAATAGGGATGACTTTTGATGTTTTTAGTTGATCTGGAAAGATGCCTGACTCTAGGGAACAGTTGCATAAGTGAGTAAGGGGGTCAATTATATTTTGTATACAGAGTTTTAGGATTCTGTTCGGTATACCATCAATTCCTGCTGAGTATGTTGTCTTTCGTTCTCTGACAGCCTTCAATGTCTCCTCCCTGCTTACTTGGTCCACAAACATTGAAAATTTATTACTGTTGCACTTGTTTACCACTTGATGCTGAGTTGAAGTAAAATTAGTTTTTATTAAATTTTCAGCTGTCCCAGTGAAGTATTTGTTGAATATGTTTGCTGTTTCTCTAGGCTGTAAAATCTTTTTATTGTTGTGTATCAAGACAATGTTCTCCTCAGATCTCTTATTTTTGCCAGTTTCTATTTTAACGATGTCCCACATAGCCTTCACTTTATTTGTAGAATTATTTATGTAGTAATCATTGTACATTCTTTTTACCTGTTTGATGACCTTTTGTAAGATTTTAGTGTATGTTTTGTAGTGAGTATGCATTTCCTCAGTGGCATTATTTTCTTTGCAGGTTCTGTGGAGCTCCCTTTTTTCTGGCAATAAGTTCTGATTCCCTTAGTAATCCAACCCTTTCCTCTTGTCTTCTCTCTTATATTTACCATTTTTTGAGGGAAGGCTGTATCAAAATGCTTTACCATTTTTTCTAGAAAAATATTGAATTTCGAATTCAGATTTTGCTTTTCATAGACATCGGACCAGTCTTCAGTATGCAATAGTGAGTTAAAGTGGTCAATGCTTTTCTGCCTGTAGATCCTTCTCTTGACCTTTAGTAAGTTATTCTTAACCGGTCTTCCTTCCTTTGTGGTGGTAAGTATTTGAGCTTTGTGGTCACTGTATCCTGTGTTAAACACTTTTACTAACCGCTCCAATTTCTTTTTATCCATCAGGATTTGATCTAAACCTGTCTGACTGGTTGGTGCTATTCTCGTTGCAACTTTAACTGTGGCTGTAAGGTTATGTGTTTTAATGAGATTGCCAAGGGCGGTTTTCTGTTTACATTTACTAAGAAAATCTATGCTAAAGTTACCACATACTACAACATCACACCTTGTTTTATGCAGCTTATTTAAGAAAATTTCCAATTTTTTTTAAAAATACCTCAAACTTTCCCGTTGGAGAGCAGTATACTGTAGCTATTATCAAACCTAATTTTGGAATTTTTATCACTGTCATCTCAAAGTCTTTTTCACAACTTAGGGAGGTGACATTATCTATTTTAGTAACCTCTATATTATCTTTTACATATATGGCTACACCTTTAGTAGTATGTTGGAAACTGTTGCGTCCATATGAGCTTTTATTGTTGAGAGAACATAATTTTCTTAATTTCAGAAGGAGAAGTTGCTGATACATTCACATGACTGAATTTTATGAGTGTTACTTGTCCATCACATTGCTTTGATTCTTCTCTTGAACTGTTTGTCGCTATATTTTCTTCGGCATTCAAGAAGTGATTGATTATTAAACATATCTGCCCTGTATGACTTATCCTTTGGTAGCACTTCTGTTTAATTTAACAGTGATCTCAATCTGTTCTGTGGCCTGTTGTCCTGACTCTCATTTTACTAAATTCCATATAACCCGAAGTCTGATGTCAGAATTTCTGACTTCTGACATTAGGTGCAGGTTCCTTCACATTTTAAGAATTTTTAGTATTAATTTTGAATAGTTTTTGTAGTGTGCAACAACTACAGGATCTTTACTTGTTGTTGCCAACAAATGCATTTCCCTTTTCCTTTCATGTGGTACATTAATCCCTCTAGTGGCCCATGGCTTTTTACATGGATGTTTAATGTCCTGGCTCATTATCTTATGCAGAAAACCATATTCAAATAACAATATGAATCTGACCAGGAAAAGATTTAATTGTCTGTCAGCATTTGGTTCATTAGAAATCTCTTCCCAGGTCATCTCTCATAAACTATTCTTAAAAACATCTGTTCAGGAGTCATGAATTATTCTAACTTATTTTGACTAAGGAGTATCTATACTGTAAGACACTATCTTATTTATCCTGATGAAATGTGCATCGTGATCAGAGAGAGCATTTGTTAATGGATATAGTTTTTTCTTGCTTTGAGATTCATCAAAACAATCTTTATCAACAAGCTGAGAAATTGCCTGGGTATTTATTTATAGCTGTGGCCGAGACTTGGCCATGTGAAAAGCAATGGACACTGAGGTCCACACCCACAACACACAGCATCTGCCCTTATGCTCTGTTTATGGCCATGGTATTACAAATGCTCGCTATATACTTTTAAAGCAAAATGGTAAGTGGGATTCGATGCTGCCTGCACAATTCCCTGGCACATTTCCACTTCTATGGTGTTGCATTGGAGAAAAGTAATTTCAAACCCCTATGAATGAAGGATTCTGAGGAATGAGATAATGTATGATGCCATTGATCAGCATCATATCACATGTCGTCCCTCACTTTCAAGAGTTTTCGAAGAGCACGTTAAAGTCTGATATCCTCCAGCCGCAACCAAGGTTGCCTCATGATTTTCATTGGATTCTTGAGACTGCTTAGTCCTGTCTTTTAGCCATTCTGGTGTATTCAGAAACACTCAACTGTTTTCTAGTGTAATGGAACTGCTCAACAGACCTCTTCTTGCTCCAACAATCCACGGGTATACTGCCGGTTCATAGTGTCCAACGGGCACAATATTTCGGTGATCAGACATGTCGCCATTGTCAGGTGCGCTGACGAACTGTTCGTCAGCGCACCTGATGATGGCGACATGTCTGATCACCGAAATATTGTGCCCATTGGACACTATAAACTGGCAGTATACCCGTGGACTGTTCGAGCAACAAATACGCCGGGAGAAACTGAAGAATCACAGACTTCTTCTTTTTCACAAAGTATCATAGAACATGATACACAAAAATTTAAAGTTATGAATCTTGCAATTCATCATTATAACCATACTTATTGTTTCCCAAAATTATTCAAAAAAGATAACACTGATAAAAATGCTTTACTTTATGCACTATTTGTATGATTGTATCTTTTTGGTTAAGAAACATTGATTATATTGATACAACATGCATATCTTTGTATGTGAACTTCGTGTATCTTTGTGCTGGAATCTGTCTGTTCGTTTTGGAGTAGTGAGTTGGAAGATGGAATGAGATGTTGGACTGTAAATTTGTTTAGTAAATGATTTTATTAAATTGTCAACAATTAGCATTTCTGTCATGCAATGAAGAATCTGATGTCCATTAAAAAGTTTATGTGAAGAAAGTACTGTACATCAGAATACGAAGAATGTCTGCAAAGTACATCTACATCTATACAAATACTCTGTGATTCACAATTAAGTGTCTCGCAGAGTGTTCATCAAACCACCTTCAAGGTATTTCTCTGTGTTCCACTCTCGAACAGTGTCTGAAAAAAAACAAGCACTTAAATGTTTCTCTGTGAGCTTTAATTTCTCTTATTTTATTATGATGATCATTTCCTATATAGGTGGTGCCAAAATAATATTTTCATAACCAGAGGAGAAAGTTGGTAACTGAAATCTCATAAGAAGATCCTACCGCAATGAAAACCGTCTTTGTTTTAATGACTGACACCCCAATTCATGGAACATGATAATACAAAACGAGCTGCCCTTCTTTCAGTTTTTTCGATGTCCTTGATCAGTCCCATCTGATACAGATCACAACGGCACAGCCATACTCCAAAAGAGGGCAAACAAGTGTGGTGTAAGCAGTCTCTTTAATAGACCTGTTGCACTTCCTAAGTGTTCTGCCAATAAATCGCAGTCTTTGGTTGGTACCATTTTGGAAAAGAACGCATAAAATCATTTTTTCAAACAAAAATTTACTTTCACAAGAAAGAGCATTTGTTAAACTATTTTTCTACAAAGCTACCATTATTGTTCAGACATATGTCATAGTGGGAAACCAACATTTCTATGCCGTCTCATAGAAAGATGCCTCCAGTGAAGACAGCCACTATTTAACACCATTTTTTTGCATCATCATCACTGTCAATGTGCCTGCCTCCAAAAACACACTTCAAGTTAAAGAACGAATGGTTGTCAGAAGGTGTGAGATCGGGGCTGTACGGTGGGTGATCGAACTGCTCCCAACCGAATTCCTGAATAAGACCAAGTGACTCCAGCAGAATGGGGCCACATGCTGTGATGCAGCAACACAGTGCCTCGACTCAGCATTCCATGCCTTTTGTTTTGAACTGTGCACCGAATTTTTCTCAGTGTTTTACAGTATCATACTGCGCAGAAAGCTTCGCTTCTTGGAAGGAACTCAACAAGCAGAAAAAGATGCAAAAAAACACTGTTCGGTGGTAGCTGCCTTCGCTGACAGCATTTTTCTATGAAGAGGGCATAGAAAAGTTGGTTTCCCACATTGACAAACGTCTGATCAATGGTGGCAACTATGTAGAAAAATTGTTTAAAAAATGCTCTTTCTCGCAAAAAGAAAATGTTTTTGAAATAAAAAAGCTTTTTATGAGGTTTTTTTTCCAAAATTTTACTTACTTTCCAGACAGGCTTCATATTATTTCATATACATACATCCAAGTAACAACCCGACGACACTCTGCAGGAAGCAGAATATACCATATAGACGAACAGGCATACAATTTCACCGATAACGAAGTTAAGCACAAAGAATAAACTTTAATTATTCTACCTGCACTTCCTGTCACTAATATGTATTTATTATGCTAATGCATGCAAAGTCATAAATTTGTGAAGCTTGCTAATTTCTTTATTACTACAATTATTGTAGTCAACAGAGCAAGAAATGGATTAAACTTGTTTTCTCAGGCCCAGGATTGAAATAAAACATAGATATGTACTGAAATGATATGTATGTTGTGGGAAATCAAGGAAAATAGAAATATCATTAACCAAAATGAAAAGATTTTTTTTCCAAACAAAGGAAGAGTAATAAACTAATTGAGACAAACAATAACCAATTTTCCACCTGGTCAAAAATGGCAGCAGATCAGCACATGCAAGTTAAGTGCAAAGTGATCATTTTCTTTATTTTAGTTTGTGTGTGAAGAACAGTTGTTAAAAATGAATAGTTTTGATCTAAAAGTATAAATCGGCGGGCCCAAAAATTCATTAGACTTGGGGAAAAGTACCAAAACAATTAAACATGAAAACAAAGCCTCTGATCAAATGGAAAACAGATTGTCAAATATAGAATATGTGTTAGTAAAGCTGCAACAATTTTTTGAGAATTCTGAGGTCCAAGGAACACTTTAAAAACAACAGGACAATCGTTTGAAATATCTACGCACACTCTTGATACAAGAATCTGCAGGGTCACTATGAATGCATTTGCCAACTTTGCTGCTTAACCTAGCATCTAATTTGTGTCTCGTACACACAGGCACTATTAATCAGAGAGATCAAACATACCACATTGCTGTACGCATCTTCCAAGTCAACATTACAGCAACTATAGACTTGGCATTCATTTTTTTATGAGGCAATTAATCAACAATACAAGCACTAATCTTTCAGCAGAGAAGTATTTTATTGCTACAGTTGACATATTATGCACCAGCACGCACACAAACTTACCCCATGTTGCCATCTGTGACATAATGAACATAATATTATAAGTCCATAAGAGTCTTCATCTGTTTTACAAGCACAGTCCACTACGGCATTTCTTATATCAGATGGCGTTTGTGTCTCTGATTTTGACACGGCAGAAACTGTTGGAAATTTTTAACAATGTATGATTAGAATAAATAGTCAGATTATTACATTACTTAAAATAATTTTTCAACTCAGATAAAAAGACAAATACAGTGCCTTATTTTAGTAAAGACAAATACAGTGCCTTATTTTAGTTACTTGTATTGTCAGATTCAGTGGGACCATATTGCTATAACCAAAGATAGCTGGATATCAGTTTGCACATCAAAACTCCAGAAGAAATGGAGAACCAACAGGCGGAAGTCTAACCCAAACTAACAGTAAATGAGCGAAATGTGACAGACAGACTGTGGACAAAACAACAGGCCAGGACTAGGACAAACAATCTAAACAACAAAGAGGTGCTGAGTGAAGTCTTCACCACAACTATGATGAAAAGGTCCAGAGCAGCAGACGGATAAATCCAAGACACAACCAAAGTGAGCAACTGGGTGACAAGTGAGGTAATTACCAAGCCATCCTAGTATTGTGAAGATGTTAAGTGCAAGCACTGAACTGATCAGCTGTGCACTGGGTGGCCACCTATGTACCGACTATATGGAACACTACCAGCCACCCTATCACGTTGTGTGGTACTGTTCTTTCGCTGTGCTAGCACAGTATTGTGCAGCTGCAGTAACCCCTAACAGGCATCATAAGTGCATCTCCTTTTACAGGCATTCAACCTCTGCAGCAAACTGAAACGGATTTATGAGCCAATACTACAACTCACGGAACTCATCATGACATATGTGTTTAACAATGGCTCTTTTCTACATTAAGAATTTCCTTTGCGCATACTATGAGTTGTCACAAAATATGGTATGAAAATAAGTAAGTTGAACAACCTTCATTATATCAGTGACAGTGAAAACAGATGCACTCAGTTTCCACAACTGTTCCTAAATGCATTAGTTGCAACAGATCTTTCATTTATTTTCAGTCTTAAGAATTTAAAATGGTTCATGATTATTTTTTCCTCTTGAATCAATAAAAGACTGTTTTGTAAGACTCTTTAAACCATAAACTATGTGAACTCTATTGCCACTTCATTTACATTATATCAGCCCCACTGATGACATTTAAAAAGTGTCTAACTTCTTTAATTTCATAAGTATTGGCTGCTACTGGATTCTAATTACATTATTAAAAGTACAATTCTCTTGATAACATTAACTACATTCTCAGTTAGTGCTTGGCAGAATATGAGAATAATTTAATTCACTTGATATACAAACAATTGTAATTCATATTTAGAGTATGAATTTTTTCCTACCTCAGTCAAAATCTGAAAAGGCACATCGTTATTAAAAAGAGCAATAAACAATTGTGCTAGTATCCTCAAAAATATTTGAATCACTTACACACAAGCAACAATTACTTATGTTTTTGACTGGGTAAAAACAGCATTGTAACTGCTATGGGAATAGTTGAGCAATTGTTAACTGCTTTCAAAAATAAGAATATAGTGAATGTTCTATTATTTCAGTTTTGATAGCAAGATTTGTCGACATCCTTGAGGTCTCACTATGGACTATGTGTCTCTACCAGACACAGCTGCCAAAATTTTTATTGGATAATTTGAAAAGCAGCTCCTTCATTCAACAGCCAGAGGTTAAGGAGTAAATTGCTTAGTATTATAGATATTTCAATGATACAGCCGTTTTTTAGGATGTTACTGCAGGCAAATTAACAGAAGCTACTGAGAAACAGTGCATTTTACCCTAAAATTTTATTTTGTTGGAAACAGAAAAAAGAATGACATTAATTTCTTAGATCCCACTATATTCAAATAAGGTAATAAACACAGTCTATTGCAAGCCAACCTGTAAATTCTAACAGTAAAGCTGATGCACCTTCCACAATAAAAGTGAGAATACTTCTGCTCTGTGCTAGATAAACCACATTGTCTAGAGTTAGATCAGGATGAGTGCAATCAAGAACTCAATAGCTTAAAACAGGTAGTTGTGTCTATCAGTTATAAAACAAAGGACCTCACTAACTTGTAAAGAAATTAACTAAGAAATGAATAAGCAATGTAGCTGATGAACACAAAACTAAAAAAAAAAGTTGTTTCATTGGCTTACAAAGGAAAATCATCTGACCAGATTGTTTGTTCTTTCCCAAAGAACAATACAAGATTAGTCATCCATATTTTTATATAAAATATAACATAAGGAAAGAATAGTTCAAATATGATAAAATGTAGCATTTGTCCATATTTCTCATAGGACTAAAATAAAAATGTTTTGATGTGGACTTCAAAAACAACATAATGTAGGCCAGAATAAAACAACTTTTGGTTCTCACTTGAAAAACAAAAGTTCGTTATCCTTTTAAACTGATACTTGTGATTTAAGATTTTAAAAATTTATAACATTAATAGACAAGTAGCCAGCTTTGCTTGGGCAATCTTTTATTAGTCCATATCCCCTTCCCCCTCTCTCTGTCCATCTCTTTCTCCCCCGTCTCTTTCCCTCTCCTCTTTATCCTCTCCATGTCTACCTATGCTACTTACCCACTCTGTGTCCATCTCCTTCTGTCCCCTCCCTTGGTCCAACTGCTCTCTCTCTCTCTCTCTCTCTCTCTCTCTCTCTCTCTCCCTCTCTCTCTCTGTCTCCATCTGCTCCTCCCTCCCTCTGTCCATCTGCCCTCCCCCCCCTCTGTCTGTCTCCTCCTTCCTCCTCTACGTCTTTCTCCTCCCCCCTCCCCCCTCTTTCTGTCCATCTTTTCCTCTTTTCTTTCTCTACCATCTCCTCTTCTCCCCCCCTCACTGTCCCTTTCCTCCTCTTCCCTTTCTCTGTCTATTTCCTCCTCCCCCTCTCTCTGTCCATCTCCTCCTTCTCTCTCTCTGTCTGTACATCTCTTCCTCCCCCATTCTCTCTCCGCATTATCACTCTCATCCAAATAGGAGGTTGTTAGGTCTTAACCCATAGTATTTCTTTCCAGACAGTATGTAATATGTGTACCAAGTTTGGCTGAAATGATCCAAGAGTTTAGGAGGAGTTTTATACCTATGGCTTTGTTCATATACCACACATCACACACATATCACATATATTTAAAATGTTTCACATGTATTTGTACACATATTTCACTTGTATCTCTACCAAATTTCACCCTGCAGTTTCATTCTCAGGCTGGTTGACGTTTATGACATCATATCTCTCGACCTATGTCATACAATGATATAACTCTACATTTAAATCCATTCGTATATGTGCATCTGACTCCAAAATGTGTCGAGAATAGAGTTAGTAGTAAAAAAGAAACATATTAAAATGTCATGCATGATGAGGCAGTTTTCCACACATTTCAGTGTTTATGACATCGCATCTCCTGAACTATGGGTCATACAATGATATGGTTTTTCAGTTACGCTCAGTAGTATATGTGAACACTATCTGTAAAATGGGTTGCGAATAGTGTTGGTAGTAAAGAAGTACTAAATTAAAATATCGAGACTGATGTCCCTGTTTTACTGCATGAAAATCAAAAATGTACTAAGCAATCAACTTTTTCTTTCATCATTTTGTGGGGAGCTTAAGTGAGTAAAAGTCTTTTAAAGGTTTGAAATCATATATAAATTTGGTTGCAAGTTACTAAGTGCTCTCATTCTCAAATACTAGATGAACATATTCTGGCTATTTGGGCATCATGAACTATGTTTCTTTTTCACCCCCACCCCGCCCACTTGAGAGGCATGTTGTTCTTACCTACACCATGGTGCTTTTCAGGCAGTAAGTGATAAATGCATCAAGTTTGGTTGAAATTGATCCAGTGGTTTTAAGAGGACATGTGAAACATACATACATACTTACACACACTTTATAATATGTGTGGGATTTGGTTAACGAACACAATGTTCATGATGTGTAATGTCTGTCAATGTTACCAACTCACATACACAATATTTATTTATACACAGTATATGGACAGATACAATTTAAACACTTAGCATCCCAGAACACACTGCCCAAGGTCCAGAGATACTGTTTTTGCAACGATATTCTTGGGGACGAAAGTCCATAGAGCTTGTGTCCCCACAGGGCTCCCCCCTCCCCCAAGGCATAGAGCGCTGGAGTTATGTTGTGGTGTGGTTCAGGTTGTCTCTGGAGATGCTGTCTAGCTTGGCTCACACTCATTTACATGTCTCGGTCGGCGCAGCGGTCTGCCTGTTCGTGACGTCAGTACTGGTTGAGTAGGTGGTACTGGAGGTGCTCTTGTTAGGTCGGCCGCTGGTGGTTGTACGTGATCCTGTGATGGAGGTGTAGGCTGATCCTGTGTCCAGTTTTCCGTGTTGTGGTTTGGGGCTGACACATGTAGGATGCCGTAACTGGATAGAATAGATAACAGTGCTGCTGTATCAACTGTTTCTGGTATCATAGTGTGAGTGGTACAATGATCACGACACTGCACTGTTGCTGACCTGTCGGTTTTCATACGTAGCACATACCACGATCGTTGTGTCATGTAAACACACGGTGATATGTTCTGGAAGGTAGCATTTGAAAATCGCCTCTGGCAGTAAAGGGGGTTGTGTATTGGGGTGAGATCTAAGAGGCAGTATTGTTCCCCGGTATCTCCACCAAAGTCCATGGTGGCTTCAGTCTATTGACAGACACTGTAGTGGGTTTGCGGGCTAGCATGATTTCAAACGTGTTGGGTCCCTGTCTCAGTACTTTATATGGTCCACTGTACACTGGCTTAATGGTGTCTGTATGTAGCATTACATGGGTGCAAGTCTGTAGGTTTTTGTACACAAATAAAGTGGGTGTTGTGTGGTGTGACGGCAGTGGGACTCTAATGCTGCATATCAATTCTCTGACCTGTCGTACCAGGTCTCGGAGGTCCTCGTTATCTTCATCTGCTGTCTGTGTGACAAATTCTGCTGGGAGGCTAATTGCTTCGCTGTAGAGGATCTCTGCTAGCGAGGTATTGAGGTCCTCTTTTTCATCTGTTCTGATACCCAACAGCACCCAGGGTAGGGTCTCTGACCATTCGTTATCGTGGCATACCAGTGCTGTTTTCTGCATGCAGTGCAACTGTTCCACTAGGCCATTGGACTGTGGATGGTAAGCTGTGGTATGGAATCAGTGGCAGCTGCAGAGGTGGCACACTTTCATGAACAGGGTCGATTCAAATTGTCTGCCATGAACAGTTGTTAGTGACTCAGGGCAGCCAAATCTCACTAGGCATAGGTCGATGAACAATCTCGCCACTGTCTCCGCTGATATGTCCCTGAGTGCAGCGGCCTCCACCCACCAAGTCGTTCGGTCAATGACAGATAAGATATAACAAAATCTATTAGATTCAGGTAGTGGCCCCACTAAATCTATATGTGCGTGGAAAAAACAGCCCTTTGAGACAGGGAAGCTCCCCAAAGGCGACTGGTTGTGTCATCCTGTCTTCACCTTGGCAAGGAAAACAGGCTTGTGTCCAACTGGGCACAATCCCTCTTCATATTTGGCCACACATAATGCTCTCAAACTAGTTTCGTCATGGTGCAGACTCCGGAGTGAGCTGAATTATGGAACAAGTCGAATACTGTTTGGCAATAGTTGGCAGGGATGAAAGGTCGTTGCCTCCCCATTGACATGTCACACCAAACTAGTTTTTTGGTTTCAGGCACTGGGCATTGTCGCAGTTGTAATCCCATGTCGCTGCCTGACACGAATCATTCCAGGTCCATATCTGTTGCCTGTGTATCTTTGAGGTTATCAGAATCTACTTGAGTGGTCACGGCCGCTAGGCAGGACAGGTAGTCTGCAACCACATTGTCCACACCACACACGTGGCGAACATCTGTTGTGAACTGTGAGATGTGGTCCAAGTGCCTAAACCTGCATGGTGTAGCATTGACCGGCAGATTCTTTACTGCATCAGCTAATGGTCAATGGTCTGTATAGATTGTAAGTGGTCTCCCTTCAATATCGTCGCGGAAGTAGCGAACCGCTTTGTACATGGCCAGTAGTTCGCAGTCAAAAGTCAATCACTTCCTTTGAGAGTCTGTCAGTTTCCTTGAGAAAAAATGGAGAGGTTGTGTCATACCTGGCACTTCCTGCTGTAATATAGCGCCTATCGCTTGGTCACTCACGTCTGATGAAATGATAAGATAAGCATCTGGTGAAGGTAGTGCGAGTGTGGTGGTGTGGCCTAGTTGAGCTTCAATGTTGTTGAATGCAGTTTGAATCTCGGCTGTTGTATAGTTACATAAAGGAAAAGCCCCAACACGCTATGATAAACACTAGCGCGGCCCCCGTAATCGTCAGCAAAGAGATATTTTGCTACACCAGAAGGCGAAAGACAAATGTGGAAACCTTTTTCATTTTTTTTTTTTTTTTTGACAATTATTAGAAATTTCTTAAAATGAGAAGTTAATCAAATTTTTAGAAAGACTCTGCCATTAGCTCTCGTGGCGAGAAGACGTATTCTTGTGACAAGTGTGGTAGACATTGTATTATCTGAATAATAATTTTTATGAAAATCTGAAGTGTGAGGATTTTTATTAGAGCAAAACCACAAAAGTTTTCATTTCCTTCCATGCATTATGCTAGCGTCATGTTATTAGCTGCCTGCATCTGAAGAGGAAGTCCAATTAAGAATCAATATTATACACACTAATTAAACAGGAATCGATGTAAGTTGAAAGTGAAGGACATTGCATTCCCTTAAAAATCTATAAGGAATCAAAATGATAAAAGTGCCAGAAAAAATTAGTTCATTTAATTAATTAATTATACTATATATTTTTCTTTCATACAAATTTGCACACTGTCCACATTAGCTTCCTCTTCCCTGATCTATTTTCCCCCCATAGAGTCTCTCTGATGGGAAGTAGAGTTTTGAGCTGCATGGGGTAGGTGTCGTCGGTAGAAACTGACAATGCCGAGGAATTTACGTAGTTCTTGGTAATTTATGGGAGGAGACCAGTTAGTAATCTGCTCGATTTTGTCCCATGTGGGGTGTATGCCTGTGGCATCGACTAGGTGGCTGATGAATGTGACGCAAGGCTGTCGCAGATGGAATTTGTCACTATTAATTTCCACCCCGTGTTATGTCAGCTTGTCGTATACTCCGCACAGGTGTTGTTCGTGTTCCTCTGTGGAGTTTTAGAATATAATTAAATCATCTAAATAGCAGTACAACTGAGGCACATTGGAAAACAACCCATCAATGAATCTTTGCCACATCTGTACAACTTTTTTCAACCCAAACGGCATGAATAAGAATTCATATAAACCCAATAGAGTGAGAATGGCCATTCTGTGAACGTCCTCTGGGGCCATAGGTATTTGGGAGTACGCTCTTTCACAGTACAGTACGCTAAAGATGGTTACCCCTGCCAACTCTTGTGCGAAATCTTGGATATTAGGGACCGGGTAGCTGTCTACAATCGTTCTGGTGTTGAGGATCTGGTAGTCACTGCAGAGGCGCCATGTACCATCTTTCTTTGGCTACATAGTGATAGTTGATACCCATGCACTGTCCGAATGTCTGATTATACCATCTTGGAGAAATTCTTCAATGACTGCCTTGAGTCTGTGGGGGGCTAAGCAGTGGGGACGGCAGCCGTCCGTAATGATTATAACTGTATTGGTTGGTAGGTGAGGTCCAAGGGGTGGAATCCTATTGTCTGATCTGTCTGCAGGTGTGGTAGCCTTGTTGGTGGGTAACCTGCTCACGAGAGCAGAAACACTGTCATGGTTCAACCCACTCGCAAGAGCTGTGTCACCAAGTATAAAGGCACTGTACTAACCTATGTATCCTTGCTAGTGATTGTACATAGTTGCCGCCAGATTCAATGCAGTTGGCTGTCCAGTTCATGATGGTGGCGGCATAGCTGCTTGATCTCTGTATGTATTCTGTTGTTCTCTTTGTAGATGTTTTCGTAGGCCGTGATCTTTTTGTGGAGCTCGTTGCACAGTGTTGCACGTTGTAATGCAAGAGCCACTGTGTTCTCCACGTCTAGTGGTGGAGGTTGGAGGGTCTGAGGAAGACAAAGACTGTTACTGCAGATGCCCCCTATTGGGTGTAGTCTGTCGCTTTGGAAAAACAGAGCCCTGATGAGAACTGGGATGAGGCAGTAATGTTGGAGGAAGTCCACTCCAAGCACAAGTTTCACCGTTTCGGCCACAAAGAAAGCCCTTGGATGTGGTGTGTGGTCGTCGAGCCAGAGCATCACAGAGGTTGTCCCCAATATTGCTGTTCGGAGTTGTATGGTTGGGGCTTGTAATCTCCTGCAGTGAGAAATGGGGGTAGCGTGCTGATGTTCATACCTGCAGGTACTGGTCTAGCCGGCAGTCATAATCAAACAGTCGCACCCCACACACCTGTGTGTGTCGCGTATTACGTGCTTTGGAATCTTCAGTGTAGACAGCGGCTTGTGGTTGGGAGGTGAGCTGAAGTGCCTAGGCCAGTCTGCCAGTGTAGTTTGGGTAGCTGCACGGCTGTCGGCAGCGGCATGTGTCAGCACCGATTTGCATGTGAAACCAGCAGTAGCTGCTTGTCATTTTGTTTTGGCTGGGCCATGTTGTGGTGGCCCACGCGTCGGCCATGTCCCTTGTTTGTTTATTTCCTGCAGGAGCTGTATCTGTGCACCATGATTCTTGTGGTGCTGCAGCGGTCGTACCCTGCAATGCGGCTGGGATCCAGTTGTCCGGGGTCTGTGGACAGTTATTTGTGCTGTGTCTGCCACTGCTGCCATCCTTGTCTATTATGCACCGTATCCGTCACTGGTATGAAAGTTGTACATAGGTGTCCTGGCGCTGTACAATGTCCGGTGGTGTGTGAGCCCCAGCATCCTATGGGCCAGTTGTAGGCGCATTTCCAATGGGTTTTCCACACATACTAGAAGTTCTGTCTGTACTTTCTCTGGCAGCTTGAGTAACCATAATGATCATAGGGCCCGGTCTGGCAGCAAGTTGTCATCAATTATCAGGCACAATTTGCACCATAATGCCAGTGGTGTGTTGTCGCCCAGCGACACCTCGTTTATGGCAAAGTGCAATTGTTGTTCCGGCGTGCGTGATAATCGTTGCAGTATTAGCGAATTCACTGCCTCATACTTGTGCGCAATTGGAGTATTTAGCAGTAGATCACTGACAAGACCTGCTTGTTCACCAAGATGTTTGAGAAGTATTAACAGCTTGCTCTGCTCATCCTCGACCCCTGCTGTCCTCATCATACATTTGCATGAAGCAAACCACACTTCTGGTGAGTCTGTGTGAACTGGTGGCAGGTGAAATTTGATAGGTGGTGGGTGGTTCCTACAGTGGTTGCTTTGTGTTGGTCTGACTGAGTTGTCACTGTGCTGTAGTTGCATGCCGTTATTTGGACCAACTGTGGTGGCCTGAAGAGATATGGCAACTGTTTGTTGTATCTGCTGGCATGGTGAGGTGTGATATTGCAGCTGGAACTGTGGTCCGGCATGTGGTGCAGCCAGCTGGGAGTGGATTGGCGGCGTGTTGTATAATCATCGATGGCTGAATAAATTCGTGGTAGATCATGAGTCCACATGGTTCACTGTAGGCATGGCATTGACATCTGGCTCGAACTTGACGCCCTTTGTTGTCAGTGTGGGTAGTGTAGCAGTCAGGTTGTAATTCTGATATCCATCTTGTGGTCATAGTGCTGTTGATGCATCCATTGTGGCATCCTGGTAGCTGTTGATGTGTGGTCATGGTAAAACGGGAATGTTGTGCTTCCATACCGGCAAGCAGTGGGCCTCAGCGTATTCCAGTGCAAGCTGGGGTGTGGGGAGTGGTGCAGCTGGCGAGGCTGTGACGTCACACCCGATGTGTACCGTGGTATGCGGCACGGCTTCCACGACATCACCCAGCGAAATTGATTTGCGGAAATATGCCATTCTGTTCAAAATCACTATTACCGGCACTATATGTCCCTGACACCACCAAATACAATGACCTGCATGTTTGTTTGTTGTCACTGATTATTCAGCGTTATGTCACTGTAGTTGGTGTCCATAATTAGCCTGTCAATGCCTGACATCTAAATAATGGTAGAGTCACTTGGTTGATAGGGAGACTTGTGAGTAACATTAGTAGTAGCTGAATGTATATCAACTGGAATATTGCACCCGAGAATGGCAGGGCAACATTGTTCATTACTGCCAGTTGTCGTTGTCCCTTCGTTATGTAGTCTGACGAGGTTTGTGTCCACATAAGCACTTATAGCACTAATTTCAGTGCTCATTAAAAGCATTGTGGTCAATATCATATGTATGCTGATGTGACAATGATTGCATTGTTATGCGGGCATTAAATACTGACGTATTGCAGTTTCCATCTTGTAACGGTGAAAAGTCATTGGATAAACACTCATAACACTTGCTATCATTGACTGTAGGTGGCTCCCCGTCAGTGTGTGGAGGATCCACGTCAGCGAAGTGTTGGATTCTCACATCGGGTGTAGGTAGAGCAACATGTCACACGAAAATGTCACGGTGCAGTTGTCAAAAAACTCAGGATCTCCAATGCAGGAATTGGGTAACGAACACGATGTTCATGATGTGCAATGACTGTCAACGTTATTGATTCACATACATAATATTTATTTATTCACATTATGCAGACAGATACAACTTAAACACTTGGTGTCTCAGAACACCCTGCCCAAGGTCCAGAGATACTGTTTTTGCAGCAATATTCTTGGGGATGGAAGTTCATAGAGCTTGTGTCTCCACAAATTTATTATTTATTTTCCAACAGTAAACAGATTGCAGGATATGACTTTCCAATAACACAATTTATGTGATCCAAGACTGTTTAACACTGGTCTTTGTGTTCCTTTTTGGCAGTAGGCCTAGCCTATGCACATTATAGAATTTGTTTCCAGGGAAGAAGTTCTGCAGCATTACACCACAACAAATTCTGACATACCAAGGAACATGCTAGCAAGATCTAGAAATTCACATAAAATGTGAATGTCCTTAATACATAATAATATTGTTTAATAGAAGAAGAGAAATTTGTTAACATCGAGTACAGATTTAAGTGTCAGGAAGTCGTTTCTGAAGATATTTGTATGGTGTGTAGCCATGTATGGAAGTGAAACATGGACGATAAATAGTTGAGACAAGAAGAGAATGGAGGCTTTCGAAATGTGATGCTACAGAAGAATGCGGAAGATTAGATGGGTAGATCACATAACTAATGAGGAGGTATTGAAGAGAATTGGGGAGAACAGAAATTTGTGGCACAACTTGACTAGAAGAAGGGATCAATTGGCAGGACATATTCTGAGGCATCAAGGGATCACCAATTTAGTACTGGAGGGCAGCTTGGAGGGTAAAAATCATAGAGGGAGAGCAAGAGTTGAATACACTATACAGATTCAGAAGGATGTAGGTTGCAGTAGGTACTGGGAGATCAAGAAGGTTGCACAGGATAGAATAGCATGGAGAGCTGCATCAAACCAGTCTCTGGACTGCAGACCACAACAACAACATTGTTTAATACATTACCTTTCTCTCTGTCAACAGGACTGAAAATTTCTAACATAAAACAGAATAAATTTCTGCCAGACAACTTATTTTGCAATATAAAATAGTTTTATCAGATGCACAATATTGACTTCAGTTTTTATAATTGTTCCAGTATTCGTTGAAATCCATATACTATTGTTATGTACCTAAGATGTAACTTCCTTCTTATAAATGATGAATAAATTCTTGATTACATCCCACATATTTTATAATGAAACGTACATCATCGGAAGTTAGAGGAGGTTTTAATTCACCTATCACATTTAATTGCAATTCATTTGTATATGTCAAGAATAGTGGTAGATCATGAACAGAATGTTGCAGTGAATCCCTCCTCCATCCCTCCACTTTACATTGCCCCGGTCAAATTCAAAATGATTTTTCTGTTTGTTGACATTAGAAACAACATTATGAATTTATCAGAATGATTAAATGTTTCAGATTATATAAGAGTACAGGACAATCAATACAATCAAGTATTTTTGTTAAAACAATAAGACATAAACTGTCCTCAAACTCTAATTTAATCCTGTGAGTGCTTCACATACAAAAATTAAAGTACCCTATGTTTGCACATTTATGTCACACATTAAAACACAAACAGAGAGAACAAGGAAATGCACTACACATTTTTGTCCTGGTACCATGATGGATCCCCCTGTTTCCTAATTTGTGATTGGGCTTCATTATTCTGGTAGTTAAGCAAGGACTCCATCAATTCTTTTCTGCTAGTTCTTCAACATATTTAAATGTCTGTTCATTTTCATACATTGATGCATTTGTCACATATATTGCTATTCTCAGCTACTGTCTCTGAAAACACACACTTGTCACATGCCTCACTCCTCTACATAGGGTCGTAAATGGGCACAAAAAAAGGGATAGCTAACCCACCTGCCAATCACAGGCCAGACCATTCTTTCTTCCATTACGTCAAAACATTTTGCCCTTATCACACATAACTTTTAGCACATTAACATCTTATGTATGAAGCAGTCAGTTTTAACTCTCGACAGTATCACAAAGGACAATGGCAGGATAGCAACACTGGATTAACAACCCTAGCTCCACAAAAGAAGTCAAGCCTGCCTTATACACTAAGAATTAAAACTACTCATAGTTCCTAATGGACTTGTACACCACTGTTACTACACGCAGCAAGCGGCTACACGGGTAGCAGGGGTTGTGTAGCGTGGACTGGGTGGTTTTTTAGGTTAGATGGCCTCGGGCAAGTATAGAAAGGGCAACAGCCTCAAAGGGTGCGGGGCAAAGTCAGGACATGCAGGGACCAAGCAGCAATCGATATTGTAATTGTAAACTGTCGAAGCTGCATTGGTAAAGTACCGGAACTTCAAGCGCTGATAGGAAGCACCAAAGCTGAAATCGTTATAGGTACAGAAAGCTGGCTGAAGCCAGAGATAAATTCTGCCGAAATTTTTACAAAGGCACAGACGGTGTTTAGAAAGGATAGATTGCATGCAACCGGTGGTGGCGTGTTTGTCACTGTTAGTAGTAGTTTATCCTGTAGTGAAGTAGAAGTGGATAGTTCCTGTGAAGTATTATGGGTGGAGGTTACACTCAACAACCGAGCTAGGTTAATAATTGGCTCCTTTTACCGACCTCCCGACTCAGCAGCATTAGTGGCAGAACAACTGAGAGAAAATTTGGAATACATTTCACATAAATTTTCTCAGCATGTTATAGTCTTAGGTGGAGATTTCAATTTACCAGATATAGACTGGGACACTCAGATGTTTAGGCGGGTGGTAGGGACAGATCATCGAGTGACATTATACTGAGTGCACTATCCGAAAATTACCTCGAGCAATTAAACAGAGAACCGACTCATGGAGATAACGTCTTGGACCTACTGATAACAAACAGACCCGAACTTTTCGACTCTGTAAGTGCAGAACAGGGAATCAGTGATCATAAGGCCGTTGCAGCATCCCTGAATACGGAAGTTAATAGGAATATAAAACAAGGGAGGAAGGTTTAACTGTTTAGCAAGAGTAATAGAAGGCAGATTTCAGACTACCTAACAGATCAAAATGAAAATTTCTGTTCCAACCCTGATAATGTTGAGTGTTTATGGAAAAAGTTCAAAGCAATCGTAAAATGCGTTTTAGACAGATACGTGCCGAATAAAACTGTGAGGGACGGGAAAAACCCACCGTGGTTCAACAACAAAGTTAGGAAACTACTGCGAAAGCAAAGAGAGCTTCACTCCAAGTTTAAATGCAGCCAAAACCTCTCAGACAAACAGTAGCTAAACGATGTCAAAGTTAGCGTAAGGAGGGCTATGCGTGAAGCGTTCAGTGAATTCGAAAGTAAAATTCTATGTACCGACTTGACAGAAAATCCTAGGCAGTTCTGATCTTATGTTAAATCAGTAAGTGGCATATCCAGGCATATCCAGGCACTCCGGGATGATGATGGCATTGAAACAGAGGATGACACGTGTAAAGCGGAAATACTAAACACCTTTTTCCAAAGCTGTTTCACAGAGGAAGACCGCACTGCAGTTCCTTCTCTAAATCCTCGGACAAACGAAAAAATGGCTGACATCAAAATAAGTGTCCGAGGAATAGAAAAGCAACTGGAATCACTCAACAGAGGAAAGTCCACTGGACCTGACGGGGTACCAGTTCGATTCTACACACAGTACACGAAAGAACTTGACCCCCTTTTAACAGCCGTGTACCGCAAGTCTCTAGAGGAACGGAAGGTCCCAAATGATTGGAAAAGAGCACAGGTAGTCCCAGTCTTCAAGAGGGATCGTCGAACAGATGGGCAAAACTATAGACCTATATCTCTGACGTCGATCTGTTGTAGAATTTTAGAACATGTTTTTTGCTTGCGTATCATCTCGCTTTTGGAAACCCAGAATCTACTCTGTAGGAATCAACATGGATTCCGGAAACAGCGATCGTGTGGGACCCAACTCCCTTTATTTGATCATGAGGCCCAGAAAATATTAAATACAGGCTCCCAGGTAGATGCTATTTTCCTTGACTTCTGGAAGACGTTCGATACAGTTCCGCACTGTCGCCTGATAAACAAAGTAAGAGCCTAATGAATATCAGACCAGCTGTGTGGCTGGATTGAAGAGTTTTTAGCAAACAGAACACAGCATGTTGTTATGAATGGAGAGGCGTCTACAGACGTTAAAGTAAGCTCTGGCGTGCCACAGGGGAGTGTTATGGGACCATTGCTTTTCACAATATATATAAATGACCTAGTAGATCGTGTCGGAAGTTCCATGCGGCTTTTCGCGGATGATGCTGTAGTATACAGAGAAGTTGCAGCATTAGAAAATTGTAGTGAAATGCAGGAAGATCTGCAGCAGATAGGCATTTGGTGCAGGGAGTGGTAACTGACCCTTAACATAGACAAATGTAATGTATTGCGAATACATAGAAATAAGGATCCTTTATTGTATGATTATATGATAGCGGAACAAACACTGGTAGCAGTTACTTCTGTAAAATATCTGCGAGTATGCATGCGGAACGATTTGAAGTGGAATGAACATATAAAATTAATTGTTGGTAAGGTGGGTACCAGGTTGAGATTCATTGGGAGAGTGCTTAGAAAATGTAGTCCAACAACAAAGGAGGTGGCTTACAAAACACTCGTTCGACCTATACTTGAGTATTGCTCATCAGTGTGGGATCCGTACCATATCGGGTTGACGGAGGAGATAGAGAAGATCCAAAGAAGAGCGGTGCGTTTTGTCACAGGGTTATTTGGTAACCGTGATAGCGTTACGGAGATGTTTAGCAAACTCAAGTGGCAGACTCTGCAAGAGAGGCGCTCTGCATCGCGGTGTAGCTTGCTCGCCAGGTTTCAAGAGGGTGCGTTTCTGGATGAGGTATCGAATATATTGCTTCCCCCTACTTATACCTCCCGAGGAGATCATGAATGTAAAATTAGAGAGATTCGAATGTGCACGGAGGCTTTCAGACAGTCGTTCTTCCCGCGAACCATACGCGACTGGAACAGGAAAGGGAGGTAATGACACTCACCGTTGGGCGGCTTGCGGAGTATAAATGTAGATGTAGATGTAGATGTTACTGACGAGAGTAATGATGGTTCTAGCAACAATCCGCATCAGAAACTGAATCACCCAGTGAAAGTACATGTATACAGTCACACGTAGTGTTAGTGATAACTTACTTTTCATAGGCTTGATGATGTAGTTCTTGGTGCAGCAATGTCAGACTGTGTGTCCTAAGCAAACTTCCATTAGAAAGTGTTCAGGCTCAGCATTAATAATCTTTAAAGTCAGTTCAAGAAACCAATTCTGAACACTGTATTTCCTGTAGCTGACAAAACAGTTCTGAACAAGTTTGTTACCTGTTACTGGCTGCTGTTAGTTTATATACCAGTAAGTCTCTGAAGTTACTGCCCTTTTCCAATTACAGGAAGCTATGTTGTAATGAATTGCTGACAGCTTTATGTATGGGACTCTTCTCAAACAGCCTGTATGCCACAAGACAATTTCTCTCATGTTTCTGGCTGCAATCTCTAAATCAGACAGCTGACATTTTGTCGACAGTGGTAGATGATGATGGCAAGCTGGAGTACGTTGCCAGAGGCCAAGTTGAGTGTTGGTAACCCTCTGAAGTCTCTCATGCAGCCCCAGGTCGCTTGCGTCATGAAGTCCTGCTTTCACTGTCAACTGTCCACCTGCATCTCCCCAGAGGTTCTATCATTAGCAGCAATTGAAGTATCACTTTGTCCAACCCTCCGAGGAAAGTGCCCATTAGTTAGTTTTTTAAGTCTTCTGTTTCTTAAATATATTTAACCTTCACTTGGCAAAGAAAACAGTTTACATTCCGAATTTATGATTTCACATTAGTCTTTACACACTCCCTCTTCGTCACTATTAAATTTAGTGCTGTAAGTACACGTTAGTTACTTTCGAAACATGCTACCTGAAATGCCCTTGATACTTCCCTCCCAATGATGATTATTGGCGTCCATTTTTGGTCCCTTGACACCTTACTGCACAACAACACTAACATTTTCAAGAAATTTCTTTGGGCCATAAAACATAACCATTGCAATACGGGACCTTTTTAATGACACAAAATTTCACAGTAAAGGACAAGATATATGATATGTGGAATGCGCTCTCTGGTTACCAAATTTGACATCTATGGGCCACTATCTTTGAAGGATATTTCAAAGATACATAAGAATTTCCCAGTGAAGCTGTTATGCTAACAATGAGAACACCTGTGCACTTATCTCCTTCTGAGATGGATTTCAATGAAGCCTTGAACTCATTGCCAGCATCTTGAAAATAAAAAAAAAAGTTTCCTGTCACAATATGGGCTCTTTATGTTTTAATCATCAAAGCACTTATGTCATAAGGTGTTGGCTGCATTGTGTGTATCAAATGCAAACATAAAATGTATATAATTATGTGAAAGTATTTCAGGAAAGTATTTATCTTCACGAAAAATGTAACTATTGGCCAGCAATTTTGTCGCATAATTTTATAGTTTTCTTGGGAAAATTTCCCTTGTGATAAAGTTGAGTGCAGCCTTCCTATTCAAGGCAGTACCAGGGAGGGCGGGAGAGGGGGGCAGGGGTGGGAGGGGGGGGGGGGGGGGGGGTGAGCCGGGGGTAGTCCCCTTGCCCTGACCGCCTTTTTTTCCCTGGAAAAGATCGCCAATATTCATTTTGATAACAGGCTGAGTGAACCTGTGGCCATCCTGGAGGGACTGGAATGAGGAGCAAGTCTTACGTTCTAAACATTACACCACCACAGCCACTTTTCTTTGATACAAAATAAAATATATTGCATTTAAAATACGTGCTTGTAGGTCTCCTGCATTCTGATGGTAATCTATTCCAAAACCACTGAGGGCTGATAGCATAAAACTCAAAAACAAACACACACACACACACACACACACACACACACACACACACACACACACACACAAGAGTGCAGAGAGACTCAGCATTCACCCAAGCTGAAAGAGTCCTTTCTTTCTTTGGACCAACAACCAGATATGTCTAATATTATGATGATGGGGAACAAAAAATATGGGATACAGTTGTTTTAATATTGTTTTATTCTATCCACAAGATTGTCCTATTTTTTACTTGTAGAGTTTGGTAGAGGGACTGCAATGATAACCAACAAAATGGTGGCCAGATAAGCCATACCAAACAAAATACTGACTCCAAAAGGCAGTTCTTCCTAGAAGGCAAATTTTTAATGAGGGAATTATAGAATATCTGTACTTGAATGGTAAGAACAATAATAAACCAGCATCATTAACTATCACCAATTATCTGTCGCCTAATCCCTTTAACACATCAAAGAAGTTAAGAACTTTAAGGTAACTTCTCATTGGGCCTTCATCATCAGGTTGGCTGGCAGAAGCTTGCCATGCTTTCCTTCTTAGGCCTTACTCTTAGTGTATAAGGTGAGTTGCACAAATAATGCATCTAATTTTTCCTTATGCGACAAAACATCACAAAGCAATATATGCCCAGTCTCTCAAGTTGTATCCAAGCTACCAGAATCAAAATACACATTCCTGTGAACCCTGTTTCAAGGTTACATAACATCGCATGGTGGATAGTTTCATGGAGCAATGATATGCAATTAAAATTAGTGTTGAAACACTTCCAGTAATTCAACAGGCCTTTGGGAGTGATAGTTTCTCCAAATCATGAGTTCTTCAGTGGCACAAGTTGTTCAAGGAGTGCTGAGAGGAGGTCACTTTTATTTATTTATTTATTTATTTATTTTATTTTATTTCATTCGTGTTCTGTAGACCCATTAGCGATAAATCGCTTGGGTGTAGAATGTGTCATTTACATAGATTTGAGACATTTGTTTATAATAATAGGTTGTACAATGAATAACATATTACATAGAAAAAAATGTTTACAAGAATTGTTTTTTGTAAAAAGTTACAAATTACATTGAACAGACTTACAATAGATCAAAATCAATTCACATATTCTCGTACATAAATTCGTCCAGTGAGTAAATGGCTTTACTTAGAAGATATTGTCTAAGTTGATCTATAAAAGTAGGTGGATCAGTAACTGACATTTTTATTGCCTGAGGGAGAGCCTTAAATATTTTTATGCAGGAGTAGTGTACTCCTTTTTGTACCATACTAAGATTCTTTTGTTCAAGATGTAGATCATTTTTTACTCTAGTGTCATGGTTATGATACATGCTGTTCATTTCAAAAAGGGAATGGTTTTTACACAAGAAACACATGAGAGAGAAAATGTACTGAGATACAGTTGTGAGTATTATCAGCTCTTGGAAGAGTTTCCTGCAGGAAGGTCTGTAATTGACACAACACAAAATCCTAATGACTCTTTTCTGGGCTATGAGGATTTTGTTTGCCTTTGGCTGTTTTCCCCAGGATATAATTCCATAGGCCATCAGGGTATGAAAATAACCAAAATAGGCAGCTTTAAAAGTATTTAAGTCACTGAAGGAAGCTATTTCACGAATAGCGTAAATTGCTGCGCTCAGTTTTTTTATATAGGTAAGGAATATGTAAGGACCAGTTTAGATTGCTATTAACAAGTAGACCCAGGAACTTTGTTGACTCCACTCTTGCTAAATTCCCATCATTGTATTTAACATTAATGTCACCTTCAATATTTTGGCTTGTATGGAATTGAATCAATTGAGTTTTTCAAAATTTAGTGATAGTCCATTAGAGGTAAACCAGTTAAAGGTCTCCTGAAAAATTGCTTTACAGTGATCTCAAGATTAGTATTTATTGAATTGTCTACCAGAATCGTCATGTATTTGGCAAACAAAGTAAATTTTACCTTAGCCCTTGTACACATTGGAAGGTCATTTATGAAAATAAGGAAAAGTAGAGAACCCAGAACAGAGCCCTGTGGGACTCCATAGTTTATTGTGCCCCAAGAAGAGAACACTGGTTCCCCATTAGTATTGTTTACCATGACTTTCTGTTTCTGGTCCTTTAAATAGAAGGCAAGCCACATCCCTGCTTCTCCAGTTAACCCATAAAATTCTGCCTTTCTCAGAAAAATCTCATGGTTCACACAATCGAATGCCTTACACAAGTCACAAAAAATGTTTTTCTGGAAACCGAATTGACTTTTATTGAGAATATTGTATTTACTAAGATGTTCAGGAATCCTTCTGTGTACAAGTTTCTTGAGAATCTTGGAGAAACAAGTTAAGAGTGAAATAGGACGATAATTGGTTACTTCGTTTCTGTCACCCTTCTTGTACAATGGTTTCACAACTGCATATTTAAGTCTATCAGGGACAATTCCTAGTCTCAGTGATTCATTAAAGATGTGGCACAGGACTTCACAAATGAAAATGTGTGTGTATTTCAACACTTTGATGGAAATACCATCAATACCAGTTGAGTTTTTGTTTCTCATGGTCCTTATTATCTTCTTAATTTCCTCAACAGTGACAGGAGGCATGCTACTCTGGGGAGGAGGCATGCTACTCTGGGGTGTTGCACTAAGTCCACTTCTTTGTAAAAAATTCAGAGCCTCATTTATAGAACCATGACACCCTATTTTATCCGCTGCAGTCAAAAAATGCTTGTTGAAAATTTCTGCATCATTTTCACCTTTATCAATGATATTCCCATTATGTCTAACTTCAATATTTTCTGCATCATTTGAGTAACTACCAGTTTCTCGTTCAATAATACCCCAGATGGTTTTTATTTTGTTGCCAGAATTATCTATTTCTGATTTGATGAACATACTTTTTGCCTTTATCAGAACTTCATTTAAGATCTTGCAGTACCTTTTATACTGAGCTCTTATTTCAGGATCATTTGCACTGACAAACCACACACAGGACATCTATCAACTTCCTGAATTGACAAAAATGCAAATTGTGTGTGTGATTGCTTGAATTCCAGTAGACAGTTAAGCCTTCAACTGATAGCAAAAACTTTAAACATGATAAAGACCATTGTTTATTGCGTTGTAATTGAATATTTAAAAATGAAACATTCGTGTGCCAAACTGGTCCCAAAAGTGTTGACTGACAAATAAAAGAACATGCGAGTGCACTGGTGCCAAGAACTCTTGAAAATGTGTGAAAATGATAATAATTTTTTAAACTTTCTTATCACCAGTGACGAGTCATGGAGTTTGGGGTACGATCCAGGGACAGAAAAGCAGAATTCAAAGTGGCACACCCCAGTGAGGCATCACCTCAAGAAAGAACACATGAGCGAGCCCAGGATAAAGACAGTGCTCATTGTCCTCTTTGATATCCAGCACTTTATTCTCCAGGGATTTTTACATACTGGGACCACTGTGAGTGCAGATTTCCACTTGGAAGTGCTCAAAAGACTGAAAAGAAGCATCACATGCTGCTGAAGCGATATCAAGTATGAGTGGAAACTGCATCACAACAATTTCACAATCCCTTTTTTTTTTTTTTTTTTTTTTTTTTTTTTTTTTTTTTTTTTTTTTTTTTTTTTTTCCCCCCCCCCCCCCCCCCCCCCCCCCCCCCCCCCCCCCCCAATGAATTTCTGTTGAGGACCCACACCTCACTGCTGCCCCATCCTCCCTACAGCCCTGACCTGGGTCTCTTGCTTAAATGAAGCCCTGAAAGGGAAACATTGGGATATGACTGAAAACATCTGCAGAAGGGCGCCATTTTTAAAATTTTGGGTAATTGTATGAATATGTTGAATAACTCAAACAAAAGAAATTGCAGGCTGGAATATCAACAACTATGAAAAGGATAGATTGCTACTCACCATACAGATAAAACATCGAGATGCAGACAAACACTATGGAAAGATTGTTACATACTGAGTTTTTAGCCAAAGCTTTCTTCAGCTTTGGCCAAAATCTCATTGTGCTTGTCTGCAACTCAATATGTCATCATTATGGAGAGGACCAATCTCTGCTTAATCAATGATCTTTTATGAATCTGTAAGTGGTGCACTTGGTAAGCTCCATGATCTGATTGATGTATTTCAGTCTCAGTCTGCCTCTTGTACGTTTCCCCTTCACTGTCCCTTCAATGAATTTTTAACACACCATCATGTCTCAGCAGACAGTTGATCCACATGCCCCTTTTGTATTGGATAAGCTTTACAACACAGCTTCTCTCGCTCCACTCTATGGAACGCCTCTTCCTTTGAGATCCTGTCTGTAGTGTCCATTTTTCTCTTCCATGCAGTACTAAATGTAAACAATAGTCTTCATAAGGTGTCTTCATAAGGTCTTTCTTAAGATGTTATGTTTGTCTGTCCAGCTTGATGTGAAAAGGTGCCTTCTCTTATTAAAAGCAGCCTTTGACTGGTAGATTAAGTTTGAGATATCCTTTGTTAATCTTCCACTTGATTTAATTTTTTAACACGTTTTTAAAATACCACTTTTTTGTCTGTCTATTTGGTGCAAATTTTGCAACTGACTTTACACTAACTTCCCAACAAGCTAGACACTTGAAACTTTCAATATAACTGGATGACAGTGCAATATTAACTCACTTTCTTGTATTGTGTGTGGCTGAGGGTACTTTATGTACCACTGCCATTTCCCAATTTCCTGAGTTGCAAATAGTTCACAGAAAGAAATATTGCGGGTAAGCCTCGATGTGAGTTCAAACCTCTCTAATTTTTGTAATTATATAGGAGAAGTAAATATATGGTTGAATCAAGTTGAGGGGAATTGAAATAAATCTGAAATTAACCACATGTGTCTGTTTGTAATCTCATCAAAATATTTGAAATCTGTAAAAAAATTTCTCACACATAAGACTAGAAAGCAGAAAATAATCATTTTAAAAAATCAGGTTTTAATATACCACATATTTTAACCAGACTAAAAAGTATATGTTTCAGAATGTGAACAAAAGAGGGATTTTTTGTGCTCATACCTCAGGTTCTGTTGGTGATAAAAAGATAAGGTCAAGTGTTCTGGATAGCCTTGGGCTAAGAGCCATTTCTACAACCAACAGAAAAATCATCTCAGTATCCTACAATAAATGGTCAAATATGAATATTACGCACTTCCTCCTGCTTAGCAAATGGAGCAAATCGATGGTTTTTTTATACAGTTAAGGTGGTCTACGGTTGGCTTGATGGAACTTATGGAGGCTCCATTAGTTCATAGGCGATTCCTTGGAAAACCCCAAAAAAGGCTTTTTTTTGGCTATATTTTCGCCATCACCAGCAAACCAAAACCCAGCCAAGGATTCCAAGATGGCTACACACAGCAAATGACAGAATTTTTTATGATATACACCTAAGATTCTGATTTGTATAACCTTGAAAATTTTCTTGATATATTTAACCTGTTCCCAGAGACAGAGGTCCAAAGTTACCCTACCCGTACATGTAAAGTACGCTTGTAAAAATTCAATAGATTGATTGAAAGCAGATATATCTGTAATGAACCCATGGTATAATTAAACTGACAGTTACACTTGTGAATGAATCAATTAATGAATGAATGATGATTTTGCATAAATTCATAGGTGGTTCCTGAGAAAACCCCCGAAAAAGTTTTATTTACCATTTTTTTGCCATCAGCAGCAGACCAAACCCCATCGACAGATTCCAAGATGGTTATGCAAGCAAATGTCTGAATTTTTTACAATATATTCTTAAGATCCCAATCTCAATCTATTTTCAAAATTTTCTTGGTGTCTTCATCTGTTTTCAAGATTCAGTGTTACACTACTTGCATAAGTAAAATATGCATGTAAAAATTATTAAATAAACTGACTGATGGTTGATGACGACAGTTATCTCTGTGATGTCCCTTGGTTTAAACTGATAGGTATACAACACAAGATGAATGAATGAATGGTGCATTTTCATAGGAAACAACTGAACTTTTTAAAATATATTCCTGAAATCCCGAACACAAACAGTCTTGAAAATTTTCTTGATATTTTTATCCCTTTTCCAGATACAGAGTTTCAAAGTTACACTACTCATACACGTAAAGTATGCACACAAAAATTAAATTAAATGATGGATGAGGGATATACCTGTGATAAACCCATGGTTTAATTAAACTGACGGGTATACATGTAAACGAATGAATGATGCATTTGCATAAATTTATGGACAGTTCCTGGAGAAACCCAAAAACAGCATTTTTCATCTCTCTCTCTCTCCCTCTTTTTTTCCCATTAGCAGTGGACCAAATTCCAGTCACGGATTACAAGATGGTTATACACAGCAAATGACTGTAATTTTTGTGACATATTCCTTATAATTCAGTACTGAACAACCTTGAAAATTTTCTAGATATCTTTATCCATTATTGAGAGACAAGGGTTACCAAGTCTACTTGTCCACATAAAATACGAACATAAAATGCGGTGTGAGGCAAAAAAAGTAGTTTATAAAGTGATGTAGCAAGGAGAAATATGATGAAAAGTGTCTCCATTAGCATCATAACGGTTCTGGGAACTCCTTGTAGTAATACTGAAGCACATGCAGAATTTTTGTGCATGTAAAATCTGATCTAAGGTGTAAAATTAGTTTTGTGTTATTTTAATTTCACATCTACATTGATCCTCTGCAAACCATGATAAAGTGCATGACGGAGGGTACATCTCGTTGTACAAGTTACCAGGGTTTATTCCAATTCCACTCATGTATGGAGAATGGCAAGAATGATTATTTGAATGCCTCTGTGTATGCAGTAATAATTCTAATCTTACCCTCACAATCCTCATGTGAGCAATACATAGAGCATTGTAGTATATTCCTACAATCATCGGTTTGAGCTGATTCTTGACACTTCATTCATAGACTTTCTTGGGATAGTTTACGTCCATCTTCAAGAGACTGGCAGTTCAGTTCCTTCAGTATCTCTGTGACACTCTCCCACACATCAAACAAACTTGTGGCGATTCATGCTGCCCTTCTCTGTATATGTTCCGTATCCCTTGTTAGTATAATTTGGTATGGGTCACATTTGAGCACTATTCTAGAACCAGTCGCACAAGTGATTTGTAACCAGTCTCCCTTGTAGATTGATTGCACTTCCCCACCATTCTACAAATAAACCAAGTCTACCACCAGCTACCCACATAAGTAAACTATCCAAATTTTACTGACCCATCAAGTTCTCTTCATATAGTGACATGCCCTACTATGGCTGGAAAAAGAAGGGAACCACTGGAAAAATGCTTCTATCGGAGCACAAGAAAGGTGAATATGCTCTTCTTTATTAAAAGCCTCTGACTGAAAAGTGGAGTACCAGCTGCCTCATTCTACCTTCCTTACTTTTAAAAATTTTTACAAAATTATTCGCATGTTAACATATTTGCAAATTTTTCTGCTGAGAGAGGAGACAGTGGCAGTGGAAAAGATATGGAGAAACAATAAATACTGGAAGATAGTAGATAGTGGTTGTAGTATAGAAAGAGCAAAGGAAACAATGGCAGTGTGAGCGTAAGAGAGAGATGTAGTTGCAGTGGAACGTAGCAGACAGTGAGAGAACAATGCTACGAAAAGAGTGAAAGAGACAGTACCAGTGAAAGAGGAATAGAGAGGAGGAGAACGTGGAAAGGGATGTGAGTAAGTGACAATGAGAGACAGAGTCTATGACAATGAGGAAGAAAGAGACAGTGACAGTGAGAAGAGACAGCAGCAGTGGGAAGTAATGAAAGAGATGGTAGTAGTAAGAGAGAGCAAGAGGGAGATGGTGACAGCGAAAGGAGACTTACAGTGACGGACTAGTGGGTGTGAGTGAGTTACAGTTATGGCAGTCTGTGGGAGTGAGAGGTGAACTGCATGTTAAAAAGAGAGCAAATATGTTTGCGTGCCAATATTCTTGTGAAAAATTTTAAAGGTGCTGAGAAAGGTAGAATGAGGCAGCTAGTACCCTACTTTTCAGTCAGAGTCTTTTAACAAAGAAGAGCATATTTGCCATTCTTGTGCTCCAATAGGAGCATTTTTCCACTGGTTGTTAATAGTTATGAAAACAGTTGTTAATAGTTATGAAAATTTTGTAAGATTTAAAACAAAAAATAAATGAGTAGTTCACCTCCTTACTATTATCTACTGCTTGTTCCCCTGCTTAAATCTTATAAGTATTATCATAGATATTAAAAATCACAATTTTTTATAATATATCTGTATGGGGTTAAGAGTCTGTATCTGGCTAGGAAAAATTATTTTATATCTTTTAGTCCAATTTAAAAACACAGTATATAAAACATAGGCAAATGATTCAAAGATCTCCAGTTGGTTACTGTTAAGGGAGCACTGACCAATAGTGTCTGCCTACTCACTACTAAGATTATTGTTTTAGCTTTATTAATTTTCATATTAATGTTTAGCTTAGTTCAAAGACGATACTCAGCTTGATGCTGGTGTCGACCTCATCGGCGCCACATAGCCCCCCCCCCCTCCCCCCCCGCAGTAGGGAGTACTCTTGAGAGGCCGGGGGGGGGAGGGGGGGGGGTGACTAGGGCGTCGGCAGGGGTGGTCTGCGGGAGCCGGACCACGGTCAACTCGACAGCGACGTCAGGGTGCTGTGTGGGTAGATGTCATGAAGGAAGGTCCAGCCACCGAACCTGGAAGTCGTTGAAGTTCGCCGGAAGTCATACTGGGCATGCTGGTCATGCAGCGACAGGTAGGCCAGCAATTTGCGAGAGGAACAGAGCGATGACGATGATGTCTCCAGTGGGCAGAACACACGAAGCATGTCCAGGTTGACGTCGGGCGAGAGGGGAACACATTTCACCAGGTGGCAGGGAACGGCGGAGGTTGTGTCATGAGCACTGGATGAAGGGAAACACACAACGAACAGTGTGTCATCGCATAGTATTATAGAGATGTCATGGATTATGTCCGGAGGGACAGGCACAAACACCTCGAGTGAGGGCAGGTTCAAGATGGGGGGCGTGAGAAACCTCGACAGGGCAAGGCAGACGACGGGGGAGAGGTCGAAGGGACCGGAGAAGGGCCCAGCGGCGAGGGCGTGATCGTAGGTAAGCTTGACGTGGGGAGCATGTGATCACTCGACGGAGTGCGTGAGACCGGAGTAGAGGGCGATGTCAGAGAAAAGCTCGACGACTGGAGCTGGAAGTCACTTGACCAAATGTGTAAGTCCGACGTGGAGGGAGTGGTCGGAGCGTTGTGGGCCATGACAGTGAGTGGCATTGTCATGGCCTGAAGGGGGGTAGAAGTGGGCTCAACATGAGCAGGCTTAAGTCTGTTGAGAGAGACTGTAACAGCTGAATCTTTTATCTGGATGTCATAGGTGTTGGCTGAGCACCGGAGAACTCGGTACGGGCCGGTATATGGAGGTTGGAGGGAAGCACGGACAGTGTCATCTCGGAGCATGACGTACTCGCAATTGTTCAGAGATTTCAGGACGTGAACCTTAGGGTGGGAATGGCTGGCAGGCGAAGGGATGTAGAGGTTGATGAAGTGGCATCTGACACGGTCCACGAAGGAAGGTAAATCAGACTGCAGGAGAGAAGCGGAAGGGCTCACAAGTTCGCTAGAGAGAACAATGCTCTGGCCATATACGAACTCGGCTATTGTGCCTTTGAGGTCTCCCTTATAGATTGCACGAATGCCAGTAGCACAAGGGGAAGGACCTCCGTCCATAGAGAGTAGTGGCATTGAAGAGCCGCCTTGAAAGTGCGGTGCCAGCACTCAACTAGCCCGTTACTTTGCGGGTGATATGCTGTGGTATGGATGCGCTGGATGCCGCAACTGTTACAAATCTCGTTGATCAGGGCCGACTCAAATTGTCTGCCCTGGTCAGTCATAATGGTAGCTGGGCATCCGAAACATGATACCCATGACTCGACGAAAGCTCGAGCAACAGTTTCTGCCGTGATATTGGGGAGGGGGGCAGCCTCGACCCAGCGAGTTGTTAGGTCGATAGACGAGAGAACATAACGAAAGCCGTTAGAGGGGGGGGGGGGGGGCCCAACAATGTCAATATGAATATTCTGGAAACGCCCAGGAGGGATCGAAAAGGCGCCAAGGGGGGGTGAATTGTGCTTGTGTACTTTGCAGCGTTGGCACGCGACGCAGGAGTGTGCCTATTGCTGGCAGTCCTTTTTGACATTTCTCCACACAAAGCGCTCCGCTACGAGGTAGGTGGATGCACGAACACCGGGGTGGGCTAAATTATGCAGTGCGTTGAAGACAGCTCGACGGAACATGGTTGGGATGAGGGGGCATAAAGCGCCCGTACTGTCGTCACACCAGATCTCACCAGAAATGCCAGGGAAGGTGGAGCGGATGAAGTGTAGTGAAGAGGTAGAGTCTGAAATCAGGTTTTTCGTGTCCTCGTTGGCGTGTTGGAGGTTAGGCAGTTCAGAGAGGTCTAACAGCGAATGAATGGCGTCGACTTGTGAAAGGAAATCAGCAACTATATTGTCAGCACCCTTTATGTGTCTGACATTGGTGGTGAACTGAGATATGAAGTCCATGTACCTGAAGTGGCGAGGAGGTGGGTCAGCTGGCGGGTTTGAAATGGCCGCAGCCAGGGGTTTGTGGTCTGTTAAAACATAGAAAGGGCATCCTTCAACATCAGTCTTAAAATGCTTGATCACTTCGTAGACCGCGAGCAACTCCCTGTCAGACGCGGAATATTTCCGTTGTGCATTGGTGAGCTTGCGCGAGAAGAACCGCAGAGGCGAAGTTTGGCCATCGACTGTCTGGCTAAGGACAGTGCTGATGGCAGTATCGCTTGCATATGTTGTGATGAAAAGCTGTGCATTGGGACGAGGATGCGCGATGGTGCAGGCCTCGGCAATAAGATTTTTGAGGGCAGTGGAAGAGGCAGTCATTGCAGGGGTCCATGGAACGGGTCGAGATCCAGAAGTCTTGGTGCCTTCCAAGGCGTCCGTCAGTGGAGCCTGAATCTCCGCAGCCCGAGGTAGATGAGGGCGATAATAACTAACCGTTCCCAGAAAGCGCCGGAGCTCTTCAAATGACGAAGGTCTGGGTAGGTTTAATATTGTTTGTACTTTCTCAGGGGGCAGTGAAATGCCGTCAGCAGAGACCCGAAAACCAAGAAAAGTGACAGCGGGTTGATGTAGCTGCAATTTGTCCTGGTTGGTCTCGATGCCTGCTGCTGCGAGAGTGTTCATAACAGTTTGCACATGTCGAGTGTTGTCCTTGACGGAGGAGCTGAACACAAGAATGTCATCAAGATACGCAAAGCAGAATTTTAGTTCGAATAGCACTTCGTTGATGAAGCGCTGCCAGGTCTGAGTTGCGTTTTTCAGACCGAAGGGCATAAATTGAAACTGAAATAACCCGACTGGGGTGGTGATTGCTGTCTTCTCAATGTCTTCAGGAGCCATGGGGATTTGGTGGTAGGCCCGTTTGCAATCAATGACAGAGAACATGGTCGCACCTGCGAGGGAACTGGTAAAGTCGGCAGTGTTGGGTATGGGGTAGGTGTCCATAATTGTTCGTGCGTTTAGTCAACGGTAGTCTCCGCACATGCACCAGGACCCATCTTTCTTGGGTGTCACATGAATGGGCGTAGACCAGCTGCTGGCAGAGGGTTCAATGACGCCAGAGCTTAGAAGTTCAGAAATCTGCTTTTTAAGGTCAGAGAGGCACTCGGGACAAAGTTGACATGGTTTACTGGAGATCGGGGGGCCTGGCGGAAGGCGAAGCTTGTGAATCGTGCCATTGGTAACGACGGAAATGTTGCCGGCGGCACAAGAGGCCATTTGTTTACAATGTGTGGCGGGCAGGGCAGGCGAGGCGAGGTCGTGGTGTTCGGAGCCACTTGGCGGATCCGATGGGAGCCGAGGCGGCAAAGTGTCCCAGGAGTCAACGTGACAAGATGGCCACCGGCCTGAAGCAGTGGCGCCGTGGTCGGGAGAGCTCGGTAGAGTTCGTGAAGTGTTAGTGAGTCCATCGTCTGAGGGCGCGGCCTGTGACAGCACGGTCGCGGGCGAAACACTTGGTACGAGTACACTGTTTGTGTTGTCAGTGGCGGTCGCATGGCGGCGTGCAGGAGCCGAAGTTGCATTGTTTGAGGTGCTGTCCACAAGGGGCGGGGTAGGAGCTGACAGTTCGGGAACACATGACACTCATCGCGTATGCACACTTGTGTCTGGCTGAGTGTCAAACGCTGCGTGTTGGGAGGGTGTGGTCCTGAGGAACTGTCAGTACACGTTATGGCAGTCTTGATAGCACAGTTGCGAGGGGTAGCAGGAGATAGACACACAGAAGCTCGATTGCTGGGATTGGAAGCAGATTCGGCGCACTTACTGACCTTGCTTTGTCCTTGCTGTAGTGTCTGTAATTCCTTTGCTGCATCGAAGAGCTGGAGCTATGTTTTGTGGAGCCAGAGGGAGAGCTTGAAGTTTTCCTTACGTAGGCGAGTGACGTGTTCAAGCTCAACAAGGCACTAATGCATGGTTTCTTGAAACATCGTCAACAGAGACAAGCATGTACGGATAAGATGAGCCCGGACCGATGAGTCACGGGGTGAGTTGCTCAACGGAGCACACAGGAAGTGAGTCTTGGACAGGTGGTGAAACCCAATGTTTCGCACTAGGTGCGGTGAAAGTTTGTGGTGTCGCAAGAAGTCAGTGCCTAGTATAGGTTCGTCAATTTCGCACACTAAAAGAGGCCACTCGAGTTTGCACTTTGTGGAGAGTGAGACGACGTGTGAGGTTGAACCCAAGCATTGTAGTTTAGTTGAATTCACGGCTTGCAGTGAAGTATAATGAGGGCGGATGTTCGATGACGCTAAGGATGTGGGCAGCAGAGAAACATCGGCACCTGTGTCCACTAGGAAAAGGTATCCCGACAAAATGTCTTTAATGTAAAGAAGTCATCCACAATTATCCGGTCGTTACCGGACAGAGTGGAGCACTGGGGGGGGATTCCTGTCATGTTGTGCGCAGGAGGCGGCACCCAAACCTACCTGCGATTGGCGTTTGGGAAGTAGCAGGGTGGTCTGCAGTTCCGTGCCAGCTCACCAAACCGTGTGTGGAAGTAACAGTATGGGTAGTGCGGCTGCATTTTCTGCAGAAAGTTCGTTGCCGGAGGCAGTGGTTGAGGTTTGGTGACCGCAGCTGGTTCGGTTTCAGGAGGGGGCGTGACCGAGTGTGGAGCCAGCGACGTCCCAGCTGCTTGTTTACTGTGTCCCAGAGTGAGCAGAACAGTCGATACAGTGCGGCCCCGGCCCCGGCCGCGTCCGGCCGTGGGACGAGGAACCTGAACCTGAGACTTGCCAGGCAGGCAGTGGCTGACGAAATAGAGCAGTGATGCATCATGTAGCTTGTCAGCAATTGTCATTCGTTGCTCGACAGGTTTGGGAGACCTCTGAGCCAGAGCAAAGCGGATGTGAGGAGGTAGTTTATCTGAGCAGATGGCGAGGAGAGCTCTGTCAGAGAGAAGATCGTCGCTGACCAGGGCCCGTAGCCGTCTCCAGAGTTGTGAAGGTTTATCATTGCCTATTTGCTCGACATGGAGCACTTGCCGTATTGCTGTCTCAGTTGAGCGCGCAAGCCGACGTAGAACTGTCTTTTTGGCTAGAGTGTACCGGGTAGCTGAGTCCGGGGCATCGACCAGGTCAGCTATCAAATCCTCCTGGTCGTGCAGGTGGGTGATAAGGCACAGAAATCTGGTTGATTCATCAAGTTGGAAATGGTCGAACACTTCGTCCACAATTTTGAACCAGGTTGTTGCCCTCTCGGGATTGAACGGCGGCAGCGTCGGTAAGCGTTGATGAACGTTCGGAACAACAGGTTGAGCTGAATTTGTCGGGGCACTACCTGAAATGAGCTGCTGTTGCTGCAGTATCCCAGGAGAGTGTGTCTGCAGGGTGTGTGGCTGGTCGGGTGGCAGCGTGAAGGCGACGCGTTGTGGTTGAGCGCGATCCGTCGCGGCGCGGAAGGCCGACGCGGATGAGACACTGTAATGTGTTGATTGCGGTTGTGGATGTTCGACACATTGCGTGTGTGTTCGGATTGATGTGTCGCAGAAGACCGACGCGGATGAGGCACCGAGATGTGCCGAGAACAGTAGCGGAAGCTCGATTGGAGCTGGCGCGGGGGCGACAGGTGAGAAAAAGTTCAAAGTTTGAAAACACATGCCAGTCCGCAGAAAACTCAACGTACGATCAGAGTCGGAGCCACCTGTGTTGCAGGGAGGCTGCGGAGGTGCGGGCTGTCCAGAACCACAGTGCAGAAAATTATGTCAAACATCGGATGGAATGTGTGAATGTTCACTGTTCGTAGTCACTCCACTCAAAACGGTGTGTGGATAAGGTGAATGTCATGGCACAAAACACTGAGGCATAGCAGTAGGACAGAGATGGAAGTCAGGCAAAGATAACAAGCTATTGTTCCTGTTGCAGGCCGAGGTATTGAGGCAGGGAGGCATGTGCTGATGCTGAACCAAGGCAGGTGCAGGTGTGGTCGGATGCTGAGGAGGTTGACCTCTGAACAAAGCAGTTCCGGCCATGTGGCAGGAATCCATGTCGTATTGCACGGATTGCGGCATGGCAAACCGTTGTCCTGGTGGTGGTAGGTTATCCAACGAAGCATTTGCAGAAATCGACATTGATCCCGCATTGCACGGAGATCCGTAAGAGGTAACTGCACCGTCGATGAGGGAGGGCACATGTGATGGGAACAAAGGCATCTGATAGTTGGAGTCATGCACACTCCTAACCTCACTTATTGTTGCAGGCATGAAAACGTCCGGTGAAATCGGCGTAATCATCGAGTGAGAGGCATCGTGTTGCAGTCCTGGCGGGTGTACGTCGCCCGCAACATGATGCATGTTGATCACAAAATCCGGCGTTTGGCGTTGGGCCGAAGCCATTGTTTGAATGCTGTGTTGATGTAATACAAGCGAAAATAACCGACACGGAGGCTGCGGACACAGTAAAATGGCAAAAACGGAAGACGTTACAACTCAGGGTCACCAGTGAGGTGGATGCTCGAGTCAGTTACACCAAACAACACCTTATAATCAGGAGTTCATTTATTCACCTCTATACGCAAGTAAGGCTTACAAAGAACTGGATGGTGGAACTGCACAAAGATAATGTTTAGCTTAGTTCAAAGATGATACTCAGATCGATACTGGTGTCAACCTCATCGGCGCCACAATATCGTCAGCAACTCTCAACATGTATGTTTATTTCCTTCTAATTCTTCTAGTTTCTCTTCGAATTCACCTATTGCCCACTGAATATCCTCTGAACAAGACAGGCGAGATGGAGCAACCCTGCAATACACTCTGCTTAATAGTAGCTAATTCTTGATGTTGTCCATGTCTTATCACAGCCACATCTTCTCTATACAGTCCCTGCACTACTCTTTTGTCCTTATACTTTTCACTGCTCTCTCTCAGATCTCAAAAAGCTGTCATGACTCCACGCTGTCTAAAGCTTTATCTAAGTATTTGAAGTCTGAATGGTTGTCCTGAGCCTTCTTTAGTCTTTTCTCAAAAACTTATCATAAGCTGAGTATTACATCTTGGGTGCCTACATCTCTTCCAAAGCCAAATTTGCTGTCCATAATCATTACATCCATCCTGCGGTCAACCCTCCTTAGAATGATAGGGGTCATGATCTTTGACAGATGTGTTACCAATACCAGAGTCCTATAGTTCACATCTATCTGCAGATTCTTTCTTCTTTATTGGCACTGTAACACATTTTGTAAAGTCTGTTGGGAGCTTTCCAGTTTTGTATATAGCTTGCATGAGATGGAACAGTTCATCATGTAGCTGTTCTCCAACACCCTTGATAAATTCTGCAGATATATCAATAAGTCAAGTGTCTTTACCTGATTTTAGCTGCCTGAGTGTGAAGTCAAACTCATCATGTAAAATATAGTCTCCCTTGTCTTCTGGATTAACTTCCTTCATGTTCTCCAGTTCCAGATGTTCAGTATTTCTGGCATGCATCTTTTCAAGGTATTGCTTCCACCTTTTTGCTATGTCTTTTTGCTCAAATAATACCATCTTCATTGTGGACTCAACTGCATTTTATTCGTTTATTTCCTAAGACTTGTTTAATTGATTTATAGGCACATTCCAGCTTCTCTGTCTCCATCAATGTAGCCTTTCCTGACTCTCAGTTGATTTCATTCCTCAACACTCTACACTGCCTTTGTCCTTGCTCAGTGTTGACTTTTTTCAGTTTACATCTTAAATTCATTTTTGTTATTATGCTTTCTGTAAACCATTCTTTTTATGCTTTGCCTTCTGTCTCCTGACTACTTCATTTGCTGCTCATAGAATATCACTTTTCAAGGACGTATAACTTCCTTCAACATTTCTGGTGTTGTATGTAACATAACTGTAGCCACATTTGTTTGTTCCTCATATGCTGACCTAATCATATCACACTTTCGTTTATTCAGATCCTATTTCTCACAAGTTCTTTTCTTAAGCTTTTTTGAATTTCATATCACAATCACCTATAACTTTTTTATGGTCAATATCAATGTCTGCACCTTCTGCAATTCCTTATCTGATTCTGCAGCCTTCGTCTACCTAGAATGAGATCAATCTGGTATCTCTTCCTATCTCCAAAGGCCTTCCATGTATACCTTCTCCGTGGCTCGTGTTGAAACCCCATGTTACATATTACCAGTTGATGCTCTGTACAGAATTTTATCAATATATCTCCCTGTTCATTTCTTTCTCCAAGTCCAAAAGGCCCACTGTAGTGCCATCTATCACTTCCGCAACCGACGCATTCCACTCTTCCATAATGGTAAGGTTGTCTTGTTCTTTAACTCTACTTATAGCGCCTTTCATCTCATATGACACTCTTTCCAGGTCTTCTTCAGCATAGACGGATTTCAACATGTACAACTTAACATCACCGTCTTGCTCAGTTTCATGTACAGTTGCACAAGTAGTATTCTCATGTTTATTTAGGCATTTACCCTACGTCTGAGGTCTTAACAAAGGATCACTCCTACCCTTCCATTGTCAGGTCGCTCCTCTATGCAGCTTGGGTGGAGCAATACTGTCTCTCTGTAGTGTGACACATCACTTTGTGAAAGCACCAATATCCCCAGAGCGTATATAAAAAATAACAGGGGGTGGATACAAAAAGAGACTAGTTTAGTCAGCTAGTCTGGAAGCTGTAATGCTGTCACAGACTGTATTTGTCCATTGAGTATGGACAAGTACTGTCAAAATACAAAGATGTGGAGGACAAGACTCTGTGCCTAAGCTTTTGTGTTCTCTTTTACATTTCACATTTTAAAGCAAATCATTTTAGCAGTTGAGAGTTGCATCTCCCAGCCATAATTGATTTATTCCTATGCTCATTCAGTTTACAAGTTTTGCAAGTTATGCTTGATGCTGGCACTGTGAAGCAACTCCTCTGAAGAAAACTTAAAGAAAGTAGTTCATCTTCGCACCACATATCAAAAACATACAAATGTGAAACCTCATAACCTAAAACCAATTTTATAGCCATTAAAGTAAAAGAAATTTTACAATCAAAATTACATGACCATTGCCTCAAACAGCCTGTTTCACTATTAAATAACTTATTCTTAAAATAGTATTGTACACTAGGGATAAAACGAATGAGGTAGCACTGTTTTAGACGGAGTAGCCTTGCTTTTGGGAGGATGGAGACTCCAAACCTATCCAGCCACCTTGATTTAGGTTTTCTGTGGTTTCCCTAAATAGGCAAATGGTATGGTTTCTAATATAAGGCCATGGCTGACTACCTGTCCAATCCTTGTCATAACAGACATGCAACCACATAAATGTTTGTGTATATAAATTATATTATTTTTATTGTTCTTAAATTTTAAAACTAAGACATGTCCAAATCCTTATAAAAGTGATCTACAGATGAATAGAACTACTACTACTACTACTATTAGAATACTTCAGAATAATAATCCACAGGTTAAATCTGAAAAACCACACAACCTCAATTCAAGTTACAAATAAAGCAAGTGGCAGGCTTTGGTTCATTAGTACGCTTTAGGAAACTCACAGCTGGGCTGTAACAAAAATTGATTACTAAACAAGTGTTGCTTGGACAGAAATATGCTCTAGTGTATCCGAATTGTGTTGGACTGGACTAACAGGGGACGTCATGCATGTAAAAAGGAGGGCAACTGTCATCGATAACAGACTTGTTTGCCTTGTGGGATTTCATAAGAAAGATCATGAAAACTTCCAGGTGATAGACACTCAAAGATGTCAAAATCAAACAATGATGTGTCACAGTAATTATTACAGATAACTTAACCAATTCCAATAGTGTTACAATAAGTATGAACAAACTGTTATACGTCCCAAGTATGGAAAGGTAGCAGTAGCTGATTACAGATAATTTTTTGAAAACAGTTGATTTGAGCGAGGTCCATATGACATATTTCCTCATGAAATTTAATATACATATTTCCATTAGTGCACAATATGCAAAACAAAAAAATGATTGTGTTTACTTTTACTGTACAAGTTAATATTTACTGTATTAGAAATAATATTTACGAACTTGAATGTCCTTATCAGAATATTGGCTAACAAAAAGTTTGTTCCTCAAATACATAACAGAGCAAGGCAAAGCAACACTAAAAGCATGTATGTCCTGTATGCTTCCAAAGTCAGTGCTAATAACAGCACTGTTCCACAAAATAAAAACACCACTTGTACTTTCAAAGTCTTCTTTATTCTGATTATGCTAAAGACATTGGGCCACTGAATGGCAATGGTATTACTGATGATGAGTAATAAAGACTATGTAAAAATACAGTATTTTTTACTGCCTTATATATTTTTGTAGTAATTAAAATCATTTACCTGTTTATATCATAAGTGGCATTTGGACCCTTATAAGTGGCTTATAGCTTTATAAAATTTATCAAAGTTGTCAACTTGAGTTAGAAAAAAACCATTCTGAATGACATGTATGACAAAAAAGCAAAAAAAAGTACTGTTGAATTTTGTATAACACTTTTAGAAAACCATGCACCAAATAGAAACATTGAGCTGTCGGCAGGCACACACACAAAAGAAAAAGAACTCTAGCTAGGTTTTGGAATACATTCTTTGTCAAGCTAGAATACAAATATGCACACAAAACACCCACCAGCTGGCACAATGTAGGGGCACAGAGGTGTGTGTGCGTGTGTTGATGTGAGCGCGCACACATTCACGCGCTCCAGCTTGATAAAGGATTTATTCCAAAATCTAGCAAGTTTTCTGTTTCTTTTGTATGTGCCTGTCGATGGCTCAACACTTCTGCTATTCAGTGAGCTATCTCCTTTACTCCCAAACTATTTACATTCCACCAGAACTTTTCTATTATGTTAATCTTAATAACCCATTGAGTATCTTTAAAAAAAGAGAGAGAACGAGACTAACGTTACATCACTTGGGCTTTAGAGGTATTTTATACATGGTATCAGAAGGTAGATCATACCATCACCATCAACAATTAAAATATGAAGGTATTTCTGATTGAAAGTTAGATATTAACACCTGGTTTACTACAGTCATACTCTTATTGAAATTAATAGCTTAATTAAATTAGCCATTATGTTAGGTAATCTTACAGCCTGTCCTGAAAGACATTAATTGTGAGGTAGGGCCAATTGAGCAATAGGTTTCTAGAAGAAATTATTATTTGCTTCATGCTGTGGCACATCCTCCATAAAGTGCCAACAGCTCACCATCCGTGAGCCACAGCATTTAAATTCCCATAACTCTGAACTACCACCAGCCAACCTTCAGACCATGACAAGAAGTCAGACAGCAGGCTGTAAGAGGGCGATACTAGCAGCCACACCAAGCCAACAACCGACGTGCAAACCAGCCAACTTTGTGTGCTGACTGGGCTATGTTACACATCCACCAACAAGAGAATCAGCCAATAAGAAAGTAGGAGTCATCCGCACGGCCAGGATTTAAGATCACATTCTGGCCACAACCAATAGTTTATCCATCTGCTGAAGACTAATTTTCATCTTCAAAGTCGCCCTGCCCACCACTTACCAGTGTCGCTGTCCACCTTCGACATCGTGCTTCTAGGGACGGGTCCTACACAGCACGACACTTTCTCAAATCTTCATATCCCTTGCTGGATACAGACTTACGCTCAGAACCAAAGTGGGACATATTATGCACCAGGGCAGTGACTTTACCCTTTTTTTCAGTTTCCTGCTAGGAACTGACAAATTTTGTTCTTTGGTGCTATACAGTTCAACAAGAAATTAACCTTTTGTCGAATATTCAGAATAATTTTGTTTCCTTTTTTGGTTCAAGCATCAGATTAATTTTGTTCAATGTCCTATCAAATTGTGTGTTGATAAAATTGTTAGGTGACTGCGCTTCCTGTACCCAATTTTTGGGAGACTTTTCATTGGCAATGAGGTAAAAGACTGACATACTCATGTCTTCTTCCAGGAAACATTCATTTGGTCCTCTGTTTTCCATAACAAATGCAGCAGAAACCATGTTCCTCAGGCACCCAGTTCTCATCCTGCTGCAGCAAACCAATGAGAGGCTTGTGGCATGGCTGGATGCCATCACTTGGTCTGCCCCTCTCGTTTGGGCCAGCTCAAGCTGATTGATTCATCAGCGTGCAATATCCGCCAGCTGCACCTGCCCTTCCTGCCCATCGACTGGCAGGTGGAGTCCTGGGAGTGTTATGTCATGCAGTTCGAACAACTTAGTGCTCGAACAATTTTTGTGCGTCTATGAGGTGACAGGTGATATGCAGTGCTGTGCCTTTCTTATTACCTAAAGCTGGTCCATCGGTGTTTCAGCTCATCAAGCAGCTTCATCCCAAAGCAAAGACCCAGAACCTCTCATACACCACACCACACTTCGATTCCCAGATTGATGTCACTGCAGCTCAGCATAAGTTTTTTAGTCACCAGAAGCTAGCCTCAGGTACCTACCATGAATGGACTACTCATTTTCAAGGTCACTCCTTGGAGTGCAGGGTTTCTTGGTCCAATGTCAGTGTTGTCAGTCATATGACTCCTCTCTGGTAAGGGACATGGTACTGATCCATGCACCTGATTTGGCTCTTACTCATGACCTTTTCAAACTCTAAAACCCTTCACTGGATGCGTGCCTCCCTATCATCAGGACCTACAAATAATCTCTCCAGTCCTCAATGGCTATGCAAGACCCAGGGTTGGTGTTTGCCTCACTTCCTGCACTGACCGGTGTCAGTTTCCAAACACTAAAAGGAGCCCCCCACTAACCATCATCAACCTCCCCTTCCCTTCTCCTCACAGCGCTCTGCTCACCAGCCCCCTGTCGCCTCTGTCGGATCAAGTGCACAGCGTGTGGTAAATTGGTACAAGGGTTGAAGTTTGTTGCTCTTCCACATCTTATGTCAGGAGACACACACTGATCAGCATGAACAGAATCCATACCGATCAGCATGAACAGAATCCATGCCAGGACAATCTCGGCAAGGGAGATACTGCAAGCAGCTCAATGGGGTTCCGGTCACCTTGCAGATTGACACAGTGTAGGCAATCATTGTTATAAAAAAAAAAAAAAAAATTAAAAAATGGCTCTGAGCACTATGGGACTTAACATCTGAGGTCATCAGTCTCTCATCGTTATCGACTTGGACACATATTAATTGGTAGGGGCACTCTCCCTCCATCATTTCCCCATGCTGGCTAAAGAGTTTTAGCTATGTTGTGATTTCCATTGCTGGGGTCTTCCACGGATATATACGGTAGGGGGCTACCTCCACCACAGCTCGCATTCTTGTGGTTGCCACCCTAGGCGTGTAACCTGCTCATACTGGACCTTTCTCACATTCTAGGACATACTATTCATGATGCAACACTACCAGTTCTTGTATTAAGTCGGCTACCACATGCCAGTAGTTTCCTTGAGAAATTCCCCACCATTCTCTTGTCAATGAACATGGGGGTCAACAACTTTAAAACTTACATCACCATGATGCATCATGTGATTTCTAAATTTTGCACATCCCAAACTGTGCCTTTTGTCCTCTGGGGCAGGCTCCACAAGGAACTCCAGCACCTGCAAGAGGACTGTGTCCTTTCACCTGTTCCTAACAGTAGATAGGCAACATCCACTGTCCTAACAGAAAACAGAATGGAGCATCCTGTGTCTGCTATGATTGTAAGGTTGCCATCCATTACCATGGGTTTGTGGACTCACACCCTATACTAACGGTGGATGATATTAAGGCACACTTTGCAGAAAGCAAGATGTTTCTGAAGGTTGATCTTAAGGAGGTGAATCTCCAACTCCCCCTCAATGACACATCTAAGAAACTGTTGGTGATTAATACCCCCTTTGGCCTTTGTTGTTACAACTGCTTACCATTCGGCATTGCGTGTGTGCTGGTTATTTTTCAGTGGTATCTGGAACAACTGATTTGCCAAATCCCCAGCATAGCTAATTACCTCAACGACATCTTGGGTGCAGGTTGTTCCAGACGGTAAAATTGCACTGTAACCTTGATAAATGTGAATTCTTTGTCCAGCATACTGAATATTTATGCCATATCTTTAGTGCCTTAGGCATCCACATCATGCCCACCTATGTCAAAGCAATCCAGAAGTTGTTGATTCCCTGGAATGCAATGCAAATGAAGTCAGTTTTGGGGAAGATCAATTACTATTGTGCTTTTACACAGCATGCATCAACTACTCAGAAAGAATGTCCCATGGAGGTGGGCAGATCAATGCAACAGGGCTTCCCAGACCTTGAACAGGGTTGCCACAAGTTTCCCCAAGTGAAATTCCCTGATATTTCCCTGATTTCCAGACACGTTTTACCATTTTTCAAATTTTGAGATATCAAGGGGAAGTTAAGACGTAAGTTGACAATCTCCCTTTGCAGCTATGGTACAAGAAACAATAGTGCAAACAAGGAAATATCTAAAAAAAGAAAAAAATGGCATTTCCTGATGTGAGCCAAAAATCTTAAGTACTAATATCAACATCTTTTGTAATGATCTGATTTTAGATGGAGAAAGCAGGCCAAATGGTATATGTGCTTCATTAAGACCCCTGATGTTATTTTATATCAATAAAACAAAACACATTTGCTGACAAAAATACACACTTCCTTGGAATTGCAAGGCAGATTTAAAATACCTTCATTGATTTCAGAAACAACCTCACAAAAATGTAGGTCTCTTGAAAGAAGTGTATAAGGTGGGAAAGAACTGTGTAAACCGAAACTGTAGGTGACCGCCAATAAAATGTTGGTTCTGCTATGTTCGCTATTGTTAGTTATTACCACTGTGTTATATCTATTATTCTACAAGTATTTTGTGATTTTTCTTTCGCGAAATATATGAGTACATAGCATACAAACTCCCAGCAACTGACACAATTTTCTTTTTCTTATCGCCCATATTCTCTAATAAACTCTTTTGAAATGCCGACATGTCCTAGAACAAATAAAATGTCTTTAAAACACCACACTGCACAACGTACTTGTGGTGAAACAGTACCAATTCCTGAAATCTATCGCCTGTGGCCTGCTGAGGAGCATCGCAATCCTGGGTCCATGAATAAAGCATGAAAATCCACTGCATTACGCCACACACAAACAGACCCGGCCTGTGGGAAGATTGGTCAGATTAGATCCATTGGGCAGGGCCTGCCCATTAGTGGGAGCCAAATGGCTTCAGATCAGCAGGCCCGATGCATTACACATAGACATACCCACAAAAACAGCCTGCGATTTTGGCCCATCACGGAAATCCACTCATGTGGCCAGCTATTCATAAGCCACAGACAACATGTTGATGAAATGAGATCACAGTGATCAATCCATGCAACAGATAACTTGTTCAAATACTCTGAGAATGAATAATAATGAGGATAGATAGCAACTCATCAGAAAGATGACTGCTGAGCTGCAGACAGGCATGTAGAAAAGGCAATCACACTCCCATAACTAAATTTTCAGCCATAACTTTTGTCATAAAACAAGAACATACACACATTCACACAATCACTCAGACACAACTCACGCACACGTGACCACCGTCTCTGGCCACTTCTTTGTGAATAAGATCCCAACAAATTACTCCTCATGCCTCCCTGCCTCTCATCAGCAGCTGCTAGGCTAGTGGCAAGAAGTGGTGGCAGCACTGACTGCAAGCTGAGGGGAGTGGTAGGAAGGAAAGAAGCAGTAGTAATGAGGGAGTAGGGAAGCAGGGCACGTACTCAGCTGCACCCAGTCACCAACAGTGCATGACTTCAGTAAATATACCATTTCATCAACTGAGACATAAACAAGCTTTTTCCAGTTGTTTTTTCAAATTTCCCTGATATTTCTCTGATTTCCCTCACATGTTTCAAATTCCATGATATTCCCTGATTTCCAGAACCTGTGGAAACCCTGTTGAAGTACACCCTCCTGAAACTGATGTGTCTTGTCGCCTACGACCCTTCCAAGCCGTTGATCCTGGCAACAGATGCATCTGATTATAGGATGTGGTCAGTGCTTTCTCATATCATCAAATGACGTAGAATGTCCTATCTCAACCACACCCAGAAGAACTATAGCCAAATGGAGAAAAAAGAGCTGGCAATAATCTTTGGCATCAAGGGGCTTCACGACTACATGTATGGCTGCTTACTGCTAACAAACCACTCCTCCCTCTTTTTTTGGGTTTCGACAGCAGTACCTACAGCAAAGGCTCGGAACCTACAGCAATGTCTCTTCTTGTGTAGTTATTTCTATGATATACAATTCAGATTGTCAGCTCAACACACTAACACAGATTTTTTCCCCATCTGACCATGGGTGCAGATCCTGCATTGAATGCTGACCCTGGTATCTGTTTTCATGTGGATGCAGCAGCAGAAGAGCCCGTCACTACCTTGCCCTCAGATTCCACCCTTGTGAGGCAGCACATGGCTCAGTAAACTCCTGAGGTGTGCTCTTAACAGGGGCCACAAATCCAAGGCAATTGCACACTGCCGACCTCCAGGCTCTTTGGAACAGACACCACAAGCTCTCTATTCTCCAGAGGGTCTTGCTGATCCAAGTGGACAATGGCCAAACAGATGTGGTCATCCCCAGCTCTCTTCAGCAGAGGGCTCTTGAGCCCCTACACTAAGGCTATTGGTGGTCTCTCCTCACCAAACAGCTGGCCTGACATCATATTTATTGGAGAGAGATGGATGTAGCCATGTCTACCATGGTCTCAGCTTGCACAACCTTCCAAAGTCAACAGGCCTTCCCAGCATGCAGATATTCTCCTTGTCCTACATCATACACCCTGTGGTCCAGGATACACTTCAATTTTGCTGGGCCCTCCATAGGTTTGTCCTGGTTGATAGTAGTCAACACTGGTTTCGGCTTTCATTTTGTTTTCTGCATTTCATCTCCATTATCCAAGCACTGGCGTGAATTTTTTCGTTGGAAGATTCCCCAAATGCATTTTGACCAACAATGGCCCATGATTTATATCTGTAGAATTCAAAAAGCTTTGCACACAAATGGAATCTCCTTGATACATGCAGCTCCTTCCCATCTGGCATTTAATGGCTTTGCCAAATGTTTTATTCAGACTTTAAAAAACTCAGATGGTCAAACTCCTTCAACACTACTCTGTTACAGATGTTGTGTCCTTATTCTTATCTTCCTTCCTACCAGGGTCAACCCCATGAGGGGCTGTCTTCTACAGAACGCCTACACAGTCACCTTCTTCAGTCCCAGTTGTTGATCACACATACCGTGCTTCCAACAACTCCCCACTCCCACCCTCAGTGCCGCCATTGTGCTACCCAGTATCCTGTGTCTTGGCCAACATGTACATCAGGGGTAGGCCGAGACTGATCCCGGCCACCATTCAGTGCCTCCTACCCCATGTTACAATGGAGAATGAGTGTGCTGATGGGTCCAGGCAATGGCAGCATGTTAGCCAGCTTTGTCAGAAAAGATGTGCTGCACCACCAAGTAACAATCTATATCCAGTATGTGTTCCAGAGCTTCCTTTTCCATCTGCTGCCAGTGACCTGGCACCATCTTGGGAGGAGGCAGACCAACAGGTACCATAGCACCATCAAGCCCTACCGATGGATGTCAAACTGCAGCCGGACTCTTCCTCTCTGGCCTCATTGAGGTCTCTGATGCCTGCCTCTTACTTGATACCTCCGTCCTGGGGGTGGGATGAATACTGTGATGTGAACGCCAAAAAGTGCCAACCATTCACAAGCCGCAGTATTTAAACTCCACACTACTAGCAGCCGACTTTTGGATCACAACAAGAAGTCAGCTGGCAGGTTGCCACAAGGCAATACTAGTGGCCATACCAAGCCAACAATCGACATGCACACCAGCCAGCTGCACACATTGACCACACTACATTACACATCCATCAACAAGGGAACCAGCCAATAAGAAAGAATTAGTCATCCACGCAGCCAGGATTTAAGATTGTGCTCTGGTCACCACTGAAGATTGATGTTCATCCCCATCCCTGCAGTTGCTGGCACTGCTACTACCAGTCACTGCTGTCGCCATCCACCTTCGATGTCATGCTTCTGGGGATGGGTCCTGCTCAATTTGACACTTTCAGACTTGGAAAAGTTTTCAGGGGTGGTTACTGAACTTTGATAAATCTTCATATCCCATGCTGGACATGGACTTTAGCTCAGAATCAAGGCAGGGTAATGATTTTTCCTGCTCCCCCCCCCCCCCCCCTCTCCCCCCTCTCCTGCCCCTCAAATGTTGTTTGAGTTTCCTGCTAGTAAATGACAAATTTTGTTTTTCAGACCTAGACACTTCAAGATGAAGTTAACCTTTTGATGAACAGTCAGAAGAATTTTGTTTCCTTTTTTGATTTAATCATCAATCAGTTTCTTTCGAAGTCCTTTCAACTGTGTGTTAATAAACATGTTAAGTGACAGTGGTTCCAGTTCTCAATTTTTGGGGGACTTTTCACTTCGTATGTTTAGTTTAAAGTACATATACACTATAAACTTGTTAAATCCATAAAATATAACTTGTAAGGGCAAACAAGAAAGGTAAGAGGCTCAAAATCTCGACTGCATATAATGGAACAAATGCTACAGCACTGACAGTAATATAAATGATACCTACCAAAACAAAATAATGCAAAAAATGTGACAAAACACTTCAGAATAAATGGACAGAAAAGTTAGTCAAAATTCTTTGTTGAAGGATATGTATACGTTACACAAAAGCAAGCATTCAGCACATTACTAATCTCAGGTTTGCACTTCAGTAGTTTTTTTACACTGATGATTCCCACCACTTAGTCTAGAGTTCTAAGAAACTTATCCTTCACTCTGACGGCAGTGATGTTATAAGATCTTCCCATTCATTGGCCTTGTGCAATACCATTAAAATACAGTGAATGCAATGCAAGACTAGCCACTTAAAACTGTTTGTATTGAAACTTTCTGTAAGTAGTAGAACGAGATTTTCACTCTGCAGCGGAGTGGGCGCTGATATGAAACTTCCTGGAAGATTAAAACTGTGTGCCGGACCGAGACTCGAACTCGGGACCTTTGCCTTTCGCAGGCAACTACTCTACCAACTGAGCTACCCAAGCACGACTCACGCCGCATCTTCACGGCTTCACCTGTGCCAGTACCTCGTCTCCTACCTTCCAAACTTTACAGAAGCTCTCCTGCATACCTTGCAGAACTAGCACTCCTGAAAGAAAGGATATTGCGGAGACATGGCTTAGCCACAGCCTTAGGGATGTTTCCAGAATGAGATATTCACTTTGCAGCGGAGTGGGCGCTGATATGAAACTTCCTGGAAGATTAAAACTGTGTGCTGGACCGAGACTCGAACTCGGGACCTTTGCCTTTCGCAGGCAACTGCTCTACCAACTGAGCTAGCCAAGCACGACTCACGCCCTGTCCTCACAGCTTCACTTCTGCCAGTACCTCATCTCCTACCTTCCAAACATTACAGAAGCTCTCCTGCATACCAGGAGAGCAGGAGAGCTTCTGTAAAGTTTGGAAGGTAGGAGACGAGGTACTGGCAGAAGTGAAGCTGTGAGGATGGGGTGTGAGTCGTGCTTGGGTAGCTCAGTTGGTAGAGCAGCTGCTCGCGAAAGGCAAAGGTCCCGATTTCGAGTCTCGGTCTGGCACACAGTTTTAATCTGCCAGGAAGTTTCATTCTGTAAGTAGTAGTTTCTCTCCATTCAATACACTTCCTTGAGAATAATACTTGACAATAAAATTTTGGAGCAAAATACAGTTCCTTGCAGAAAATCTCTATGAAGTTAAGTATTACCAATGATTCAGACACAGTAAATATGTTTTCTGATTGGCTCCTTTTAAATATCAGCTTACCTGGGTGGTCAGGGCTTTCAAGTGGTATAGCAGTATTTTCTGCCAACATATGAGTTCCCGCTTTTACAACATTTTCAGGAGCTACTGTCACAGCACTTTGTGTTGGTTGAGGGAAAATACCAGGAGAGCCAACTGCATCTTTTGGAGCCATTTTTGGTCCACATACTCCCCAATGCTTCAAGTTAGCTGGCTCACTTGCAAAGTTCTGTGAATAATGTAGTAAATTGGGAAGTGAGAAATACATAATAAAAACAAATGAGATAATTTGATCATAATCAATAAAGAAAATCATAGGTATTTTCATTCTTTGTAATAAGTCTACATTATGTACTGATAGTTTAATATTCTTTCCTTAGACAGTAACCTGGAAATACAGCTAGACACAACTGAGACAGGCCATACCAAATACATCCAGGATGATCAAATACATCAAGGTGTGATTTCTGCTAAGTTATAGTAGACTAAACTAAACTCCGTGTAAACAGGCCTCGTAAGGCCTAATGGTACCAACCAACTACCATGGTCACCATCAGCCCATATGTATCACTAGGTGAGGATATGGAGGGACATGTGGTCAGCACATCACTCTCCCAGTTATTGGCAGGTTTCATGACCGGAGCAGCTAATTCTCAATCAAGCAGCTCCTCAACTGGCCTCACAAGGGCTGAGTACACCCCGCTTGAAAAAAGTGCACAGCAGTCATGGATGATAACCCATCCAGGTTCTAGTGCAACCGACAGCATTTAACTTCAGTGATATGACAGGAACTGGTGTTACCAGTACGACAAGGCAATTGGAAAGTTATAGTAGACAATGAGGCAAATTGATCTGTCAACATGCAGTGCAGACTTTTCAAGAACAGAAATGTTGGTCTTTGTTTCATTGATGAGAACAGTATGTTGAAAGGTATCTTGATCATACCTAGCTCTTATGATACGTCTTTCGAAACATACTTTTAAAAAATTCACAGCACTGTGAGTGTGAAGAATAAAATACATAAATAAAACACAACAGCAATTGCTGAGAGAAATGCAACTAAAATTTTTGCACACAATCAACATGTCACTATGAGGCTACTTGAATGTAAGTGTGGGATCAATCAAAATGAGTACTGCTTTCTGGGTAAGTGCCAAATTTCAACACATTTCATTTTTCTCACATTTTGTTCCAACAACAGCTGTGACTGTCAGAATCAGTTATGTTGTTGTTGTTGTGGTCTTCAGTCCTGAGACTGGTTTGATGCAACTCTCCATGCTGCTCTATCCCGTGCAAGCTTCTTCATCTCCCAGTACCTACTGCAACCTACATCCTTCTGAATCTGCTTGGTGTATTCATCTCTTGGTCTCCCTCTACGATTTCTACCCTCCACGCTGCCCTCCAATACTAAATTGGTGATCCCTTGATGCCTCAGAACATGTCCTACCAACCGATCCCTTCTTCCAGTCAAGTTGAGCCACAAACTTCTCTTCCCCAATCCTATTCAACACCTCCTCATTAGTTATGTGATCTACCCATCTAATCTTCAGCATTCTTCTGTAGCACCACATTTTGAAAGCTTCTATTCTCTTCTTGTCTAAACTATTTATCGTCCATGTTTCACTTCCATACATGGCTACACTCCATACAAATACTTTCAGAAACGACTTCCTAACACTTAAATCTATACCTGATGTTAACAAATTTCTCTTCTTCAGAGACGCTTTCCTTCCCATTGCCAGTCTACATTTTATATCCTCTCTACTTCGACCATCATCAGTTATTTTGCTCCCCAAATAGCAAAACTCCTTTACTACTTTAAATGTCTCATTTCCTAATCTAATTCCCTCAGCATTGCCCGACTTAATTCGACTACATTCCATTATCCTTGTTTTGCTTTTGTTGATGTTCATCTTATACCCTCCTTTCAAGACACCATCCATTCCATTCAACTGCTCTTCCAAGTCCTTTGCTGTCTCTGACAGAATTACAATGTCATCGGCAGACCTCAAAGCTTTTATTTCTTCTCCATGGATTTTAATACCTACTCCGAATTTTTCTTTTGTTTCCTTCACTGCTTGCTCAATATACAGATTGAATAACATCGGGGAGAGGCTACAACCCTGTCTCACTCCCTTCCCAACCACTGCTTCCCTTTCATGCCCCTCAACTCTTATAACTGCCATTTGGTTTCTATACAAATTGTAAGTAGCCTTTCGCTCCCTATATTTTACCCCTGCCACCTTCAGAATTTGAAAGAGAGTATTCCAGTCAACATTGTGAAAAGCTTTCTCTAAGTCTACCAATGCTAGAAATGTAGGTTTGCCTTTCCTTAATCTACTTTCTAAGATAAGCCTTAGGGTCAGTACTGCCTCACGTGTTCCAATATTTCTACAGAATCCAAACTGATCTTCCCCTAGGTCAGCTTCAACTAATTTTTCCATTCGTCTGTAAAGAATTTGGATTAGTATTTTGCAGCTGTGACTTATTAAACTGATAGTTCAGTAATTTTCACATCTGTCAACACGTGCTTTCTTTGGGATTCGGATTAGTCTGAGAGTATTTCGCCTGTCTCATACATCTTGCTCACCAGATGGTAGAGTTTTGTCAGGGCTGGCTCTCCCAAGGCCGTCAGTAGTTCTAATGGAATGTTGTCTACTCCCGGGACCTTGTTTCGACTCAGGTCTTTCAGTGCTCCGTCGAACTCTTCACGCAGTATCATATCTCCCATTTCATCTTCATCTACATCCTCTTCTATTTCCATAATATTGTCCTCAAGTACACCACTCTTGTATAGACCCTCTATATATGCCTTCCACCTTTCTGCTTTCCCTTCTTTGCTTAGAACTGGGTTTCCATGTGAGCTTTTGATATTCATACAAGTGGTTCTCTTTTCTCCAAAGGTCTCTTTAATTTTCCTGTAGGCAGTATGTATCTTACCCCTAGTGAGATAAGCCTCTACATCCTTACATATATCCTCCAGCCATCCCTGCTTAGCCATTTTGCACTTCCTGTCGATCGCATTTTTGAGACGTTTGTATTCCTTTTTGCCTGCTTCATTTACTGCATTTTTATATTTTCTCCTTTCATCAATTAAATTCAATATTTCTTCCGTTACCCAAGGATTTCACTAGCCCTTGTCTTTTTACCTACTTGATCCTCTGCTGCCTTCACTACTTCATCCCTCAAAGCTACCCATTCTTCTTCTACTGCATTTCTTTCCCACATTCCTGCCATTTGTTCCCTTATGCTCTCCCTGAAACTCTGTACAACCTCTGGTTCTTTCAGTTTATCCAGGTCCCATCTCCTTAAATTTCCACCTTTTTGCAGTTTCTTCAGTTTTAATCTACAGTTCATAACCAATAGATTGTGGTCAGAGTCCACATCTGCCTCTGGAAATGTCTTACAATTTAAAACCAGTTTCCTAAATCTCTGTCTTACCATTATATAATCTATCTGGTACCTTTTGGTATCTTGGGGCTTCTTCCATGTATACAACCTTCTTTTATGATTCTTGAACCAAGTGTTAGCTATGATTAAGTTGTGCTCTGTGCAAAATTCCACCAGGCGGCTTCCTCTTTCATTTCTTACCCCCAATCCATATTCACCTACTACATTTACTTCTCTCCCTTTTCCTACTATCAAATTCCAGTCACCCATGACTATTAAATTTTCGTCTCCCTTCACTATCTGAATAATTTCTTTTATTTTATCATACATTTCTTCAATTTCTTCATCATCTGCAGAGCTAGTTGGCATATAAACTTGTACTATTGTCGTAGGCATGGGCTTCGTGTCTATCTTGGCCACAACAATGCGTTCGCTGTGCTGTTTGTAGTAGCTTACCTGCATTCCTATTGTTTTATTCATTATTAAACCTACTCCTGCATTACCCTTATTTGACTTTGTATTTATAACCCTGTATTCGCCTGACCAAAAGTCTTGTTCCTCCTGCCAACGTACTTCACTAATTCCCACTATATCTAACTTTAACCTATCCATTTCCCTTTTTAAATTTTTTAACTTACCTGCCCGATTAAGGGATCTGACATTCCACGCTTCGATCCGTAGAATGCCAGTTTTCTTTCTCCTGATAACAACGTCCTCTTGAGTAGTCCCCGCCCGGAGATCCAAATGGGGGACTATTTTACCTCCGGAATATTTTACCCAAGAGGACACCATCATCATTAACCATACAGTAAAGCTGCATGCCCTCGGGAAAAATTATGGCTGTAGTTTCCCCTTGCTTTCAACCATTCGCAGTACCAGCACAGCATGGCCGTTTTGGTTAGTGTTACAAGGCCAGATCAGTCAATCATCCAGACTGTTGCCACTGCAACTACTGTAATGGCTGCTGCCCCTCTTCAGTAAACCCGCATTTGTCTGTCCTCTCAACAGATACCTCTCCATTGTGGTTGCACCTACGGTACGGCTATCTGTATCGCTGAGGCACGCAAGCCTCCCCACCAACGGCAAGGTCCATGGTTCATGGGACCCGTTATAGTTCTCCAAATTATGTTTACAAAAACCACAAAGTGATGGCGAATTTCTTTGCAAGATTTTGTTTGTAGAAGAAGCATTGTTTACTAATCATGGGTAAATCCATGTTCACAAATTAGACGAAAACCACCACTAGCTGAGAGAAGTACATAACAATAACTTTGGTCTGTCAGTGGGCAGTGCAGGCTTTTCAAGGAACATATCATTGGTTGCTGTTTTATTGAAAGGCACTTCAAATAGCCACAAATATCTACAGATACTAACAGACATATTGCTGCAATTATTGAAAGACACAACACTGGTCATAAAGCAATCTATGTAGTAGAAGCAGCTTGAAGTTCTGCCTATTACACACAAGTAATTACACACCTTCTTAACAGACATTTGGGAAATATAAAATGGCATGCCCACCTCTCGATTTTTATATGTGGTAAAAATTAAAATAAGAAACCTGCAAGGAGACACTGTCAAATCCTGAAGACATGATCTGAGCAGAAGTGCATCAAAATTAAATTCACTGTTCATTGTTATCTATATGGAATCACTTTGTTGAACTTGTCAGAGCACAAGGTCAACATTTTGAGCGCTTGAGACAACAAGTGTAATCACAACACACAATCCAAACCTGAGTTACAGGTTTGTTTATGTCTAATACAGTAGGGCAGATGTTTGTGGAACCTCTTCGTCTGATGGCAGGGCATCAGCTTTCAGCACTGTTCCTATTTGATCAAGTTTCACACACATTATGCTGTTAAAGTATTATCTACAACTTAACTTTACTCTTGCATAGAAAGAAACACAGTGCACAGCCATAAAAACAAGTGATCAATACCCTAGTGAAATAACACTGACAGCAGACAATAGACATTTTTAGAAAAATTGAAATCATTTCCACTTGGCTTTTCCTTCTACTCAACAGACGGAATTCTGGGTCAATAGTGTGTTTGTGTCACTTTCATGAAATGTTATTGTAGATTAAAAATAAAACAAAAACTTCAGTTTTACAAACATCCAACTTGTTATTTATGTTTTTTTTCTTTATTTTTAAGTAACATAACACAGAAAAGCACAAAGACATAACATTCTACAGGTATTATCTACAGTTTAATATTAAAAGTATAGTGTCAAAACTCTAGCCATAAATAACTTAAAAACAATGATCTGCTTTACCTCATGGTGGGGGATACAGATGATCAGCTGTAATCTATAACTCTCTAATATTCTCAAAAATAAAAAAATCACCATAACAGCTAAAAAACTAATTTAATAAGAAAATTTCCGAAACTGAAAAAACACCGAATAACAAACAATTACTTACAGTTATTATAATGGAAATCTTTTGTTTTACACATACTCATCACCATTAATACAATGAAAAATAAAAGATATTTATACAATAAAAAAACTATGTGATGAACAAATCTGAATTTATTCGGCTGAGGTGATTCTTGTAAGTTGATGAAGCAATGAACTAAAACAAAAACCAACTCATCCTTTAAAATCAGTAACCAAACTCATATTCCACATTGCCAATATCTACACCAGAAACTGTGGGCCATTCTTTTCTTATATCTCTCACATGGATATTTGTCAAGATGTTGTCTTTAGAAAATGTTTGAACATCTCACACATCTGAAAAAGCAAAGTAATCTATCATTTTATTCTGCCTTTTCCTAAGAAAGTTTACAACTCAGTTCTTCACACCCTCACAAAGATATTTTTCATTAAAGTTTCTCTTTCCCTTAGTTCATAACTTTCTATCATGTTTACCTGGCATGATCAACTTTATCCTGCAATTCCTGAAAACCATTTTTAATTCATACTTCAAAAAATATATAATCAAAATTTAGTAATTCAGGTTATATATATAGTTTTCTTTCCATAGTGCTTAATTTTCAGTAAATATATTAGGAAAAAGTGTAGTCTTTAACTGTTGTTTATAAAACATACCACTTTCTTCAAAACAAGTATCACGAAAATGAATATGTTGCAATGTTGTCCTCATGAAATGGTGGGAAAATAATTTTCTCCTTGTAGCACTGATTTTGCCGTGTTGTATGTGAGAGATCTGATTTGCCACAAGAGATCTACTTTTCCTGATTTTATAGTATCTCATTTGTCAAGTTAATAACAGGTTCCACATCATGGTGAGTTGTCACAAGTGTGTTCCAGGGAACATGGAAAAAACTAAGCTAACAAAACTTTCCAGTACTACACTAATTATATATAGCTAAAAAAAGTTTGTGCCGTAATTTGGCAGTTATAAACACAAAAAATTACTTGATGCATCAGAAAATTTGCTAACATTGTCTGATACAGCTCGCCTCAATACATTCAATCATACTTGATATATCTGGTCTGGCCTGTACAATGTAACTTCCTTGGGCTAACATACAACTTTGTTCATTAAAACTTGGTTCAGATATGTCTCAAGAGTCGATCCGTGCACCGTCTGCTTTATGCCCTGATATGGTAATGACCAGTCCATGCACTACATTGGTGATCCTGCAGTCAAATTGTTGAGGGCAGACATGTAAAGCGAGTTAAGGATTGAATGAGATTTTCACTCTGCAGCAGAGTGTGCACTGATATGAAACTTCCTGGCAGTTAAAACTGTGTGCCCGACCAAGACTCGAACTCGGGACTTTGCATTTCGCGGGGAAGTGTTCTACCATCTGAGCTACCAAAGCACGACTCTCGCCTGGTCCTCACAGCTTTACTTCTGCCAGTATCTCGTCTCCTACCTCCCAAACTTTACAGAAGCTCTCCTGCGAACCTTGCAGAACTAGCACTCCTGAAAGCAAGGATACTGCAGAGACATGGCTTAGCCACAGCCTGGGGGATGTTTCCAGAATGAGATTTTCACTCTGCAGCGGAGTGTGTGCCGATATGAAACTTCGAAACATCCCCCAGGCTGTGGCTAAGCCATGTCTCCGCAGTATCCTTTCTTTCAGGAGTGCTAGTTCTGCAAGGTTCGCAGGAGAGCTTCTGTAAAGTTTGGAAGGTAGAAGATGAGATACTGGCAGAAGTAAAGCTGTGAGGACCAGGCGAGAGTCGTGCTTCGGTAGCTCAGATGGTAGTGCACTTGCCCGCGAAAGGCAAAGTTCCCGAGTTCGAGTCTCGGTTGGGCACACAGTTTTAATCTACCAGGGAGTTAAGGATTATTAAATCAGGAAATACACAGTAATACCCTCCAGCTTTATATTTTATGTAACTGGTTTATTCAGCCAAATATAGCTTCCTACTGAATGGTGGTCCTTAATCAAATAAAATACGAGTTCATCTAGTAAGAAAGTCCCAGTTAAAACATAACTAGAAGCACAGGAGTGATGGTAGTTTCCATTAAATACACTCAAATTACTAAGTGCCCTGTTCTTCTAACCCAGCACTCAGATGCATAACATAAAGTCCATGTATAAGAAAATACAGTTTCATGTTCCGACAGCTGAAGTCACAATCACAAGTCTCTGTCCAGAATTTATCACTTGGCTGCACTCTTGATTGCAAAAACACAAGTCTCCAATGTCATAACTGAACATCCACCCTCACATCAAAAAAGCCAAAGTAAGCCCTCTCTCCAAAGGCCATAAGCCCCCCCCCCCCCCTGCATCATTTTCTAGCAGCTCCCAACAGCACGTCTCCCACCACCATTTCACCAAAATGAATTACAAGTTTGTGGTGCCCTCCATCGTAAAGCTGGAATTCAATATTGTGTTGGCCCACCCTTAGCCCTGATGACAGCTTCCAGTCTCAGAGGTGCTGGAAGGTTTCTTGGGGATGTCAGCCCACTCTTCACAGAGTGCTGCACTGAGTAGAGGTATCAATGTAGGTCGGTGATGCCTGATGTGAAGTCGGCATTCCAAAACATCCCAAAGTTGTTCTATATGATTCACGTCAGGACTCTGTGCAGGCCAGTCTATTATAGGGATGTTATTGTAGTGTAACCACTCCACCACAGGTCATGCATTACCAGCAGGTGCTCTATCATGTTGAAAGATGCAATCTCCATCCCCAAATTGCTCTTCAACAGTGGGAAGCAACAAGGTGCTTAAAACACCAATGTAGGCCTGTGCTGTGATAGTGCCACAAAAAACAACAAGGTGTACAAGCCCCCACCATGAAAAACATGACCATATCATAACACCATCGCCTCCAAAATTTTACTGTTGGCACTACGCACGCTGGCAGATGACTTTCACCGGGCATTCACCATACCCACACCCTGCCATCGGATCACCACATTGTGTACCGTGATTTGTCACTCCACACAACATTTTTCCACTGTTCAATTTTCCAATGTTTACACTACTTACACCAATCGAGGCATTCATTGTTTGGCATTTACCGGCACGATGTGTGGCTTATGAGCAGCCACTCGACCATGAAATCCAAGTTTTCTTACTTCCCGCCTACCTGTCATAGTACTTTCAGTGGACTGATGCAATTTGGGATTCCTGTGTGATGGTCTGGATAGATGTCTGCCTATTACACATTATGACCCTCTTCAACTGCCGGCAGTCTCTGTCAGTCAACAGACAATATCGGCCTGTACGCTTTCGTGCTGTACATGTCCCTTCACATTTCCACTTCACTATCACATTGGAAAGAGTGGACCTAGGGATGTTCAGGAGTGTGGAAATCTTGCATACAGACATATGACACCAATGACACCCAATCACCTGGCCACATCCCAAGTCTGTGAGTTCTGTGGAGCACACCATTCTGCTCTCTCACGCTATCTAATGACTATTGAGGCCACTGATATGAAGTACCTGGCAGTATGTGGCAGCACAATGCACCTAATATGAAAAACATATGTTTTTGGGGTGTCCAGATACTTTTGATCACATAGTGTACCAACATCAGCAAACTTCAGCCAGTGGGATCTCACGTAGCTCCCCATAATATTAGGCACTTCTTACAACACTTTCACAAATTGTGTTCAGTTAAAATGGAATGCAAATGAAATGGGAATGGAAATGTAAGTGGAATAACACCACCATACCTGCACTAATAATTCTACAATTAAGTTACAAATGTTACATGAAACATTATTTATACCGTATATACTGACACTATTTACTATTCCTTTAAACACAGGTGTATGACTTACACAGACAAGGATGTGGATTATTGCGCTTTCAATCAAATATCATTGACAAGGTTAATATATTACAGTAATCTGACATACTGATAACTACAGTCCACTTAATTTATATATCTGGAGTACAGAAAGCATGACACACAGTTATCATCATAGCAGATTTAATAATAATACAATTTACTTCATTACGTGTGATAATAGCTACTGTGCAAAGCCATTATCCAATATGATGTCTGCCTTGTAAGACAGCCTTGTTTGTTATTATAGTGTGTAAACCTTTATGGTGTTCTCTAGTTATATTTGTAATTACAGCTGGTTCTTGTGTACACAGCATTGCCTTTCTTGGGTTCAAATATAACCCTCAAGCTCACTGCATCAATATTTCTTGTCTCATTCTAAGTTATTTGAATGTTATTCTGTTCAAATCCTAGTATTTTCAAACAACACTTTGGTTTGAACATTTTCAGTTGGTAGTAGCCATCTCAGCTTTTACCTGTAAGTGCCTCCCACTTAAGACCAGTCGCTCACTACTGCTAGTACCGTTTTTGTCCATAGGACCTTAATACGCCTACCTCAGTGGAACCCATTACTGCTTGCCCAGCCTACGATTGTATGCACGCACCACAATGAACAGTTTACAATAGTAATTCCACATTGAGTGCGTTTCTCAAAAGGGTATCATCTTTGGTCTTCTTGAACAGCTGAAACTACTGGTTATGTTCCTCTGCTGCTCCAGCCTTTCCACAACACTCTTTACAATAATAATATGATTATTTGCAGCCAAATAACCATACAAGTTCCAAGTACAATGATAATAATAGATAAAATTAAAAATTTTACATTTTGTGATTTGCATAGTCACTTATTGACTGTGTTCAGTTGGTATAGAGATCCATTTGGTACTGTTTGCATATTTGATGACACAGTTTACACTCACATATTTCATTTGGTTCATGGTATGATGTGTTGTAGCAAATAAGGTGGTGGAAACCATGGACTGCCACTCTGGTGCTCATGTGTCTCATTTCGAAGTTTTCCTTTGTCCATGTTTTGTCAATCACTGTGCCTGTGCTGTAAAATTCTGGAGGTATATCTTCCCTTTTTTCCTTCAATGACTTTAGTGTACTTTCTGAAGCGCTACTGTTTGGTAGCATCAGGTTTGTCCATAGGACTTTGATGAGGAAGTGTTCCTTTGCCACCAAGTATACAAGCCTGATGGTGTTGTTTTGGGCATTCCTGTTGATTTCTTTATATACGTCATCTTTACTTTTTCTTGTGTCATTAGGTTTTTCACTGTAAGACATGGTCCGATGATTTCTGTGCCGTACGTTAGTATTGGGAAGATTTTGGCTCTGAATAGTGCAACTGATGTCTCTAGGCTGAGGCATCTAATGTATTCTATTTCATGGATTGCCATTATTGCTTGTATTGCTTTCTCTGTTACATGTTTTTGAAACATTTTGCAGTTGTTTGTATTGTGACCCTGTAATGGGACACACTCATCTAACATTACCTTTTTTTTTTACAGAAGTAGCCGATACCAGGATTAATCCCGAATCTGGTATAGGTGACAATTCTCGGCTGTTTCACTGAAAGAATATCATTTGGTTTTGAATATGATGTATTATATTTCAGACTAAAATGTATAAAAAGAAATTAATTTGTTACACACTGCATATAAGATTAAAATTATTATTGTTTTAGAAATATTTGAAATTATGAAATATGAGGCATATTTAAAATTCATATTATTAATTGCACAATCTGGCACTGGTTGTTAAATTTGTTTCTGGATTAGTTTATAAAATAATAATATAACTTAGTGATGATTCTTTTTTTGTCAAGAAAGTTTGTAAACTCTTTTGCTTTGTAAACTCTTTAGAATATTGTGACTATCGCAGGATGTTGGGAGTAGTAGTGGGCATGCCTCTGATGGAAACGTGCAGATATTTTTAATTTTGTCTACAACAATCTAATTGATGGTTGTATCAAAATAGAAATTGTGAAGTCAGTGTGCTACAGAAGTATGGGATAAAGTAGAAGATAATCATAGCAACAGATAGTACTTCATCAGTTATTTAGTCTTCTGGAACCTAGTAAGCCAAAATTTCAGCCACAAGAATGTACCCCTAGACGCAAGAACTGGCACCAACAACAAGAGAACATGAAGATATGTAAAAAGTTTTTCTTTCGTATATCTTACACCTCTCAAAGCGTTCAAAACTTGTGCAGAGACAGAGAATTTTGATAGTGATGTGTTGAGGGTAAGATTACAAGTGTGATCATCAGCCGTGATTAGTTGACTGATAATGAAATCTTGTCTCCTGCAGAAGAAGGGAGAAAAAGATTTTTGTATCATTAGCAGTTTATATATTACTGAAATCCCAATCACGTGGAGAAGGAAGACCTGAGAGCTGCTCAACAATGTCGTATCAACAGTGATGTGATAATATCGACAATGATGGACCGGATGAATTGAAAGAGAAAGAGAACTATGATGAAGGACATCAGAAAAGATAAGTACAAACTATTTGTGACATTAATTTTTCTTGGTGGATTTGTGTGATTGCTAGAAAAATGATTACAGATGAGGGTAGTGGTGATGAAGTGAAAGCTGTAGGGTGTAGCATAGACATGTTTGAACAAGTGAAGTGTAGTCAGCAAAGAAACAGTTAAAAATGACTTTATGCAGTTGATTTTAGCAAAACTGAGTGCAGTTAATGATCAGTTAACAGAAACAAAAACAGATAACAATAGCAATGATCATTTAACTGAAAAATTTACTTCACTACAAGGACAATTAAATGAACTGAAAACAATGAGAAAATGGACATGGTACAATACCAAATAGACCAACTTAGTAATCAGGTTTTGGAGCTAAAAAATGGGTTGTCAGATGGATTAAAAAGTGTGAACAAAAAAGTTGATGTATTAGAAAATAAATTTATTGTTTTGGAATATGAGTTAGTTGCACAATCCACAAATCAGGAGAACAATGTTAATGATGTCAGAGTTCAACAGAAGGCCATAGAAGAAAAAATGGAACAGAACTTTAGTACTTTAGATCAAAAAATTTTATATGTTGAAAACAGTATGCTAACAAATGTAAATGTTTTAGTTCGAAAAATTTCATTCACAACAGTCTGTATTCAAACAGTACTATGTCCTGAAGGCGAAGCTCTCTCTTGGGTAAATCAATAATTAAGTCTGTGGGAGACATATCAAAGTTTCAAAAAAAGATTTTTAAATAAATTTGGGTCAGAAGCTAATCAAGGGAGGATTAAAAGTGAATTTCTGAATGGTCCAACATTCCAATCAAAAGTTTTTCATTGGACAATTTACATCCAGTGGATTTTATACGTGACTGTAGAGATAGTTTTGTGTCAGGCATGAGTGACAATCAAAAAATTAAATTTGTTAAAAGATGTCTTGAAGGCGAAGCTCTGTCTTGGGTAAATCAAAATTTAAGTCTGTGGGAGACACATCAAAGTTTTGAAAAAAGGTTTTAAATAAATTTAGGTCAGAAGCTGAACAAGGGAAAATTAAAAAGTGAATTTCTGAATGGTACAAATTATGGGAATAGAGTCGATATCCTGAAAGAGTTCTGTATGAATAAACTTAAGAAATTGATTCATCTTGACAAACTATTTGACGAAATGATATTGACTGATGCACTAAGAAGGAGATTACCAGAAAGGTTGCAGTGGGATTTAGTACAAGGACCCGATGATTGCCTTGAATAATTTTTACGATGTGTTGACAGGCTGGATATGGCAGTAGAAAGAAGATTGTACAATAACAATCATAATGATAGAGATCACAATGGCAACAACTATAGAAACAGAGAAAGAGGTAACTTTTATCAGGGTCAAAATGGTAATAGAGACAGAAATTTTGAACATCAGCAGAATAGGAACAATGGGGATAACTATTGGCAATTTAATAGGAAAAATGATCATAAAGGTAACTATTCGGGAAATGGTAGTCCACCTCAATGAAGGTCCACAGTTTGGGGTGAGCTAATGCAACAAGTACAGGACCCCCAATTTGCACTTACATTTAGACAATAATGACAGTATTAATGATGTACCACAGATATCTGAAGTTGAACAGAAGGAATATCAGATTTCTTATTTATGTTTTGATCAAAATTTTTGGAATACTACGTTCAATTGTAGTGCTGTACGTACTAATCACAAACCAGAATGTGAGAGTAATGAGAATTTTGATGTAGTGTGTACTAATGGTTTCTTCTCTTGGTCAGAAAACAGTGTGATTGATATGTGAAAAATAGGTGATGATTGTATTGGATCTGAATTAGGTGGTATATTTGATGTATATGTGAATGAGAGCTGTGAAATGACAGAGGTTGGTAAGTCTGAGACTGGTAGCTTATTGCAAATGAATGTAGGTGAGGTGTGTGACTTTGATGGTGATGAGACTTGTGTTGTTAATGATGTTGTTGATGAAGTAATTTTGGAAGAAGAAGAAGAAGAAGAAGAAGAAGAAGATGATGATGATGATGATTATGATGATGATGAGTATCCAGTATTTGTGGAGTTTAAGAATAATGAAGTTTCAGAGTTATTTGTGGGTACAAGTAAGGTAAAAGATGTATGTGATGATGAATGTGGAATACCATGCCAGTTACAGCAGTTTTTCATTAATGTCATGCAGAGTAATGATCCAAACAGTAAATGTGAGTTATCTGTAAGCCTAGAAAATAAAGGTGAAAACTTTTTGAAATTTGTTTGGGACCAAATTGATTATAACATAGATAAACGTGCACTCTGGGGCAAGTTAGCTGTGGTTAGTCAAAATTTGTATCCAAATTGGTGGAATTGAGTATAGAAGAGCTAAGAAAGAAATGTAATTTTGACAGTAATATATTTTGTGTTCCTTCTGTAATAAGTTATGTTAATTGTGCTATGGAACCTACTCAGTGTGTTCAGTCTTTACCTGACAACATGAATAACCAGAGTAATGTTATGATACTAGTAAAGTTGTTAAAACCTTACAAAAACAGCGTGGATGTAGCACTTGATGAAATTGAAAGTGATCTCTTACATGAAGTGCCTATTAACAGAGATGATGATTCATATTTTGGATGTCCTTACATTAAGAACCGGTCGATTGATACAGGTAGTCCAATTTGCAGTCTATCTCAACAATTTAGAGGCAAAATCCAGTATGGTAAGAATTTTGTGGAAATGCCTGTTGTAGGTGTAAAGATAAGAGGAGCTACAGGTAAGCAAAGGAAATTGGTAAAATCTCAGGTACTTTTAACATTTAGTATAGAAGGCAAAACCTTTGAACATGGATGCTTAGTGATCCCTAGTCCGGAAGAAAATATACTTCTCGGTATGGATCGGGTAATGAAAGTTCAGGCTTGTTTTGGATGGAGCGCTAAAGAATTGTTTATTTTGTAACCTAAAAGTAATACTTATGTGAAGACTAATTTCTGTATTTTAAACTGTAGGAGAAGTTGTAACTATTTGCAAAACATTGTGAACCAAGGTGAGTACCAGGTGTTTGATGGTATAGATTTTGATGAGACTGATGATAAGGATTTCGAAAGTGTAGTAGATTCTAAAGTAATGGAAGCTATGACTCTTAATGACATATAAAATAAACAACTTAGGAATTTGTTATTGGAGTAGAAATGTGTTTAGTAAAAAAGGGAAGTGAAAGGCTATCAGTGAATACTTAACCTTAAAGATCATCAACCTTTCTTTCTCAAGATGTACAATGTACTATTTTCAAAAAGGAAAGATGTAGAGAGCAAAATTCAGAAAATGGAAACATGGGGTGTAATTGAGAGAAGTAGAAGTGCTTACAATAATCCTTTAGTTGTGATGAATAAGAGAAATGGTGGAGTGAGAATTGTTTTGGACTCTAGACATCTTAATAAATTTCTAAAATGATCATCTTGTGAACATGGATGACTGAAATTAATTCTAGAAAGTATTCAACATTCTTTTATGGAAGTAAGTGTTTTCAATGTTGTGTGGTGCCATTTGGGCTAAATATATCTGTAGCTGAATTCATAAGAGCTCTGGATTCAGTCTTAGTCACAGAAAATACTTGGGAACAACATTGGACTCTGTTAAGATATGTGTTTTCAAAATTAGAATCAGGAGGCATGACTTTGAAAACAGGTAAGTGTAAATTTGGTGTGGAAGAAGTTAAATTTTTAGGACATACTATATCTGAAAAAGGAATTGCAGCTGATAAAAATAAACTTGATGTTATTGCTAATTTTCCTCCAACTCATAATAAGTAGCAACTTAAATCATTTTTTGGGTTAACTGGATTTTGTAGAAAATTTTGTAGCAGCCAAGCTTTGAATACTCCATGCTTGTGTGAACTTTTGAAAAGAATACCATGTGGGATTGGAATCATCAGTGTCAGGATGGTTTTGATGAGATCAAATGACAGTTGTGTCAAAGTCAGATATTGTTCAGACCAGATCTGTCTCTTCCTTTTTGTATTATGACAGACAGTGGTGATGTTGGATTGGGTGCTCATTTATTTCAGGAGGTTGAAGTTGATGGTGCTATTGAACATAGATCTATTGCATCTGCTAGTAAATAGTGTCAGAAGTTCCATGTGGCTTTTTGCGGATGATGCTGTAGTATACAGAGAAGTTGCAGCATTAGAAAATTGTAGCGAAATGCAGGAAGATCTGCAGCGGATAGGCACTTGGTGCAGGGAGTGGCGACTGACCCTTAACATAGACAAATGTAATGTATTGTGAATACATAGAAAGAAGGATCCTTTATTGTATGATTATATGATAGCGGAACAAACACTGGTAGCAGTTACTTCTGTAAAATATCTGGGAGTATGCGTTCGGAACGATTTGAAGTGGAATAATCATATAAAATTAATTGTTGGTAAGGCGGGTACTAGGTTGAGATTCATTGGGAGAGTCTTTAGAAAATGTAGTCCATCAACAAAGGAGGTGGCTTACCAAACACTCGTTCGACCTATACTTGAGTATTGATCATCAGTGTGGGATCCGTACCAGATCGGGTTGACGGAGGAGATAGAGAAGATCCAAAGAAGAGCGGCGCGTTTCGTCACAGGGTTATTTGGTAAGCGTGATAGCGTTACGGAGATGTTTAGCAAACTCAAGTGGCAGACTCTGCAAGAGAGATGCTCTGCATCGCGGTGTAGCTTGCTGTCCAGGTTTCGAGAGGGTGCGTTTCTGGATGAGGTATTGAATATATTGCTTCCTCCTACTTATACCTCCCGAGGAGATCACGAATGTAAAATTAGAGAGATTCGAGCGTGCACGGCAGTCGTTCTTCCCGCGAACCATACGCGACTGGAACAGAAAAGGGAGGTAATGACAGTGGCACGTAAAGTGCCCTCCACCACACACTGCTGGGTGGCTTGCACAGTATAAATGTAGATGTAGATGTAGAAAGTATTGCAGAAACATGAAAAGACATACCATGTAACTGAGAAAGAACTTTTGGCTGTACATTGGGCGTTCAACAAATTTAAAAATTTCTTGCAGTCATCATTTATACTGATCACAAAGCATTATGTTATCTTCAGGTGTGTGCCTAAGCTGTACCATAACAGAATTACTCGTTGGGCCTTGTTTATACAACAGAGATTACGAAATCAGATACATTAAGGGCAAAACAATGTAGTTTCTGATGCTTTATCTAGACCACCTTTAGGAAGTGAATTATCTAACAACTTTGGAGAAGGAGAAAAAGAGTTAAAAATTATGTACTTGAAAGGTGTGAAAGAGGAAAAAGACATCTTGAAAATATGCAAAGACATCCATAGGTATCAAAATCATGATCAAAATTGGAAACTGGTTAAGAGCATGTTGGGTAATAAAGGAGGAGAAAAGACAGCGCAGTATTATAAGGTACACAAGGGTATTTTATGCAGGAGGCATAAAACTGACTCACAGGAAAACTAAGTTGGCCGGAACAGTGTATTGATCCTTTAATTACTTATGCACATGAGAGTTTTGCACACAAAAAATTCAGGAAAACATCTATTTTTATAACATAGGAAGGAGAGTCAAGAAGAAGAATGCCAGCTGTGACAGATGTCAAAGAGTGAAGGTTAGTCACCAAATAAGTAGAGGCCAAATGCAAAACATACTGCCTAATAGTAACCTTGATCTTGTGCCTGTGGATGTTTATGGACCTTTAAATAAGTCTAAGAATGGATTTTGTTATGTTTTTGTGATGGTTGATGTATTTTCAAAGTTCATAAAGCTGTTTCCTCTTATGAAAGCTACCAGTAAGCAAATCATCTCTAAGTTTGAAAACACATATTTTCATCAGCTGGGTATCCCTTAAACAATTTGATCTGATAATGGTTCTCCGTTTACATCATAAACTTGGAAAGATTTTGTTCATCACACAAAAATAAGACATAATCTGGTCTCAGTGTACCACCCTTTGAGTAACCCTGCAGAATGATACATGAGAGAGATTGGAAGACTGTTTAGAGCTTATTGTAGTAAGAATCATACCAGTTGGATAGATAATGTCAGTGATTTCGAGAAGTAAGAATCATACCAGTTGGATAGATGATGTCAGTGATTTTGAGAATAACATGAACAGCTTACAACATTCTTCAATGGGTTTTTCGCAATTTGAAATCATGTTTAATTGGAGACCAGCTAATTTTATTTCTGAAACTGTTGAGTTTCCACCATGTAAAATTCAGCCTCCACATGAGAGGGAAGAATCTGTTAGGGAGATGATGAAAAATGAGGGGGATAGGAAATAGCAAAGACATGATGGTAAAGGTAGATTTTCTAAGTTTGAAGTAGTAGATCTTGTGTTAGTGAAAGCAGAAGAGAAATCTAAACTGCTGACATCTGAGATAAAAAAAAATAAATAAAAAATTCGATATTTATATTGGACCATTCGAGATTTATGAAAATTCACATCCTAATTCATAGAGACTTGTGTATCCAAAATCTAAGAAGTTGTTTGGATTATGCAATATCACTGAACAGAAAGCATATAGACACGATCCGTAAGTATCTAATTTTTGTTTGTTTGTTCTTTTTCCATTGTCATGAATTTAGTATGTAAGATCATGTAGTTTTAGAGTTCTATCTTATCCAGTGACCGAGTTTAAATCTGTTTGTAGATTCATATGACTATACAACTGTGTTTTGACTGTCTGGAATTTAGTATTAAGATGATGTGAATTTTAAAGTTCTGTCTTATCTATTGACTGAGTTAAAAATCTATGATACACTATATAGTTTTGTTCTGTAATAGAGTTGTCTTTAGAATTTGATACATATATGCCATGACACTAAATGACTAGATGTTTTGCAATTTTGAAATGGGACAATAGACATAATTTGTACTGTAAAAATTAGGAATAGTATCTGAGTATATCTGTGTGTAATACCTTAGTAGTCCATTTTTTACTGCATTTTATGCTGTTTGTTAATGTTTCATATGTGAACACATTTTAACTGCACCTGACATATCCCATATAATCGACTTTGTAAAATGACTAAGGAGAGCATATCTCATGTGATATGAAGGTGGTATTGAGCAGCATATTTAGTACAAAAAAACAATGTGTCAGGATTTGATGTGCATGTTAGACATCAGTTACATATCCATTGGAGCACGTGATTTTCTTCAAGTAGAGGGACACTTTCCAATACATTACGTAACTTTAAATCAGTATGTATTTTTTATCATTTGTAAATTAATCTTCTAGGTCTTTATGTATGTAGGTTAGTTGTATGGACAATTAGCAAATAGTGTGGAAGACAATATAACAAGATGAATATATGTCTGCTTTCATATACTGATTTTGGTTCTCAAGCTACTGGATTGTGTCATTATTCAAAGCTAATTTATGACTCTGTTTACCTGTATTTATTCTAAGTACTGCAATATTGTATCTGACTGGAACTTGAGTTGTGGACAGACTCATGCTTAGCTCTATTTTGGGTACCCCCGGTCAGTGTAACTCTGTGTGTGTGTGTGTGTGTGTGTGTGTGTGTGTGTGTGTGTGTGTGTGTGTGTGTCAAGGAAAGCGTACAACTATTGATTGAGGCTAGATGATTCTTACAATTATTCATTGCATATGATTGAAGTTATTGACATGATTATGAGCTTCACTCATTTTGTTGTGTTGAAGAATTTTTTGCTGGTTTGTACCCAGTGTTGATTGGATTCATTGGTCAGTTGCCACATCATAAGCTTAGGCCCTAATATTTTTCCATTATCCTGTTCTTTCATAAGTCAAGACATCCTTAAATACTCTGGTTTATGTGGCTGATTGATTGCTAATCATGATTGAATCTATTTTTGCTGGTCTGTACCCATTGTTGTGAGGTTTTTGAGTCAGCTCACTCGTAGTACACTTAGGCTCCAAAATTTTTCTCTTCTCTTTTAAAGATTTTGATGGTTTGATTGTATCGATATTAACTTACAATTCTGTTCTAGTAATTTACATTGTCTTTGTATTTATTTCAATAGTTTAGTGATATAATTTGTAATTTTAACCTTGTATTATTTGTCTTGTGACAGTATGTCCCATAGAGCTGAAAATTTGAATACCATATCCTAATATATAAATAGATTATGACTTGTATAGTGGATATTTTTCCTATATTTTCTGTAAAATGTTTTGTATCAGACACTTCTATACGCATGTATTCTATCTTTTGGCATCATGTTGTACACCATTTGGCACACTTTATAGTCTGTCACAAAATATTGCAAGCTCATTGTTTCCAAATTTTGTGAGGGGGATATTGTAATGGGGCACCCTCTTCTAACATTACCCTTTTTTTTATAGAAGTAGCCGATACCAGGATTAATCCCAAATCTTGTACGGGTGAACATTCTTGGCTGTTTTACTGAAAGAATTTCATTTGCTTTTGTACACAATGTGTTATAGCTGACTGAAATGTAAAAACAGAAATTAATTTGTTACACACTGTATGTATGGTTAAAATTATTATTCTTTTGGAAATATTTGAAATTATGGAATATTTGGCATATTTAAAATTCATATTATTAACTGCACAATCTGGCACTGGTCGTTAAATATGTTTCTGGATTCATTTATAAAATAATAACATAACTTGGTGATGATTCTTCTTTTGTCAAGAAAGTTTGTTACCCCTTGGCTTTATAAACTCTTTGGAATATTGTGAGTACTGCAAGATGTTGGGAGTAGTAGTGGGCATGCCTCTGATGGAAATGCATGTATATTTTTAATTTTGTCTACAACAATATAATTGACAGTTGTATGAAAATGGAGATTGTGAATTCAGTGTGATATAGAATAATGGGATAAAATAAAATAAAATCATAGCAACAGATAGTACCTCATCAGTTATTTACTCATCTGGAACCCAGTAAGTCAAAATTTCAGCCGCGAGAATGTACCCCTGGATGCAAGAACTGGAGCCAGCAACAAGGGAAAATAAAGATAAGCAAAAAGTTTTTCTTTTGTATACCTTACACCTCTCAAAGCTTGCAAAACTTGTGCAGAGACAGAGAATTTTAATAGTGATGTGTATGAGGGTAAGATTACAGCCCCTAGGTACTTGAAATCTGGTACGATTATCAGTTTTCTCTCCTGTATAAGGATCTCGGCTGACGCAGGTGCTCTTACTCAATTTTGGAGTACCATTATTTCTGTTTTTGCCACATTTATTTAGAAGCCATGCACAACACACCAATCTTCCATATCGTTTATTGCTTCTTGTAACTTTGCAATGTTCTTTGCACCTATTACAATATCGTCTGCAAATGCATATGAGATTACACCCTCCCTTTGGGGTATTCTTAAAATTTCTGCCGCTGCAAGGGTAAATAACAGAGGACTCAGTGGGTCTCCCGGAAGTAGTCCGTTTGATTGGAGTATCGGCTTCGATAGGGAGAGGTTGTCTGAGATCCTCATTTTGTTCCACCATAGTATTGTGCTTTTGATTCATCTCAATATATTGTTTTCACTTAAGATTTCCTCCAATTTTTTGGTCACAAATTTTCTGTTCATGAAGTCAAAGGCTTTTATGAAGTCTATAAATATTACATAAAACTTTTCTCTGTCTCCAAGGGCTTCCCACACACTCTTTAGCAGGAGTTCTATTGTAGTCAGAGCTGATCTCTTCCTGAATCCCATTTGGCTTTTGGGGAGGTGTTCATCAGTGGTTTGGTTTATTTTTTCTGTTACAGTTTTTGTGAACACTATGAAAGGTAAATTTTCTAGGGCTATGCCTCTGTACTTGCTAGGATCCTTGGGGTCTCCTTTCCCTTTATATAGGCCTAGCATATTTACTATTGACTGTCTCCACTGTTCTGGAATGGAGGCTATTTCTATGCACTTATTGTAGAATTTTGTCCACATGAGCATTAGTATTTGGGCAGTGCCTTTAAATATTTGCTATAAAGTCTGTCAAGGCCTGCAGCGTTTTTGTTCTTGATTCTGTTAGTTGAATCTTTGATCTCTTCTGCAGCCAATGGGACCCTTTCTGTAGCTGTTTGAGGCATTACATCCTGCCTCCCTTCTGGTCTCCCTTTTAGTCCTTGCTTGTTCAGTATGTTGTCAAAGTGCGTTTCCCATACTTTCATATCGAAGTAATGTGTTTCAGCTCATTTTCTGGGGTATAGTGCAATATATGAGTCTTTTGAGGCTTCCTTCACTAGCTTCTTTCCTTCTCTTGCCCAAAATGTTCTTTTCCTTTAGCTTTCTTATGGATATACCATTTTTTGGCATAAGTCCTGAGGAGAGTAGAGTTCTCTGTGCACTGTTTTAGTTTATGTGGGCTTTCTAATACATCTTCTCTTAGACTGTAACACTCTGTGTCAAACCATTTTTTTCTTCTTCTTTTGTACCTGGGGTTGTTGACTTGTCTTAGTTGTTCTCCTATCACTTCTGTTGCTTCCTCTAATTGTGAATTGTCTATTAGCATTTCAATTTGTGTTATGTCATCTGATTTTGCTCCACTTTCTCAATGTCTATTGTTCTCAAAAGTGCTCCTTCCTCTTTTTCTTGCACTTTTCACCATGCTCCTTGGATATTTATTTCCAGAGGAATATGTTCCCAAAGTGGTGTGTGGTCTGCGTCTGGAGAGGTGATATACTGCCCCTGGTTGGTCCCCTTATGGATGCAAGGTCTATTGTGCTTTTGCCGTTGAGGGTAATATATGTAGGTACGTTGGGATTGTTTAATAGGATAAAGTCTTCATCCTGCAACTTTTCCACTATCGGATTGTTTAATAGGATAAAGCCTTCATCCCACAACTTTTCCACTATTATTTTTGCTTTGTAGTTTTGTATATTCATTCCTCAGTTTAAGTCTCCAGCAATAATTAGTGGTTTATTATGTTTACTTTGAGTGATCAGCTGGCCTATTTCATCTATTATATCAATGACTGTTTTGTTCGGTTGGAAGTATGCTGATATTATTGTAATGTGTTTTGCTTCTGTTTGATAGTTGCAGTTCTTGGTGTTAATTCCAGTGGTATGAGGATAGTTATTCCTCCATTGTCTCTTCCTCTGTCATCTTATTTTGCATGGAGATGAGTGCAATAAAATTCCAGGTGTTGCCAGTTATCAGTTAAAAATGTGTTTCTGTTTGGATTGCTATGAGCTTCTATATACCAAAGGAGGGTCTTAAAGCTTCCTACTACTCCTACTTCTTTGCATATATATATATATATATATATATATATATATATATATATATATATATATATATATATATATATATATATATATATATATATATATATATATATAGAGGGAAACATTCCACGTGGGAAAAATATATCTAAAAAGAAAGATGATGAAACTTACCAAACAAAAGCGCTGGCAGGTCGATAGACACACAAACAAACACAAACATACACACAAAATTCTAGCTTTCGCAACCAATGGTTGCCTCGTCAGGAAAGAGGGAAGGAGAAGGAAAGACAAAAGGATATGGGTTTTAAGGGAGAGGGTAAGGAGTCATTCCAATCCCGGGAGCGGAAAGACTTACCTTAGGGGGAAAAAAGGACAGGTATACACTCGCACACACACACATATCCATCCACACATACACAGACACAAGCAGACATTTGTAAAGGCCTTTACAAATGTCTGCTTGTGTCTGTGTATGTATAGATGGATATGTGTGTGTGTGCGAGTGTATACCTGTCCTTTTTTCCCCCTAAGGTAAGTCTTTCCGCTCCCGGGATTGGAATGACTCCTTACCCTCTCCCTTAAAACCCATATCCTTTTGTCTTTCCTTCTCCTTCCCTCTTTCCTGACGAGGCAACCATTGGTTGCGAAAGCTAGAATTTTGTGTGTATGTTTGTGTTTGTTTGTGTGTCTATCGACCTGCCAGCGCTTTTGTTTGGTAAGTTTCATCATCTTTCTTTTTAGATATATATATATATATATATATATATATATATATATATATATTTTTTTTTTTTTTTTTTTTTTGCATTCCTGTGTCGTATAAAAGAGACTCCCATCTGTTTTCTAAAAAGAAAGAAATGAAAATGGCATCTGACAGTGATTTCTGCTGGCCAGAATTCAGCTTTATTCACCAACTCTAACTTGTGAAAAGCAATGCCTGCTTTAAAGGATTTCGTATTATTGTTGTTTGCCAGTTCTTCACATTACACATTTTCTTTGATTCCTTTCTTATTGAGGAATTGTTTTATGGGATCTGGTGTTGTCTCAAGCTTGAGCTGTCCTACATAGAGCAGCTTGTAGATTTGCATCTCATGGTCCAGCACCAGTCAGTGTCTCATGTTGTTCGGCTGGTCTCCTCTTTCTTATATAGGTTACTTCAGTCCAGTTTTCCTCCTTTACATTCATTTCTGTTTCTTAATATCGTGTCATGTCTCGTGTTGTAGGTGTTTCGTCTTCTTTCACGTGAAAAGCATTTTCAGTTTCCCTTGTCGTGCTGCTGGGTCTTTGATGCGGTTTTGGTGTCTTTTGCCTTGCACTCGCAATTTCTTCCTTTATGAAAGACTTTACACACTTTGTGAAACCCTCCATCATGAGACTTATCTACTGCATAACTTGTTCCAAGATTTTCACCTCTAATATTGTGTCATGGTCAAGGGGCTGGTTGTCATAGTTGCAAATAGACCGACTAGGTGTCAGTATGTGATGGTTGCTGCTCTTGGTTTCTTGTATTGGGTCAATAAATTATGCCACTTGTCCCACAACACTGTAGTCTTTTCCTTCTTTCTGGAGGTTTCCAACCTCACTTTCCCAGATTGCATTGTCTTTTTTTTTTTAGCGTTTTCCATGCTCATGTCCATTTTTATTCCACTGAAACAATCTCTCAGGGTACTCATCACCTTTAAGATGTCATCTTTCATCTCTTTCTTGAGGTCCCCTTTGATTTCCACTATATTTATCAAACTTCATAGAGCACATTTAACACGTCTGTCTAGTACGTCCACCATAACACTTCTCACGAACTGTCTCTAATTGTTTTGTGCTTCTGGGCTCCTCGAAGCAGTGGAACATAATCTGGTTTCTTCAGCTTTAAAAGATAACTCTCAACAGTAGCCTGAGGCTTTCCCTCAAGCCCTGTCACATTACAAAACCTCCACTTAATGTGACATTAAATTTATTAGATGGCACATTCAGTGGCAGCTAGAATATGATTGTTGTTAGCATAATTTCTATCTGTGTCTGACCAGTAGTGTAGATAACAACCTGAAGTGGTAAATGAAGCAGTACTACTAACTACAGAATTATAATAATCCAGTACATATAAATACAATACCCTATATTTCACTCTTAATTTTAACCAACACGGTCGGGAGTGTCAGCAATATTACTTGGGATAATTACTTATTAAGGAACAGTCATTTGTTTAAAATTACCAGTTTCGGCAGCGTCTCCATGGGAACAGCACAATCTATATAAATCTTTAGATGACAATAGGCACTATACAACATTGCCTAGGCAACAGCATCCTACAGCATGGTTTTTGCCAACATCTTCATAGTCTACATACATTTTTGGACGTCAATAGGCACTATAAAATGTCGCCCAGGCAACAGCGTGCTGCAGCATGGTCTTTGACAAGCAACAGCCAACACATCACCATTTCCCTGGAAACGGCATTGCCTGGAACTACTAACAAGCACCACCAGCTAGTGTCAATGTCCACACAGCCTTTCTTATTGGTGCACTTCTTCTTAAAGTTTATTTAAAGTCAAGTGATTTTGTCAATGACTTGCATTATTTATTCAAACAGCTGTTGTTGTTGTTGTTGTGGTCTTCAGTCCTGACACTGGTTTGATGCAGCTCTCCACGCTACTCTATCCTGTGCAAGCTTCTTCATCTCCCAGTACATACTGCAGCCTACATCCCTCTGAATCTGCTTAGTGTATTCACCTCTTGGTCTCCCTCTACGACAGAAAATCCTAGGATGTTCTGGTCTTACGTTAAATCAGTAAGTGGCTCGAAACAGCATATCCAGACACTACGGGATGATGATGGCATTGAAACAGAGGATGACACGCATAAAGCTGAAATACTAAACACCTTTTTCCAAAGCTGTTTCACAGAGGAAGACCGCACTGCAGTTCCTTCTCTAAATCCTCGCACAAACGAAAAAATGGCTGACATCGAAATAAGTGTCCAAGGAATAGAAAAGCAACTGGAATCACTCAATAGAGGAAAGTCCACTGGACCTGACGGGATACCAATTCGATTCTACACAGAGTACGCGAAAGAACTTGCCCCCCTTCTAACAGCCATGTACCGCAAGTCTCTAGAGGAACGGAGGGTTCCAAATGATTGGAAAAGAGCACAGATAGTCCCAGTCTTCAAGAAGGGTCGTCGAGCAGATGCGCAAAACTATAGACCTATATCTCTGACGTCGATCTGTTGTAGAATTTTAGAACATGTTTTTTGCTCGAGTATCATGTCGTTTTTGGAAACCCAGAATCTACTATGTAGGAATCAACATGGATTCCGGAAACAGCGATCGTGTGAGACCCAACTCCCTTTATTTGTTCATGAAACCCAGGAAATATTAGATACAGGCTCCCAAGTAGATGATATTTTTCTTGACTTCCGGAAGGCATTCGATACAGTTCCGCACTGTCGCCTGATAAACAAAGTAAGAGCCTACGGAATATCAGACCAGCTGTGTGGCTGGATTGAAGAGTTTTTAGCAAACAGAACACAGCATGTTGTTATCAATGGAGAGACGTCTACAGATGTTAAAGTAACCTCTGGCGTGCCACAGGGGAGTGTTATGGGACCATTGCTTTTCACAATATATATAAATGACCTAGTAGATAGTGTCGGAAGTTCCATGCGGCTTTTCGCGGATGATGCTGTAGTATACAGAGAAGTTGCAGCATTAGAAAATTGTAGCGAAATGCAGGAAGATCTGCAGCGGATAGGCACTTGGTGCAGGGAGTGGCGACTGACCCTTAACATAGACAAATCTAATGTATTGCGAATACATAGAAAGAAGGATCCTTTATTGTATGATTATATGATAGCGGAACAAACACTGGTAGCAGTTACTTCTGTAAAATATCTGGGAGTATGCGTGCGGAACGATTTGAAGTGGAATGATCATATAAAATTAATTGTTGGTAAGGCGGGTACCAGGTTGAGATTCATTGGGAGAGTGCTTAGAAAATGTAGTCCATCAACAAAGGAGGTGGCTTACAAAACACTCGTTCGACCTATACTTGAGTATTGCTCATCAGTGTGGGATCCGTACCAGATCAGTCTGACGGAGGAGATAGAGAAGATCCAAAGAAGAGCGGCACGTTTCATCACAGGGTTATTTGGTAACTGTGATAGCGTTACGGAGATGTTTAATAAACTCAAGTGGCAGACTCTGCAAGAGAGGCGCTCTGCATCGCGGTGTAGCTTGCTCGCCAGGTTTCGAGAGGGTGCGTTTCTGGATGAGGTATCGAATATATTGCTTCCCCCTACTTATACCTCCCGAGGAGATCACGAATGTAAAATTAGAGAGATTAGAGCGCGCACGGAGGCTTTCAGACAGTCGTTCTTCCCGCGAACCATACGCGACTGGAACAGGAAAGGGAGGTAATGACAGTGGCACGTAAAGTGCCCTCCGCCACACACCGTTGGGTGGCTTGCGGAGTATAAATGTAGATGTAGATATGATTTTTACCCTCCACGCTGCCCTCCAATACTAAATTGGTGATCCCATGATGTCTCAGAACATGTCCTACCAACCGATCCCTTCTTCTAGTCAAGTTGTGCCACAAACTTCCCTTCTCCCCAATCCTATTCAGTACCTCCTCATTAGTTATGTGACCTACCCATCTAATCTTCAGCATTCTTCTGTAGCACTACAATTCGAAAGCGTCTATTCTCTTCTGGTCCAAACTAGTTATTGTCCATGTTTCACTTCCATACATGACTACACTCCATACAAATCCTTTCAGAAACGACTTCCTGATACTTAAATCTATACTCGATGTTAACAAATTTCTCTTCTTCAGAAACGCTTTCCTTGCCATTGCCAGTCTACATTTCATATCTTCTCTACTTCGACCATCATCAGTTATTTTGCTCCTCAAATAGCAAAACTCCTTTACTACTTTTAAGTGTCTCATTTCCTAATCTAATTCCCTCAGCATCACCCGACTTAATTCGACTACATTCCATTATCCTCGTTTTGCTTTTGTTGATGTTCATCTTATATCCTCCTTTCAAGACACTGTCCATTCCGTTCAACTGCTTTTCCAAGTCCTTTTCTGTCTCTGACAGAATTACAATGTCATCGGCGAACCTCAAAGTTTTTATTTCTTCTCCATGGATTTTAATACCTACTCCAAATTTTTCTTTTGTTTCCTTTACTGCTTGCTCAATATACAGATTGAACAACATCGGGGAGAGGCTACAACGCTGTCTCACTCCCTTCCCAACCACTGCTTCCCTTTCATGTCCCTCGACTCTTATAACTGCCATCTGCTTTCTGTACAAATTGTAAATAGCCTTTCGCTCCCTGTATTTTACCCCTGCCACCTTCAGAATTTGAAAGAGAGTATTCCAGTCAACATTGTCAAAAGCTTTCTCTAAGTCTACAAATGCTAGAAACCTATGTTTGCCTTTTCTTAATCTAGTTTCTAAAATAAGTCGTAGGGTCAGTATTGCCTCACATGTTCCCATATTTCTACGGAATCCAAACTGATCTTCCCCAAGGTCGGCTTCTACCAGTTTTTCCATTCGTCTGTAAAGAATTCGCGTTAGTATTTTGCAGCCGTGACTTATTAACTGATAGTTCGGTAATTTTCACACCTGTCAACGCCTGCTTTCTTTGGAATTGGAATTATTATATTCTTCTTGAAGTCTGACAGTATTTCGCCTGGCTCTCCCGAGGCTGTCAGTAGTTCTGTTGGAATGTTGTCTACTCCCAGGTCTTTCAGTGCTCTGTCAAACTCTTCACGCAGTATCATATCTCCCATTTCATCTTCATCTACATCCTCTTCCATTTCCATAATATTGTCCTCAAGTATATCGCCCTTGTATAGACCCTCTATATACTCCTTCCACCTTTCTGCTTTCCCTTCTTTGCTTCGAACTGGGTTCCCATCTGAGCTCTTGACATTCATACAAGTCGTTCTCTTTTCTCCAAAGGTCTCTTTAATTTTCCTGGTGAAATAAGCCTCTACATCCTTACATTTGTCCTCTAGCCATCCCTGCTTAGCCATTTTGCACTTCCAGTCGATCTCATTTTTGAGAAGTTTGTATTCCTTTTGCCTGCTTCATTTACTGCATTTTTATATTTTCCCCTTTCGTCAATTAAATTCAGTATTTCTTCTGTCACCCAAGGACTTCTACCAGCCCTTGTCTTTTTACCTACTTTATCCTCTGCTGCCTTCAGTACTTCATCCCTCAAAGCTACCCATTCTTCTTCTACTGTATTTCTTTCGCCCATTCTTGTCAATTGTTCCCTTATGCTCTCCCTGAAACTCTGTACAACCTCTGGTTTAGTCAGTTTATCCAGGTCCCATCTCCATAAATTCCCACCTTTTTGCAGTTTCTTTAGTTTTAATCTGCAGTTCATAACCAATAGATTGTGGTCAGAGTCCACATCTGCCTCTGGAAATGTCTTACAATTTAAAACCAGTTTCCTAAATCTCTGTCTTACCATTATATAATCTATCTGGTACCTTTTGGTATCTTGGGGCTTCTTCCATGTATACAACCTTCTTTTATGATTCTTGAACCAAGTGTTAGCTATGATTAAGTTGTGCTCTGTGCAAAATTCCACCAGGCGGCTTCCTCTTTCATTTCTTACGCCCAATCCATATTCACCTACTACATTTACTTCTCTCCCTTTTCCTACTATCAAATTCCAGTCACCCATGACTATTAAATTTTCGTCTCCCTTCACTATCTGAATAATTTCTTTTATTTTATCATACATTTCTTCAATTTCTTCATCATCTGCAGAGCTAGTTGGCATATAAACTTGTACTATTGTCGTAGGCATGGGCTTCGTGTCTATCTTGGCCACAACAATGCGTTCGCTGTGCTGTTTGTAGTAGCTTACCTGCATTCCTATTGTTTTATTCATTATTAAACCTACTCCTTCATTACCCCTATTTGATTTTGTATTTATAACCCTCTATTCGCCTGACCAAAAGTCTTGTTCCTCCTGCCACCGAACTTCACTAATTTCTACTATATCCAACTTTAACCTATCCATTTCCCTTTTTAAATTTTCTAACCTACCTGCCCGATTAAGGGATCTGACATTCCACACTCCAATCCATAGAACGCCAGTTATCTTTCTCCTGATAACGACGTCCTCCTGAGTAGTCCCCGCCCGGACTATTTTACCTCCGGAATATTTTACCCAAGAGGACGCCATCATCATTTATCCATACAGTAAAGCCGCATGCCCTCGGGAAAAATTACGGCCGTAGTTTCCCCTTGCTTTCAGCCGTTCGCAGTATCAGCACAGCAAGGCCGTTTTGGTTAGTGTTATAAGGCCAGATCAGTCAATCATCCAGATTGTTGCCCCTGCAACTACTGAAAAGGCTGCTGCCCCTCTTCAGGACCCATACATTTGTCTGGCCTCTCAACAGATACCCCTCCATTGTGGGTGCACCTACGGTACGGCTATCTGTATCGCTGAGGCACGCAAGCTTCTCCACCAACGGCAAGGTCTATGGTTCATGGGGGGAGGATTCAAACAGCAGAATTTGTATAATGACATACATACAACTGTACTGTTTTATACTACATTTGCACACCATAAATATTTTACAACAAGTAAGCTCCCACTGGCTGCAGCTGATATAATACAGCAAACTGGAGCGCTATCAAACACTATTTAACTCGTGGTATGTGACGAAGCAAGCTGGGATCTTTTTACTTCCTCTCTTGTTTTGCCATTTGCCTCCTTAGATTCATTTTATTTTCATTTTTGCCTAATTATGATTAACATACTCAATCTGCATTTTCATAAAAGAGAAAGTTTTGCACTCAATCTTAAGGAATAAACCACTAAATCTAATTTTATGCTCAGTTTTGTGTATGTAATTAAGTTCCTAATTTATTTTGACTACTCCTAGTTAATATCTTTTGTTATAGGGTGAAATCGGTAATTGTCTCACGTCTTATAAAGAAATATAAATTCTGTAATAATTATAAACATTTGGAAGAAGAACTACTAGGATTCTTAAAGTGTTTATTTGGCTCTATTCAAAAACAAATTAGCAAAGGTAACCCTTATTTAATTCCAAAATAATTACCGGATTTGTCAAAAGCATTGCTTGTATAACTATATCTGTTAATTTCATTATTTAAACAAATAATTTGGCCAAACCTTTGTGGTAGAAGAAACTGTTAAAAAGAAAGAATTTTTCCATGTATTCAGTTAATTGAATGAGGTATGTTTTAATTGAAATTTCTGTAGCTTAAACTTCGAACAATGTATAGTTTCACTGCCTATTATTGTGAGAATATATAAAGGATGGATTTTTGGTCTCAGGACAGTCAATCCATGGCCGATTTTCAGAGGGAAAGTCTATATCAGTGAGCGTAACAATAATGCATTAATTTAACAGTGGAATTGGAGTAACATAAATAGGCTGTGTGTTAAAACAATGACAGTGTCTGTTCAATTTATTTGAGATATGTGTGGTTAGGTATGTACTGCTCACCGATGTTCAACAGCAAACTATTGTAGCAGTATGCTGATGTTTGTCGGCAAACTAGTAATGAGGCTTGTTAGAAGTTAACCAATAGTGAACTGGCCATGTAACTGTGTAATATTCGGTGTTGTGAACAAAAGTAAAGAACTGTGAAACGCAAGCGTGCAACTGTCAACTACATCATTTACAGTAGTCAGTGTTGAATTTCCACCCTTCATCTTTCAGCCAGTATAACAATACAGTACATCGACACTGTGGACTATCAACAAAGAAATAAAACAGGCGAACGTCACAGTTAGTACAGTCACTAGCAGCAGTTATTATCTTTGCAATACACTGCTGCTTAGCACATTGCCAGCTCCAGCAAATGGGTAAAACATCACACCTTTTTAGTTTAATCTTTGTACATTTTCTGCAAAACTGACTTTCCTAATTACCATGCACTTTTATAACCTTTACATTGCAATCATTTTGAAGATGGTTTGCAGTTGTGACTGTTTCTTCATAAATAATTTAAACTTAAGGTAATTTGCATACTTTTGCATAAAGAGAGAGTAATTTTAGATATTATCATGAAATGTCTTTTAAGACATCACACTCATTTACTCAAATTATTGGTGACTCACAGCTTTCACTTATTTGAATGATTTATACTCGCACACAGTGTTTCTCGACAACAATAAATTCATCACAGCACTTCACTTCTATAATAGTCAATCATTCACAGCACCTGGTGTTGAAATGCTTACTCTTACAGTTGCACATTTCATGGTGATGAGTCTGGTACCTGATGTTATTAAGTACTGCAGCCACGCATGTGTCACTCTGCACCCACCATCAGCACCTAAGACATCGAACCTGTCAAAACTGGACCACGAAGTAGCTACCAGAATATTAAGTTTGAATGAATCTCCAAAGTTTGCATTCTGAACATCTTTCCCCAGTGGAATCAACACTCGTCTATGACCAGAGGCAATGCAAATCAACTAATGCTTTGGCAGAACTGCATGCTCATTTATTTTAAATAACCAATTTTAAACCCAACAAAATGACAATTACAGTTATACATATATTCAAACAATTTAATTACATTACCTCCTCACCATCCCAACTTGAATTGATTAATCTCTTGTTCATTCTCTACCTCCATGCACCTACAGTTATGCCGAATGTTTTTAAACTACCTCTTGGCATCAAATTTTAAGTGCTCCTTATTCTTTATGTACCTTTTAGTATTATTAATTTCATCATAAAGCAAAACATAAATATTGCACCAATTGTTTTTATTATATTGAACATGAAATACACAAAATCATATACACATTACATACAGCTATGGTCAGTGAAACAGCTCTTCTGTTACTGCCTATGGGGTGAATGTAATGTGCAAATGGGCCATTCACTGTTTGCCACTGAGTACCCTCTTTAATTTTATTCTTCCTTTTCTACCCTCTTGTTCAAATTTTAACCAATTATTCTTATAATTCAGCACCATTTTACACTTCATCATAAAATCAGTGCCCAACACAACATCTTTTATTAATTCTTTCACAATAAAACAATTCATTTGAAACTGGAATCCATCACTTTGAAACACTACCGACATTTTTTCTGTTACGGACTTGCTCAACCCACCTGTTCCTGTTCTAATATTCACACCAATGACGGGAAAAATTATCAGTTTCTTGTTCTTATACATTTAAAAAATTCTCTGACACAGCTGACGCATTGCTCCCAGAACTGATAAGCACATTCATTTTCAGTTTCTTTCTTCTCCAAACATTTCTGCCTTAATAAGTCATTTTCTATGTCTCTTCTACTTTCCTCCATTTCCAATGTGTTCATCTTGTCTGTCAAACAATCTTCAGCCTTGTTACCTCCTTCCACTAAATAAGCAAACAATCCCATCACCCCTGGTTCACCTTTTCTCTTATCAAGTTCCCTACCCATCTCAGCCTTTTCAAAATCAAACACTTTGTATCATATCTTCGCAATTTTGACTATGTAATCTCCAGTCCTCTATAGCGTAATCATCTGGGTCTTTTGTACACCAACCTAATTCAACTTTATACAATGGAAAATCCAGGATGCAATGTAACAATATTAGGAACGGGGTAGTTGCTACTCACCATATAGCGGAGATGCTGAGTCACAGACAGGCACCACAAAAAGATTGTCAGAAAGTGAGCTTTCAGCCAACAAGGCTTTCGTCGGAAATAGACAACATACACACACACTATCGCAAACGTGACTCACACACACATGACCACAGTCTCTGGTTGCTGAGGCCGACTGAGAGCAGCTGCACATGATGGGAGAAGCAGCCGGGTGGTGGGGATAAGGAAGAGACTGGAGCAGGGAAGGGGACAGATAGCATGGCAGGGGTGGAGGATGGTTAATGCTGCTTGTGGGAGCATAGAGGGACAGGGTGAAGAGACAGTATGGGAGCTAGATGTAGTCAGAAGATTAGACAATGGGCAGGGAGAGAGGGGGTAGCAGAAAAGGAGAAGTGAAGTAAAAAGACAGTGGGTGCATTGGTCGAATAGAGGGCTGTGTAGTGTTGGAATGGAAACAGAGAAGGAGCTAGATGGGTAAGGACAATGACTAATGAATGTTGAGGCCAGGATGGTTAAGAGAATGTAGGATACACTACAAGGAGAGTGCCTCCCCTGCACAATTCAGAAAAGATGGTATTGGTGGGAAGAATCCAGATGGCACAGGCTGTGACGCAATCACAGAAATGAAGTACGGGGTGGTCCAGCTGTTTCTTGGCCACAGTCCATCGGTGGCCATTCATGCAGACAGACAGCTTGTTGGTTGTCATGCCCACGTAGAATGCAGCACAGTGGTTCCAGATTAGCTTGTAGATTACATGACTGGTTTCACAGGTATCCTTGCCTTTGGTGAGACAGGTGATGCTGTTGACCGGACTGGAGCAGATGGTAGTGGTGGGAGGATGTAATGGGACAGGTCTTTGCATCTAGGCCTATTACAGGGGTATGAGCCATGAGCCAAGAGGTTGGGAGTAGGGGTCGTATAGGAATGGATGAGGATATTGTGGTGGGTGGTGGAATACCACTGTGGAAAGGGTGGGAAGGACAGTGGGGAGGACATTTGTCTTTTCAGGGCATGGCGGAAGATGGTCGAATTCCTGGCAGAGAATGTGATTCAGTGCTCCAGTCCTGGGTGTACTGAGTCACAAGGGGAATGTTCCTCTATAGCCAGACAGTGGGACTTTGGAAGATGGTGTGTAAATAAGGCACAGGAGATCTGTTTGTGTACTAGTTTGGGAGAGCAATCAAAGCCTATGAAAGCCTCAGCGAGATGCTCATTATATTTCAAGATGGACTGCTTGTCACTACAGATTTGACAGCCACGGGTGGCTAGGCTTTATGGAAGGGAATTCTTGGTATGGATTGGGTGGCAGACGTCAAAGTGGAGGTATTGCTGGTATTGGTAGGTTTAATATGCATGGAGGTACTGATGCAGAGGTGTAGATCAACACCAAGGAAGGTGGCTTGATGGTTGAGTAGGACCACGTAAAGTGAATGGGAGAGACCTGCTATCCATCACCTTCCACAATCCAGCCTCCTCCTTACCCCCACCAGCCAGTTGCTTCTCCTATCATGTGCTGCTGCTCTCAGTTGGCCTCAGCAGCCAAAGACTGGGATAAGTTATAAGTTGTGTGTGTGTGTGTGTGTGTGTGTGTGTGTGTGTGTGTGTGTGTTTTGTCTGTTTCCGATAAAGGCCTTATTTGCCAAAAGCTCACTTTCTGACAATCTTTTTGCTGTGCATAATTCAAATTCGTCATTCAAAGCCACTAATTCAATCTCTTCAACAGAATTAAATGTACCCTTCTTTTCCTTTGTGTATGACATTCCATAGCTTTACCATCCATATGCAAAATATAATTATTTACCTCACAGTTTTCATCTTCTGGCAACAAACTTCCTCTGACAATGGCCTTGACTATCTCCAGTTAATGAGACAAGCTCTATATCACCTTTACCAACATTATTTGTCATTAAATATTTATGCTCAAAGCTTTCTTGCTACCACAGACTATTGTTTCAGAATTAACAGGACCCTTCATTTCATCAAATTAGGACCTGTTCAGTTCAATAGTTTCTGCAAGTCTGACTCAAAACCACTCATTGACATTTTATCACCATCTAAAACGAATGGCTCACCTCCCTCTATAGAAATGAATGCTCTGATTCCCTGTTCTGATACATCTAATCCAGTGAAATTACAACCCTCATCCACTATTTTACTGTCTGAAATCTCCTCCACACTTTCCTTTGACAATCCAGTGAAATTACAACCCTCATCCACTATTTTACTGTCTGAAATCTCCTCCACACTTTCCTTTGACAATGGCTGAATTACATTTCCCAATATACATTTAACTTCTACACATGCACCCCGACACAACATATGAATCACTATTACTATCTGGTTCAACATCTGCTGCAACATTTCCTGAATCACTACCTACATCACAATGATTATTGCTATTATATCAGTGGAAACAATCAATTATTATTGCTATTGGATTTTGTCAGTTGAGATCACACAACATTCAATCTCCATGAAGTCTGTACTCGTTTTTGTCTCAAATATAATCCTGAATTTTTCCCCAAAAGTGTTCTACTATTACCCTCTTCTTCCCCTGAATCAAATAAATCTTTTACTCTCATTTCCTCATCTAATATAGCTTCACCATATATTTCTCTCCCCTTACTGTTACTCTGCTTCCAATTTCTCCCTACTTTTTGTCCTCCTTTACAACCTTCATTTCCATAATTTCAGCCCTACTTTCTAATTCCCTATATCCCTCTAGATTTACTGCCCATCTTATCCTTTTCTACACCAAGTTAGATTGACATCTCTGGATCTGAGATGCAGCAAAATCTACTTTTCCCATCTCCTTTTATAGTTATGCTGCCCACGCATTGCTGGCCCTTCAAACCTTTGCTCCCTATTTTGATTTCTAATTTGCTTCCTGATTATTCCCCCTTTGATAATTGTTTATGTTATTATTGTCGTTCTTGTGAAATCACATGGATTGATTCCCTTCATGCTGGTTAAAATTTCCATTGTAGTTCATGTTCACATACCTGCTGCTGAAACTCTGTGGTTTAAACTTCAGCATACAAAATCGAAGAGTTCATCTACTGAGTGTGCTGGCCTATGTACTAGGTCCCACTGCAATGATTCTGGCAAGGTCCCACTGCAATTATTCTGGGAATCATTGTTGACTTATGTGCATCAATTTAGCCAACATGCATACACAAAATTCTCTCATCATCATACTGCCATATCTACAGCTTGGCCCATTCAAGAAATTGTTGCCCATGATAGTGTGTCTCCTTCTGTCTTTTGACTACCATTTTTTTCATAAAATCAGATATTCCTGGTACAACACTGTCTTTAATGTGGCCAGAAACTTTGTACAATGGTACTTTCCATCGTTAGCTAAGCAATTTGTAGTTCCTAGTCCACCCCCCCCCCCCCCCCAATAAACCATGGACCTTGCCATTGGTGGGGAGGCTTGTGTGCCTCAACGATACAGATAGCCATACCGTAGGTGCAACCACAACGGAGGGGTATGTGTTGAGAGACCAGGCAAACATGTGGTTCCTGAAGAGGGGCAGCAGCCTTTTCAGTAGTTGCAGGGGCAACAGTCTGGATGATTGACTGACCTGGTCTTGTAACATTAACCAAAACGGCCTTGCTATTGTGGTACTGCGAATGGCTGAAAGCTAGGGGAAACTACAGCCGTAATTTTTCCCGAGGGCATGCAGCTTTACTGTATGGTTAAATGATGATGGCGTCCTCTTGGGTAAAATATTCCGGAGGTGAAATAGTCCCCAATTCGGATCTCCGGGCGGGGACTACTCAAGAGGACGTCGTTATCAGGACAAAGAAAACTGGCATTCTACGGATCGCAGCACGGAATGTCAGATCCCTTAATCGGGCTGGTAGGTTAGAAAATTTAAAAAGGGAAATGGATAGGTTAAAGTTAGATATAGTGGGAATTAGTGAAGTTTGGTGGCAGGAGGAACAAGACTTCCGGTTAGGTGAATACAGGGTTATAAATACAAAATCAAATAGGGGTAATGCAGGAGTAGGTTTAATAATTAATAAAAAAAAATAGGAGTGCGGGTAAGCTACTACAAACAGCATAGTGAACGTATTATAGTGGCTAAGATAGATACAAAGCCCATGCCTACTACAGTAGTACAAGTTTATATGCCAACTAGCTCTGCAGATGATGAAGAAACTGAAGAAATGTATGATGAGGTAAAAAAAATTATTCAGGTAATGAAGGGAGACGAAAATTTAATAGTCATGGGTGACTGGAATTCGACAGTAGGAAAAGGGAGAGAAGGAAACATAGTAGGTGAATATGGATTGGGGCTAAGAAATGAAAGAGGAAGCCATCTGTTAGAATTTTGCACAGAGCGTAACTTAATCATAGCTAACACTTGGTTCAAAAATCATAAAAGAAGGTTGTATACATGGAAGAATCCTGGAGATACTAAAAGATATCAGATAGATTATATAATGGTAAGACAGAGATTTAGGAACCAGGTTTTAAATTGTAGGACATTTCCAGGGGCAGATGTGGACTCTGACCACAATCTATTGGTTATGAACTGTAGATTTTCGCATTCGGAAGGACGACGGTTCAATCCCACGTCCGGCCATCCTGATTTAGGTTTTCCGTGATTTCCCTAAATCACTCTAGGCAAATGCCGGGATGGTTCCTCTGGAAGGGCACGGCCGACTTCCTTCCCCATCCTTCCCTATTCCGATGAGACCGATGACCACGCTGTCTGGTCTCCTTCCCCAAACCAGCCAGCCAACTGTAGATTAAAACTGAAGAAATTGCAAAAAGGTGGGAATTAAAGGAGATGGGACCTGGATAAACTGACTAAACCAGAGGTTGTACAGAGTTTCAGGGAAAGCATAAGGGAACAATTGACAGGAATAGGGAAAGAAATACAGTAGAAGAAGAATGGGTAGCTCTGAGGGATGAAGTAGTGAAGGCAGCAGAGGATCAAGTAGGTAAAAAGAAAAGGGCTAGCAGAAATCCTTGAGTAATAGAAGAAATATTGAATTTAATTGATGAAAGGAGAAAATATAAAAATGCAGTAAATGAAGCAGGCAAAAAGGAATACAAACGTCTCAAAAATGCAATCGACAGGAAGTGCAAAATGGCTAAGCAGGGATGGCTAGAGGACAAATGTAAGGATGTGGAGGCTTATCTCACTAGGGGTAAGATAGATACAGCCTACCGGAAAATTAAAGAGACCTTTGGAGGAAAGAGAGCCACTAGCATGAATATCAAGAGCTCAGATGGAAACCCAGTTCTAAGCAAAGAGGGGAAAGCAGAAAGGTGGAAGGAGTATATAGAGGGTCTATACAAGGGCGATGTACTTGAGGACAATATTATGGAAATGGAAGAGGATGTAGCTGAAGATGAAATGGGAGATACAATACTGCGTGAAGAGTTTGACAGAGCACTGAAAGACCTGAGTTGAAACAAGGCCCTGGGAGTATACAACATTCCATTAGAACTGCTGACAGCCTTGGGAGAACCAGCTCTGACAAAACTCTACCATCTGGTGAGCAAGATGTACGAGACAGGCGAAATACCCTCAGACTTCAAGAAGAATATAATAATTCCAATCCCAAAGAAAGCAGGTGTTGACAGATGTGAAAATTACCAAACTATCAGTTTAATAAGTCACAGCTGCAAAATACTAAAACGAATAATTTATAGACGAATGGAAAAACTGGTAGAAGCCGACCTCGGGGAAGATCAGTTTGGATCCCATAGAAATGTTGGAACACGTGAGGCAATACCGACCTTACGACTTATCTTAGAAGAAAGATTAAGGAAAGGCAAACCTATGTTTCTAGCATTTGTAGACTTAGAGAAAGCTTTTGACAATATTGACTGGAATACTCTCTTTCAAATTCTAAAGGTGGCAGGGGTAAAATACAGGGAGCGAAAGGCTATTTACAATTTGTACAGAAAGCAGATGGCAGTTATAAGAGTCGAGAGGCATGAAAGGGAAGCAGTGGTTGGGAAGGGAGTGAGACAAGGTTGTAGCCTCTCCCCGATGTTATTCAATCTGTATAATGAGTAAGCGATAAAGGAAACAAAAGAAAAATTTGGAGTAGGTATTAAAATCCATGGAGAAGAAATAAAAACTTTGAGGTTCACCAGTGACATTGTAATTCTGTCGGAGACAGCAAAGGACTTGGAAGAGCAGTTGAATGGAATTGACAGTGTCTTGAAAGGAGGATATAAGATGAACATCAACAAAAGCAAAACAAGGATAATGGAATGTGGTCGAATTAAGTCGGGTGATGCTGAGGGAATTAGATTAGGAAATGAGACACTTAAAGTAGTAAAAGAGTTTTGCTATTTGGGGAGCAAAATAACTGATGATGGTCGAAGTAGAGAGGATATAAAATGTAGACTGCCAATGGCAAGGAAAGCGTTTCTGAAGAAGAGAAATTTGTTAACATCAAGTATAGATTTAAGTGTCAGGAAGTCGTTTCTGAAAGTATTTGTATGGAGTGTAGCCATGTATGGAAGTGAAAAATGGACAATAAATAGTTTGGACAAGAAGAGAATAGAAGGTTTCAAAATGTGGTGCTACAGGAGAATGTTGAAGATTAGGTGGGTAGATCACGTAACTAATGAGGAGGTATTGAATAGGATTGGGGAGAAGAGAAGTTTGTGGCACAACTTGACTAGAAGAAGGGATCAGTTGGTAGGACATGTCCTGAGGCATCAAGAGATCACAAATTTAGCATTGGAGGGCAGCTTGGAGGGTAAAAATCGTAGAGGGAGACCAAGAGATGAATGCACTATACAGATTCAGAAGGATGTAGGTTGCAGTAGGTACTGGGAGATGAAGGAGCTTGCACAGGATAGATTAGCATGGAGAGCTGCATCAAACCAGTCTCAGGACTGAAGACCACAACAACAACAACAGTCCACCCTACAGGACATTTATTATGGTGGCAGCCTCACCTGTCACTAAATGCACCTAATTTCAAGCTCATCCTCCAATCTCTGCTGATTTTTCCAATGATGCACTCACAGTCTTACAATTTTTTCAGACACATCATGGAATGCCATTCTGCCTCTTAGTTACTTACATCACCCATCAATTTATCATGCATGTTTTCTACCTTTAGATTTATTGAATTTTCAACATCATTTTTTTTCTCATCCACGTGACCTACTTCATCTGTAATTTTGTCCATTTCAGTTCTAATTTCAGTTAGCTTCCCCTTAGTCATATCCTCTGTATATGTTTTACTTTTCCTGACTTCAGCTTTTAGCTCATTTTTTTAAATTTAGTGTTTCGGTCATCTATCTTTGAATTTAGTTCAGTTTCAACAGTTGAGATTTCAGTTTTAACAACTGAAATTTCACTTGAAAGACCTGTTTTCATTTTCCCCAAATTAAACTGTAAAGCCCCATCATCCACAGCATCTTAATAATTGGAGCTTCCAAATTTAAACTTTTGCACTCTTACTTTGGGCTATCTAGGTGACTATTATTCTCCAAACCATGAGTGCTTGGACACTGTTTGAATGTGTCATCTTCCATTATTGATGGTAGGCCTGCAAAGCTACATACATTGACATTTTCATCACCAGTACTTCTCTTTTCTGCTATGATGACTGCCTCTGCTGTATTGTAGTCACCAAAAACTAGCCAACGTCTGCACTGTTGGTATCCACTGATGAAGTCAATGTCACGTATTCAACACATTTTCATGTTGCCATCTTCTTGTCTCTTCCACTGCTTCAAATCACTATCAACTTCATCTCCTACTTCTCCCCAACATCTCTACACCTGAAGCCACTACACAACACTGTCTACACCTCAGGACATGGATCACTGAGTCTTGCTTGTGAATTCAGAACTAAATCAATTTAAGTCCACATCCTAGACGAGAAAGATCCCCCCTTATGACTTCTCTTCCTTGGGCAGACTCTGTTCATTAAAACTTGGCTCAGAGATGTCTCAGGGTACAGCCGTACATCATATGTTTTACACCCTGATATGTTAGTGACCAGTCATTCCACTACATTGGTGGTCCTGCAGTCAAATGGTTGAGGGCAGACGCAATATGCTCAAATTACTACGTGCATTTATATACCAGTTCTTCTAACCCCACACTCGGATGTGTAAACTAAAGTCCATGTATAAAATGAAATACAGTTCAATGTTCCAACAACCAAAGTTACAACCTTAAGTCTCTGCTGTGAACCTATCACTTGGCTGCACTCCTGATTGCAAAACACACAGTCTCCAATGGCCATAACTGAACATCCAGCCTCACATCAGAAAAACTAAAATAAGTCCTCTCTCCAATGTCCACAAAACACGTGCACACACACACACACACACACACACACACACACACACCCACACACACACAAACACACCATGCATCATTTTCCAGCAGCTCTCAACACACACACACACACACACACACACACACACACACACACAAACACACCATGCATCATTTTCCAGCAGCTCTCAAGAGCACATCTCCCACCACCATGTCTACCAACATTACCAAACATTAATCAATGGGATTTCAAGTAGGTCCCCACTACATAATGTGCAGTTGAAATGGAATGAAAACGGACTGGAAATGTAAATGTAAATGTAAATGGAATTGGTCCACCAGTCCTACACTAAAGATTCTACACTTAATTTACGTGTGTTACATGAAACATTAGGGAAAGGATAGATTGCTACTTACTGCAAAGATGACGTGTTGAGTAGCACACAGGCACAATGAAAAGACTGTTACACATTATGGCTTTCAACCAGAGCCTTCTTCATTAGAGAAAACACACACATGTTTACACAAGCAATCACACCTCATGCACACCTGACTGCTACCAACAGCAGCTCCAACTGGAATATGACTGTCACATAAATAGCAGTCTGGAGCCAGATGGAGAAAGGGAGGGGGGGGATATCAGGGTACAGGTGGGGGGGGGGGGGGGGGGGGAGAAGACCACTGTCTGGCCTGACAAAACTGCCTCTGGAGTGAGGTGTGTATGTGTGTGAGAGGGGTCCTTCAGACTTGAAACCCACTACATCACTCCTCAGACACCTAACTTTATCCTAACACATAACTACTTCTCCTTTGAAGGGAAGGTAAACAAACAAATCTGCAGCACAGCCATGGGCACTCGCATTGCACTCTCCTATGCCATCCTGTTTATGGGCAGAGGAAATCTTCCTAGCCTCGGAAATCCATAACCCATGGTCTGGTTCAAGATGACTGATGATGGCCTCGTGATATGGACTCAGGAACAAGACACCCTGTCCTCATTCCTTCACAGCCTCAACACCTTCTCTTCCACCTGCTTCACCTAGTCCTCAACCCAGCATGCCATCTTCCTGGACCTTGACCTCCTCCTCTATGGATGGCCACACCTCTGTCAGCATTAAACCCACCAACCACCAACAGCATCTGCATTTTGAAGCTGCCATCCTTTCTACACCAAAAATTCCCTCCCACACAACCTAGCCATCTGGTGATGACACATGTGCAGTAATAAGAACTCTCTTTCCTAATATGCTGGAAATCTCACCAAGGTCTTCACAAGCATGCACTATCCTTTGGACCTAGTGCACAAACAGATTTTCCATGCCATTTCACCACACACCACCAATGCCCCCACCACTTCCAAGAGCCAGCTACAAAAGAGTGACAACTTCGTTGTCCAATACCATCACAAGCTGGTACGACTGAACGAGATCTATCATCATACACTGAAATGAGGGACATCCTACCCAAGATACTTCCAGCTCCTCCTAAAATAGTGTTCTGTCACCCACCCATCCTGCTCAACATCCTTGTCCATTCCTGTGCCTCTCCCAACCCCAACCACTTACCACAGGGTCATATCCCTGTGGAAGACCCAGGTGCAAGACCTGCCCAATCCACCCACCCAGCACTTCCTACGCCATTCTTGTCACAGGCTTATCTTATCCCATCAAAGGCAAGGCCTCCTGTAAAAGCAGCCAAGTCATATACCAGCACTGCTGCAACCATTGCACAGGTTTTTATATTGGTATGAGTACCAACCATGTGTCTGCCAGAATGAAAGGCCACTATCACACTGCAGCCAAGAGTGGGGTAGTCCACCCAATTGCCCAACATGCAACTGAGCATGACGTGCTTGGTATCAATGGCTGCTGCACAACCCATGCCATCTGGACCTTCTCATCCACCGCCAGCTTTTTTGAATTGCATAGATGGGAGTTATCCTTACAACACATTCTCTGCTCCTGAAATGATCCCAGCCTCAATCTACAGTAACCCACTGTCGCAACACATTCCATCCAACAGTTTCCACCCCCTCTGTCTTATCAACTTCTCACTTTTCATGTCCCTTCAACCTCACTGTGAGCCACCCTCTGCCAATGCACCCACCCATGGCCTTTCCCCTTTCCTGCTCCTCTCCTTCAGTGCTCCTCATTCTCCCTCCCCCCCCCCCCCCCACACACACACAGACACACCCATCCTCTAATGCTGCACCTAGCGTTCTTGTCAGGCCATCATCTAGTCCCTGCACACCCCATGAGAAAGCGCTCTTCTCTGCCCCAACTTGTACCCTAATATTCCTGCCCCCTTCTGTAACCCCCTCCAGATTGCTATTCATGCGACAGTCGCAAACTGGTCGGAGCTGCTGGTGGTAGCAGTTATGTACTTGCTTCTGTGAATGTATGTGTGTTTTCTTTGCTGAAGAAGGCTTTGGCTGAAAGCTATGCTGTGTAACTGTCTTTTTGTTGTGCTTGTCTGCAACTGCACATGTCATCCTTATGGTGAGTAGCAATCTATCCTTTCCCTAATATTGTAAGTATTCCAACATGGAGTTCCCATTGTTTGAGTTTACATGAAACATTATCATTTAGAAGTGTGTGTGTGTGTGTGTGTGGAGTACTTTCCGGTATGACACACTTTGTGCAGAGACTTATCATCACAGCATATTTAATAATAATGTAATTTGCTTTGCTACACATGATAATAGCTGCTGTGCAGTGCCATTATCTGACATTATGTCTAGTTTGTAAGACTTTTTTTTTGTAATTTTAATATGTAAACGTTTACAGTGCAAAGTCTAGTTATGCTTGTAATAACAGTTGGTGCTTGTCTACAGAGCATGGACTCACATACAAGTGTTAAGCTTACTGCAACAATATTCCTCATCTCCTTCTAAGTCATTAGAGTATTTGTTCTATTCAGAATCTTATTTATTTATTTATTCTTCATAATTACAGCATATTATCTGAAAAGCTAAAATAAGCCATACAAATAACATTTCCTTGGATAGTAATACGTTATGTATTAATTATTTATTTCTGATGCTTAATTATGTATAGAAAAAAACTACAACTACTTCTACTGCTACAAAACTACATTAAATATTTAACCCGTTACCAGCTACTATCTACTCCAAACACAACAGAATTTGTTCTCTGTTTGTTCATTTATTTTGGTGTGTTTAACTTGTAGATGGTTGTCTCCATTACTGGATCTGCCCTCATATCACCACAGTCAACAGCTGTAGTCTGCTGGATTCCTTGGAGTCGGGCAGCACGTCAGCAGTGTTTCCACTATTGCAATTAGTTCCACCCATCACTGCTACTTCTTACAGTCCATAATTCCATGATAACTTGCACCAACACAATGTAGTTTCTTGGGACAGTGTTTCACTCAGTGGTTGCCAACCTCAGTTATCTTCTCTCCATCTGCAGAGTATGGTGTCTAGCCTGGATGGCAGCTTGATGACTTATGGATGAATGTCTCATGAAGTCTTCCTTGGTTGGCCTTTCTGGGTACTGCGGCTGCAGTATCATCCAAGATGCGTGAGGTCAACTCACTCCTTAATGATAGCTGCAGGCACAGCTATCATTAATCTGTCTTCTGATTTTGTACAGATATGTGGCATACAGGCCATGGTCAGTCAGGTAATGTATCAATCCACTTGGTGCATTAAAAAATCTCATTTTTAATCCCTCCCTGATGTTAGAGAGAAATTCATGTGTTCTTCTGCTTGTGCCTGAAGTGTCCCATTCATTTTGCCGCAATGTAACATGCGATCTTCTATTGTCTTTTTCAAATTGGCCTCAGTTCCAAGCACACTTCATAATTCCATTTGATTACCTTTCTTTAACCAGTAGAAGGCTTTCTTTTTCCTAATTTCCATGTCCAGTGGGCATATTCCTAGAATTACTAACAAAGCATTATTCGGGGTAGTGCAGTAGGTGCCCGTTAATCTTCGTAGCACACCTTGGTGAACTCTTCTCACTGGTGACGCTGGCTTCACCAACTACAATCTATCAGCCCAAAAGCTCACACCATATCCAGGAAGCTGAAATTGCCTATTTGCAATGGTTATAATTTTATTCATCTGGTTTGAACCTTTTCTACCTACTTTCTCTACATTATGTGCAAAGTTACAATGTTTGTCCAGAAGTACCCCTAGATCTCTCGTTACCATGCTTCTGCTAATAGTTACATCATTTAATTTCACTCTATGGGTTCTTATTAGGTTCCCTTTCAGCAGGAGGTATGTTGTTTTGTGAGTTGCTAGCAACAATTTAACACTTCACCACCAGCCCTCAAGGTCATGGAGGGCCGCGTTTCATTTGTCTTCTATAATTATTTTGGAGTCACCACTTACAATTAACAGCACGCCATCTGCAAATGCCACCAGTCCACTTATGTTACCATTGTCATGTAGCTTCTGAAGTATGGGCTCCAGTGCTACATCCCAAAACTCTGGAGCACACACTGTGATCCTGCGAACAGCCTTTTGTTATTGTCCTCATTATTTTCTTTCTGGGCATGTTAAAGAAACATATCACCTGTGGCAATAATCTCTCAGGCAATTATACAGTGGTTCCCATCACTCCAAATCCCTAAGATGACCAAAGAAAGACAGGAACCTTAGGTTATCGAAAGCACCAGCAATATCAACCATCATCGCTAGAGTGTACGTAAAATGAGTATCTGTTGCTAGCGAGATCACCTTACTAATTGCATCTTCAGTTGACTTGCCTCTTCTAACCTGCACTGGTGAGGACTCATCCCTTGTAGCAGTATGTGATCTTGTAGTTTTTTGTATAATAGTTTCTTCAAATATCATGATGAAAATATTCAAAAGACAATCTGCTCTGTAGGATTTGAGTATATTAGATCATTTTCTTGCCCTTTACTAATTATTACCTCTCCAGGATTCTTCCACGGTGCAAGGACCCTTTCTTGTAAGAGACACCCATTGTGCAGATCACACAAGTAACTATCTAATTGGTAAAGTAAGACTTGTATTACTTCAGGCAGTATCCTATCCAATCCTGGACACATTTTATTTTTCAATATTAAAATTATTTACCTAATTTCTTCTTGTGCAAAGGGGGACAAAGTTCATTGTTTCTATAGTCTTCCCGCCGTAACATTTCCTATAACCTACACTGATCATCTGTCTCACCTCCTTCTCCATGGTCACGAAGTGATGTTTCCTTTAGCAGGGCTTCTGACTGTTCTCAGCTTTCTGTTACTGTTTTGAGTGTGGATAAGACTGTTGGTGATCATATTTTTTTGTAAACTATCTTATATATTACATCCCAGGTATTGGTTTCTAAGCTAGCCTGCACAAAGTGTGCAATGTCTCATTCCAGATGCAAGGTACTCTTTCAGAATGACCTCTGCTGACGCATCGACACCTCCATTGCTCTATGTACAGCCACTGTCAGTCCTTGCACTTTAACAACTACATTATCACCCAGCAATGGACTTCCTGGACACTGGAAGACTCTTCTTAGTTCTTTCCAGTTAGCATCCTTGATCTTATATTTGGGCCTTACACACAAGTTTTCTGTGGTGTTTCGGATTTCCCTTCCAATGTTGGTGTAGTGTTGTGGTCACTCAATGTCATTCCATTCACAACTTTCCAGCCTTTCACTTGGCATGCCACTGCCATATGCCAAAGCGACATCAGTATTTGATGTTCCTGCAACCGTCCCTTCATAGGTTGGCAGATTTTGAGGTGCATTCACTACCTGTAGGTTGAGTTCCATAATGGCCTCTTCTAGTTGTCTTCTACAAGCATCAGTCAGGTGGCTATGCCACAATACTGACTTCGCATTTGCATCAGTGGAGCACACAAGAGTCTTAGCATTTTAAAACAACATTTAGCTTCGGACATCAGCAGCTGTTAGCAGCCCTCTCAGCTTTTATCCATATGTGCCTACCACTTCCGGCCAGACACTCATTGTTGCTAATCTCTTCTTCATCTCCGGGCCCTCACCACGCTTACGTCAGCAGAACCCACTACTGTTTGCCCAGCCTCTGATTTTATACACACAGCACAATGAACAGTTTTCTAAGGTAACTCCATGTGGGGCACATTTTCTGAAAACCATCCCTGGCATTCTTCAATAGCCTCAACTAATGGGTATGCTCCTCCACTGCTCCAGCCTTTCCACAATGCTCCTTAAGGACCATCTTTTATTGTGCTTCTGGACATTCCTGCAGAAATGGAAACTTACCTGGTTTCTCCAGCTGTAACAAATAACTCTCAACAATAGCCTGAGGCTTCCCCTCCAGGTTAGTCAGGTTACACTTGCCTCATCCTGTAAAGCCAAAGAGTGTTCCTGGATGAATAAACTCACTTGTATGCAGTAACAACTTAATAGGTGTTAGAGAAACGAAACTTTAGTATCCCTGCCAGCAGACATCATGATGGAGACAGATGAGCTGGCATTGCTTGTGCAGTGGGATAGTGCAGAAAGCTGCAATGAAGAGTGAATACAACAAGTAGTATAGGCAGACTGGATAGTGGAGGTGTTGACCTGTGGGCAGTAGAAGGCTAGGTGGGCCAGTTCTTCCTCAGAGTTAGACCACTGCAGACCTAGTGTAGCGTATTGTGCTGTGTGTTGTGCTGAGTGCTTTGCCGTCTGCAACAGCCATGCACTGAGTTCTTCCTGTGCTTGTCTCTACATGGGTACAAACTCTCTGTTTCTCATTGATCGACTCACACGGCAAGTTCATTTCCCTCTCACAGGGTTCCGTTCCCAACTATTATTGAGCCACCATTGGCCCATTAAATATCCATGCCAACTGTGTAGTTAAATGGTGTTGTCACACTTGTGTAGTTTCTAAAGTGAGGATGAAAGACATTTTTATGCAGGTGATACACCTATATTTTCTTTCCCCTTTTTCTAGTGTTCACTTGGGCCACCATGGACCCAGCATTTCTGCAATGCTGGCAGAAACAGTTGCATCTACAGAAGGAGCAGCACCAGCTTCAGCAGCAGTAGCATCTGCTGCAGCAATAGGAGCAGATACAGTTGCTGATAAACCAAAACACAGACTTGTTTCATGCCCCCACTGTGCCGGTACAGGGCCAGGAGCACTTTGTTTCATTTTCTCTGACACTAACAATGTCATTTGCCAATTTCGATGAATCAATGGAAAGGTGGGAAAATTACCCCCACTGCTGATAAACCAAAACACGGACTTGTTTCATACCCCCACTGTGTCGGTACAGGGCCAGGAGCACTTGTTTCATTTTCTCTGACACTAACAATGTCATTTGCCAATTTCGATGAATCAATGGAAAGGTGGGAAAATTACCTCCACTGGATCTTGCCGCAATCCCAGGTAAGGAGTGTCGCAGATTCAGTTGATAAGGGTCTCTTGTTGTTATCCAGCAGTGCAGGTTCATACGATGATGTACAGAATTTGAAGCCTTCCACTGAGCCTGAGAAATCTCATTTGATGAGCTTTGTCAGTTGCCTATGCAGTATTTTGGGTATCAGACCCATGTGGTTGCATGTGGTCACAGTTAAATCAGTACCATGAGCAGTTGTATGCAGCCAGGATTTGCTGGGCCTCTCCAAAAAGTGCCATTTTGAGTGTCTCAAATGTGCTACCTCTTATACAGCCTAACTAATTCAAGATGTGATTGTCAGGTCAGATGAAAGATACTGACTAGAGTGTTGACATTGTCTGATCATTAACCAACATTGCCCAGATTGTGGAATCCTTGCAGGCGATTCCAGAGCAATGGCCTTGAGGTGCTGCTCATTCTTGCCTGTGCCGAGCTCAGCACGTTCATGCTGCTCGCAGCATTGTAACATTATAACTCCCACCAGAAGCATTTTTCGGGTCCTTAGCATCATTAACCTTCCGCCCATTGAGTGAACCAGCATCCTGCCCTGATTGTCATTTCTTGCATGTTCGCTATGACTTCTCATATGAGCACACGTGGAGGCAATGCACGGGGTATGCCAGCAGAAAGGTCATTTGGCAACTGTTTGTGACAGTCAACGGGCCACTAGCGTATTAGCAATAGACTATGAGTTGCTTCCGATGTCCCATATGTTTCACCCCATTGTATTTTGCTGATGCTGGTACTGGATGGGCAGCTAGTTGAATTTCTGGTAGACACAGGAGCAACAGTTTGCCTAATTAACTTTGATACTTGCAGGCTGCTGGGGTGCCAGGAGCTGCAATGACCACTCCATCAGATTGTCTTATAGTAAACAGCACATTCCTTTGTGGAGGCAATTCTCCATCTCTGCATATTATGAGAATGTGGAACAGCAACTTATCTCGTTAGTGGTCAATTCACTGTTGGCGCAAAATATCTTAAGGGCTCGACACGCTTTCTGTTTCCGGCTTCTAGATTGCTGACGAAGTGCATTTAGTGTCACAATCTGTCCTGTTTCACCGTTTGGACTCCTCAGTGCAGTCCTACAGGCCACTGCTTGAGAACACCTTGGGCCAAGCAGAAAAGGTCGAAGCACATGTCTCTCTTAAACTGTCAGAGGTACCCAAATTTTGTCATGTCCAGCCCATTCCCTTCACCATACATGACAAGGTAAAGACTGATAGCAGCATGTGGGATCAAGGAATTAATACACCTATTTTGTAGAGTCAGTGACCCAACCCTCTGTTGGTGATTCAGAAGACTGACAGCACCATGTGCCTTTGCAGTGATTTTAAACAGACGGTCAACATCCAATGTGTTGCAGATTCATAACCCATTCCACAGCAGGCAGAGTTGTGGGTGAAGTTGTCGGGGGGAGGGCCAGTATTTTTCCCACATCAACTTGTGCAATGTTTACCTGCAGTTGCTGTTGGACATGGTTTCTTCGACTTTCCCAATCCTCAATATTCCTTTGGGCTTTACCAGTTTAATTGTTTGCCTTTTGGAATCTCCCCTGTGCTGGGAGTTCAGCAGCTGATTCAGAACATTCCCTGTTGCGTCAATTACCTTGATGATATCTAGGTCATAGGCCCTACTCAGGAGGAGCATTTAAAGAACCTTCAGTTAGTTTTCCAATACCTCCTGGAGAATGGTCTTCATTGCAATCTGGAGAAATGCCGTTTTTGCTCCTCACAGGTGCATCTTTTGGGTCATGTTCATAGTAAAGATGGTCTCATCCCCATGGACGATTGTCAACCTTCCAGCAATCAAGAACCTGGAGAAGCTCCAATCGTTTCATATTATGCTCAGTTCATTCCCATGCGCATCCGTCACCCTCTTAACCATCTTTGCCAGAATGACATTAAGTTTATCTCGTCTGCAGATTGTCAATGGGCTCAGTCTCTCAAGCAGCACCTGTGCTCTGCTCCCTGTCTGGCTTCCTTTCTGCTGGGTAAAGCTTTATTCCTGGCCTGTGATGCATCTCACTATAGTTATGGTACCATCCTGTTCCATCAGAACCCGGATGGCAGCCAACAGTCCAACACTTACACAGATGTCATTTTGCTGTGCAGTGTAATTATCCACAGGTGGGAAAACAGGTGATAGTTTTTATTTTTGGGATTAAAAAGTTCCATGCCTTACTATATGGAAAGAAGTTCCTCATCATCACTGACCACAAACCACTAGTTTCCTTGCTTGGCCTTCTTTTCCATGTGCCGGATAGGACTGCACATCAGTTGCAGAGGTGGTCCCATAATGCGCAATTGTGGTTACCAGTAGGTTCTGATTCAAGGTTCAATTGGCAGGAGGTTCTACTGTTCAACAGGATGATACCTTCTGCAACCCCTGTCTGGCTTTCCGTTGACAGCACACCAAGTCATGACCACCAATGATGCTGACATGTTTTACTGGAATGTCCAGTTGGGCTATCCAGAGTGCATCTTCTCAGGTGCGGATCAGGCATGACATACATTTTTCTTCCTACATGATCAGCTCAAGGTTGTCCTGCTTGCCAAGGAGGAGCAATGGTATCATATATTCATTCCCCTGGAGTTGCCTCCTTGCTTACCCATATGGAGGCAATGGTGTGATGCGATGTCTCCTGCCCAGCAATCGATGGTAACATCAAATACCTAGTGCATTCTTGCGGGGCTTGTGTACATAAACAAACTACATCATCACACTGCTTCTTTCCTTGACCGGTCCAGGAGCACCCTTGGGCTTCGAGCATTTAGCCAGCACCATTTTGGGCAGCATGTGGTTGTTGGTGGTAAATGCATTGTCCAATGTCCCACATGTAGTCAGGCTGTCCTCCACGTCATTGACTGCTGCAGTTCACAAGTCGTCTGTTACCTTTGCCATTACAGGATCCACCAGAAACCTGGTATCTGACAACAGTTGGCACTTTGTGTCATGGGAGCTCGAGGACTTCTGCGTTCATAATGATATCTAGTATCTGACTACAGCATCTTTCAATAGGTTTCTAACTCAAAGGTGAAGTGCTTTGTGCATACATTCAAAACCTAAATGAGGAAGTCTGTGTCTGCTGTGCTCTGTAATGATGCGTTGTCAAGCTTTCTGGCTGCATACTGGGAAACACCAGTCACTGGGTACAGTTTGGGCCCAGTCTTTCAGGACTGGTGACAGGGGTGGCTGCTGGGTGTCATGGTGGGCCAGAAAAGTCAGCAGTTGTTTGAGGGGGATCTTGGTAGGGAGCAGCTGATCTGCCATGCAAATCAGCTACACCCACGCCCTGTTGGGGCATCACCACCATAGTCTGTTGGTCTGCTGGGCAGCAGGTTGGTTCATGACAGTGTTCCAAGTTTGGATTCCCACTTGCAGCATCATGCTTCCATGTTGCCAGCCTCTCCACGCACTCCACTGTCCTCCTATCACCTGCAACAACAGCCCAAAGTGATGCCTGTGCCTGTGCCAGCCGATGTGGAGCACATGGATTTTGATGCATGCTCCTCCTCCTTAGCCTTGCCACCCCCTCTCGCTGATGAAGATGGCATCACCTCCACTGCCGCCAGTAGTTACCCCATTGTTGCAGCGTCCATACCCTCCCGGGAGATTCAGCAGTGGTGCTATTGCCTCCTTTGATGGTTGGTCCGCTGTCAGGGACCCCTCTGGTCCTGTGCCAGAGGTCATTTTCGGCCCTACATGGTCTTTTCAGGGGGCAGGGATTTAGTATCCCTGTCAGTGGACACCACGATTGAGGCAGATGAGCTGGCGTGGGTAGTGAAGTGGGATAGAGCAGAAACCTGCCTTGGAGGATGCATATGACACACAGTAAGAGCAGAATCCGCTGGCAGAGGTGTTTTCCTGTGGGTGGCAATAGGCTAGGCGGGCTAGTGCTTATTCGGATTTTGACCACCACATACCTCACACTGTGCCGAATGTTGTGCCAAGTTCTTACCCATTAGTCCACACCAACTCCACCCTGTGTTTGTCCTGTGCTCGTCTCTATGTGGTTTCAGACTCACTTCTCCCCATAGATTGACTAGCAAGGTGACTTCATTTCCCTCTCACACAGTTCTGTTCTCTGGCCATTACAGAGTCATCATCAGCCTACAAAGTACCCTCATCAAATGCGTAGTGAAGCGACATTGACATCCTGGTGTAATACTAAAGAAACAAAATTAAAGTGGTAAAAGACACTGCATCACAGAATTCATTAAATTAGCCATTTTGTGTGTGTGTATGAGAGATGCTGGGTAAAACCCCATAAACATGACTTAAATTGCATTTATAGTTGTCAGATGTAACCTTTTACCTCTACTGTCATGTTAAATTGTATCATGCCTCTTTTACTGTAACAGATCTTACATTTATCAGACTGATTAAAAGAAAATTTGCTGAGCAGTCTTAAATTTGTAAGAAAACATGAAAGAAAAATACCTTGTCCTAAAAATGTTAAAGCAATAGTAAATAAATAAAGAGTTAACTACTGAAAAATTGTTTTTAATTCTTAAGTAAGAAACAAATATCTAAATGACTATCACTAATTTTGTAAATGACTTGAAAATAAAATTTAGTTTTCAGAGTCACACTTGTGTCAGTATGTGCCTTTTGGTGTCTCTTGAGATAATCCAAATAGTGTCAAATGTAATGGATCATCTACTGGCACAGTCATCATTAATATTCTGGAAGCTACAGAGGGCCCATCTTCCTTACTTTAATGTGAAATACTTGGTTAAATATTTACTACTAACTCACCAAACTCATACACAATTTTCTGTACATTATATTTCACATTTTGGCATTCTTACCTCAGACACTGCAGCATTTGTTGGGTCTTTTACAATCTTTGTTGAAAGTTTCATACTATGCCATCCTGTGCTAACTTTGCCTTGATTTTCATTCAGTGTCTCGAATATAAATGTATTCTTTGGATGGTCAGACTTGTGAAACCCTTCTGCTTCATAATCCACAGGGGCTGGAAGTATATCAAACAGGATATTTATATAAAATTAGACAATGAGTTTAGAGATGAAATGATACAAACATAATATAGGTCCAGACTACCAAGAAGCTAAACTCTATCTATCTGCCAGATGTCTTGAACACAAGAAAAGTGATGCAGCAACATGTATCTGATGAGTGTTGGTCCAGATTGGCTTTGTTACAGTAATGAAATGGAAAAAGCATCTCCAGCCAGAGAATATTACTTATTGAGTACTATAAACATTTCTTATACTAAACATATTTTTTCCGCCAGAAATAACATTACATAATATTGTATTATTTAGAATGACATGCCTGGATATGCTGCTTTGTATAAGGTTTTTAAGTGGTCTCAAATCCAGCTAGGAGAATATTAAGCTGGTACCCACATTCCACCTATTAACACAATTCACATTTCTCAAGCTTTCACATATAATAACACTAGATCTAGACAGATGGGGTACAGATATTTCTGTACCAGGATGAGGATGGGAAGGACAGAGGGGTGGGACATCCGCAGACTGGCCAGCTGACCGGACCTCGACACGAGTCTGCCGGGCGTATTCGTCCCGGGGACCAGGCACTCCTTCCCAATCCGGAAAGCCATGCGTTAGACCACATGGCTAACCAGGCGGGCAAATCCTGATTAACTTGCAGACCTGTGAAGATACAGAATAAGGCCAGGAAAAAGAAGAAGACTATTATTTAGAAAATATTACAACCAGTCTGTACCATGTAAAGGTGGTATAGTTTAGTTTTTCTAGACACTTCCTCACAAAACAGGAGTAGTGCTCCAAAAGTAATCTTTTGCCGATGATCTGAATTTACCCTTGTGCATTATTATTGTTATGTACCTTCTTAATGCATTGTGGTGTGCGTACTGTAAGACCTTCGGTACACACACCATCAGATTATTTGACTTGTCGCTCTAACGAAGTGGGCAAGTGTCAGCAATATGTTTCGTGGTCTTATCGTGGCATGTTTAGCTTCTGCAGTTAAGTCAGACGATGGAAATGCACTTGCACGCTTAGAGTAGCTGATTGACAGTGACCAACTTTAAACAGAAAATTGACAATCTGAAGTTCCTTTGGTCTTTGTATGTTAATCTTATTCTCACATATCTCTGATACTTGACAAAGTGTCTATACATTTCTCTTCATGGCTATGTAGAGGAATATGATAATCTTATTAGGTGCAGACTGAAACTTGTCTACAGACTAATGCAGACTAAGGCAGACTGACTAATCGGAGGTCTGTACACTCGTTATAATACCTCACGCGTTCAGGTATCACAGCGCGAGTGTGATCCGCGAGGAGAAAAGGTTCTACATTAGCAGCAATCTCATTGGCTGCGTTACATATTAATACACGGATCAGCAGAAGCAGAATTTGTTCCACCTCTTAGGCAGTGCCATCTCATAGTGTGGAGATGGACGAGCGCTGCGCCTGAGCTGTTGTGCTTAGCGGGGCGCGCTCTAGTGGGAAAGTTATGTACGCGCTGACTACGCGGAACTATGTACACAACATGCATTATACAGTTTGATGCTAGAATGGAGTACACTTTTTTTTTTGGAATAGTGTTGTGTTTGTCTGCTGAGTGTGTACCTAATTTGTTTGTCTTGTGTACTAGCTGTGCACAGGTTCATCTCCATCTCACTTTATGGCCTTCCTCCAGCATGAAAACAAGGGTGTGTATGCCCTGTCGGTACCAAACCTTGTCCTGGTGCTGGAGCCAGAGCTTCACTGTGTGAGTCACCTCCTCATCATCCTTAAAATGTCTTCCATGAATGACATCCTTTAATGGCCCAAAGAGGTGGAAGTGCGAGGGGGCTAGGTCAGGGCTGTAGGGTGGATGGGGTAACACTGTCCAACACTGTTTTGCGATGTGTTCAGCAGTCCTCAGACTTGTGTGGGGCCAGGTGTTATTGTGTTGCAGCAAAACATCTCCTGCGTTGCTGTGGCACCAAAGTCACCAAAAGTGCATCTTAAGTTTTGTTAATGTGTTGACATATGCTTGTGAATTAATGGTACCGCCTTTTGACATCACATTAATAAGAATCACACCTTCACAAACCCAGAAAAAGGTGATCATGCCCTTACCAGCGGAAGCAGTTGCTCTGAATTTTTTCTTCTGTGGGGAGTGGAAATGGTGCTATTCCACTGGAATAGTGTTGTGTTTATCTGCTGAGTGTGTACCTAATTTGTTTCTCTCGTGTACTAGCTGTGCACAGGTTCTGATTATTGTGAATATGATGGTTAAAGAAAACAATGTTATGATTCCTGCAGAAACAGACAAATTTACATATATCAGTGTTACCTTCTTCGTTGTATGCAAGTTTAACACAGAGGCGGACTTTTTCATATAATTTGCAAGATTCTGGCTGTGGAAGTCTGGCTGTGGAACGTATAAGGTTTGTGTAGTCTTCTCTTATTTTCTTCATGTCTATACTCCTACAGACACAGGAGGAGGAAACCAAAATTAATTTTTAAGTATATGGAAAAGTCACTGCTAGAAAATATATATAAATACCTAAAGACATAATCATTTAAAAAGTAGCTCAAGTTTACTACATTTTGCTCAGAAGTTCATTAATGAAAATAATGTGTTTCCAACAAAAGGTGCCACAATAAATGTTATCACAAACAAAAGATAAATGAACAATGCATAAATTATGTATATACCAACAAAAAAATAACTTTAGTTTTTTATCCCATAAATAGAAACATAAGGTTTAGACACATCACCATCACCAAAACACCACACTTACATTTAAGAAAAATACTTTACTTCAGGAGGAAATGATTCATTTGCGCATAAAAGGAGAAACTGTTTCCAATTAGGTGGGAAATCATAGCCATCAGAAGCCCCCAAACACAATAAATTAAAATTCTTCATTTTGTATGTGGCAAGATATCATGACACATGAGATCATAGACAACAAAAGATACCTTGCCACTTCCCTCTGCTAATTCAGCATCTAAGAATTTTGCACGACTTCTAAATGGTGGACTCTGACCACAATCTATTGGTTATAAACTGTAAATTAAAACCGAAGAAACTGCAAAAAGGTGGGAATTTAAGGAGATGGGACCTGGATAAACTGAAAGAACCAGAGGTTGTACAGAGTTTCAGGGATAGCATAAGGAAACAATTGACAGGAATGGGGGAAAGAAATACAGTAGAAGAAGAATGGGTAGCTCTGAGGGATGAAGTAGTGAAGGCAGCAGAGGATCAAGTAGGTAAAAAGATGAGGGCTAGTAGAAATCCTTGGGTAACAGAAGAACTATTGAATTTAATTGATGAAAGGAGAAAATATAAAAATGCAGTAAATGAAGCAGGCAAAAAGGAATACAAACGCCTCAAAAATGAGATCGACAGGAAGTGCAAAATGGCTAAATGTAAGGATGTGGAGGCTTATCTCACTAGGGGTAAGATAGATACTGCCTACTGGAAAATTAAAGAGACCTTTGGAGAAAAGAGAACCTCTTGCATGAATATCAAGAGCTCAGATGGAAACCCAGTTCTAAGCAAAGAAGGGAAAGCAGAAAGGAGGAAGGAGTATATAGAGGGTCTATACAAGGGCGATGTAATTGAGGACAATATTATGGAAATGGAAGAGGATGTAGATGAAGATGAAATGGGAGATACAATACTGCGTGAAGAGTTTGACAGAGCACTGAAAGACCTGAGTCGAAACAAGGCCCTGGGAGTATACAACATTCCATTAGAACTGCTGACAGCCTTGGGAGAGCCAGCTCTGACAAAACTCTACCATCTGGTGAGCAAGATGTATGAGACAGGTGAAATACCCTCAGACTTCAAGAAGAATATAATAATTCCAATCCCAAAGAAAGTAGGTGATGACAGATGCGAAAATTACCGAACTATCGGTTTAATAACTCACAGCTGTAAAATACTAATGCGAATTCTTTGCAGACGAATGGTAAAACTGGTAGCAGCCGCCCTCGGGGAAGATCAGTTTGGATTCTGTAGAAATGTTGGAACACATGAGGCAATACCGACCTTACGACTTATCTTAGAAGAAAGATTAAGGAAAGGCAAACCTACGTTTCTAGCATTTGTAGACTTAGAGAAAGCTTTTCACAATGTTGACTGGAATACTCTTTTTCAAATTCTAAAGATGGCAGGGGTAAAATACAGCGAGCGAAAGGCTATTTACAATTTGTACAGAAACCAGATGGCAGTTACAAGAGTCGAGGGGCATGAAAGGGAAGCAGTGGTTGGGAAGGGAGTGAGACAAGGTTGTTGCCTCTCCCCGATGTTATTCAATCTGTATATTGAGCAAGCAGTAAAGGCAACAAAAGAAAAATTTGGAGTAGGTATTAAAATCCATGGAGAAGAAATAAAAAACTTTGAGGTTCACCGATGACATTGTAATTCTGTCGGAGACAGCAAAGGACTTGGAAGAGCAGTTGAATGGAATTGACAGTGTCTTGAAAGGAGGATATAAGATGAACATCAACAAAAGCAAAACAAGGATAATGGAATGTGGTCGAATTAAGTCGGGTGATGCTGAGGGAATTAGATTAGGAAATGAGACACTTAAAGTAGTAAAGGAGTTTTGCTATTTGGGGAGCAAAATAACTGATGATGGTCGAAGTAGAGAGGATATAAAATGTAGACTAGCAATGGCAAGGAAAGTGTTTCTGAAGAAGAGAAATTTGTTAACATCGAGTATAGATTTAAGTGTCAGGAAGTCATTTCTGAAATTATTTGTATGGAGTGTAGCCATGTATGGAAGTAAAACATGGACGATAAATAGTTTGTACAAGAAGAGAATAGAAGCTTTCGAAATGTGGTGCTACAGAAGAATGCTGAAGATTAGATGGGTAGATCACATAACTAATGAGGAGGTATTGAATAGAATATGGGAGAAGAGGAGTTTGTGGCACTACTTGACAAGAAGAAGGGACCGGTTGGTAGGACATGTTCTGAGGCATTGGAGGGCAGCGTGGAGGGTAAAAATCGTAGAGGGAGACCAAGAGATGAATACACTAAGCAGATTCAGAAGGATGTAGGTTGCAGTGAGTACTGGGAGATGAAGAAGCTTGCACAGGATAGAGTAGCATGGAGAGCTGCATCAGACCAGTCTCAGGATTGAAGACCACAACAACAACAACGAAATGGTTATGAAGTGTGTCATGTTTATGGATGAAAATAAAATTGTCTGAATCTTGCTACATTTATAGTAATAGCCACCAAATCAAGATCAGACAAACTATTTACAATTCCCCCTGCAAAGGAGAAATGTCTACGCTCTTTTCTAACATCAACAACACACATAGTTTTTATTGGATCCTCTCCACGTTCAATAGTTAAGCACAGATGTACAGTCACACAAACCAGTATGTTGTGTTGGTTTACATTACATAAAAGGTTGTGTCATCAATGAAACTAAGTGACAGGAAAATATGTAGTATCATTATTTGATAGAAGTGCAGTACAAATGTTATGCTACTGTCTCTGGGAAGACCAGCTAACAACTACAATTTGTGAGGTTTACATTATAGTCAGTACATCACTATGTATTTTGTTAGAGAGCCTTGCACCAGCAGAAAGTAGCTGCTCACCATAACAGTCTCCAGTCAGTGACATCTTCGCTGTATTTCCACTTTTAAGATCAACTGACATCATATAAGGTGCACCATAATCTTGTAAAATGGTCAACAGATCTATTTGTTGTAAGTTACATGCCATGGATTCCATGAGTAACAAAAATTTTATTTTCAGCATTTCATAAAACTATTGTCTGAATTTAAAAACGTAAAATGTTACTCATACGAGGATATAATCTTATGATGAAATTTTAACACACTAAGAGAAGTATTAAAGTCAGAAAGTGTGTATATGCCTTGAGACAGTGTAACTGACAGTACACAAGATACGCCAATTATATTCATCCAATAATTGAGTGTGAGAGCACTTAGCCACTTCCAACACACTTTACACATAATTTCAGACTTTCTCTGACACCCACTACAAAATAATGAAAGGAGAAAAGTTTACTGTTTACTATATTCTTCCTGTTCATGCTGTGAAACTGCAGCATCAGGCATGACATTTTAATTTATTACGTATTTACCATTAACTCTATTCATAACACATTTTGCAGACAGTGTGCACATACACAACTGAACATATCTGCAAAATTATATCACAGTACAGCATCTGTTCAGGACATATGACTTTGTAAACATTGAAAAGTGTGAAAAATAAGTTTCTTTTTTAAAGATGGAACATTTTCAACAATAAAGGTTTAACATGTTCGGCATCAAATATATAATACATTAAATCATTTGTAAAGTAATCCAATGTTTGAAACTGTTTTGTAGTTGGGAGTTCAATTTTTTCTAAAGAATCATAGGGGTGGGAGTGGGGAGCTTTCTTACTGGTGCCACACTAAATTTCTGTTAAAATCTACTTGAGGAATTGCAAGTCATGTGCACAAGCAGTCAGTAAATGATGAAGTGCACTGTTGAGTATTATCAAAGAATGGTTCAAATGGCTCTATGCACTATGGGACTTAACATCTGAGGACATCAGTTCCCTAGACTTAGAACTACTTAAATCTAACTAACATAAGGACATCACACACATCCACCCCCAAAGCAGGATTCAAACCTGCGACCGTAGCAGGAGCACGGTTCTGGACTAAAGTGCTTAGAGCTGCTCAGCCACAGCAGCTGGCTTGAGTATTATCATTTGCATTGATTTTCTGGCTGAAGTTATCTTACATTCAATTCACTGATTTTTTTCCAGTCACAAAGGCATGATATTTATAAAGTTAATGTTTCTAACTTGCATCAAACTTCAGTTATGAATATTAATTGTATCCATAGATTCACAATGGGCTGCCAAGCTGTTTGTGCAATCTTTATACACTAATGTATGATTGGAGTAATTGCTGATCATCACTGAACTTTTGTTTTAAAACTATACAGCACAACTGACATTTATTTTCCAAGTTATATTTTCCATGTAAACAAAAAAGGACAAACAAATCTTCTGTCGATACAATAACTATCATTTTTGGAAAACTTTAATGTAACTGCATAGGAGGGCAACTAGTGTTCTTGGTAAACACATAGAGTGGAGTATCCATATATGTGTTCTACTGAAGGTACAAAATCCCTGGATATGCTGAATTCCAGGCACTCTCTGGCTTTACATACTCCACATGAAACATAAATGAATTTACATTTAAAATAAGATAAAATCAATATTCACTTTCAAAGGCCTCATTCATTTTATACTGCTTCAGATAATTATTTATAGTCCTACACCTCTAAAGCTCAAATTAAGCACCAAAAATTTCCCATGAAATATGGGACATGTTACACTGTAAGATTTTTTAAGTCAGAGTACCCTCACAAAAAGTGGTTTTGTAACTATCCGCATTTGCCTGTTGATGTTGTTGTTATGTAGGTAGAATTTCTTTCAAGCTATATTTAGTCACTATTCCAATACACATGCCTCTAGTTGATCCAACATTGGCCAGTGCAGCTTGTGAGTTGCACCAAAGAATACTTAATAACTGTCACTGGTCACAACGATGAAGGAGCTGTCGCCAACAAATGCAATGTCCAAAGAAAGTGATAGTCTACATCTGCACCTACACTGCAAACTACTGTGAAGTGCAAGCAGAGGGAATGTCCCACTGTACCAGTTATAGGGCTTTTTCCCATTCCATTCACGTACAGGGCTAGGAAGAATGACTGTTTAAATGCATCTTTATGTACTGTAATTAAACTAATCTTCTCCTCACAATCCCTAGCGACACATACAGGGTAATAGTATATACTTAGAGTCATCATTTAACTTTGTAAGCATGCTTTCTCACAATAGTTTATGTCTATCTTAAAAGAGTCTGCCAGTTCAGCTTCCCCAGTATCTCCGTGACGCTCTCCCATGGGTCAAAGAAATCTGTGAGCATTCACACTGCCCTTCTCTGTATATGTTCAAGATCTCCTGTTAGTCCTGTTTGGTATGAGTCCCACACACTTGAGCAATATTTTAGGATGGATTGTACAAGGCGTATTCAGAAAGTAAGGTCCAATTAGGTGAGAAATGGAAACCAATGTGGAAATCCGATGGAACTCTGCACAGATGCGTTGAGCAGTGTCTTTAGTGTGCCTGTTAATCGCTTCACCTTGCTCCTTTCAGTTCAGAACCCAAAGTGATCACGTAGAAATTCCTAAAACAACAGTGTCTCCTGCCAAGTATGTGGATGTGGTGAGAGTTTTCACCTGAAGCTATGCACCCCATATAACATAAATGTCATGCGTTTCTTTCTTCAAGACAATTTCCAGCAGCATTCTGCAGGCGCAATGAAGACGCTCCTCCAGAGTTTTCGATAGGAAGTGTTTGATCACCCACAATACAGCTCTTAATTGGCTGCCTCCATTGTTCAGCTCTGCTAACATGAACAGCTGGCTACAATGACAACATTTTGGCACAAACAATAAAAGGCAGACCAGCATAGAGAATTGGCGGAAAGCACAGGTGGCTGCTTTCTGTGATAAGGGTACTGGAAAGTTAGTACAAGGCAACGACAAATGTTTAAGTCAGAGTTGTGACTATTTAGAGATGTAGCTGGAAGGTGTGGTTCACTGCTGCAAATGAATTTTTTTTTATTTTCACTGTGGTTTTCATTTCTCAACCAATCGGACCTTACTTTCCCAAAAGCCCTCGTACAAATGATTTGTAAGCAGTCTCTTTTGTACACTGAATGTATTTCCCTAGCATTCAATCAATAAGCCAAGGTCTGCCACCTGCTTTATCTATGATTGAGCTTATATGTTCAATCTCATTCATTTCATTCAAAGATACCTTTTCAATAAACATATCATTCCATTGGTGAAAGAAATGTTGAATTTTTGCATAATTGCACGCATGGAATTTACCACCTGTCTAGCACATAGCACTGCCCTTTCACATCATCTTTCCATTTATTACAGATTATGTGCTTCCACTGGTTGTAAACAAAACATTAAAGATGATGTGTGATTGAGAAAAAATCAGAAAAACAGAGACGGAAGGGAGGGGTACCAAATTATGCAGAATACTAATATTTGTGGTCTGTTCTACAGAACACAAACAAAACTATTTCTGTGTATATGAATTCAAAACAAATGGCTATAACTACTCAAGAAAGTCTTTCACCAACTAATTGTTAAATGTACTTCCAACATGTGCTCAGTACTTGTTTACTTATAACATGACACAAAACCAACCATGGTTGAACATAAATCACGGTGCTTTATTAACCTCGTATACCAATATGTATCCTGCACTGCTAATATGTGTTGTCTCAAAAATATATTTCTTATTTAAGAGAAAGTTTTGTTTGATTAATCATTTAAAAACAAAGAGTGTTCATAAAAGATTTCTGTCAGAATTTTGAGAAAAAAGAAAGAAAGAAAGATATGAATCACACTCTCTACTCATGGGCAATGCTTAACAGATGATAGCTTGAGATTAAGATGTATCTCATTTTGGTATGGTCAATGAAATCCTTCCAAGTCTGAGATGTGAACTGTGGCCCATATCTGAGAAGATAGCTTCAGGCTTCCCAGCTTCAGTGAAATAGTCACTGGTAAATTTTTTAATCAGTCATTTACTAGTTGCTTTTTTGAGTGGGTACAGTTCGATTAGTTTTGAGAAAATGTCTACAATTACAAAAAAAATAGCAACACCTCCTTTTGTTTTTACCAAATGTCCATGTATGTCAACTGCAGTGAGATCCAGATTTCTATCTGGCATTATGTTCTGCTTCAGCCCCCTACTGTTCCCAATACTAATTTTGAGTCTTCGACATCTGTCATAGGTCACAAGTTTCTGTTCTACTCTCCCAGCAATATTGTAAAAGTATAGGTTTTCTTGTGTTTTCTGTGCACATTTAGTGGTTTTACAGTGCCCAAAGCTTCCAAGAATGCAAGTGATGAGTGTCTCAATATATAATTTTCTGATTGCCATAGTTTCCAGTCATCTAAGTCAGGTTTGTACCTTCCAAACAATATTCCATTATGGACGACGTAATACTGGTCAGTAGTTTCTCCACGATTTTTTTCTTGAAAACTTTTAACTATTCCCTAGTTGTCATCATGATTTTGATTTCTCCAAATATCTTTGCAAATTTTTTAAATTTGTTTTTCCTTTTTTACTCCCTTAAATACATAATTTTAAACTGATTTTCTTCATCCCCTCTACTGTTCTCTGTCTCAATTCCTATTTGTAAACTTCAAAGAGCATCAACTATTACATTTTCGTTTCCATGGATGTATTTTACATTGTAATCGAACTTCTGTGAAAATAATGCCCACCTGGTAATTCTTTTGTGATAAAGTTTACTAGTTTTTAATCTTATTAAAGGCCCAATGTATGGCTAATAATTCTTTCTCTGTTGTGGTATAGGATTTCTCATGTTTCTGTAGGTCTCAGGTGGCAAAAGCTATTGACTTGTGTTCTATCCTTCCCCCTTCTAACTTTTCTTGAAAAAATAGTGCTCCCAATCCAGTGTTACTGCTATAACTTATAATGAAAAAGGTCAGATACATATCAGGTCTTGACAACATTGAGCTTTGACATAACTGTTTTTTGTATTTCATCAAATGCAATGTGTCATTCTTGATTCCAGTCCCATATGGTGTTCTTTTTGAGTAAATTATATAAACAACTTACGAATTTTCTGTAAAATCCAGTTAATCCAAAAAAAGATATTTGTTTTTATTCTTGGGTACAGGAAACTTAGCAGTGGCTTCAATTTTTACCGTCTGGTGCAATTCCTTTTTCTGAAACAATGCGCCTGACAAACTTCAACTCACTCACCTAAAATTTGCACTTTTCTGGCTTTAATGTCATCATTCCATTCTTTAACTTCAGACATACTTCCTTCATTAATCCAAGATCTTCTTTCCAAATTTCACCACTTATTAAACTGTCGTCTACATATTTTATTAAGCTCAAGTTTCGCTCATCCCCTCAAAATAAAATCTAAGGCTCTGACAAACTCAGCCACAGACACATTTAGTCCAAAAGGCACAACACAGTACTGGAAACACTTCCCACTGTACAAAAAAGCAGTATATTTCCTGAAATCAGGATCCATGTACACTTTGTGAAAACCTGAGGTCAGATCTAAGCTACTTGTATGCTTGACACATTGAAATTTGTGAAGGAGATCATCATTGTTCTTACAGTGATCATTCTCCTTTTTTAGATATTTATTAAGCTGTCTGTAATCAATACAAGCCTACCCCTCCATCTCATTTTGATACAACTATCAATGGGTTGTTATACTCACTCACAGTCCTTTCTAAAATCCCCCATGTCTCCATCTTTTGAATGGTATCAAATCGAAAGACTTGCACCCAGCGAACGGTCTACCCAATGGAAGGCCCTAGTCACACAACATTTTACGTCTTTTGAATTTCCTTTTCCACAGCTTTTCTCTTTGCAAAAGGTATCGTGTGTGGTGTCACCGCCAGACACCACACTTGCTAGGTGGTAGCTTAAATCGGCCGCGGTCCATGTAGTACATGTCGGACCCGCGTGTCGCCACTGTGATCGCAGACCTAGCGCCACCACCAAGGCAGGTCTCGTGATACGAGAGAGCACTCGCCCCAGTTGTACGAGAACCTAGCTACCGCCCAGTTGTACGAGAACCTAGCTACCGCCCAGTTGTACGAGAACCTAGCTACCGCCCAGTTGTACGAGAACCTAGCTACCGCCCAGTTGTACGAGAACCTAGCTACCGCCCAGTTGTACGAGAACCTTTCTCTCTCATTAGCCGAGAGACAGAATAGCCATCAGCTAAGTTAATGGCTACGAACTAGCAAGGCGCCATTAGCCATACAGTGATTGAACTTAAAGTCTCCTGTGTATAGTCAAGATCGATGTACCACAATGATATTAAAGATAAGTATTAATCAAGCTACGTACTTTTCTTCCTAACATTAATTACGTATCCTGTTCCAGTACATCACGCCCGTCTGCGTTAGTCTAGCTTGCCTTTTCAGCCATCTCAACTTCACGGTGTCGGCCCAGCTACCGACACAACATCGTGTAAGGTTCATGTGGTCTGAGGCTTCATTTACATTGTTAATTCTTCACCTTTCCTGGTCGCTCACAGAATATATCATGAAATTCCAATAAGACTTTCTTTAACTGTTCTTTCTGACTGGAATCTAAAGCTGTGGCTGCATCTACTTTTATGTTTATGAGTTCCTCAGAGTTCTGATTATCCATTGAATCACTAGGAATCTCTTCTAAAATGAGTCTGTTATCCCCCACACTTCTAGATTTGTGATATGGTTACATTCATTCCCACAATTTACAAGGTACATATCTGTTCTGGCAGTTACTCCATCCTTGAGATCTGTTACTGTGCTGGCGTTTGCTGGCACCAGAGCACTATGCGGCATAGAGTTTACGAGAGTATCAAAAGGGGCCAACAACAAGACTCGGAAACATGCCGCCAACGCTCCCTCAGCCGTCAGTATTTAGGATCGCCACCATGGACTGGAGGACTAGTTAGCTAGCCAGTTTGTTCCTGTTTAGTCAGTTAGTTCCAGCCTATTGCACCAGTTAGTTTGAGTCTGTACACCGTGGAGTTCCAGCATGTCACTGAGACGAAGCCACAAACTTAGCACCTACACAGACACGGTCAGCACATAGCAACCTTATAGTGAACATAGCGGAATTCTACTTCAACAGCATTGAGGTTATGTGAATTAGACAGAAGAAAGTTTGTACCTCAGCATATGAAACTTCAAGTTATGTAGCTCTTTGTTTACGAATAAAGAATCCAGTTATTAACTGCATACAGTTTGTGTTATAGAACGAGGATACTGGCCACCAACCAACATCCTCTCCTAGCTTCCCATGGTACACTTCTACAGCGACAACAACAAGACGGCTAATGGGAATACAACAGTTACCACTATGCTTTTTCCATCTCAATCAAATCTTGCACATATTTTAGGAACCCAGTCCAAACCAAGCAGGAAATTTTCACAGATATGTTTTATTGGGATCAGATGAGGCAAATTTGGTGCCTAAGCCTCAACATCAGTTCAGTATCATGCTCCTCACACCAGTGTAGCACAATCCTCTCCTTATGACATAGTCAGTTATTCTTCTCGAAGACACCATCGTCGTTGGGGGAAGACATACGTGAATGGGTGTAGGTGGTCCACAATAATGATCACGTATTCTACAGTTGTCAAACTGTTTATTATAAATCTCAAAAGTGTAAAGTACTTGACTCTTTACCATTTTGCTATTACTCCCTGTAGCTCCTTTGACTTTTACCCAAATTACTGGTAATTCAACAGCACTTTTACCAATCATGGACTTCTCTCTAAGTTTTTCTGTTATTTGCATGATAGGGCTTCCTTTGTCTAATAGACATTTACCTTCCCAACCATATAGCTTAACTTTTACATAACGGCAGCCTAATTCACCCCCCACCCCAATATCTCATTCTTCAGTATTTTCAAATAATAGGTCCTTTTCAATTTCTTTACAAACAAAGCCTTTTTCCTACTCCTGATAACAAGATACACCTCTTTCAGTTTTAATCAAGTTTACATATATTTCGGATGGCTCCATTTTTCCTATTGCTTTCTGTTAAAGGAAACTATACAAAAACTACTGCTTTTACCCCATTTTTTTATTTAATTGGTCCTTTAACTCTTTCCACCATTCAGGATAATGAGCCTCACTGATTTTAACAAGCCCTTTCCAAAAATCTTCATTATTATTCCCATAACTGTCCTATATTATTCTTAGACACTTTTCTCCTTTTCCCTCAAACCTGAAACTTTTATTTGACTGATCACAAACTCTGTGGTTATCAAATCTTATGTTTGCAATGGCTAACGGCTGACAAGCATTGTCCAACACCAAATGTGTTCCTGATGCTTCTTCCTTACTGACTTCATCCCTCTCTATCCCACAAAAACTTCCACTTTATCTAACTTCACCACTTCATCTGCATTTATGACAATATATAACTGCTCTTCCTCTACGACCTCCTTAATTTCACATTCTCCACAAAAAAGAGCCTTAGCTCCCTCTCTTTCATTATCAATGTCTTCCATGCCTACTATCTGTTCCTTGTTTTGCATCATTACCAGAGACTGCTGTTTTTCCAATTCATCATTTACATAACCCTCTACTTGTATTGTAAACAGTCTATTGTGACCAGAGTTATCATGTTCAATATCCTCATTTATTGTTTTCCTTTCTGCCCAACTATAAATTTCAGGTAAAAATAGTATATCTTCCTCACTATCCATCTCCATATTACTCTTACTTTTATTTGCTGAACAATCCTTGTCTCTCATAGTGTCCCAAAACTCTATCCTGATGCTTGACCCTGGCAGAAACTGGTACTACATCCACATCTTGACATCTTAGCAGGAAACTTAGCGAACTCAGCATCTTCCTTTTCTTCTGCCAAAGCTTGTCCAGCTTCTTGATATTTCAGGTCATCTCCTCCCAATAGGTTCTCTTGTTGTAGTTCTCCAGGTTTGCCCAGCAATCTGATGACATAATGAGGTATCAAGTGTTCTGTTGGATATCACTATCGACCACACACTACACTTCAACAACATGACTCGTTGTTTCATCAGGTGCTACCTGAGACTGACAGTAGAGTAGAATGGGTCCAATATTTATGCTTACTGCCTCTCCCCTCCATGGTTGGGTGTGGGTGTTCTGTGTGCAGTCCATGCTCATTAGAAGTATCCTGACACATGCTGGCTCCAGTCCAGAGCAGCTGGCCACAAGCTGATCTTTTATTTTCGGTCTGGTGTGCATCTTTGGTTGGTTCTAGGTATTCCATTATTGGTCCATTCCACTAGAACTGTTCTGGGATGTTCTGTCTTTGGTACAGGGCACCTGGGCACCTGGCCTTGAGCTGGATTTTCATTTTTGGTCTGGTGCACCTGATAGAGATCGGGGGTTCTTTTCTTGGTATGGTGCACTTGGTTCTCTGTCTTGAGTTCATTCCCCATTTCCACATTCTCAGTTCTTCTTTTTGTTAAACTATGCTGCTACCAATACTGTGATTTTGTGACTGCAGTGCAGGATCCCTGGTTTTACTTAGTTGGTACCCAGTGTCATGATTCATGAAATTTTCTATCACCTTTATCTCTAATGATTCTCTTATAAGACTGTCCCAGTATCTGGGGGTCTGTGCCACAACCCTTGTTTTTTTCATAGTTCATGGAATGATTAAGTTCCAGACAGTGCTCAGAATTGGCTACTTTAGTTGCCTGTCCCTGGGAGGTGTGCCTCCAATGTTCTTGGCATATGATGTCCACCGTCCTAGTTGTTTGGACAATGTACAACATGAAACAATGGTAAAGTATATTGTAAAGTTTTGTTTTTCATAAGCCCAGGTTATCTTTCACATTTCCCTGTAGTCCTCTTACACACTTGATGTTATGCTTCTTGAGAATGCTATTGACCTTGGCAGAAACAGATTCTGCATAGAGAGGGTAAGCTGAAGTCCTTGCTTCACCTTGCTCTTCTTCTCTATCATGTGGCAGAGAGGCTGGCTGAAAGGCCTTCTGAATCTGTTTGACCATGCATTCATTTCTGCAGAAGACTGAGTGTAGGTGCTCTATTTCTGATGTCAAACAATCTTGATCTGATAAGGTGTATGCCTGTGGACCAATGTCTTTAGAACTCTATTCTTCTGTGCTAGGTAATGATAGCTGCTTGCTCCCAGGTATAAATCAGTGTGTTGGTATGTGATAGGCCAATGGACTGGCCACAGTGGTAACACTGGTTCCCATCAGATCACCGAAGTTCAGTGCTGTCGGGCTGGGCTAGCACATGAATGTGACCATCCAATCTGCCAGGTTCTGTTGGCAAGTGAGGTGCACTCAGCCCCTGTGAGGCAAACTGACGAGCTAACTGACTGAGAAGTAGCGGCTCCGGACTCATAAACTGACATACAGCTGAGAGAGCAGCACGCTGACCACATGCCCCTCCATATCCGCATCCAGTGACGTCTGTGGGCTGAAGATGACATGGTGGCCAGTCAGTACCATTAGGCCTTTATGGCCTGTTCTTGTGGAGTTAGTTAGTATGTGATACACACCATTGTCAAACAACCCATCTGCTCTGTTTTTGACACATACATCCAAAATCAGCAGCGGACCATTATTCTCCAGCTCCATTGATGCACTTTATTTTGGGGATGGGAGTGAAGATGTTCCAGAAATTTACTGAGCCTCTCCCTACCATGAGGCCTGATGACAAAGGTATTATCCAGATACCTGAAGGAGTATGCGGGTTTGTATCTATCCATCTGTAATGCTTCCTCCTCAAATTTCTCCACAAATTACTACCACTGGAGAGAGGGAGCCACCCATGGCCACTGCTTCTGTCTGTTCATAATATTGCCCGCATTCAGGAAATATGTTAGTCATTATATGTTTGAACAGATCTACATCTACATTTATATCTACATATATCTAAAGATGATGAAACTTACCAAACAAAAGCGCTGGCAGGTCGATAGACACACAAACAAACACAAACATACACACAAAATTCTAGCTTTCGCAACCAATGGTTGCCTCGTCAGGAAAGAGGGAAGGAGAAGGAAAGACAAAAGGATATGGGTTTTAAGGGAGAGGGTAAGGAGTCATTCCAATCCCGGGAGCGGAAAGACTTACCTTAGGGGGAAAAAAGGACAGGTATACACTCGCACACACACACATATCCATCCACACATACACAGACACAAGCAGACATTTGTAAAGGCAAAGAGTTTGGGCAGATATATTTTTCCCACGTGGAATATTTCCCTCTATTATATTTATATCTACATACATACTCCGCAAGCTGCCGTATTGTGTGTGGTGTGGGATTGTCTTGTACCAAGGAATTTCCTTTCGTGGACCACTTGCAATTAGAGTAAGAGAAAAGTGAATGTCTACATGCCCCTGCACAAGCCTTAATTTCTCTTATATTATCTTTGTGGTCATTATACAAAATGTGCATTGGCAGTAGTAGAATCATTATGCAGCCTGCTTCAAATGCTGGTTCCCTAAATTTTCTCAATAGTGGCTGACAAAAAAATTCAACAATTAATTTGATTTCTCCTTGGCCTGTTACACACATCCAGATAACCTCACTGTCAAACTTAATTCGACCTCAATAGAGATAATATTTTTGTCCACTGCAATGAACACTCCCCTCCAATAGCTATATATCTCAGAGCTTTCTACAGTGGGTTTCAGCCAGCTCTCAGCCCCGAGAATAATTTGAGCATGAGGAATTTCCTGGAAGGCAATAAATTTGGGAACTTTGTAACGAATACTTCAACAATTTACTGATAAAATGCGGCCTCATTTTGCTATCTGCTTGTCAAATGAGGGCTGGTCATCATAGTACCTCAAACTACCTCCTACCCTTAAAATAATAAAAAAAGTGCATTCCACAAGCACTCTGCTCCCCAAGTAGCTACTAGCTGCTTCCTTGGTGCAGTGTAACCCCAACCTATCAAAGGGGAAGGGGGCTTCCTCCTATTCTCCATCTGGTAATGTAGGTCCAGAAATCTGTAGCCAAGACCATCACAGAGTTGATGAAGCCTTTGGTCGAAATCCTCCACTCAGCTCCAAAGTGAAGAATCCCAATCAACTCTGGGAACAATGCTGCAAATTGTGAACTCTGCTTGCATCTTGTGTGTAAGGCCGGCAGCCTTCACCACTTCCGTCAGCCATTCGTATGAACTGACGATTGCCTCAGCACACAAGCGATAGACGTCACTTGTGCTGACATGAACCACAGCTTGCAGATGACTGCACTTTATAGTCAATACTTCCTCCACAACAAGGAAGGGGCCCCCAGCATACCATGTGCAGATGGCTTTCTTTCTGGTCCTGAATGCTATTTCCCTAAAGGGCTCCCTAACGTACCTAATGTGGAGCTCCCGATAACCAGAAACCCCTCCCCCACTGTGAACCTGCTTGGACCCTGCTGAGGGAGTGGCCACCAGTCTACTTACAGGGCAAATGGGCAAGGTCACACAGCCAGACTCCACATTGACCCGACATCTCAAGCGGCATGAATGTGTTACCATCCTGTGATGGAAGCTGACCCATCATGTGACGTACACTGGAAGGTGCCTCGGCAGCAGAGCCCATGGGCACAAAAAGCAAAATCTTAGGTGTCCCATGCAATGCACCAGATTCTCCATCAATCACTACAACTTGAGGCCATAAGTACATTCAGTACATTCAGATGTTCACAATTTACAAAATCATGAGATTACACTTATATAAAAAACAAGGACAGAATTTAAGAAATATACTACTAAGAAAACGTGGAAACAGCATAATATGTAACTTGATACTCTGCAGTTGTGTAACAACTGACAGTTGGAGCCTGCCTGACCATTTGACAAGGCTGAAACAAATGGCTGCTGGCTCTTCAAAACAAACAAATGAATACACAACTGTGCTACAGGTCCGTAAGAGCATTGTCAAATTTCTCTGCAAATCAGCTCCAGTAAGTCTTTCAGAGATTCCTTCATAAACTGGAACGCCTCATCAAAACGGACCATTATATCAGATTCCATGATACGTAGTTGCTTGAGGTGCTGCAAGAAGTCCTCCAAGTTGTGGATGTGGTGAATACACATCCTCATATATGTACACAGTAGTTTCTTCAAATACTTAGCTGCTGGGTACATTGATGCACCAGTGTTGCTGACAATCAAGTTTAGTGACATAGCCTCTATGTTTACCATCTGCAGTCCATACAGTCAATGTGGAAACGGCACTCTCGATCACAATTATCTCATGACATTGTAAGGCATGCCTGTTGCCTTCAAAAGAGTACCTCTCTTCTTATCTACTCTGTCAATAGAGTCAAATTCCAAAAATTCTGTGTGCTGTAACCTCCAGAAGTTGACAACTTTCTCATCAATAGCAGTCTGCTGCATTACAATTGTGGAGTTCCCTTTGGCTGCTGACAAAACCACGATGTTGCTGTCTTCGTGGAGCTTCTTGAGTGTCAGTCTGTAATCATTGGCAATGTTTGATTTTGGAGGTTCCATCTTGCTGATCACCCTGCAGGTTTCCTGGCAGATTTCTTCTGCCACATTTGGTGGACGTGGGTTGGCTACTTGCACCACTACACTGTTGAATTTTTAAATGGGCACATTCCTAGGAGTAGTTGCAAAGTTGAGGCCATCTGAACACCTTCAAAATGGCGTCATAAAACTGCTTGGCACGTAGGTTAATCATAGTGTAAGTATCTTCTTCCATCTGCTGTGCTTTCTTGCTTGTATGGTCAAAATTCACAGACTGCCCAATGAGGCATTCTTCCTGGCACATTCTGTCAGAGACCAAGAGACACTGTCTACCCCATGCCTGTCTTTACCTGCCAAGGAGGTTGCCAAGCACAGGTGAAGATGTAAAAGCTTTCTGGTCACCACATCTAGCCTGTGATGCATCTATCGAATCCTTTCCCTCAAAAGGGCCATGTTTGACCAATGTTCCATCTTGTTTGCCATTCCGGAGCTGATATGATACTTCACCCTGGTGAAAACTGGTACTATGCCCCATCTCGATATCTCACCAGAAAACTGAAAAAAACTCAGTATCCTCTCTTTCCTTTACTGAAGCTTTCCCAGATTCTTGACATCTTGGTACATTTCCTCCTCATACAGTCTCCTGGTGTAATTCTTCAGGTTTTCCCCGTGATCTGTTGACCTCTTGAGGTGTTGTGCCAGATATTAGCATCAACCATACAAAATAGTTCAACAACATGATTCATCTTCATCAGATGCTACCTGAGACTGCTAGCTGAGTGGAATGGGTCCTATATTTATTCCTACAGCCTCCCCTCTCCATGGTCACTTCTGGGTTTTCCGTCTACGGTCCATACTCACTATAAGAGTCCTGAGACATTCTGTCTTTGATCTGGTGCGCAAACATCACTGAAACAGCAACAGGCACTACGAACTTTCTTAGTGAAAATGATTACGATTTTTTATGTTTTTCAGAGGTGTAGTCTGATACATCAATAAAATTGATCTCTATTAACAAATTGCTGCAGGGAAAATGTTCTATAATTGATGTGGCATCGAGTTTGCTGTCTGGTTTGACAAAAAATATGAAACATCTGCAGGAAGAAGGTGTGTAGAAATCCACAGTCCAAACTTAAATGCCTGGCAGAGAGTCCATCAAACCACTTTCACATTAATTCTCTATCATTGCAATCTTGAACAGTTCACGGGGAAAACAAACACCTATATCCTTCTGTGCAAACTCTGGTTTCCCTTATTTTATTATGATGGTCATTACTCGCTATGTAGGCTGGCATCAACAAAATATATTCACATTCAGAGGAGAAAGTTGATGATTGTGCTGGGAAACTTTTTGAGGTAGAGTGTTTCAACGTATTTGATAGAATAATAAGTGAAATAGAAAACAGATCACACATGTATCACACCATTTTGTCTGATTTTAATTTCCCGTCTGAAACTCCTTAAATGAAAGTTCTGGATGTTATTCCGAAAAATGTGCAGCAATGAGAAACAACTTTGTTTTAATAATGTCCACCACAAATCCTGTATCACGTTCATGACACTTGCAACGGGGCGGTAAATAAAGGAAGTGCAGTTGGAGAGTTCACACGAATGTGCATATACAAATGTTGGTTAAAAAATGTTATTGCAAATTTTGGCTCTCACATAAGTCTCAGGGGATGATTTCCAGACTTGGTGCACTAGTACACTGTTCCACACCCACGCATTAGTTATAGTTTTTGAATTAATTATTCACTCAGACATGAGTACAGTTTATGCTAGGAAATAAAAATTAGGCGATTATTATAGCAAAATCAGTGTTTCACGACACAGTTCAATCACTATTTATTGGTGCTGTCCTTTTCTTTCACACAATGAAATTTGCACTGGTGAGACGGTTTACAGTTCTACTTTAATAATAATTTGACTCCGAGCCCCCAATAGCAGTAATGTAGGCTGCTACAAACGAAAATTGCTCAATCAATTCGAACAGAACCACAAGTCCCACTGTCCTCTTTGTTCTAACAGTTTTGGCGCGAAATCACAGTTCGCCACATGTTCACTTATGACGGTGTATACCTCGTAAGTCGTACTCACACAAATAATCGTAGCACTTCCAGTTCACCAATTATATGGTTGCACACTTGCACTATTAAACAATACTCTTTGTTGAAATAAATCAGCGCGAAAAAGAATTCTCAAACGACCACATGGGCCACCCTCAAGTGGGGCTTGCTCGGTACTCACCCTCCAAAACGACTGACCTCTGGCCAAGATGGCCGCTCACTTATATAGGCTTGGATGTCCATCCCCCTAATTATTTAAGTACCAATCTCACCAGTTAAGGTTACAAATTTTGATACATACATCCCTTGACAGAAACAAGTACACCATCGGAACCGCGCTAAAAAGTACATCTTATTTACTATGTTACATTAATTTCTATGATTATTCTATCACGCGTAAATCAAGTTTTAGTTTTCACAAAATTTCACCACTTAGCGCAAATTTGTTTGTTGACATCTGTGCTGCAAAGTTTTAACATAGAACTGCATATAGCACCGCTTTTAGACGTCATCTATAGCGATATACACATTGCACTGCTCAAAATCTTCATATCTATAATAATTAATTAATTATGGGCGATAAAAGTTAATAATAATTTCCAAACAATGAAAACTATTGCAAGTTAAGTGTATAGTAGAACTTAACTAGTTTTAAAATACGTGTGACGCCACCCAAAATATTATATAGTGCCGTTCTTTACGTCATGAACTTTCTATTGAATTTTATAAACAATTTTCCCTCAAACTTTGTTTATTGCTCTTTATGGGCTTAATTAATTATGAATCTTAACATATGACTACAGCACTTGATCCGCTACGACGAAACTTTTTTGATGAGTGCTCGCTCATCCCTGTAAGTTGTTATTTACTATTTTTATTAATCTTTCAGTATTCGTGATATTAACCGATTTTTAGGCTACTATAACTTTTGCATCTCGTGACTTGAAATAAAGATCGATCTTTCGGAAGGTGCATATTGCTGATCACAATCCACTGCCGCATCGTTTTTCGCCGTAAGTTACATAGTTTTCACGTAATGCAGGAAAAACCAAACAATGCCCCAAGCTGCAGGCTACGTGGCTGCCCGGCGGCAGAGACCATCCCACCGACCATTACAAATCTCGCGTGGGCGCGCCTCCTGCTTCCGCGAATCGCGCGGCATGTACCGTGCTCGCTCTCCACAAAACCGATTAGAGAGATTAGATTAGTACTTGTTCCATAGATCATGAATACATCACTTCGTAATGATGTGGAACGTGTCAAGTTAATAAAAGGTGTCTATAGAAGATATTACATTAGACAAATTATTACATGACACTAATTTTTTTTTTTTTTTTTTTTTTTTTTTTTTTTTTTTTTTTTTTTTTTGTGGATGTTGGGAAATTACCCACTTACTATATCCAAAAATTCATCTAATGAGTAGAAGGAGTTGCCATTAACCCTTTGAACGGAACATCGGTCTGAGATACCGCCATAGTTGACATTAACAATGCTAACGGCGCTGCATTGTTCGTGAGGGTGGGGAGAAGCCCAGTAATCTTCAGTCGGGTCCCGAACCGCAGCTGGCCAACAACGTATTGTCGGCGCATGCATTGTTTTCAAGTAAGTAGAATTTTTGTTACGTATTGTCGGTCTGTGAGACCGTGTTCCGAAAAAATGCATTCCCCTCCCGGTCTGACAGACCGGGTGTTCCTAAAAGTGTCAAATTTTTGCCGGTCTCCCAGACCGGTGTTCCTAAAAGTATCACGCATTTGTCGGTCTGTATGACCGATGTTCCACTCTTTGAACTCTTCTGTTTTCTGTGTAGCAACATTTCATCTATTTGATTGAAATTTTTGCCACCACACGATGCTTAATACTTTTGTGTTCATAGAAGAACGAGAAAAAAGTGTAACAACTCGTATTTAACGTTTTAATTTTTCCTCTTTCCGTTTTTCACACACATTCTCCAATTTACCGCGCAAACTTATTACAGCGATAGAATTATCCCCATTAAATTTCGTTAAAACTCATTTTTCCCTTTTTCCTTGCAGGTTTACAATGGAAGGTCCGAAATATGTTTCAAATCGGTCGAAAAGAATTGTAGCCCTTGCACGCTCTCAAAATTACCTTGAAGAATCAGACTCGGAAGTGGATTCAGATGAATCATGCATTCCAGATGAGGACCTTACTATCCAAGATCCTCGCAATGAAACAGATAATGACGATGACTCTCCCAATGATGATGATCGCGATGATGAAACTATTCGAGAAATATTTGAAGTCGAAAATACCGCAGTTCGCGAAGAAACTGGAGAGCAACCACAGTCTGACATAACTTCTGGTGGAAGCAGACTAATCACTCCACAGAAGCCTGCTGATGTTGCTAGCTCATCTACGCGTTCTGATGACACTCTAGATGAGAGTCGTCTTCCAGTTTCTTACTACGGAAGAAACAAGTGTTTCACATGGTCATCAACTCCTGTTCGCTCTAAGACGCGAACAGCAGCATCCAATATAATAAAGGTACGGCTATCAAAGATACAAGGGCCTGCTCTTACCGTGGGGAAAAACCCACTCCCAGGTGAAGTGTGGCGCCTTTTGTTTACTGACGACATGATTGAGACGATTGTAAAGCATACTAATGAAAAGTTGGCCAAAATTCGTTCTGTTATTGAACTAAAAGAAAGTGTAGCTTACAGAGACACTACTGTGCAGGAAGTGAACGCTGTGATTGGAGTCACAGTTCTTTGCAGCATATTCAAATCTGCGAGGGAGCCTATGACCTCGCTGTTTTCCACTTCGGTCTTGGGGAGGCCAATTTTTCGATCAATAATAACAGAAAAGCGATTAGGAATATTGCTTAGGGCATTTAGATTCGATGACTCGAGCACGAGGGAACAGAGGGAAAAATATGACCCAGCTGCTGCCATTACAGACATATTTAATAAGTTTATTTGGAACTGCCAACAAATTTATAGCCCTGGAGCGCATTTGACAGTTGATGAAACTTTGGTGCCTTTCAGAGGGAGGGTTAAATTTCGTATATATATGCCGAATAAACCGGCTAAATATGGCATTAAGGTCATGGGTCTGGCAGATGCACACAATGCATATATTTACAATGCCTACATCTACTCCGGCAAAGGCTGTGATGGAGCCACACTTTCTACAGCAGAAAAGAAAAAGAGCATTCCCACGCAGTCTGTAATCCGCCTATCTAAAGGGCTGTATGGCACAAACAGAAATATTAGTTGCGACAATTGGTTTTGTTCTGTGGAACTTGCCCAGGAGCTACTAGCTCACAATTTGACATTAGTTGGGACACTAAAAAGAAACAGACCCCAGATACCAGCAGAATTTCAAGCAAGAAGCGATCGTGAAATTGGGTCCAGCCTTTATGGCTTTACGAAAGAAATGACTCTGCTTTCTTATGTCCCAAAAAGGAATAAGGCAGTCCTACTTCTTTCGTCAATGCATCATTCCAATTACACTGACGTTTCAAATGATAAACCTGAAATCATATCTTTTTATAACGCCACAAAAAGTGGAATAGACACGCTAGATATGAAGTGCAGTGTTTATTCTACTAATCGCAAAACAAGAAGGTGGCCGTTGGCTATTTTTTACCACATGGTGGCCATGGCTGGATCAAACGCAAGTATACTTTATGGACTTTTTGGAGAGAAGAAAACCGTATCACGTTTTGATTTCCTGAAAAGAGTTTCTCTATATTTGGTCTACGATTTCGTAAAATCCCGACTGGCAATCTCCAATCTGCCTCAAGAGCTACAAAGTATTATTTCATCTTTAGAAGAAGAGGCAGCAAAAGAAAAGCAAATCGTTAGCCAACGGAATAAATTTGTTGTTCGAGTTGATGAGTGTCCGACGGACACACTTGGTAAAAGAAAAACCTGTCGATTTTGTCCATATCAAAAAAAGAGGAAAACTGCCTACAAGTGTATTTCTTGCGAAGAACCAACGTGCTTGGAGTGTTCACGAAAAGTGTGCAAGACTTGTGCAATTAAAAATAAAAGTTAAATTTTTTCTTTGCATTACATTTTAGTATTCATTTTCTTTGTGTTGTAACTATAATAATGTAAAAAAAAAGTATTTCTAAAGGAGTAATGTGTAAACAACAAAACACTGCAAATTAAAGTTTTTCCTAGTAATAAACTTGAATTTACTGGTATTTTAACAAATATTATGGTTCAAAAACCTATTATTATGTTTAATTACACCTTAAAGAGAGAGAGAAGCAACGTAGAAGTGCGGAAAAGTCATAAAAATAGAGAAAAATACACTTTAAATGTCCTAGCGGTCTAGCAGACCGATGTTCCATCTTACCGCCGAGTAAAAGATGTTCCGGTTAGAGGGTTAAGAAATTCTTTTAATTTCCTTTTAAATGCTATATGGCTATCCGTCAGACTTTTGATGCTATTAGGTAAGTGACCAAAGACTTTTGTGGCAGCATAATTTACCCCCTTATGAGCCAAAGTTAGATTTAACCTTGAGTTGTGAAGATCATCCTTTCTCCTAGTGTTGTAGCCCTGTACACTGCTATTACTTTTGAATTCGACACTGCTATTACTTTTAAATTCGTTCGGATTGTTAATAACAAATTTCATAAGTGAATATATATATTGTGAGGCTACAGTGAAGATTTCTAGGTCTTTAAATAAGTGTCTGCAGGATGATCTTGGTTGAGCTCCAGCAATTATTCTGATTACACACTTTTGTGCAATGAACGCTCTTTTACTCAATGATGAGTTACCCCAGAATATGATGCCATACGAAATCAGAGAATGAAAACAGGCATGGTAAGCTAATTTACTCAGATGTATATCGCCAAAATTTGCAATGACCCTAATAGCATAAGTAGCTGAACTCAAACGTTTCAGTAGATCCTCAGTGTGTTTTTTCCAGTTCAACCTGTCATCAATGCATACACCTAGAAATTTTGAATATTCTACCTTAGCTACCGATTTCTGATCAAAGTCTATATTTATTAATAGGGTCATTACATTTACTGTGTGGAACTGTATATACTGTATTTTGTCAATCCTTGCATACTAGAAATATTCATCTAGTAACAGGGGTTTGTACCGTCACAATACCCCCACTTGCTAGCTCATGCACGCAGTAAATGCAGTAGCAAGTAGCTAAAAAAAAAAAAAAAAAAAGTGGCCGACCAGTCATGTTAAATTAGTCCTAGAATGTTAACAGTTTACTTGGCAATCTAGTCAGCGGTGGCATCACCCTAAACTAAGTAGAATTCCCTATGTATTTTGTGCCCAACAAAAATAAATTTGCAATATATCTGTAAATAACCCCAATCCAAAAAATATATATTTCCTTAACCATGATTCTAAATTCATGTCTTCTATGTATGTGTGTATAGCACAACAGGCCTGGCAAAGTAAAACAAACACAAATAAATTTAACAAAATCACAATATTGTTTATCAATTTTTTTCTTTTTTTTTTTTTTTAAACTTCCTTATTTTTTGCAGCATATTATGCACACCACATTGTTTCTAATCAATCTATTTACTTTGGAACATGTATCATTTATCAGTTTGTTTCACAAGCACTATAGCTTCTCACTGCCTAAAATGTCTTCCCCCTAGGGATGCCTCCAGACTAGATGTAGTGTCACATCTCCCTACTCTGGCGCTATTTCCTGTCCTCCTACTAGCCAGTTTATGGAGCACTACCGGGGAACACACAAATTCCCCAATGAAAATCTCATATACATGAAAGTTTTCCCTATTTACCATAGAGTGGTCCAGCCTAGACCCATCTTCATGCAATCCAGAGCTGACACAGCTAAGACAGAATTTCAGGGCAAACCATCACTAAGAAACAGGCTAGAGCAACAACTGGGTAGTTGTGCCCAACAATCTGTTCAATACTAGATTAGAAATGCCCACGTCAGTGAGGCAGTACTGCTTGGCAACAAAGCCTCCCTAATCAAAATGATACTGATAATGTGGCAGGAATCAAACAGACTTTAAATTATATCTGACTGTTGTCATGGCTTGACGGAAGAAACTCAAAAAGAAAGAAAAACTTTACTTGATTATTACAGACCATGAATGAAATTCCAGGATTTGGCAATGTTTCCTCAAAAAAATGAATTAATCTACTTTGAAAAGTGTCTATTAAAATTCACCTATACACTTTGTTAAAATTATCTTCTATTCATAATTCAAGCTTTCGCAACAAACTGTTGCCTCATCAGGAAAGAGGGAAGGAGAGGGGAAGACGAAAGGCAGTGGGTTTTAAGGGAGAGGGTACGGAGTCATTCCAATCCCGGGAGCGGAAAGACCTTAGGGGGAAAAAAGGACAGGTATACACTCGCACACACGCACATATCCATCCACACATACAGACACAAGCAGACATATTTAAAGACAAAGAGTTTAGGCCGAGATGTCAGTCGAGGCAGAAATGTAGAGGCAAAGAAGTTGTTGAAAGACAGGTGAGGTATGAGTGGCGGCAACTTGAAATTAGCGGAGATTGAGGCCTGGCGGATGACGAGAAGAGAGGATATACTGAAGGGCAAGTTCCCACCTCCGGAGTTCGGATAGGTTGGTGTTAGTGGGAAGTATCCAGATAACCCGGACGGTGTAACACTGTGCCAAGATGTGCTGGCTGTGCACCAAGGCATGTTTAGCCGCAGGGTGATCCTCATTACCAACAAACACTGTCTGCCTGTGTCCATTCATGCGAATGGACAGTTTGTTGCTGGTCATTCCCACATAGAATGCATCACAGTGTAGGCAGGTCAGTTGGTAAATCACGTGGGTGCTTTCACACGTGGCTCTGCCTTTGATCGTGTACACCTTCCGGGTTACAGGACTGGAGTAGGTGGTGGTGGGAGGGTGCATGGGACAGGTTTTGCATCGGGGGCGGTTACAAGGATAGGAGCCAGAGGGTAGGGAAGGTGGTTTGGGGATTTCATAGGGATGAACTAACAGGTTACGAAGGTTAGGTGGACAGCGGAAAGACACTCTTGGCGGAGTGGGGAGGATTTCATGAAGGATGGATCTCATTTCAGGGCAGGATTTGAGGAAGTCGTATCCCTGCTGGAGAGCCACATTCAGAGTCTGGTCCAGTCCGGGAAAGTATCCTGTCACAAGTGGGGCACTTTTGTGGTTCTTCTGTGGGGGATTCTGGGTTTGAGGGGATGAGGAAGTGGCTCTGGTTATTTGCTTCTGTACCAGGTCGGGAGGGTAGTTGCGGGATGCGAAAGCTGTTGTCAGGTCGTTGGTGTAATGATTCAGGGATTCCGGACTGGAGCAGATTCGTTTGCCACGAAGACCTAGGCTGTAGGGAAGGGACCGTTTGATGTGGAATGGGTGGCAGCTGTCATAATGGAGGTACTGTTGCTTGTTGGTGGGTTTGATGTGGATGGATGTGTGAAGTTGGCCATTGGACAGGTGGAGGTCAACGTCAAGGAAAGTGGCATGGGATTTGGAGTAGGACCAGGTGAATCTGATGGAACCAAAGGAGTTGAGGTTGGAGAGGAAGTTCTGGAGTTCTTCTTCACTGTGAGTCCAGATCATGAAGATGTCATCAATAAATCTGTACCAAACTTTGGGTTGGCAGACTTGGGTAACCAAGAAGGCTTCCTCTAAGCAACCCATAAATAGGTTGGCGTACGAGGGGGCCATCCTGGTACCCATGGCTGTTCCCTTTAATTGTTGGTATGTCTGGCCTTCAAAAGTGAAGAAGTTGTGGGTCAGGTAATGAGGAAAGAGGTTTTAGGTAGGGTGGCAGGTGATCGTCGTGAAAGGAAATGCTCCATCGCAGCGAGGCCCTGGACGTGTGGAATATTTGTGTATAAGGACATGGCATCAATGGTTACAAGGATGGTTTCCGGGGGTAACAGATTGGGTAAGGATTCCAGGCGTTCAAGGAAGTGATTGGTGTCTTTGATGAAGGATGGGAGACTGCATGTAATGGGTTGAAGGTGTTGATCTACGTAGGCAGAGATACGTTCTGTGGGGACTTGGTAACCAGCTACAATGGGGCGGCCGGGATGATTGGGTTTGTGGATTTTAGGAAGAAGGTAGAAGGTAGGGGTGGGGGGTGTCGGTGGGGTCAGGAGGTTGATGGAGTCAGGTGAAAGGTTTTGCAGGGGGCCTAAGGTTCTGAGGATTCCTTGAAGCTCCGCCTGGACATCGGGAATGGGGTTACCTTGGCAAACTTTGTATGTGGTGTTGTCTGAAAGCTGACGCAGTCCCTCAGCCACATACTCCAGACGATCAAGTACCACGGTCGTGGAACCCTTGTCCGCCGGAAGAATGACGATGGATCGGTCAGCCTTCAGATCACGGATAGCCTGGGCTTCAGCAGTGGTGATGTTGGGTGTAGGATTAAGGTTTTTTAAGAAGGATTGAGATGCAAGGCTGGAAGTCAGAAATTCCTGGAAGGTTTGGAGAGGGTGATTTTGAGGAAGAGGAGGTGGGTCCCGCTGTGACGGAGGACGGAACTGTTCCAGGCAGGGTTCAATTTGGATGGTGTCTTGGGGAGTCGGATCATTAGGAGTAGGATTAGGATCATTTTTCTTCGTGGCAAAGTGATACTTCCAGCAGAGAATACGAGTGTAGGACAGTAAATCTGAGACGAGGGCTGTTTGGTTGAATCTGGGAGTGGGGCTGAAGGTGAGGCCTTTGGATAGGACAGAGGTTTCAGATTGGGAGAGAGGTTTGGAGGAAACATTAACTACTGAATTAGGGTGTTGTGGTTCCAGATTGTGTTGATCGGAATTTTGAGGTTTTGGAGGGAGTGGAGCTGGAAGTGGGAGAGTGAGTACATGGGAGAGACTGGGTTTGTGTGCAATGAGAGGAGGTTGAGGTTTGCTGGAAAGGTTGTGAAGGGTGAGTGAGTTGCTTTTCCGGAGGTGGGAAACCAGGAGATTGGATAGTTTTTTGAGGTGGAGGGTGGCATGCTGTTCTAATTTACGGTTGGCCTGTAGGAGGACAGTGTTTGTTGGTAATGAGGATCACCCTGTGGCTAAACATGCCTTGGTGCACAGCCAGCACATCTTGGCACAGTGTTACACCGTCCGGGTTATCTGGATACTTCCCACCAACACCAACTTATCCGAACTCTGGAGATGGGAACTTGCCTTTCAGTATATCCTCTCTTCTCGTCATCCGCCAGGCCTCAATCTCCACTAATTTCAAGTTGCCGCCACTCATACCTCACCTGTCTTTCAACAACTTCTTTGCCTCTACACTTCTGCCTCGACTGACATCTCTGCCCAAACTCTTTGTCTTTAAATATGTCTGCTTGTGTCTGTATGTGTGGATGGATATGTGCATGTGTGCGAGTGTATACCTGTCCTTTTTTCCCCCTAAGGTAAGTCTTTCCGCTCCAGGGATTGGAATGACTCCTTACCCTCTCCCCAAAACCCACATCCTTTCGTCTTTCCCTCTCCTTCCCTCTTTCCTGATGAGGCAACAGTTTGTTGCGAAAGCTTGAATTTTGTGTGTATGTTTGTGTTTGTTTGTGTGTCTGTCGACCTGCCAGCACTTTCATTTGGTAAGTCACATCATCTTTGTTTTTAGATATATTTTTCCTATGTGGAATGTTTCCCTCTATTATAACTATATATATATATATATATATATATATATATATATATATATATATATACACACACAAAATTCTAGCTTTTGCAACAAACGGTTGCTTCGTCAGGAAAGAGGGAAGGAGAGGGAAAGACGAAAGGATTTGGGTTTTAAGGGAGAGGGTAAGGAGTCATTCCAATCCCGGGAGCGGAAAGGGGTAAAAAAGGATGGGTATACACTCGCACACACACACACACACACACACACACACACATATCCATCCACACATGTACAGACACAAGCAGACATATCCATCCACACATATACAGACACATGCAGACATATACAGAGGCAAAGAGTTTGGGCAGAGATGGACATCTCTGCCCAAACTCTTTGCCTCTGTATATGTGTGGATGGATACGTGTGTGTGTGCGAGTGTATACCCGTCCTTTTTTCCCCCTAAGGTAAGTCTTCAAAATTCAAGCTTTCGCAACAAACTGTTGCCTCATCAGGAAAGAGGGAAGGAGAGGGAAAGACGAAAGGATGTAGGTTTTAAGGGAGAGGGTAAGGAGTCATTCCAATCCCGGGAGCGGAAAGACTTACCTTAGGGGGAAAAAGGGCTATACACTCGCACACACACACATATCCATCCGCACATATACAGACACAAGCAGACATATTTAAAGACAAAGAGTCTGGGCAGAGATGTCAGTCGAGGCGGAAGTGCAGAGGCTGTTTGTGTGTCTATCGACGTGCCAGCGCTTTCGTTTGGTAAGTCACATCATCTTTGTTTTTAGATATATTTTTCCCACGTGGAATGTTTCCCTCTATATATATATATATATATTGTTCAGATACTACAGCGCATAATGTTTACTTCTTCAAAAATTCTTATTGCTAACATTCCTAAGAATAATTTTATTTAATTTCCTAGCATCTAGAACTAGTCGTACTGACTTGTCCCTCTTTTTGACCACCGCTATTGGGTTACAGTACTCACTTCTGCATTTTTCAATCACCCCCCACACCTCCAAACATTTTATTTCTGACCTAACAGCATCTTTGTCTATTATGGCAATAGGATATGGCCTAACCTTAATAGGCTCATGAGGCTTTGCCCTGAGTATATATTCAAAATTTACCACTCTCCCAGGTCCCTCTGAGAACACATATTTATTCTCTACCAGTAAATTATACAGTTCTTCCCTCTCACTGTCACCAATACCCTCTGTCTCATAGACCTCCCCTTTTATCTCCTCCTCAATCCCTACTTCATCCAACATGCACTGGGCGGTGTGCAAGCTCGCCACTAAATCATCACCTGTTGCATTTACAAATTTTGTCTCCTTTATACATCCCCCAACATTCAATTCCAATACCTGTCCCCCACAGTTAATATTTGCCCCATACTTATTTTAAAAATCTGTACCCAGAACCATACTTATACTTAAATTTTGAATCACCAGGAACAGGTGACTAAACAACTCTCCACCAATGTTTGCATCTAACACAGCCTCCTTCCTCATGGGCTTGCTGTAATTACCAATAGCATTTTTTTATTCTAACCCCTGTGACCAGGAATTCTACCATTTTGTCATTCTTGATATAATTGTAGAAACCCTCTGCTATCCCACTGACTGTACTACCTGTGTCCACCAAGGCTTCTTCACTGACTTTACCTATCTGGACTTTAAATATTGGTTGCACCTTCCTAAAATGTTTCTGCTTGAGCTCTACTTCTGCTAAAAGATCCTCCTCCAGTTCATTAGCACAGTATTTTTCCATGGTGCATACCTGCCCCCCCCCCCCCCCCCCCCATTGAATGATTCTATTTCATTATCCCATTCAAATATTACTTCAAAAGCATCTTTCTG